>NC_137896.1:120989062-121589062 GCF_963455335.1 Martes martes
AAAATCTTTAAAAAAAAAAAAAAGAACTGTGAAATAGAATGTACCTGAGGCAGTTTTTGGTTTTTAAATAAAGAATGCTTATCATGTTTGTCTATATTTGAAAATGAATACTTATCATTTAAATAAGTTAGAATATCCAGCTTGTTCTCATTACTGCCTTATTCTCATCTGACCTTATTATCTTAGATAGGTGTGGACACACCACTCAGAGGTGTTAGCATTAGGCTGTTCAGTTTTCCAAAAGCTGAAAGCCAAGCCAAATAGTAGATTTGGGCTGAATATTAAGGCAAAGCCAACTTTTGGTACATCTGAACTTGAAGTTCACTAAGGCAACAGTAAACCAGTTTCTATACATAAGATGATTCAAGGAAAGATTTTCATACTTATTAGACTCTACATTATATATTATATTATATTATATACTCTATATTATATATACATTACATATTGGACTCTACATTATAATAATCACCAGAAATAAAGACATTTCTTCCCCCTGGAACTACCCTAGGAAGGAAACATTTGATTGTGGCAAATTCCTACATTAATTAGTTTTATAGAATGTTAAAATTATGTCATGTAAATATATGATTTATTAACATTGATTGTTTGTCCTCATGATTTAAGTGACAGTAATCATGAGTTTGTCCTCATGATATAAGTGACAGTCTTTAGGACCTGGGGACTTGTGCTAATATGTATGGTTGCTTAACCTTTTTTCTTCTTTTAATCATACAAAAAATGAGAAATGCTAGTGTATGGCTGCATTAGGACTATACGACCCAGTAGGGGAGGGAAATATCTCTTAATATATATCCCCCCAAAATAAAAAATAATAAAAATATATATATATCCCCCATTGTGTTATTGAAGAGGCTGGATTATTTAACAGACTTAGACAGAGTGTCCAAATACAGTTTGAAAAGGTTTACTGACAGTATCATAAGAGCCTGAAACAACAAATAAAAATGCGATCACAACACAACCCCTGGCAATACCATGACCCAGTTGGAAACTCCTTTTAGGATATAATGGAAACAGAGCAATGCATCTGAAAGTACTTGCCAGTACTTAATGACATGTGCTAGGAACCGACAGGTAAAGAAGTTGAGTCTGGTTTTTACTCTCAAGGACTTTGTGAAATGCGAGGCAGTACAGGAAAGAAGAACTGGTAATTGCAGGTAATAAACTGAAGATGTCACCCGAGTGCTTTAGACGGTAAGGGCTGTAGGCGTTAGGAAGAGGAAAGTATTGGCTTTAGCAGGATGACTAAGGAAGACCTCTTGGAGGAGATGGTATTTAAGCAGGGCCTTCACTTCACCTGTCGTTTATTATGTGTTTTGAATGCACCAGGCATTGTAACTGCGAAAATGAATAAACAGAAGTAAGACTGGAGGGATAGGTAGGTCCACACTGGGCAGGGGTTTGAATGCCCAACTGAGGAATTCTGACTGTATCCTATAGGCTGGTGCTGTCCAGCAGAACTTTCCTCACTGATGGAAATGTTCCGTTCCGCCCTGCCCAATAGGAGAGCCACTGGCCACATGTAACTGTTGACCACTTGAGAAAGGGCTAGTATGACTGAGCAACTGGATTTTTTAAAATTTTAATTAAATAGGGGCACCTGGGTGGCTCCATCGTTAAGCATCTGCCTTTGGCTCGGGTCATGATCCTGGGGTCCTGGGATCAAGCCCCGCATTGGCTCCCTGCTCTGCAAGGAGGCTGCTTCTCCCTCTCCCACTCCCCCTGCTTGTGTTCCCCCTCTCTCTCTCTGTCAAATAAATAAATAAAATCTTTTTTAAAAATACAGTAAAATAACATTTTCATTAAATTTATAAAGCACACGTGGTTAGTAGCTACTGTATTGAACAGTGCAGCTATAGGCAGTAGGTAACGTCTGCCAATTTTTTTTAACATCTGCCAACTTTTAAGCTGATAAATTATATACTTAAAAGGACATTTTAAGATTGGTTTTGCAGAAGATGGACTGAAGACAGACAGAGGTGAGGAAACCAAGTAGGAGGAGAGCACTGCAGTCATCTGGGTTTGAGGTGACAGTGATTGATTCAGGATAGTGCTGGTGGGAATGACAAGGACCGGATTCAGAAACAGTTCTAAGAATTAATAGGACTTGACGACTAACGAAGAATACAGGAGAGCAGTCAGATGGAATCCTGAGTTTTTAGCCTGAGTGAATATGAGAATGGTGATATCCATTAAGGAGCCACTACTGAGAAACAAAAAAACAAAAAACAAAAAAAAATTTTTTTTTCTTTTATGCACACCCGGTTTGAAATGAGTGTGGGCAGGGCTAATATCAGCCTTAATGTGAAGCCTAGCAGACATCCGAATAGCACTGCAGCTCCGCTGGGAGGCCAGGAGAAGAGATGCGGGGCTGACCGTAATAAACAGATGATCATCAAAAAAGTATGAGAGGGGGCGCCTGGGTCGCTCATTGGGTTAAGCCTCTGCCTTCGGCTCGGGTCATGATCTCAGGGTCCTAGGATCGAGTCCCGCATCGGGCTCTCTGCTAGGCAGGGAGCCTGCTTCCTCCTCTCTCTCTCTCTGCCTGCCTCTCTGCCTACTTGTGTTCTCTCTCTGTCAAATAAATAAATAAAATATTTAAAAAAAAAAAAAGTACGAGAGTAGGTGACATTGGAAGGAAGGGAGTGGGAAGAACTGAGTACCAAACTTCTGGACTCTGTCCACATCTAAATAAAAATTGAAAACAAGCTGAATTCCCACCTCCAGGGGAATCATTGGGTACATTATGGCATGCCTTGCAGCTACTTGAAAGATTGAGGGAGCAGCCCTATTTTTACTGACTTGGAAAGGTACCCGTGATTTAAAATAAATTAGTGAATAATATGTAACATATGATCTTTGCAGTAATTGTCATTTTTTGAAAACCCCTTCCCTGATTTGGAAGCAACTGCCCATTGTGTGAGTCTTGGTGGGAGGCAGAGCCCCAGCTCCCTATTACAGAAGCCTTTGTGGGGAAACCCTCTCCCCATCCTGGCAGCTAGAACAGGGCATGGAAGCTAGGCTTAGCCAGTGGGAGGTTTCCCCCTAGACCCCCCCCCCCCAGCACACACACTCGGGATCTTAAGCAATTGCCATCAAAGAAGGGGCAGTGAAGTTAGATTCTCAGCTGCTAATGTGTGGGAGACAGAGTGATGGCCATGACTTGTTCTGCCTGGCCCCACTTGGCTCCTGCTTGTTTGCAGAGCCCAGTTCTGGAGACTTCTTTTTTGGTTTTGTGGTTTTTTTGTTTTTTTTGCTTTAATTAGCCAGAGTGGCTTCTGTTGTTAGTACCCGGGAACTTTGACTTACACCACTTTTTGTTTAAAGGAAAAACAGAGCGCCTGGGTGGCTCAGTGGTTAAGCATCTGCCTTCCACTCAGGTCATGATCCCAGGGTCCTGGGATGGAGCCGCGCACGGAAGCCTGTTCTCCCTCTCCCACTCCCCCTGCTTGTGTTCCCTCTCTCTGTCAAAAAAAATTAAAAATCTTTTTAAAAATAAATAAATAAAAAATAAAAGAAAAACAAACTGGGGAACCTGGTTGGTTGAGTCGGTTGGGCGTCTGCCTTCAGCTCAGGTCATGATCAGGTCCTGGGGTCAACCCCTGCATCCAGCACTGCACTCAGTGGGGGGGGGGGGGGTCTGCTTTTCCCTGTGACCCTCCCCCTGCTTGTGTTCTCACCCTGCTTGTGTTCTCATCTCTCAGATGAATACATTAGAAAAATCTTTAAAAATAAATAAAAGAAAAAAAACACATAATAAAATTCTATTTATTTATTTTTGGTAGGTTTCTTTAATGATTTCAAAGACTACACACCAAATTGTTAACAGTGCTTTTATCAAGGATTTGAGATTGGGGAGGGGAGGTGTTGGCATAGGGTAGGGAAAAACATTTTCTTTTATTTTAGACACTTCTGGTTTGTCTGAATTTCATTGCAGTGAGGATGTACTACTTTAGTAATTTAAATGCATGAAAAAAACTTAAGAATGAGAAAATGGAAGATAATACTTTCCTAACCTACTTTGCATTATTGTGAAAGATGGTTGCAAGGAGCAAATGATAGGGAATGTGAAAATGGTGTGAAAATTATTAAGTGCTATTTGAATATGAGGAAGTAGAAAGAACAACAGTGACTTTTTCTTTTTTAAGATTTTATTCATTTATTTGACAGAGAGGGAAACAGCACAGGCAGGGGGAGTGGGAGAGGGAGAAGCAGGCTCGGGAGCCCGATGTAGGGCTCGATCCCAGGACCCTGAGATCATGACCTGAGCTGAAGGCAGACACTTAACCTACTGAGGTACCCAGGCGCCCCCAACAGCGACTTTTTTTTTTTTTAAGATTTTATTTATTTATTTGACAGGCAAAGATCACAAGTAGGCAGAGAGGCAGACAGAGAGAGAGGAAGGGAAGCAGGCTCCCTGCCGAGCAGAGAGCCCGATGCAGGACTTGATCCCAGGACCCCGAGATCATGACCTGAGCCGAAGGCAGTGGCTTAACCCACTGAGCCACCAGGCACCCCAACAGCGACTTTTTTGAGTGTCATTTCACTGTGGAGGAAAAAGCCATTTTCAAGGGAATTGAGGAAATAAGTGCTAATAAAGTCAGGGATGTCAATATCAATTAATATGATTTGGCAGGGAAAGAATAGAAATTAGGTGGTGAAAGGAGTCTTTCCTCAGTTTTGTTTTGGCTCAAAGAGAAAATCTGAGTGGTGGGAGAGGCAGAGGGAAAGGGAGAGAGGGAAACCTCAGGTTCCCTGCTGAGCTCAGAGTCCAACGAATACGACAACAATGACAACGTGAGGCTCCATCTCACAACCCCCAGATCATGACCCGAGCCGAAATCAAGATTTGGACACTTAACTGACTGAGCTACCCAGGCACCCCTCAATTTTTAAATATGAAACTTTTTAAGTTGAAAGTACCATACCAATATACCCTCAATCTAAATTCAAGAATTATTAATGTTTTGGTACATCCATTTGCTCTCTCTTCATTTCTCTATAAAATGTATGGGGTTTCATGTTTTTGTTTTTTACTAAACCATTTGAAAGCAAACTGTAGGCATCATGACACTTTACCCCAAATACTTCAGCATCATATTTCATTGGTAAGGACATTCTCCAACAAAACCACAATACCATGTTCACACTTAAGAAAATGAATAACTGCACAATATCTTCTAATATCCATTGCACATTCAGATTTCTCCAATTCTAAAAATATCTTTTTTTTAATAGAAAATTTTATTTCCGGGGCACCCGGGTGGCTCAGTGGGTTAAGCCTCTGCCTTCGGCTCAGGTCATGATCTCAGGGTCCTGGGATCGAGCCCCGCATCGGGCTCTGTGCTCAACAGGGAGCCTGCTTCCTCCTTTCTCTCTGCCTGCTTCTCTGCCTACTTGTGATGTCTGTCAAATAAATAAATAAAAATATTTTAAAAAGAAAGAAAATTTTATTTCCTTGACGCACGTGGGTGGCTCAGGCGGTTAAGCATCTGCCTTCGGCTCAGGTCAGGATCCCAGGGTCCTGGGATGGAGCCCCGCATTGGGCTCCCTGCTCAGCAGCTCCCCTGCTTGTTCTCATTCTTTCTCTCTCTCTCTCTCTGACAAGTAAATAAATAAAGTCTTTTAAAAAAATGTTTATTTCCTCGATGCAAAAGCCAATCAAAGTTTATGTATTGCATTTGCTTGTTATGGCACAGTAGTGTCTTTGAATCTGTGACATTCGTTTGTCCTTTTATCCCCTTGAAATACTGACTTGTGAAAGGCCTGAGCCAATTGTCTTGTAAAATGTCCTATATTTTGCATTTGTCTGACTATATTCTCCTGGTAAGTCTTTCCTTCTTGCCGATTTCAGGCAACCTGTATCCAAAAGGATGGAGTTGGGAAAAGGAAGACTTCTCAGGACGGGGCTGAACGCCTTGCATCAGGCGATCCACCCCGTCCATGGCCTTGTCTGGACTGACGGGCATCAGGTGGTCCTGACTGATTTACAGCTTCCCGGTGGAGAGGCCAGGTTTGGAGATTCCAAGGTCATTGGACAGTTTGAACACGTATATGGAGTGTCCTGGGCGCCCCCTGGCGTGGCTGACATGCCCGCTCTGCTTGCCATCTGGCACAAGAATTCTGTCACTGTGGGGCAGCTGTGTCCCAGCACTACGGAGACAAGCCAGTGGCTACTGTCGCGGACCTGTGAGATTAGAGAATCACTCCCCGTCCTTCCCCAGGGCTGTGTGTGGCATCCAAAGAGTGCTGTCCTGGCTGTGTTGACGGCACAGGCTGTGTCCGTCTTCCCAAGTGTCCACGGTGACGTTCCCCGGGTGAAAGCGGACATCGACACCGGGGGCCTCATTCACTGTGCCTGTTGGACCCGGGATGGCCGGAGGCTGGTGGTGGCAGTTGGCAGCAGCCTGCATTCCTATATTTGGGACAGCGCTCAGAAGACTCTGTGCAGGTGCTCCTTCTACCCAGTGTTTGATGTGGACAGCTACGTGCGCTCCATCGGGGCCACCGCGGACTCACAGGTCGCTGTAGCCACTGAGCTTCCACTAGATAAGATTTGTGGCTTAAATGCATCCGAAACCACGGACATCCCACCTGGTGGGGAAGACACTCATCTGTGTGCTTCACCAGTTCCTGAAGGGGTAGCCACTGGGGACCAAGGGGCGGTTGCTTCCGAAACGAATTTTGAAACCTCGGGTTCTCCCGTTTCTCCTTCCTTTTCAGATCCTCTAGATCTAACTCATATACATTTCAATACCTCCAAACTGGAGGGTAGTTCTCTCATTTGTCTAAGAAAAAAGGACTGCTTGACAGGAACTGGCCTGGATGCCTCACATTTGGTCCTTGTGACCTTTGAGAAAGAGGTCACCCAGACCAGAAAAGTCACCATTCCCGGCATTCTGGCTCCTGATCTGATAGCATTTAATCCTAAAGCCCAGGTGGTCGCGGTGGCTTCCAGTAGTTACAATGTCATTTTAATCTATTCTGTCATTCCCTCGCGTGTGCCAAACACGCGGCAGATTCAATTAGAGAGAAGTGAAAAGCCCAAAGGTATATGTTTCTTGACAGATAAGTTACTATTAATTTTGGTAGGAAGACAAAAGTCCACTGATGCGGCATTTCTTCCTTCTTCAAAAACTGATCTGTATATCCTTCGTTTGATTGTTAGGGAAGTAACATTGGAAGAATTTCCAGCAACAGCAGGTGAAAACCAGACGGGAGGCTCAACTCTCAGTACTCTGTTAAATAAAACAGACAGAAAAAAGCGAATTGAGAGTCTTTCCCCAGATTTTTGTCCCCCAAACAGAGGGCTCTTAACAGCTAATGGCAGTGGGCAAAGCGGGCGGCCCGGAAGACCCCTTATTGAAGAAATCAGAAGTCCTCCCGCCAGTGTCTGGGACGGCTCCTTTGCCCTTGACACTCTAGCTGCCCAGCCCGTTAACTGCTCGCTGCCAAGGCCCAGATCCGGCCCCACACCCTCGCCCGCCCTAACTCCCGCACCTCCTGACTGGCCTCCAAGCAAGAATGTACAAAGGGAAAAGGAAATTTCCCAGCTGTCTAAGGAAATAGAAATTTTATCTAGGACCCTGACTGAAGTGCAGCGACGTCTCTCCGAACTCACAGATGTTCTACAAAAGGAGAAGTCCTCTGCTGTGTATCCTCTCTCTCAGGATCTGCCCTATGTGCACGTGACTTATCAGGTAACTTCCCCATTGAGGGGCTGCCCCTATACTCAGCGGGTACCAGCACGAAAAACTCATTGTTGAACAAGATGGTGTTGTAGCCCAACTTCCCTGACCTGGGGGCGTGGTACATTACAGGCAAGTCGTTCTGCCTCTCCGGGGTGGTTGGCTGCCAGCCAGATGGGCACGCATGCCAGCATACACTGGGATTGTATCACCCGCATGGTGTAAAATAGGAATGATTGTACTCATCCTGGCAATTTACATTCAGGAAAAAAAAAGAATTCTCCTTATTGTGCTGTTTCACTGTGGGGAACTTTTCCTTGTGCATTGCAGAAAGACTAGGTTGATTTAGAAAGATTTAATGCATGTGCATACATAACATATTACGTGAATGGAATCATATCTTATCTGTTTTTATCGTGAACATTTTCTCTTCCCATTGAACTTGGCCCGCCCCCCCCCACACCCCCGCTAAACTCACTTTAACTCACAACTTAAGGTGGCTCCCTCTGTTATTTTAGTTCATGCTCCTACAATCTTACACACTTCTTTGTATACATAGGTCTCTAGATGTGGGGGGTGGGGGAGTGTCATTGTTTTACAAAAATGGGGTCACGGTGCAGTCTCTGTACTGAGAATACACTGTTTCTGTAGCTGGGCCCTTGGTGGACATTCAAACTGCCTTTAGCTCTTCATTTCCGTGTCCTCAGTCACTCCCAGTCATGCTGTAGTAGTACCCTTATGTGTAGCTATTTGCACTCCTACTTTTATTTCTGTTGGGTTGGTTCCCAGAAGTGGAAGTGCTAATTTGAAGAGTATATATGTATGTTTCCATTTTTCCGAGAGTTGCCAGATTGCCTCTCAAAGATTTTTTACTTACTGCATCATCACATGCCCCTTTTCAACCTATGAGACTGTCCTTTTCCTCACAGCCCCACCAGTCTGATTAAGTGTGAAGTGCTTTTCACTTTTATTTGTTTGTATTTCCTTTACTATTAGTGAATTTGAGTATGTCTTTGTGGTTTTTGGCCAACTGAAGATGAATTGCCCATTGCTCATTTTTTTCCTATTCAGTTACCAGTTTATAAGAGGTTTATAAAAATTCAATACATGTAATAGTCTAGATTCTCTTGCATTATTTTATTACATTAGTTTTTACACTTAAGTTTTTAATCTTTCATTAAATTTTGGTGCATGGTCCACTCAGGGTCTTGAGTTCAAAGCCCACACTGGGCATAGAGCTTACTTTAAAAATTAAGAAAAAAAATATGTCTTTAATCCCATTGAACTTGATCTACCCCATTTGTTATCTATAACTTAATATACTGGGATCTAATTCTGGATTCTCTATACTGTGACTACTAGAATGCTGATCTCTTTATCTAGAACTTTACTGATATCATACTAATTTGATTACTATGGACTTCTGTATCTTCATTTTAAAAGATATTTGCAGAAAGTTGGTATCAAAATCATTGATAAGTAATATACAAATTATTGTTTAATATGGTCAAGAAGAGATATTTTAATTAGTTTTTCCTTTTTTTTTTTTTAAAGATTTTATTTACTTGATAGAGACACAGCAAGAGAGAGAACATAAGCAGGGGGAGTGAGAGAGGGAGAAGCAGGCTTCCCGCTGAGCCAGGAACCCAATGTGGGGCTCAGTCCCAGGACACTGGGATCATGACCCGAGCTGAAAGCAGCCGGCTTAATGACTGAGCCACCCAGGTGCCCCTAATTAGTTTTTTCTTAAAACTACTATTGTTTGGGGGCGCCTAGATGGCTCAGTCGGTTAAGCAGCTGCCTTTGGCTCAGGTCACTGTCCTAGTATCCTGGGATCAAGCCCCGTATCAGGTTCCCTGCTCATCAGGGAGTCTGCCTTTCCCTCCCACTGCTCTTGTGCTCTTGCTCTCTCTCCCTCCCTCTCAAATAAAAAAAATAGAATCTTAAAAAAAAAAGTACTACTGTTTGACCAACTCAAGGATGTAGGTTTTTAAAAGAAGCAGAGAATAGTTTAAAACTGAATTAAAATTTTTTTATTGTGAAAATTTTCAAACATATATTCTTTAAAGATTTTTTTTTTTTTAATTTGACAGGGATCACAAGTAGGCAGAGAGGCAGACAGAGAGAAAGAGAGGGAAGCAGGCTCCCTGCTGAGCAGAGAGCCCGATGTGGGACTCGATCCCAGGACCTGAGATCATGACCTGAGCCGAAGGCAGCGGCTTAACCCACTGAGCCACCCAGGCACCCACATATATTCTTTATTATGAAAAATTGTAAACATAAATAAAGACTACATAATGAAATCCTTTTAATATCTGTCATCTGGATTTAACAGTTGTTAACATTTTTTGCCATAATTGCTTTTTATTTTTTAATTTCCTAAAACATTTTAGGTAAGAATGTCATGGTATTTAACCCATAAATATTTTGAGATCTAAACCTTTTGTTGTGTTAAATAATGTAGCCAAGGGGAGCCTGGGTGGCTCAGTAGGTTAAAGCCTCTGCCTTCGGCTCAGGTCATGATCCCAAGGTCCTGGGATCAAGCTCCGCATCAGGCTCTCTGCTCGTGGAGAGCCTGCTTCCTCTTCTCTCTCTGCCTGCCTCTCTGCCTACTTGTAATCTCTGTCTGTCAAATAAATAAATAAAATCCTAAAAAAAAATAGTGTAGCCAAAATCTCCTTATTTACAACTGGTCTAGTTACTTTTTTTTTCTTTTTTAAAGATTTTATTTATTTATTGGAGAGGGGGGAGAGAGAGAGCGCGTGCTCATGAACACTAGTGGGGACAGGAGCAGAGGGAGAGGGAGAAGCAGGCTCCCCGCTGAGCAGGGAGCCCAATGCGGGGCTCCATCCCAGGATCCTGGGATCATGACCAGAGCCGAAGGCAGATGCTTAATTGACTGAGCCACCCAGGCACCCCACAATTGGTCTAGTTATAAAGATAGTAAAAAACTACTTACACATTCTGTTCTTAAGAAATGTTAACTCTATTGCTTTTGCAATCAGTTTAACAACTTTTATTTTTATACGTGAAGAAATCTTATTGTGTAGGTCCTGTCGTTCAAAAAAGAGCCATGCTCCTCTGCAATGGGAAACTAAGTCTGAAGACAGTTCAGCAGACTTTCGGCCTCTCTCTCATCGAAATGCTCCATGGTAGGTAGAATTCAGGTATTGGCTCTACCCCACACCCCATCCCTCTACCATGTGTTTTGTTAAGTTTCGTTGATAATGAAGATGAAGTGTACAAACCCCTCGGTGATTCACGAGACAGTTCACGAGAATTGTGCATTGTCTGCTGTATACCCAGGTCTATCAAAAGAAGCCAAAACACACAGAAAATATGGGTTCTGCCCTTAAGGAACATACAGCCTAAGTAGAAGCCCTGAAAGTACGCAGGAAGAAACTAGAGGAGTTACCAAGCAATATATAACAGCTGCAGAGCAATGACATAAGTACCTGTTGCACTAAACACAGAGATCCTAGCAGCGTTGCAGAATTTTTCTTAAAGGAGTTGTCGTTTTAATACACAGCACACACGGAATGAGAAGGGCATCCCTAAATGCCAGCAAACTGAGCCATGTCCACTCTACCAGATGCCCAACACGCCGGGTTTTTTATGCCTCATTCTTCTCACGATAGCCACCACGTTGAACATGAAATCCGTTTCTTTTTTCCCCTCTTAACATCGTAGCAGCATTTTCTGTTTTGACACATGCATTTGTGATATGACTTCGTAATTGTCATTTGTCCTGGGTGAGGTTAATATTCCACTCTGAGTGTACTGTATGTTACTTTGCCATATTTCTCAGACCTTTCAGTGGTTTCCAGCATTCGGCATCATACGTAGCACTAATAAAAACCTCGCTGCATAATTTACATGTGGCCCTTAGAAAGTACAGATTTTCAGAAGTGAAATTACAAGGTCAAAGGTGAGGCACAGTAGATTTGAAAAAACCAGAACGGGTCCAGGCATGTGTTAAGGCCACTGGCCTTGGGTTACCCCAGAACAAACCATTCAGGATTATCCAGACCATTCTAGTCTAGCCCCTCTGCGTGCTTAGGTGTCTAGAGGTTGGTGTGGCTCTGAAGAATAAAGGTTCCTCCAGAGAGTAGCCGTTCTCACTTTCACATTGTTCTTGGAGAAACTAACTGCTTAAGAATCTGTAGATAGGGACACTCCACGCACAACCCCTAACACGTGTGTGCCACATACACAATCCTATGCGTAGCCCTTTGTGTTAAGTGTCTCACCTGGGTAAAGATGGATGTCCCCAGCCATGCCTGTGCCATCAGTACCATCAGTGCCCGCTCCTGCCGCATGATGTCACCCTCAGCAGTACTCAGTCCTTCCGTCTCCCCACTTATCTGCACGGTCTTATGACAATCAGTTCAATATTATCAGCGACTCTCTTCTTACCCTCAAAAAAAGTATTCGTCTTCTTTTTCTTCATAGAATAAGACGAGATATCCTAAATGGCCTGTGTGTTTATTTCACTCTGCAGACTCACACTGGATCCTTCTCTGTGCTGACAGCGAAGGCTTTATCCCGTTAACTTTCACGGCCACTCAGGAAGTAACCATCAGAGACGGCAGCGCAAAGGTCTTCACGGACTCTCTCTTAGAGCCTTAATCCTGCTCTTTCTCTCGAAGTCTTGAGACACCTGTCCAGAGCGTAGACACCACTGGCTAACCCACCCATTTAGGCGGTACGGCCTGATGCTTCTTTTTTTTATTTTTATTTTTTATTTTTTAAAATTTTTTTTAAAAGTTTTATTTATTTATTTGAGAGAGAGAGAGAATGAGAGAGAGAGAGAGCATAAGAGGAGAGCGGTCAGTGGGAGAAGCAGACTCTGTGCCGAGCAGGGAGCCTGATGTGGGACTCGATCCTGGGACTCCAGGATCATGACCTGAGCCGAAGGCAGTCGCTTAACCAACTGAGCCATCCAGGTGCCCCGGCTTGATGCTTCTTTGTGGAGTATTTGCTGCATAGCTTTCCACATGAGGCCACTCAGAGGAGAGCTGTTGTCCACCGTGGACTCTCCTCGGCTGGGATTTGCACTGTCGCTCAGAGGTGAAGGCTCTGCCGTGGTTGCCTCGGCCGCTTGTCCTCCTTGTCCCCTGCACCCCCAGCCCCGGGCTGCAGCTCCCTGCTGTCTAGCAGAGCTCAGTCTTCATTAGATGGCTCAAAAAGTGGTTGTTTACGTATTCGAGACTGTGTGGTTTTGTCTAAGGGCAGGATTCCCAGAACAAAACAGTATTCTGATGCCATATGGATTGTGTTTTTTTGTTTCTTTGAGGCTTTCCTTGCGCAAAACTGTTAAAGCTGCCTTAGAAGCACTTAAAAGGTACTTTAACGTTGTTTTAGATCATTTCCTTGGCTTAGAGATGAAAGCAAGAGGTCCTGGAGAACATAGGCTCCGGCATATCCTTCTTACCCCAAACCAGCAGCAATCAGCAGAGCTCAAAAGAAGACAAAACAATCGATTGACCTCTGTCCTCAGAGCTACCTAGAACAGGAAGTAATTCTGATGTTGGCTGGACCTTCCAGAGTTTAAGCCTAACTATCTTGCTTCCTTAAAAAGTTCTGGTTAGGGGCACCTGGGTGGCTCAGTGGGTTAAGCCTCTGCCTTCAGCTTAGGTCCTGATCCCAGGGTGCTGGGAGCCCCGCATCGGGCTCTCTGCTCAGCGGGAAGCCTGCCTCCCTCCCCTCTCTCTGCCTGCCTCTCTGCCTCCTTGTGATCTCTCTTTGTCAAATAAATATTAAAATCTTAAAAGAAAAAAAAAAGTTCTGGCGAACTAAGGTCCAGATGCACCTAAAAACTAGCCCTGGGCAAATTTCAAATGAAATTTCAAGTGCTTTGACCCCTCTGGACCCCACTCGAGTGTGTGCTTATGTTAGTAATGCGATGCCAAGCACCCATGATGTCTAAGGCATGATTTCGTGCTATTGCCACCCCTGATTTTCTCCCTGAAATGCCTTTTTTTTTCCCCTTCCAGTTTTGGGATCATAAAAATGTCCTATTTTTCTCCTAGTAGTCAGTTCCCTGACTTCAACTGTCACTTCAATTTTGATGTTTTTCTTTTCCCGCCATTTAAGTCTTAGAGACCAGCAAAGAGTCTGTGAGAGACAGTAGTAGTTCAGCAAACCGGAAATTTCAGTGAATCTGAGGTAGGTAAAAAGTACCAGCTTCTTATCATTACGGACTCAAGTGCCAACTTAGTAAATGGAGAGAGCCCTGATTGCAACTTCACACAGACACACCACTTCTCAAACAGAATCATAAATTCCAGGGGCAGCAGCCTGACAGATCGATGAGTGTGTGGCTGGTGAGGGCAGCTCTGCGGAGAAATTGTCTCGGCCACAGAGGTTCCATTAGCGCAGACGCGTCCCCCCCCCTCCCCACTCTCCTTGAAAATTATCTGGAAAGGTTTCGTACCCTGGGGGACTCCTGTCTGTCTGTTACCGTTTATGAAGATTGAGCCGGGATAGGGGCGAGGCGAGGGCCCATCTTGTGGTTTAAATGCATTAGCGGCTGCTGGGATAATGGAAGTGGAGGCCACTGGTCTGTAATCAGGTGCCTGAGCGCCGTAGCCGAGGACAGCCTGAGGCCTGGCTCCTCTTGCAGAGAAAGTGTCTGGGCGGGATAAAAGCACACTATTAGAAGCCGGGGGTGGGGGGGGGGTGGCTTGGGGACCCCATAGGAAGATCAGTGCCGGTGCCTCAAGGTACGTACAGGTTATGACCGCCGTTTCCCTAGTCAGAGTCCTGTGAATGAGTCCATAAAATCACTAATGCTTGTTGTGGCCGTTTTAAATGTTCTGATGGTATTTTCTCTGCAAGCATTGCTGGTATAAAGCAAAGTTCTTGGTTTTATGTTTGTGGACATTGTCTCTGTATTTCTTCTGGTGGATGGTCTGGCACATAAATTATGTATTTTTTACAACAACTCTGATTCCATGACAACTCTCCTGTGAAAAATATCTCCTTGGCCTCTGCTATTATTATTATTTTGTATTTATTTTTTTTTTTGACCAAGAGTGAGAGAGAGAGACAGAGGAAGTGGGCGAGGGAGAAGCAGGCTTCCTGCTGAGCAGGGAGCCCCAATGTGCGGCTCAGTCCCAGGACTCTGGGATTGTGACCTGAGCTGAAGGCAGAAGCTTAATGACTGAGCCACCCAGGCGCCCTGGCCTCTGCTATTATTATAGTCATTGGAGCAATAGAAGATAATCCAGTATTTGCTGGCTTCGGATATAGGGACAGAAGAGCTATAATCTTTTAATTATTGTTAAATGTTCTGTTGAGAATATTTTGCATAAGGAAAAACATTATTTACAAATCCCATTTGGTGCCCAAATTTTTCTAAATTTCGTATGAGTATTATTTGATACACACAGTACATATAAAGTATAAGAAGGCTTAATTTAAAAAAAATTTATTTATTTATTTGACAGAGAGCACAAGCAGGGGGGGTAGTGGAGGGAGAGGGAGAATCAGGTTCCCTCCTGAGCCAGTAGCTGGACGCGGGGCTCAATCCCAGGACCCCAGGGTCTTGATCTGAGCTGAAGGCAGCTGCTTAACCAACTGAGCCACCCAGGTGCCTCAGGAAAGCTTAATAATACAATGAGCCACCTACCTCCTAATTTAAGAACCAGAAGTTTACTAGAAACCATTCTGGATCCTTTTCTATAGAGAGAAATCTGCCCCAGAGGTAACTAATCTTCTTGATTGTTGTAGTGATCATTCATTCCTTTCTTTTTTTTTTTTTTTTTGTACCACAACCACCTACACACATTGGCCTAAACATGTCCCCTTGTGTTTGAACTTTATACAAAGGTGTTACATTGTATATAGTCCTCTGCAGCTTAACTTTTTTCATTCAATATCATTCCTAAGAATCATGCTTGCTATGTGTTTGTTCTATTATTTTTGCTGTTTTGAGTTACCATAATATATCCATTTTCCTACTGTGCACATTGGTACCATTCCCTGGTTTTATTTTTGCAATTATAAACAATATTGCCTTGAATAGTCTTGTTAAGTATGTCCTGAAGCAAGTATTTGAGAAGTCTCTCTAGGGTCTTTTTTTTTAAAATTTTCTTTATTTTCAGAGAGAGGGCCCCTGAGTGCAGGCACCCTTGTGAGCCTGGGTGGGGGCGCTCTCAAGCAGACTCCATGCTGTGCGGGGAGCCCCACGTTGGGCGGGGGGTGCAGTCTCACAACTGTGAGGTCCTGACTGTGAGATCCTGACCTGAGCCAAAATCAAGAGTCAGACATTTAACCGACTGAGCCATCCCCGCCCTCTCCTTAGCGTCTTTGACATAGATGTGGGATTGCTGGAGCACAGGGGGTGTGTAAATTAAAATTATTTTCTTAGATGGTCACATCAGTCTTCACTCCCAGCAGCGATGTATCAGAGTTCCTATTGTTTTTCATGCTCAAGGCTTCTTGGGACAATGGAGTAGTTTTAAATGGTTTCTCATTGTGATCCTAATTTTTACTTCCAGACCACCAAGGACACTGAGCATCTTTCATGTGTTTATTGGCCATTTGAGTTTTCTCTTTTGCAAAATCCCTGTTTGTTTCTTTTGCCCCATTTCTATTGGGTTGTCTTTTTCTTCTTGAATTGTAGGGATTCTTTTTATATTCTAGGTGTTGTTAATGCATGTGGCTAATAGCTTCACCCAGTTTGTGTCTTGTCTTTTCTCTTTATGCTGGGTCTTGTTGAACACACCGTTCATTTTAAGGAAGTCACATTTATCAATCTTTCCCTTTATGAAAGTTTTGCCTTTCACATTTTTTTTAAAGATTTTATTTATTTATTTGACAGAGAGCGAGAGAGAGACTAGAGAGAGGGAACACAAGCAGAGGGAGTGGGAGAGGGAGAAACAGGCTTCCCGCTGAGCAGGGAGCCCAACATGTGGCTCAGTCCCAGGACCCTGGGATCATGACCTGAACCGAAGGCAGGGGCCTAACCTACTGAGGCACCTGGGCGCCCCCACATTTATTTCTTTAATCAACATTCTGTTGAGTACTTGAGGGGACCCCTCTGAGTTTTCTGTCAGTGTAGCTCCCTCCCATCCAATATTCTGTCCTGCAAACCCTAGCCACTTTGGTGTCCCCAGCTCATCTTCTCAGCTTAGAGTCCTCTGGGCGCCAGATGGTTCTCTTCACCATCATCTGGAAACTCAAGAAAACAAGCTAGGGTAATCTTAAGCGTCACCTCCTTTGTTTCCCATCATTCAGAGATTCCTCCTTTGTTGCTTCATGCCCAGCATCTTGAAAACTGTTGTTTCATATATTCTCTCCAGTTTTTCTTAATTGCTTCAGCTGAGGGACTAGGTCTGGTCTTTACTAGTCCATCATGGCCAAAAGCAAAAGTCTTTTCACGTTCTGTTCATTTATTTCTAGGTATTTTATATTTTTTTGTTGCTACTGTTCAAAAATTGTTTTATCACTGCTGCGGGCATATACAAATGTAATTTGTTCTTGTTGATTTTATGTCCAACTATCTGGCTATACTCCTTTATTCTAATAATTTATCTGTAGATTCTTGGGTTTTCTGTGTAGGTGATCATATCATTTACAAATAATGGCAATTTTGTTTCTTCCTTTTTTATATATATATTTTATTTATTTATTTGACAGAGAGAGAGAGAGATCACAAGTAGGCGGGGGGTGGGGGTGGGGAGCAGCCTTCCCACCAAGCAGAGAGCCCGATGCGTAGCTCTATCCCAGGACCCTGAGATCATGACCTGAGCCGAAGGCAGAGGCTTAACCCACTGAGCCACCCAGGCGCCCCTATTCCTGATTTTAAAGGGACTATTACACTATTAAGAATGATGCTCGGGGCGCCTGGGTGGCTCAGTGGGTTAAAACCTCTGCCTTCGGCTCAGGTCATGATCTGGGATCAAGCCTCAGCCCCACATTGGGCTCCCCTCAGCAGGGAGCCCACTTCCTTCTCTCTCTCTGCCTGCCTCTCTGCCTTCTTGTGATCCCTGTCTGTCAAATAAATAAATAAAATCTTAAAAAAAAAAAAAAGAATGATGCTCACTATAGGTTTTTGGTAGATATCCTTTCTCAAGTTTAAAAATTTCCTTTCCTCTTGGTTTCCTTAGTACTTTTATCATGAGTGGGTATTAGCTTTTTATCAAATGATTCTATATCTATTGAGAACACAACTTTTTTCCTCCTTTGATCTGTTGATGAGGTAAGTTTCACTTGACAGATTTTTCTCATGTGCAACAAACTTGTCATTCTTAGAACAAACCCAGTGTGTTCATGATGGGTTTATTTTTTAAGAAATTGCCAGACTCAGTTTACTAATATTTTGCTTCAGATTCTTACTTCCATGTTCTGTGTTCAAGATCAGCCTGTAAATTTCCTTTCTTTTTTACTTTGCTTGTCTGGTTTTGGTATCAAACTTATTCTGGCCTGATATAATGAGTTGCAGGGTCTGCGCTTTTTTTCTTCCCTGAAAAAATTTCCAGAAGGAATGAAATGATCCTTTATGAAAGTCTGATAGCCCTTGGTAATATCATTTGGATCTCATGTTTACTTTGTGGGACTGCTTTAAAATATTTATTTCATTCCTTGAATGTTTATGAGATCATTTAGGATTTCTGTTGTTTACACTCACACACATATACACTCAGTTCTGTTATAATGCTTGTTTTGAAAACACAAATTCACTCCAACACAGTTACTATATTAAGGAACAATTAGAGTGTAACAGGATTTCCTTGCTTATGCACCAGTGTTGTCCCGAAGAAACACTAGGTGAACACGGAAATCTGTACCCAGCTGAACGGAGTCCTGTAGGAGTGCACAAACGGACACAGACACAACTCAGACACCTCACAGGCACCTCTGTCAGTTGCCACGTGGGTTAGAGCCACACCCAGCCATATCTGGGGACAATTTTCTGTCCCATTCCAAATAACTTCTACCATTTGATAATAACCTACAAGCTGCAAACCTTTCCTCCCATTGCTTAATCCACACTTGGGGTGCATGGGGAGAGCATGGTAGAGTGAGTGGGGGAGAAAGAAAATTAAGAAAACACCAAGTTTTTGGTTGTGGCGACTTGATAGATGCTGACATAATTTACCCGAAAATGCAAGTGGCAGAACAGATGTGGGGAGGTGATGAATTCCACTTTAGACAGAGGATGTTTTCACCCTGCCTGGAGAATACTCAGGGGGCTTCTCAAGTTCAGCAGACAGTTCAGGGTTAGAAAGAGAGAGGTGTAGGGGCGCCTGAGTGGCTCAGTCTGTTGAGTGTCCGATTCTTCATTGCGGCTCAGGTCGTGATCTCAGGGTTGTGGGATTAAGCCCTGCACTGGGCTCTGCACTGGGCTAGGCATAGAGTCAGCTTAGGATTCTTTCTCCCTCTGCCCCACTACCCAACCCACCCCCATATACTTGCTCGCTTGCTCTCTCAAAAAAAAAGAAAAGCAGAGAGGGAAGGGGCAAGGGAGATGCCTGCTCTTTGTCAGTGATAGGCCTCAGGGTGGGCCTTGCTGGCAAGGAGACATTCTCTTTTCTGAAACAGGAGGTCTGACTCTGAGAATGGGTGTCAGAAGAGGGTTGGGGACACAACAGGAGGCTCCGTGGGCATATATGAGATGAAGGACCCAGAGTAGGAAGAATGGGCGGAATTGGGAATAATAATTCCCAAACAGTGGGGACAATACTGTGGGATCGGAGCAGAGGGTCAGAGGAGGGGATGTTGGCCTCTGGGCATCGGCCGTTCCTCCAACAAATGTGTTCAGTACCCGCTATCTCTACAGGCTTTGGAGTCAGGCCCACTTAGTTTCAAGGCCATTGCTGCCACCAGCTGATCTTAGGCAAGTTACTTAATCTCTCTGAGCCTGTTTCCTCATCTGAAAATGAGAATAATATACCTGCTGCTTAGGGCTGCTGAAAAAGAGAAGTGGAATAATACATTTGGGGCTCCCCCTCATCCCCTCCTGTCTCTAAGATCTAACCCCTGACCCCAAAGGTGGCCCCCTGCAGCTGTATTGGGACAGTATACTTCGGCTCCTTGAGATTGCACTCCTGGGAAACAGGTAACATAGAATTTGGCACAAGCTTCTGATCCTACCTGCATCGCCCATGTTTCCAAAGCACAGCACGGTAACATGGTAGAAACTTTATGTCACCTTCTGTCTTAGCAGGTGCTGTGTCCTCACAGCCCGTGATTTTCCACTGTTGAGAAACTGTTCAGTGTGTGTGCGTGCGTGCGTGTGCCACGCACAGCCAGGAGGGACCAGAGCTTCCTGTCAGCCCGTTCCTAAGTCAGATGGGCAATGGAGAGAAGTTGACCCAGCTCTTTCCCTGATGCCCTGTGACCTCAAGGATCAGATACCCATGTCAGAGGCACAACAACAGAGAGTTCAAGCGTCATACAGAGCAGGTCACACTGTGCACTCTCACTCGGAAGTCAGGTTCCTTCTCAGGCTATGGTGTTTGTGGAGGAAGCAAGATGTTTCATACTTTGAGGGGTACATCCTGTCTGAATGTGAGTCTGAGCTCTGGCAGTCTTAGGTGAGTCTGGAACTTAGGTAAGTCTGGAACTAAGTCTGGAACTAAGAGGCAGCCAAAGGTCTAATGAGGAAGTGGGAGGGGGGCTAGCTGTGGTGGGGTGGTGGTGGTCTGGAGAGCTGACCCCATGGAGGGGACAGAGCAGGGGATTGGATAGCCAGGTGCAGTGACATCAGGCATCCCCTCCCTTCCCTCCTTGGGCAGTGGTTTCCCAGGAGGAGGGATGAAAGGGATGGCCATAGTTATATTTTATAGACCTAGTAGAAGATAAAGCCTTTAATATATATATGTATTTTAAAAATAAACCTCAGTGGATCTTTCTTCCCCAAAGATATGGCCTTTAGAAAACTGTGGTTCCTGTGCTTTTATAAGATACAATTTCAGAAAAATATTTCCACAAAAATAACTTTTGTTCATAAAGGTGATTGATGTTTGGTAGCTCAGTATCAGTCTGTGTCTGATTCCAGAAACTGTTGCCAGCTTATCTGAATGACCCGAAAGCCTTGAGAAACGCCTCTTGTGCTCTGCTCGGTCTCCTCCCCTGCTGCCGTCCCCATTTGCTCCTTCTGGGGTCTGTTGGTCTCAATGTCTCTATTTGCGCCTCTCCTGACGTCATCCCCAACAAGTCCATCTGTCCCACTCTGCCCGTTCATGTGGTGTCTGTCAGCCTCTCTCTCAGGTGTCCACTGGAGTGTCAGGAAGAACAAGACGTCTGTGTGTCTGTCCTGTCAGGTGAGCAGGGGGTGGGCCTTCCTTTTTCCAGGAATAGTTGTTCTCGGGATGCTTTCCAGGTCAGGGTCACCTGGAGCTGGGTGGTCCGGGGCACAGGCCTGTCGGACACGGTCTGTGGTCAACAAGCAAGAAGTGGCGGTTGAGGGTCCTGGGGCCCAGGCCAGTCCCTTCAGGAGATGTCCCTGAAGACTCCATATCCCAGGGGAAAAGATGGGTCCCATGTAACCCTTGAAATGGGTGTGCAAAGGGACCGAGAAGAAAGAAGGACTTTGAGCCCGGAAGACGCTGCCTCCTGCTGTTCCAGCCCACACAAGGTCAGATCTCAAGCGAGGCTGTAGCTGGTCCTCCTGGAAAAGGGGAAGAAACCAAAGAGACGGATGAGGGTGGAGGGGGACCATGTCGGGCCACAGACCCCTGTGGACGTGGACGTGGCAGCTCCCTGCCTCCCTAGCAACCCTTCCTCTTCCCAACCCCTAGAATGAAGCTGCAGCCCCTGTTTCCCTCCAAACCCATCCAGCATGCCCCATGCGCACGGCATTCCAAGTGTGCGTGTGGCTCAGTGTTACTTGGCCAGTCTGAGCATCCACATGGAGAATGAGGGACCAACGGCAGTGCCACTTCCTGCCAACCCCCTGTGTTCCTCTGTGTGGGCGTGTGCTGGTGTTCATGGGTGTGGGAGCATCTCCAAGCAGGTGGCCACATGCTCTCGAAAGCTGCGGGGCCAGACGTCTTGACACTGCGGCCCCAGTGTGGCCTTGGCCTCTGTGCTGAGCTGGGCCGGGCATGCAGAAATGAATAAAACACAGCCCCAGCTTCAAGATCCCCACAGTCCCCTGGGAAAGCCAGCCAGTAGGCCTCTCATCCCTGTGCAGCGGGATCAGTGCCCTGGAAGCCAGAAGAACAAGGTTCAGAGTGTGGGTCCGCACAACCTGCGGGGGTGAGAGCGGAAGAGGACCCGGCTTTCGGCTTCCAGGCGAGAGGATGGTGCTGTCACAGGGGGAGGAGCCCCACTCAGAAAGAAGATGAGTTCAATAGTTTGGGGCTCTTTGAAACTGACGCCATGCTTGTGGGACATCGGGGGAGACGTGCAAATGAGAGCCAGACACGTGGATCTGGAACTTGTAGGAAGTCTGGGGGGAGGGGCAGCTTTAGGAGTCACCAGGCATAAGAGGGCTCCAGATCAGGCTCGGGGACCAGGTGCCTGCATTATGGAGAGCAAAGGGAGCAGGGGCGGAGGAGGGAGCCCTTCCATACCACATCCAACAGATAATCGAGGGAGGGAGACTAAGAAGGGATGTGCAAAGTAGCTGGGGAAAATCCAAGAGGGGACGCCTGGGTGGCTCAGTCGCCCTCATGGGCAACAGCCTTGGGCTCAGGTCATGATCCTGGAGTCCTGGAACCGAGTTCAGCAGCTGGGAGTCTGCTTCTCCCTCTGCCTGCTGCTCCCCGTGCTTGTGCTCTCTCTCTCTCTCTCTCTCTCTCTTTCTTTCTCTCTTATCTCTCTCTGACAAATGAATAAATAAAATCTTTAAAAAAAAGAAAGAAAGTCCAGGAGTAGGGACAAGCAGGTGGCTCAGTCGGTTTCAGCTCGTGTCATGATCTCAGGGTCATGAGATCAAGCCCCGTGTTGGGTTCCGTGCTCCATGGGGAGTCTTCTTCTCGTCCTCTCTCTCTGCCTCCCACCCAACTCATGCTCTCCCTCACTCTCTCTGAAAAAATAACTAAATACATCTTAAAAAAAAAAAATCCAAGAGCATATGGCATCACTGAAGAGTGATGAGTCTGTGGGAAGAGTCTGCAAAGGCGGGAGTGTTCGACCTCGTAAATGTCTCAGGGACAACTGTGGGCCTGTTAGTCTCACGCTGGCACACAGTCGTGCGCGCCCGGCTGCTGGTACCCCGCCGTGTGTACCCATGTGCGTGGGGTGCCCACCTCTGAAGGCTCTGCCGGCGGGAGGGGTCCTGGCTCGGCACCTTTGGTGCGGGACCCACCATGAGGATGCACAGACCGGTGATGATCATGCAGGTGGGCACGGCCCCGATGAGGACCTTGAGGGTCACCACCACCCGCTCCGCCTGCGTGCAGGCTCCTGCCTCGTAGCCCGCAAACCTGGAGAAACAGCATCCCCACGCCTCCAGCTCCGATCCCACCCGACCTGGCAGGAGGGGTCCCCGATACTCCACCCCACACCGCCCTGAATCTAGGAGTTGTTCCCCAGCCAGATCAGCTTAACCGTGGAGGAAGGGGGAGTTGGGCCGGCCAGGGAGCACCGATGGAACTGAGAACTCTGCCCTCTTCCCCCCCACCCGCTTGGTGTTTGTGCCTCTAGTACAGCCCAACCCTGGGACTCACTCCAGACTGAGCGTGGAGATGCCCAGCGCGCCTGCACCAGAAAGCTTGGTGAAGAAGACATAGGACGAGTAGAAGATGGTCTCCAGGCCCGGCCCATGCTGCTGCTGCTGCTGCTGGAAGGCATCCACCACATCTGGAAGCATGGACCTGCGGGAGAGGGCTGCAGGGTTATTATCCCTTTTATCCTCTTGACAGCCACCAGCCTGAGAGCTCTCTGAGGACAGAGACCAAGTCAGATTCATCCTTGGGTTCCTGTTGCCCACGACCGGGACTGGCCCACGGAGAGCCTGGCCACAGGTGCTTGCATTTCAGCCCCCTCCCCCAACATGGTTGCCCACCCTTCCTGCCATCCAGTGCCCTTCCAGGGGAGCTCCAAGGATGGAACTTGGCCTTGGAGCCAAGGATGGTGGCCTCCATCTCCTGCAGGTAGGAGAGCCCCTCCCCAGCACAGGCTGGGCACAGGGAGCCTGGGACAACAGGTGGACGTGAAAGAGGGCATACCCCTGAGGAGGGACACATCCCTTCCCCTTCACCCAGCCTACCAGGGTAGCAGCAAGGACACAGCAATGCTCAGGCCAGACATAAAGGCCACCACATATGCCACAGGTGCTGTGGGTACAGCAGCCAACAGGATTGCAAAAGGCACCATCACCTGGGGAGACAGATACACCAGCTGATCCTTCCACCTGCCCACACTCACCGGTCTTTACTAATAGCCCCTGCACCTGGTCCTTTCCAAGGGACTGAAGACACAAGAGGGTACAGATCAGCTCTGCCTGCCCAGGAAGCTCAGGCTCCAAGGCCACCTCCCTGACCCTGCCACCTTCCTGCACCCACCCCAGGCCTTGCTTCTTGTCTCACTCACACAGATCCCGAAGGCTGATGTCTTCTTCCCAAATCGCTGTAGAACCCACTCCCACAGTGGGGTGCTCAGCACAGCTGAGACCTGTGAACAGAGAGAAATCATCCCAGCCTGGGCGGGGCTGCCAATGCCTTAACCCACCCAGGTTCCGGAAGCCCTGGCTTTTAGGTGGGATGCTTGACCTTGACTTTGCCCCCTGGTTGGAACCAGTGGCTATGAACTTTATGACCCCAGCTTCAATCCCACCTTCTGCTGGAGTGCAGGTGCCCAAGATCACAGAGGAGTCCAGAATGTTGACCGGAATTCTGGCTACACATGTCTTGACAAGAACCACACCAGGTCCCCAACTCAGGTCTCTGCGGGAGCTTGTCTCCATCACCCCAGGACCACTCACCAGGATGGTCAGCACCACACCCTGGACGTGATCATGTAGCCGGGAGGCATGTGTACAGAACAGGACCAGGTAGCTCTGCTCCACCTGAGGAAGCCAACAGGAAGTGGGCGTGTCTCGGGAAAGTCAAGGGTGAGGCCTGGGTCGCAAGTCTGACCTCTTCTTTGGGACCTCAAACACCAGTTGTTGCCATCATCGTGCATCATGCAGTCCCCTCCTCCGCAAAGGACACTCAGCCCCGAAAAAGGCATAAATGCCATTCCTCGTCCATCCTCCCCCTTGCCCCGCCAGTGGACCTTACCACCCAGATTTTGTCAGCTTCCTACTGCCTAGCCTTGACCCTTCCCGGTCCCACAAGCACTGTCTGGGTCTCCCTCCTCCCTGCACCAGACTCTCTGGAACCTGTGCCAGCCACCATTTCTCTCGATTTAAGCCCAGCTCTGGTCGGTGGGGCCGAGAGGCTGAACCTGAACCTACACAGGGTCAGTATGGCCAGAGCCAAGGCCAGAGCTACCTGAATGGCTGCTGAGATGAACAGGAAGGAGATCACCAGCTTCAGGTAGGGCGGGTGCCGGACAGTGAGGCCCAGCCCAGCCAGGAAGCTCAGGCCTTGGCCTGAGGCCGGGCCAGAGGAGTCTGCAACACAGGAAAATGACACTTGGGCTTGGCAGAGTCCAAAGCCAAAACGCAGGCCCAAGTGGAATCCTGTCCCAGCTTCGGCTTCCCACGGTCCGGCTGCACCCCCTTACCTGGTCGCTCCTTCACCCCAAGGCAGAGCAAACCAGTGCACACAGGGTAAGTCAGAGCAAGCACGGCGGCTGCAATGGAGTAGAGACGCGTCTGTGGGACAGGACAGAACTGGGCTGGGGGTGATGTCTCCAGCCTACGGAAGCGGGGACACCCAGGACAGGAGTGTTTCCCAGTGGGGCGGAGGGACCTTCAGTCCAAGCCCGAGGATGCTGGGTGTCTCTCCTCCCGATCACCAGAGCAGGAGACAGAGATGTTAGGGCCCAGAATGGTCCTTCTGCTGCCTCTGTGCCTCTTGCATGAACAGGAGGGCATCCGCGCCACCAGGGGTCGGCGCCCTTCCTCTCTCTTTCGCTCTCATTTTTTAAGGCAAACATTGGTGGCCCTTCTGCATGCTAGACCCTGAGGTTACAGTGGTCAGTACATGACTCCTGTCCATCCCCAGTAAGGGGCTTGGAGTGCGGAAGACAGACGCACGAGCAGAAAGCTACAGCACAGCGTGAGGCACGAGGACCCAGATAAATGGTGAAAACAGAGATGGTGCTACCTGCCGTCCAGAGGAAGATACATAAGTGATAAAATCCGTGCAAAGACATGCATGAGAGTAACAGTCACCTGCTCAGGCCGAGGTTGTCTCTGGGGAGGGGAATTAAGAAGGAGGTGGGCAGGGAGCTTTGTGCCTTGGCTCACACGAGGCTCCACCTCTAGGGGTGGCCTTCTCAGCCTCCTGCTGCCCATTCCTTTGCACTCCAGGCCAGGCCAGGCCAACCCAAGGCCACTCTCACCGGCACCCAGAGAGTGACCCAGTACCTTTGGGGAGGGGCCCTGTGGAGGCCTGAGGGCACCTGGGTGGGGCCAGTCATGCATCTTGACCCAAGCAATCCCACAGTTGGAGCAGTGGGCCATGGGAAGGACAGGCAGACTTCCCTGCTCTCTCCAGAGCCCTGTGTTTGCACTTTGCAGTGTTCAGGGGCCAGTTTTGTAGCCGGCCCTGAGGAGAGGGCTGGGGTGGATACACAGGACTCCACTGTAATGTTTTCTTGAGCCGGTGCGGGGTCCCTGGTGTGGTATTGTTCTCATACCACCGATTCTCAAACGCTGGCGGGGGTCAGAATCCCCTGGAAGGCTTGTTCAGAACAACATAGACTGCTGGCTCCCTCCCCAAATTTGTCAATCAGTAGTTCTAGGCAGGGCCCCAAGAATCTGCCCTTCTAACAAGTTTCCAGGTGATGCTGAGGCTGCTTGCTGCCCAGGGACCACACTTGGAGAACCGCAGCTGGATAATTTTTTGTAAATCTGAGCTATTTCCTAAATGACAAAGAAGAATGATGCAGGGAACACTGAGGAGAGGCCACAAACCGAAGCCAGCCCGGGCTGGGTCCTGGAGGTGGGGGCCGCCCACGATGGAACTCCTTTCCAGGGTCACCCTGACCGGGCTAGGGGAGTCGCTGGAGGCCGGGGTACTCCGTGGGAGGCTGATGCAGTACTGGGGTGACTGGGAGATGTTGGGGATGCCAGGTGCAGAAGATCTGGGGCCAAACACGTGCATAGGATTTGGTAATGGGTGGGAGTGGGGTCATGGCGGGAGAGGGAGGAGTAAATGTTGGCTCCTGGGGATCCCGCGGACAATCCTTCACTTGCTTAAGGGAAGAAGAGCTGAACTGGATGGATAACAGATGCACGGACTTAGCTGCTGAGGAGAGATCTGGCTTGCGGGGAGACGAAGGGAAACTGCCTTCAGGTTTCCCCTTCTCCGTGCACGCTGCGGGTGAGGCCGGGGTGGGACCGGCCACAGGAGGGGTGTCACCCCGAGCGCCACAGGGACGCCAGCCCCTCTCCCCGGCCCCTGCCTGTGGCCCTTCCCCACCCCTCTCCCCTCCGGCTGCTCTGCGATCTGTTGCTTTCCGTTGAGAAGGCGCCCGGGCGGAGAAGCGGGCTGAGCGGGACGCAGGCCGCGGGGCACCGGCTGGAGGAGCGGGAGGGCGGGAGAGGCGAGCGACGCCCAGAGGCCGGGCCGCAGGGACACTCACCGCGTCGGGGGAGACGACGGCCGGCCCGGCGAGCGCGACGTCCTCGCACCTGTGTGGCCCGTGGGCGCCCGATACGATGAGCCCGTGGACGGCGGCTCCCATCAGCGTCCCCGCCATCTCCATGGTCATCCCTGGGACAGAGCGGCGCCGGGTGACGGGCGCTGGCGGGCCCGGGGTCCGCGGCCTCCCTCCCGCGCGCACGCCCCGCACTCACGGTACGCGGTGGCCGAGTCCCGCTCCCTCGGGCAGGGGGTCAGGAGCATGGTGAGCGCCGCGTAGGGCACCTGGAAGAACTGCGGGCGCCCAGGCCGGGCTCAGGCTGGCCCCTGCCGCCCCCAGTCCCGACCCCGACGACCCCGGCTGGCACGTCCGGCCTGATGCCCCCAAACCCAGAGCAAGGGGCGGAGGGCGGGAGGGGTGGGCCGCGGCGGGCAGTGGGTCCCTCGGGGCCACCTGCCCTCTCCCCTCCACACAACACCTCACGGTGGCCCCTGGCCAGCAGCGGGGCCACCGGCTTACCGTGGCCAGGGCCTGGAACAGGCAGTAGCAGCCCGTGTACCACAGGCCCCGCAGGCTGGCGAAGGGGGGCAGGAACCACAGGAAGAAGTAGGCCACGGTGATGAAGGGCGTGCAGCCCAGCACCCTGTGGAAGCGCAGCGCACGTGGGGCACCGCGAGGCGGGACATGAAGGGCAAACCTGGAACCACCACACCCTCCTGGGTGAAGTCATCTGCCCTCAACAGGAGCCCTGGGCTGGCACTACCAGTGTGCGCGCCCGTGGAGGAGGAGAGGGAGAGGTGGCTGATGGGGGGTGGCGGTAGCTGGGGCTGTGGGGGCCATTCACTGCGGAGCTGGGGGGGGGCACTTGGGCCTTGGCCTTGCCATTCCCAGTCCCCAGGACCCTGGCACACCAGCGAGGCCTACCTCCTCCATGAGGACTTCCAAGGCCTCCAGCCCACCCTGGCTACACACAGACCCCCCAATCACGCCCGGGAGTCTACAAGTCTTTGTCCAGACCTGTGCCTCCTGGTGACAGAGTCTCCCCAAGAATGACTCTGAATTCCTGCCTGGCTCAGCCTAACCTAGTCCAGCGCCGCCACCTATAACCATCCCGTCCACTCACCATCCACACGGATTTCCACTAAGAAGCAGGGCTGTTATAAACCCGGTGGCCTCAGGCCAGGGTTGGAAGCCAGGACCCTGAGGATTATGGGGCTGCTCACCAGGGCATGAGGCGTCCAGACCCTGTCCTCCTGCTTCTGTTGATGAAGAACCCAGCCACAGGGTCGGCAGCTGCCCCAGACACCTTCCCTCCGAATAGGACAAGTGACACCTGGGCAGCAGGGATCTGAAAAGCACAGGTGGGAGGATGGCTGAGTCCTGGCAGAGTCAGAGAGGGTGTCTGGGCCTGCCTACCTGCCAGGAGAAAGGTCTGGGAGGTCTCTTTCCCCGGCCACAAATCCAGAAGGTTCTCAGGGCACAGCCGTGCTAGTGAAGAGAGGGGGAGGGGAGGAGCCGACACCCACACATTGCCACGTCCCCATTACCACTCTTGCCCAGTCGCCCACGCCTTTTGGAGAAGACTTGGGGACCCTCATCTGTACAAGAAGGGTGACAGAGGTAGACTTTTTGTTTCACAGTGACAATGTTTTATTTATTTTTCTGATTACATAAATGACACACTCGTTATAAAATAACATTCACGCAGTACAGAAAAATATTGAGCAAAACTCCTTTGAAGGCCCCCCATCCTGAGATAACTGCCAGAGCATTTTGGTGATCACCCTTTCAGGCATTTATTTCTGTGCATTCATCATTTATAATTTTACATAAATGAGATCATATGAGTGTCATTTAACAAAATCATGGGTACGGTATGAGAAATCTTTTCTTCTGCTTACTCTCTATCCTCCACCATTCCCTCCTATAGGCAACAGTAACAGCCTGTGTATATTCTTCTGTAATTTATTTTCTTCATGCCTGTATCTGAACCACGTATAGTCACGTATTTCACATACCCATGTACCTACATATATGGGGCATGTCTTTATTTTGGTTAAATACAATCAATTTGTATACTCTAAAAGCAACTTTTCTCACTTGACAGTGCATCATGGAACTCCCTCCAAGCCAACTGGTACAGATCTAGCTCTTCCTTTTGAATGACTACACAACAGTCCATTATGTGGCTCTTACACAACTTATTAATCAACTACTTCTATATTGCTGGGCATTCACAGTTTCCCCATTTTTCACCACAAACAGCCTGCAGTAAACATCCTTACGGGGGTTGCCCTCAAACGCATTTGGCTTACTGTCAGTTTGGGGACAGAAGTGCCATCTATCCAGGGAAGAACAGGTCGGGGCGGGAGAACTGGGTACCAAGGAAGATGGGAATAGGGGGCCCTGGGCTGCTTTCCACACTCACCTGTGCCACATCAAGCAGGAACAGTTGCAGGTAAAAGGCTGTGGCGCTGGAGGCCACCTGGTTGGGGATCCCACCAATACCATAGCACACCTTGGTACAGAATGAGAGCGGACCGGCTCTGCTGTCCTGGGGGGAAACACAAGAGCTAAGCCCCCCACCCCTGCGCAGATACACAACAGTCGCCCATACCCTCCTGAGCCTCCATAAGCATCCTGAGGTCCCTTTGTCTTGAGGCCTCCTCCAGAACCCTCTCAGTCCTCATTTGCCCTAGATCATCGTGAAGGGAAGTGAGACGAAGAGGGGGAAAAAATCCTAAGCCATGACCTCTCAAAGATCCCACATTCCACAGGACAAGTTCTTCCTTTTCCCCTCTTAGTGGGGACTTTGTTCTCTGAGTCAGCTTTGTTCTCTGAGTCAGCAAGCCAGAGTGAACTGGGGGGCCAGGAGGCTCCCAACTTTGCCACCAACTCCCGGTGTGACGTTGAATAAAGCACTGTATCTCCTGAGGCCTTCTGTGTCAAACAGAATATTCCTGCCAATTTCAAGAGGTGTCTTGATGAAGCTGAGTGTTATTCGCTGCAGGAGCTGATGGTTAAATGTCCAGGACCTTGGCCAGTCCTCGAACCACGGGCAGCCTGAAATCAGCTGTGGTGAATTTATACCACAGGAATCAGCAAACACTACAAATCAGAGTTGCTTTCTTTATTTTCCTGGGGGAGACTATTTACTAGCCCACCACTGAAATAAGGTAATGTTCAGGACTCCAAATGGTGTGTGTGTGTGCATTTGCGTGCATGTGTGCGTGTGCATGAGATAGATATGTATCTCATAAGCCCTAAACTATCCAGTGAACTCCAGACTGGAATATTCGACTGCCTACTAACAGACCCACATGGTTGCCTACCAGGCATTTCAGCTTAGCAAGGTCAAAAACACAGCTGCTGATTTCCATCCATTGTCTAAACCGACTCCTAACACTATTGTCCAAACCAACTCCTAACCCTATTGTCCCTATTGCATTAAATGGCCCCAATGTCCAATGTCCACTCAGCAGCTCAGGCCACAAACCTTGATTTCTCTTTCCCAATTCCCTCACCAAATCTATCAGTGGCCTCCTAAGTGGCTTCCTAGCTTCTGCGCATTCCCCACTGTCCACACTCTATCCAGCAGCCAAGGTGATCTTTTCATAACATAAATTTTATCCTGTCTCATCTCTGCTTAAAACTCTCCAACTGCAGCTTGCACTGCAGTTTGAATACAATTCCAAGTCCTTCCCATCTAGCCTACAGGAGCCCACCCAAACAGCCCCCAATCCCTTTCCCTCCTCACTCTGGACAGCTCTCCTCAACGTTGGTAGCTTCCTTGCTATGCCTCAATATGACCATGCCTATTGCTGCCTCAGGGCCTTTGCACTTCCCGTTCCTTCCGTTTAGAAGGCTCTTCCTCTGAGTCTTTGCAGAGCTGACTCCTTGTCATTCAAGCCTGAATGTCACCTCCTCACAGAAGCCTTCCCTGACTACCCAACTCTCTCTCTAGTGTACCTAATACCTGATACACTCTCATTTATTTCCTGCCTCTCCCAAGAGAACGTAAACTCTCTGAGAGCATGTGCTATAATTCTTATTCACCACCATGTCCCCATTACCTAGAACCATGTCTGGTATATAGCAGATGCTACATACATTTGTTGAAGAAATCAATGTCATGAAGACAAGGGAAAAGGCTGTTTCTTCAAAAGATGCTGGGAATCCTTCCTTTTGATCCTTTGTTTGGGGATGGGAGGGGGAGTGGAGAGGACTATGACTTCACCCATTTTAGTATCTTGCAGGACACCCCACATGGGCACTTCTGAAGGGAGGTTCTTGCCAGATAACCATTTATCATATCCTTTGCACACTCTCCCTACCCGCGGAAGAAAACCACATATGAGGCAGGATGTCATCTCCTTTTCTGACGCTTGTGTGAACATTATTTCAATTTCCAGAAATTGTTAGTAAGAGGCAGAATCCAACATGATAGCCCCACAGCACCCCCTGTGCCTCTGCCGCCCTCCCCCCCCCCCAACACTCCTAGCAAGCTTCTGGCACTTAGAAGTCACTTGAAAGAGAACTTCCGGCTGAAACTACTCTTGGAGCCCTGTGGACGGCAGTTTCACCTACTTGAACTTCTTAAGCCTTTCACAGTTAACCTAGCACAAGTTTTAGCGCTGGACTAACTCGGATTCAAATTCTGTGCGCCACTTCTAGCCCTACTAGAAGGTGCTTCTAGGGCACTTCAGCGGGACTGGGCTTCATTTCCTCCCATGTAAAATGGGGTGAAAGACGCCGCGGAGGTCCTCATGAGAACTAAATGCTGGCGCTTCTTTGGCCAAGGTCGGTTTTCCCTCTTGCCATTCATCTCCTCCTGAATTTCTGAATCCCCCTGGGAAAGGAGGGTCCCCAGGGGGCCTGTCTCCCTTTCTTTCTTGGGGGCCACAAGCCTTTGCTCTGAGGTGTCTGACAGGAAGCGCTGAGTCAAGCGAGAACTGAGGGGCTGAAGTGAAGCCACAGACCACGGTCGCGTTGAGCGTGGAGCAAGCGATGGAGCTTTGTCCCCACGAAGCTCCTGGGTCCTGCCCCCTCTCGGACACAGCCACCCTGGCCGGCTGACGCGCGGCCCCATCCACGCAGGGGTGAGGACGGCCTGAGGACACCCCCGGCTTCCCAGCCGCCCTCCACCCTCACTGGGGGGCCTGCTTGCCAGAAGTCGTCTCTGCGGCCAGTCTCCAGGCAGCCCGGTGCCAGGCTGTTCTCGGAGGCTGGGGAGGGGAGGCGGCCGGCCACACGCAGCGGGAAGTCCTACCTGCCCGGGGGCCGGAGAGCTCTGGAAGACCTGGACGGGCAAGAGCCCTAATTTGAGAATCAGGAGACCAGAGACTGGCCCCGGTCCTGCCAGCCTAGCTGACTCAATGCAGCAAGTTACCTCAATAGTCTGGGACTCAGTTTCCCTGTTCTCTTTGGAGCTCCCGAGTATCTCGGCCTTTCGGCTCTACTAGGGGGGATCAGAAGCCTGGACGCCGGGGCCAGCACCCCTTCCCGCCGCCTCCCTCGCGCAGCCCCGGCTCCCCCCACTCGCCCTGCGCTCACCGAGCCGCGCTCCAAGGTGCGCGCGTCCGGCTGGGGCGGCGGCGCCTCGACGGCGGGGGCCCGGGGCGCTCCGGGGGACGCGGCCATGGCGCACCGCAGCTCCGCCCGCGGCCGCGGCCCTGCGGCGTTATGGCCCGGCGGGCGCCCCGGCTCCCGCGGGGAGGGCGGCTCTGGGGGCCGAGTGGGCGCGGCGCGGCGAGGGGCGGGCCGCGGGAGCCAGCGGGAAGACGCGAAGGGCGCCGGTTCGTTTCCTCCGAAGAGCCCAAACTCGCTGGGGGCTGGGGTAGGGGGTGAAGGCCGGTAAGTCCCATGGGACTGCAGGCCTAGGAGCAGGTCCCGGAGGGAGTGAGAACCAGCGCCGGTTCGCGCTGATCACCCTGCTAAACCCCCGCGGGTGAAAAATCGCCAGATCCATTTATTTGAAAAGCGAAGCAATAGAATTGACTTGTTTAGACTATGGCCGAAAAGGTTTACAATCTACATTTGATACAAGATGCCTGAAACACACATTGTCCAGCCTCGCGCAGATGAGATGGGTGTAGCCATGTAACTCGGGCCCGTGAACGAAAGCAGAGCAGTGTAGAGGCAGTTTGCCAGAGAAGTGCCCCCTCAAAGGTAAGGGGTCACATCGCACACAAAAAGTAACCGAAAATGGACCACAGACCTAAGTGTAAAGGCTAAAACTATAAAACACCTCGAAGAAAACGAGCAAATCATAACCTTGGGTTAGACAACCGTTGTTAGGACATCGTAAGTTGGACTATCTAAATGCAAAATTTTGTGCAGCAAACCATCCAACAACTGAAAAGATAACCCACTGAATGGGAGCATTATCTGCAAATCATAGACTGGTACTGGAATATATAAAGAATTCTTAAAACTCAACAATAAAAGACAACCTATTTGTAAAATGGGAGGATTTCTATAGGTATTTCTCCAAACACAAACAATGAATGCATGAGAAGATTCTTACGTCATTAAGGAAATACAAAACTGCAAGATACCACACCACTGGATGGCTAGGATTAAAAAAGCCGACAGGAACAAGCATCAGGGAGTGTGTGGAGAAATTACACCTCGCTGGTGGATGCGTTAACCGGTGGAGGCACTACGGAAATCCGGCTCTTCAAAAAGTTAAACGTGTAATCACCCAATGACTCAGCAATTCTTCCTAAGTATATACTCCAGAAAAAAACATGTTCACACAAAAACGTGAACACAAATGTTCATAGCCACATTACTTGTAACCCAAAGTGAAACCCAAATGTCCATCAACTGATGGATAAATAAAGTGTGGTAGGTATATCCATACAATGGACTATTATTCCAAAAAAGAACATGGGTGAACTTTGGAAACCTTAAATGAGAAGATGGAAAAACCATATACTGTATGCTTCCATTTATATGCAATGTCCGGTATAGGTAAATCTGCAGAGAGAATGTAGATTTGCGGTTGCCTAGGACTTTGGGTAGAGACTAATGAGTGAGTACAGGGTTGAAGACAGGATGAAAATATTCTAAAGTTAGACTGTGGTGGTGCTTACACAATCCTGTGTCTATACTAAAACCACTGAATTGTAGACTTTAATTGGGTGAATGGTAAGGTACGTGAATTACATCCCAATAAAGCCATTTTTGTTTTGTTTTTCTGTTTTTAAAAGTAAAGGTGTGTGTGCTTCTTCCCATCAGATGGAACGCAGATGTGACTGGTGCTAAAGCAGCTCTCTTGTGGCCTGGGGTTAAGTGCTGGCATCAGTAGATTAACAGCACATGAGTCTGAAGTTTTATGAAGTTGATCTCCCAGTCCTGAACTGCTTCCCTATGGACTTTTGCATGGAAATAAAGTTTTGTTTTTTAAGTCACTATTATTTTAGATTTTTCTGTCACAGCTAAATATAATCCTAAAGTATATACTACCCAGTCTAAAATCATTCATTTTCTATGCCTCAATTCTTTTTTCTAATTAGAGGTATAATTGACATGTAACAGTATACTAGTTTCAGGTATACAAAGTAATGATTCAGTATTTGTATATACTGCAAACAGTGCTCGCTTCGGCAGCACATATACTAAAATTGTATATACTGCAAACATGCCTCAATTCTTTAACCTACAAAATGGGTACCTTCCATTTTCTTGATTGTGGTATTATCAACAGTGGAAGGATACTTAGATAATGCATGTGTTAAATATTTAATTCCTTGGAAACTTAAATAAACTCAAGCTGCAGTTTCTTTGGATAATCTACTTTTACATACATCATTTGATAGCATTTTTAGGTCTGGAAGCACTTCATTCCCAATATCTGTACTTTGTTGCATATACTACCATAATTTTAATTTTGAAAGAAAAAAAGTAAAAGAAGAAACCCTGCATTTTTTCGCTTCTGCACAAAAATGTAATTTAAAGGCATCTGTCCCTAACAGCTACTATTCTAGTTAAAGTGATTGCATGTTCTGAATGTAATTTTTAGTTATACTAAAAATAACTGCAATAACCAAGAAGCCTTTTAATTAATATAAAAACTGATGCACTTAAAAATACCTGAAAAGATGCACACCAAAATGTTATTAGTGGTTATATTATTTGAAAGGTGAAATAGGTGATTTAAAGGTCATTTCAGCATTTTACAATTTTCTACAAAGAATATGAATTATCTGTGAAAAAATATTTAAAGCTAATGACAAAGAGCCAGATATTAGTTTATTGAAAAAGCCACTTCTATCTCAAGATTAGCGTGATGAGCAATTTCTTAATTAAATGGTTTGTACTTAGAGAAAGAACAAAGAAGTAAACCCTACCAAGGAGTCTTCATCCTAATTCAACTCAGGACACAAATGGTTTTTAAAAAAACCTACCTCTGAGTATTAAAAATATCACATTTTAACATTTCTGAGGATTAAATGAAAGTAACACTGATTAAAGTATCTGGCAAACAGAAGGCACCTAATAAATGTTGATTCTCAAACTGAATGACATTGCCAGTGCCAAATAAAAGTAACAAATACACCCAGATGCAACTACTGTGTAAGAAACAACTGTAGATTATTTCACAGATCCTTTTAATGAATTATTATTTCATTCTTAAGACAACATTCTTCAACTGTTAGCCAAAGATTGCTTTCAAAATAAGGCACTGAAACAGATGCATAATACCGTATTTTCAACACAATGAAACGTTAAGGAAAAGTGTTCTGAATGAAAAAGTCTATAAAATAAAATAAGACCAGTTTTACAGCCTGCATAACGCATACTAATTTAACTATTAAATCAGAATCCATAAAACCAGAAATGTACTTCTTGTATCAGCCTAAACAATGATTTTCAAGAGACTGATGAGTTTTGAAACAACTACGTAGGTCAAACTGTATTCCACACCTAAAATGTTTTGATTATTTTCAAGTTTGCCTTCCCTTGCCTTGCCAAATTCAATTTATATTTTCTAACATCAGTATGTTTTACATAATCCACACACTGAATTAACAACCTTTCAGTTTTGAATTTTTAAGGTAGAAAGCTTTAACGGATGATTCTCATTTTGAAAACCTGAGAATATTACTCACATTAATGAAGGTGTTCACAGTTACAGAAATGAAATATTGCTGATGATGGGTCTTTCTCCATAGGAATTTCTCACTGGGGTATATTCTACATGTACACATAAGAAAACCTCCAATGTATATTCTGGATAGATAATCAAAAACTGGAAAATCCACAAAGGAGGTTTTTTTTATAGGTACAAGGAAAGTATTTCCAATGAGAAGCCCTTTTATAGGAATATATGGAGAATCACACAGACAATGCAAATTAAATTATACAAAGCTTCATGACAGGCCTATAGGAAACCTTTTCTTACAGACTCTTGAAAAATATATTAACAATCATCTTATTTTTATATCTGAAAGAGTTCACTGATTTTTACCATCCCCTCATTTTAAGAATACCGTTTTATTTCACTGTGGGCTCTACTATAGCCGTAAACATAGTGACAGTACTTTCTATTATGTATCTGTTCACTTCTGAAAGTAAATGACAAAAGGAAAAGGCTCTCTTTTGCCCTTCCTCTCTTCCTGATGAAAAGATAAGCCTCTACCATATATGGAAGGCTGCGAGCTAGAAAAGGAAGCAGTCTTGTTACGGACCTCGAACACAAGATGTAGCTTACAAACCGGGTCATCTAGTTGTGTGTATTTCCCTTTTGTTATTCATGAGCTTCTAATGAAAATCTCATTTAAATGTTCCAGCCTCACCTCAGCTGTGCCTAGAGAAGAGGAAGTACAGGTTTATATTATGATTAAGAGTTAAAGGGGAACAGTCTAAGAACCAACCGTGGGAGAGAAAGGATTAAATGTAAAAGGTCCAGAAGTCCCATTTGAGGCGAGAATCTTCTTCCACTGTTCCTGGTGAAAACACGCAGGTTTATTTTCTTAGGGTGGAAGCACAGTGAAGGAATGGTTCTTCTACTACATACCTAAAAATCACTTGAGATATTACAAATGCAGAGATCTGGGACCCATCCCAGATACCATGAATCAGAATGTGTGTGGCAGATGCTTGGAACAGATACTCTGAAGTGCTTCCCAAGTGATTCTTACACTAAGACTCGAGAATCACTGTAAACTGCTTTGTAAGAATGGTTCTTTTTTTTTTTTTTTTTTAAGAATGGTTCTTGCAGGAGGTCCCTAAGTCAAACTATTTTCATAACCAAACTAAGACATTATTTGCACCCCCCTCTCGTGAATATACAATACAGCAGCATTTACCAGAGGCCATACGATGTGCAACATCCAACAGAATGAAAGTTGAAGCAGATACGAGAGTCCATCTGTCTTCTCTAAGTCAGATGGTAAAGACAGTTGCAAAAAATGGAATACAATGCCACTTTTCTCACTGAATTTTTTAGAAAATGCATTTTCAATAAAATGTGGTTTTATATTAACATGTGCTTATTATTTTTAATGAATATTTTATAATTTTTCAGTATCATATACATAACCCATATAAACAAAAGGTCTTAAGACCAAAAAGTTTGAGAACTGCTCTTTCCAGCAGACACCCAGTGCCCTGTGAACATTACTGCTGATAGGTATGGCTACTTAGTTCCTTGGCACATTCAACATAAATTCTGCTTTAAATAAGATTCAATAGGTAATTTGCAAAAAAAACTTCTTAAACTTATCTTCAGGCAAGGGAATTCAATCTGACAGTGAAATATAGAAGTCTAACCAGTTTGAATTAAAAGAATAAGATACAAAACATGTTTTCCTTGGTGGCATCAGAATGTAATAAATAATCCTTTAATGTATACACAGTTTGGCTCTGATATATATGGAATAGAAAGCCATACTTTATCTGATGCAGTTAAAAAATATTAAATAGCAATGTGTCAACACAAGCATTAGATTCTAAGTGAGTGGTACCAAATGAAAGGCTAACTCAAAAATGTTAGCTAAAAACAAATCCCTAATTTTCAAAAGAAAATAAAATAACGGCTGAACTAGGGTTCCTGCATAGAAAAGAAATTTTTAAAAATTACACTTCTTGAAAATGTCAAAATGTGAGTAGGCAGATTAATACTGACATTATACTAAGCTGCACAGTTTTATTCTTAAAATACATTTTAGATACTGTGCCAAATGAGTGTATTTCACCATTAGAAAGTAAAAATTGAGAACATTTTGAGGTTCAGGCATAGCTCTGGTGAAAGCAGTTCCTTCCAGCCTTCTGACTGTATCTCAGATGTAAGATCATTACATTGATGTTTTTAACCTGCCATGTATAATTGTCTTAATATATTGTTATTTCAAAAATCTGAGACAGCTAACATCTGAACATACCACTGCTGGTTGGGAATATCTGAATGAATGGCGCTGTGAATACATTTGCTAATTTATACCACATTAAGATTCTATATGATATATAGTGATTTAATATACCTTATTGTTGAATAACTGGTATTTGAAAATAAGTGTAGTTTTCTTTCTGAGCAGCCTTTTGGGAAAAGTGCACTGAATATAGTTTCCAGTCATAGTTCACTTTCCTAACTTGTACTTATTTAAGAAAATCTTCTCATCAGGAGGGAGTTTAATAGTGCTCGAACCAAAAGTCCAGTGAATCTGACTTCCTTTCCCTCATTTTGGTTTGGATGTTCATTTACAACCATCGTTTCTCTGCAAACTTTCCACTCAGTGTATCAAAAATCAATGTTATGAAAGTTCTCTAAAAGGTTCAGCGGTTTTTTGGAGTCTCTGAATGATTACAGCATTCTGTAAATCTGCTTCTTCCAATGTGAGTGTTTCATCTAGCAATTTGAGGAAAGGAAGAGCTGTGGCCAGGGAAAAGGGAGGACTTCTTTGAGATCCTTGGTATTTTTCGATGAAGTCTTTGATGTGGCTTATCCTGTAAAACAGCACAAACTATTAATATAATTTTATGAAAACCTGAGTAAATTTAAGGTAAGGTAGTAAGCTGAAGATATCTTTCTAGTTATGTTAATACACGGAATAGTCAAATTATGATAGAACTGATCATTTGGGCCATCTTTTTAAAGGCTGATCCTGGATAGTAAGGAATTACTATTAATTATCTTCAGTGTGACAAGGGTATTATGGTTCATTTTTATTTATATTTTGTTTTAAATTTAATTAATATATATTATTAGTTTCAGAGGTAGAGTCCAGTGACTCATCAGTCCTATATAATTTTATGGTTACATTTTTATAGAGTACTTCCCTTTTAAGAGTTACACATTAAAATATATAATGGGAAACTATACGAAGTTTAAGATTTCCTTGAAAACAGTTCACTAGAACTGAATGAACAATCACTATATCTTCTCTTTTGTTTGGGTACATGTGTTTATCTGGAAGTTCCTATAATATAAAGTTTATTTATCTGTAACTGGTTCTGAATGGATCGTATATGCACTACTATAGTACTATTACACAGATACAGGCTATGTCTCTTAAATACCAGGTCATGCTGTGTTTCAAACACAATTAGGAAAATTCCTAACTCAGTGTAGGTAGAATTTCAGTTACTGTAATCAACACTACAATAACTGCAATTTTGGAGGTAGCTCAAAGTTATGTTCACCTAAATATGTATGTATGTATGTATTTTTAAAGATTTTATTTATTTGATAGAGAGACAATGAGAGAACACAAGCAGTGGGAATGGAAGAGGGAGAAGCAAGCCTCCTGCTGAGCATGGAGCCTGATGTGAGCTCGATCCCAGGACCCTGGGACCGTGACCTGAGCCGAAGGCAGGCGCTTAACCACTAAGCCACCCAGGCACCCCTCTGTGTATGTATTTAGAGAGAGCGCATACAGAGTTCATTACAACTAAGATGCCAGTGATTTTTTTTTTTTTTTAAATTTTATTTATTTATTTTTTACACACAGAGATCACAAGGAGGCAGAGAGACAGGCAGAGAGAGAGGAAGGGAAGCAGTCTCCCTGCCAAGCAGAGAGCCCGATGTGGGGCTCGATCCCAGGACCCTGAGACCATGACCTGAGCCGAAGGCAGAGGCCTTAAGCCACTGAGCCACCCAGGCGCCCCGATGCCAGTGATTTTTAAGACACATCACCTTATGTTTTTTTTTTAAAGACTTTATTTATTTATTTGACAGAGAGATCACAAGTAAGCAGAGAAGCCGGCAGAGAGAGAGGGGGAAGCAGGCTCCCGGTTGAGCAGAGAGCCCGATGCGGGGCTCAATCCCAGGACCCTGGCATCATGACCTGAGTCGAAGACAGACGCTTAACGCACTGAGTCACCCAGGTGCCCCCACTTTATGTTTTGTTAAAAAAATCCAGATTATGACAAAATATTTTAACACTTAGAATTTTTGTATTTATTGAAAGCACAATTTCATGTAAACATTTCTCAAATCAAGCATGTGCTTCTATTAGAATAAAATGGTTAAGCCACTCTTAATACCTGAACATTGTTCAGGCTCAGATCCTTTCAATCACTTTTGATTCGGTCATAATGCGGTACACATTTTTTTCTTTTCTTTTTTTTTTTTTTTTTTAAGATTTTATTTATTTAAGGGGCGCCTGGATGGCTCAGTGGGTTAAGTGTCTGCCTTTGGCTCAGGTCATGATTTCAGGGTCCTGGGATCAAGCCCCATATCGGGCTGTCTGCTCAGCAGGGAGCCTGCTTCCCCCACCTCCCCTGCCTGCTTCTCTGCCTACTTGTGATCTCTTTCTGTCAAATAAATAAATAAAATCTTAAAAAAAAAAAGATTTTATTTACTTGTGAAAGAGAAAGAGAGAGAGAAAGCATGAGCAGGGTGAGAGGGAGAAGCGGGTTTCTCACTGAGCAGGGAGCCCAATGTGGGGCTTGATCCCAGGTCCCTGGGATCGTGACCAGAGCTGAAGGCAGATGCTTAACCAACAGCCACCCAGGTGCCCCTGGTACGTATTTTTCCACATAATACCAGCCCTCTGTATTAATGGGTGTGTTGGTGATAAAAAATTTCTTTAAAAAAGAAACTGTCTCTGAGATATTTTTTGTTCAGCTGAGACTTGTTCTCCATGCTTTGAGGCAGATGCCAAGAAAAAGATAATTATGTAATGACTGTCATGTGGTCAACCATGGATTTTAGGATAAACTCTCATTTCAGAGGGGCTAAAATGTGAAAAACTCAGAATTAATGAACTATGCCATTATCATGAAAAACAGAATTCTCCTAATCAATTCACTGAAATTCATTAACTGTCAGTCTATTAAACCTGTGTGAGTTGCCAAAAAAGTCTAGGCATAGTCTCATGTATTATTTGGGTACCAAAAGTTGGGATAATGAAAGGCTAAAGCTAACAGCAAATGTTATAAATATGAAAAGAAAACAGCAGGGTACTTGGGTGGCTCAGTTGGTTAAGCAACTGCCTTTGGCTCAGGTCATGATCCTGGGATCCCAGAATCAAGCCCTACATCGAGCTCCCTGCTCCGCGGGGAGTCTGCTTCTCCCTCTGACTTCTCCTCTCTCATGCGCTCTCTCTTTCTCTCTCTCTCTCTCTCTCTCTCTCTCTCTTAAATAAATAAATAAATCTTTTTTTTTTAAAGTAAAGATTAAAGGAACCATGCAGTAAAAATTTTTAGACATACACTATGATCTCTATGTTGTCATTAAGAGAATAAAAAAATGCAAATCTAAAAAGCTGTAAGAGGGTAAAAATAGTAAGTACACATTAAGCTCAAAAGGAGGCAAGAAAGGACGAATAAAGAGTAAGAAGGGGTGCTGGGTGGTACAGTCATTAAGTGTTCAACTCTTGGTGTCTCCAGTGGGGCTCGGCAATCAGCATGGAGTCTGCTTAGAACAGTCTCTCTCTCTCCCTCTGCCCATTTTCTCACCCCCAGATAAACAAATCTAAGAAAGAAAAAAAAGAAAAAAAAAAGAATAGGGGTGCCTGGGTGGTGCAGTCAGTTAAGTGTTCAACTCCTGGTGTCTCCAGTGGGGCTCGGCAATCAGCATGGAGTCTGCTTAGAACAGTCTCTCTCACTCCCTCTGCCCATTTTCTCACCCCCAGATAAACAAATCTAAGAAAGAAAGAAAGAAAAAAAAAAGAATAGGGGTGCCTGGGTGGTGCAGTCATTTGGGGACCCAACTCTTGGTTTCATCTAGGGTCATGATCTCAGAGTCATGAGACTGAGCCCCGTGTGGGGCTCCATGATCAGCATGGAGTCCGCTTGGGATTATCTTTCCCTCTCCCTCTGCCCCTCCCACTCATGCTCACTCTCTCTAAAATAAAATAAATAAACCTTAAAAAAAAAAAAAAAGGAAAGAAAAGGGCACCTAGGTGGCTCAGTAGGTTAAGCATCTGTCTTGGGCTCAGGTTATGATCCCAGGGTCCTGGGATTGAGCCCTGCATTGGGCTCCCTGCTCAGCGGAGAGTCTACTTCTCCCTCTCCCTCTGCCTGCCTCTCTTCCTGCTTGTGCGCAGGAGCCTGCTCTGTCAAATAAATAATATCTTAAAAAAAATAAAAAGACATGGGGTAAAGAGAAAACAAAGAGCAAGATAGTAGCCTTAAACTCAATTGGCTCAGGATATTATATATCAATGTCAAAAGTGGACTAAACATTCCAATTTACAAACAAAGGGTTGTAGGGGAGGGGTTGGGGGGGCAGAGGGGTACCTGGCTGGCTAAGTCAGAAGAGCGTGAGACTCTTATCTCAGGGTTATGAGTTGGAGCCCCACACTGGATGTAGAGATTACTAAAAGGAAAAAAAAAAAGCTTAAAAAGTTTTTTTAAAAATAAAAAACAAAGCCTGGCCCACCTCTGCTGTGGACTATGGCAAGATGGTGACCATCGCCGGGCTTGGGGAAGCTATGCAGGGAAGCAAGCCCAGTTAGCCAGAGCCGCCCCGCCCTAGCAGCAGCATCAGGAAGAAGCTACGGGAGCTGAGCCCAGAGAAGCAGTGGCACCCTTATGGATGGTGGGCACCTGAGCCCAGACTCGCCCACCTACGTCTTGTACCCGACAGAGCAGAATGATGGCCTCAATCCAGTGATCCAGATCATTTACAGTGGAAAATTTAGATTGGATTATTTCTGGGCTGTCCTGCAGTGTGACAAAAGAAGTGAATGAGCATTTTTTTTTTTTTTTAAGAGATTTACTTACTCACTTGAGAGAGGGAGAGAGTGAATGGGTGCATGCGGACAGGAGCGGGGCAGGGGAGAGGAGAGAATCTCCAGCAGACTGCTTGCTGAGTGCAGAGCCCAATGCGGGGCTCGACCCCACCACCCAAGATCATGACCTGAGTCACAATCAAGAGTTGGATGCTTAACTGATGGAGCCATGCAGACGCCCCAGAAGTGAAGGAGCTTTTAAACTAACAGGAGATGCTACTGAGTTAAAAGCAGCCAATTATGCAATGGGGCATTTTTAGAAAGTTCTCTTAAAGTCACCTCAAAATGACTGACAAGAGGAAAGGAACTACCCCACTGTAATATTTGAGGAACAGGCCAAAAACTATGAAATTTAGCACCACAGGTACTAGTGGAATGAGGGCCCTGAGTTTATTGCCCATACTCTTGATTAGGATGCAAAGAATTACCACCACTGGGAACATCAACAATGGGTTATTCAGGAATTTAAGCTTTGGGATAATGAGCTGCAATATGTAGACCAATTTTTTTTAAAGATTTTATGTATCTGACAGAGAGTGCCAGCACAAGTAGGGGGAACAGCAGGCAGAGGGAGAGGGAGAAGCAGGCTTCCCGCCAATGCAGGGCTCAATCCCAGGACCCTGGGATCATGACCTGAGCCAAAGGCAGACACCTAACAACTGAGCCACCCAGACGCCCCAATGTAGACCAATTTCTTAAGGAGTATTTGAGAAATAACTGTTTGGACTCAAAGATACTTCGTAATTTCTAACACTACTGGCTATACTGGAGAGAGAAGTCCTTTACACTCTGGGAATGAACAAACTAGTACCACATAATGAAAGTGCATGCAACTATTTGGAAGGGATTTTACAGGACTGTGGTCTTTCCAAATATCCCAATCTACTAAATCCATTCCTTGATTTGCAACCAAGTCACAGGTCCCCCTTGTTCTTGTTCTTGTGGACATCTATGAAGACATGCTAGAAAAGCAATGTGACAGCAAGGAGGATGTTATCTCTTTTTAAAAGATTTAATTTTAATTAATCTCTACACCCAACGTGGGGCTCGAACTCACAACCCTTTGATCAAGAGTCACAAGCTCTGACTGAGCTTGTGAGCCAGCCAGCCACCCCAAGGAGGATACTCTTAATAAGCATTAGAGTTGTGTGAAATCCTGGCTTAAAAAAAAAAAAAGACACTTAAAGAAAGGAGTATTGGAGATATACTGAAGATCCTTTCAAAGCAAACACAGCATAGAAAGTGACCCACTGACAAACATATAGCATAACACCATCTAGAAAAGTTGATGGAATGCTTTAATTTTTGAAGAGACTCTACTACAGGAATTTCAAACTAAAGTGATCACTCCCTTTGCCTGTGGTATAAAACATATACTGCACTGCTTTTTAAGAACCAACTGTGAGGGTGCCTGGGTGGCTCAGTTGGTTAAGTGACTGCCTTTGGCTCAGGGTCATGATCCTGGAGTCTCAGGATTGAGTCCCGCATCTGGTTCCCAGCTCAGCGGGGAGCTGGCTTCTCCCTCACCCATCCCCTCTCATGCCCTCTCTCACTCAAATAAAAAAGTTTTAAAAAAAACAAAACAAAGGGGCACCTGCGTGGCTCAGTGGGTTAAAGCCTCTGCCTTCGGCTCAGGTCATGATCCCAGGATCTGGGATCAAGCCCCACATCGGGCTCTCTGCTAGACAGGGAGCCTGCTTCCCTTCCTCTCTCTCTGCCTCTCTCTGCCTACTTGTGATCTCTCTGTCTGTCAAATAAATAAATAAAATCTTAAAAAAAAAAACTCCCTCATCTTATAAAAAACAAAACAAAACAAAAAACCAATTGTGATGCTTCTTGGGTGCTGCTATTCAGACTGGCAATTTGATTATTTTATTTCATTCATTTATTTTTTGAAGATTTTATTTATTTGACAGAGAGAGAGCACAGGCAGGCAGGGGGCAGGCAGAGGAAGAGGGAGAGAAGTAGGCTCTCCACTGAGCAGGGAGCCCAATGCGGGGCTCGATGCCAGGACCTTGGGAGCATGACCCGAGCCTAAGGGAGACGCTTATCAGACTAAGTCACCCAGGCGCCCCTAATTATTATTATTTTTTTAATCTTTTTTTTTTTTAAGATTTTACTTTATTCATTTGACAGACAGAGACCACAAGTAGGCGGAGAGGCAGGCAGAGAGAAAGAGGGGGAAGCAGGCTCCCCGCTGAGCAGAGAGCCCGATGTGGGGCTCGATCCCAGGACCCTGAGATCATGACCTGAGCCGAAGGCAGAGGCTTTAACCCACTGGGCCACCCAGGCGCCCCCGCCCCTAATTATTTATAAAGCAAAGTAATTTGGGGGGAGAAGAAATAGTCTCATGAAGGAACTTATGTATATCAACATTTACTCAATCCCTTAGCATCAGCTCCTCCTTAAAGGGAATATGGGTCAGGATCTGCAGCATTAATGAGTGCAAGTAACTTGTATGTAATGGATATAATGTAACTTAAATTTTAGTTCAGGAAGCAGGGAATGCAACTGTTACTTCTGGGCTACTATGCCAAACTAACGAATCCCAAAAGAATGGTTTTATAATAAAATTACAGATGTACCCTAAAAACTTTTTAAATTTAAAATTAAAAAATAAAAACAAAGTCTGATTAATAATCACTTAATAAATACTGTTGGCCAGAGTTTTTCAAATGCTTTAGTCGTTCAAGAAAAGAAAAATCTAGGTGACTATTTGTTACTAAAAATGTTGCAAGTATTTTTCTAGACAAAGAAGTTGAGATTAAAATATTTTATTTCCTTGAAAATATAGAAACTTAGATAGGAATAGCAAATCCCCTCTTCCATTTTCCACATGTTTAATTTGCCTTCCTCCCATCTGAAAGAACTTGGGTCACAGAAGAACATCCTAAGGCACCATTTAAACATATGCTGCTTCTATTCTTGGGGCACCTGAGTGGCTCAGGCAGTTAAGTGATGGACTGTTGATTTCTGCTCAGGTCATGATCTCAGGGTTATGAGGTCGAACTCCACGCTGGGTGTGGAGTCTGCATAAGATTCTCTCTCTCCCCTGTGGCCCCTCCCCACCCTCTCTTATAAAGAAATTGTTAAAAAATTATGAACACATGCTTCTTTTATTATTATGATCAGCAGCTCTCTGATTCTGGCTGTGTAGGGTGGTTTGCTATTTAGAAATAATATAAGTGAAATGCCTTGAAGAGAGCCTAATATATAGAAAACATTCAATAGGCGGTAGCTAAAAACAAAACACAAAACAAGAATCAAAAAAGACTGTTAAGGGGCGCCTGGGTGGCTCAGTGGGTTAAAGCCTCTGCCTTCGGCTCAGGTCATGATCCCAGGGTCCTGGGATCGAGCCCCACATCGGGCTCTCTGCTCTGCAGGGAGCCTGCTTCCCTCTCTCCCTCTGCCTGCCTCTCTGCCTACTTGTGATCTCTCTCTGTCAAATAAATAAATAAAATCTTTAAAAAAAAAAAAAAAAAAAAAAAAAGACTGTTAACCTAAACATAAAAACTATACTCAAGTAACTATTGACAAGAAATACCTTTAAATATACAGAAACATAAATATATAGATACAATGAAATTAAAGAGAAAGATATGTACACCATGCAAGCATTAATCATAAGGAGGCTTATGTGACTATATTAATATCAGGTAAACTATGACAAAAAATTATCAGGGATTAAAAGGGACATTTCCCAGTGTTAAAAAGGTTAATTAATCAGAAAAAAAACTGTAATTTTACCTCTGTACAGACCTAACTACAGAGCTTTAACATATATAAAGTAAATTTTAACAGAAAGAAAGGAGAAATAGACAAATACACAATTATAGCTGTAGATTTTAGGACAGCTCTACCGCTAACTGATAAAATATGCAGGAAAATAAAGAAGTAACTCAATTTTATTAAAAAGTAATAGTAATTAGGGGTGCCTGGGTGGCTCAGTGGGTTAAGCCTCTGCCTTCGGCTCAGGTCATGATCTCAGGGTCCTGGGATCAAGTCCCACATCGGGCTCTCTGCTCAGCAGGGAGCCTGCTTCCTCCTCTGTCTCTGCCTGTCTTTCTGCCTGCTTGTGATCTCTCTGTCAAATAAATAAACAAAATCTTAAAAAAAATAAAAATAAAAATAAAAAGAAATAGTAATTAAGAGAAAGTGGAGGGGTGCCTGGGTGGCTCAGTCCATTAAGCGTGTGCTATCAGCTCAGGTCATAATCCCAGGGTCCTGGAATCGAGCCCCGTATCAGGCTCCCTGCTCGGCGGGTAGCCTGCTTCTCCCTCTCCCACTCCCCCTGCTTGTGTTCTGTTCCTGTGCTCACTGTCTCTGTCTGTCAAATAAATAAATAAAATCTTTAAAAAAAAAGAGAGAGAGAGAAAGAACATGGAGTTGGCAAAAGGAAAGTTAGATGGACACTCAAATGGAGAGCCCAGAACAGATCATCCGCTTTACAAAATAGATGTTACAGCAGGTAGGTCAGGAAATAAGTCTTTTCTACAAAGAGTACAATAAACAGGACTTGGCCATGTGACTTGCTCTAGTCAATGGGATGTTAGCACAGTGATACAAGTAAATGCGCTTGTGCCTCTGCCCCTGTTACGAGAACACTGACAAGTAGGGTGCTGATTCAAGGATGAGAGACACAGGAGTAGACCTAGACTCAGATCTGTAGCTTAAACTAGTGCTCCCTTAAATGATCTGCAAACATATGAATAAGCCCAGCTGAGATCAACAAATCCACATCAACTGACACATAATACTTATTATTCCATGCCATGAGATTTTTCTGGCTGTTTACTGAGCAATGCTGACTGATACATCCACATAAACAAATAGAAACCTAGAACATTACTAACAAAAATAGGATGGATAACTGATTTCATATAATGGAATATAGTATAGAAAATAAATGAGGGACAGCAATACACATCAACATGGATGAGTCTCAAAAAAAATTGTAGCATAACACATATGATTCCATTCATGTCAAGTTTAAATAAAAAGCAAAACAGCATTTCTTTCCCCTTACTGAACCTGATCCAAAAGCCACTAGGAGTGCAGAACACGGGGGCCAGAAATTATGATAGGGAATTGAGCTGGCCCAGAACAGGGAATCAGTCTAAACAGGGTTCAGAAGGCATCTGTACAGGAAAGCTGTCCACCTGCCTAGTGTCAGAGCCTGAAAAGCAGAAGGAGGGTGTTGGTGCAGGGGGAGGTAAGGCAGGGGTGGTCAGAGTGTAAGCAAGGTTAGGGGTATGTCCTACAAAAGTTGTCCAGGACAGAGTGTCAGAAGCAAAGTAGGGTGAGGAATATATCCAAATTGCGGGGTAGGAGAAGAAGTGGCCTGGAGTGGGCTGGAAGGAGCAGCCAACTGCAGCATGTCAGAACCAGGAAGGGGTGAAGAGACTAAGCAGGCATGGGGGAGAAAAGGGGTACTGAGTGTCAGAGCCAGAGAGCATGAAGAGGTCACTGACACGGGGTATTGAAGTGACCTGGGGGATGTGTCAGAAATGCAGCAGGAAGAGAAAGGAACTGAAATGGGAACTCAATCAGGATAAAGACCAAGCAGAGTGAAGAATTCTTCAAGTGGGGGAGGTGGCAACAAGGAAAAAAAGAGACTGGTTATATAGAAGAGGATTAATCAGTCAGTAAACATATTAATAATCATGGAGGGGTGCCTGGGTTGCTCAGCTGGATAACCAAGTCTGACTCTTGGTTTTGGCTCGGGTCATGATCTCGGGGTCCTAGGATTGAGGCCCATATCCAGCTCTCTGCTCAGCAGGGAGCCTGCTTCTCAACCCCCAACCGCCACCCCCTGCCCCACTGCTGCTCTGCCTACTTGTGATCTCTCTCTGTCAAATAAATAAATAAAATCTTTAAGAAAAAAAAGAAGGGGAAGGAGAAGGATGGGTAAAGAATGTCAAGCAGACTCAGCACTGAGTGCAGGGCCAACTAGAGGCTCGATCTCATGACCCAGAAACCATGACCAAGCAGAAACCAAGAGCCAGATACTTAACGGACTGAGCCACCCTGGAGCCCCAATTTATGATTTTTTTTTTAAGTTATTTGACAGAAAGAGAGAGAGAGCACAAGCTGGCAGAGCAGCAGGCAGAGGGAGAAGGAGAAGCAGGCTCCTTGCTGAGGAAGGAGCCTGACATGGGGCTCGATCCTGCATATGTCTTCGGCATATTCCAGGACCCTGGGATCATGACCTGAGCCGAAGGTAGTTGCTTAACCAACTGAGCCACCCAGGTGCCCCTTTATGACTGTTTAAAATTTAAACTAATTATTTGAAAATGAGCAAAACAATTCAGTATTTTTTTTAAGACATGTATGTACTTATCAAGTACCTATGTACTTGATAAAACTATGAATAAAAGTAGAAAATGATTAACATAAATTCAGAATACAGTATGTCTTGCACAAAATGAAAAGAGATATTATCAGGGAAAAGGCACATAAGGTATACTAAAATATATTCTGAGCTAGTTATGTTTATATGTGTGTGTGTGTGTGTGTGTGTTTTAAAGAGAGTGTGTGGGGATAGGCAAAGGGAAAGGTGGGAAGAGAAAGAATCTTTTTTTGTTTTGTTTTTAAGATTTTATTTATTTATTTGAGGGAAAAAGGAGAGAGAAAGAAAGAACGTGAGCAGGGAGGGGGTTGACGGAGAGGGAAAAGCAGGCTTCCCGAGGCACAGGGAGCCTGAGGTGGGGCTCAATTCCAGAACCCTGGGATCATGACTTGAGCTACAGGCAGATGTTTAACTGAGCCACCCAAGTTCCCCTAGATATGTAATTTCATTATTTTTTAAAGATTTTATTTATTTGAGACAGAGAGCATGAGCAGGGAGAGCAGCAGAGGTAGGAGTAGACTCCATGCTGACATGAGGCTCAATTCCAGGACCTGGGATCATGACCTGAGCCAAAGACAGATGCTTAACTGACTGAGCCACCCAGGTACCCCAAGTGTTCAACTCTTGATTTCGGCTTGGGTCATGACCTCAGGGCTGTGAGACAGAATCGTGTGTTGGGCTTCACACTCATGAGGGAGTCTGCTTAAGATTCTCTCTCTTCCTTTCCCTCTGTCCTTCCCCTCCTGAAATAAATAAATCTTAAAAGAAAAAAAAATTACATATCTAGTTATACAGGAAAGCCAATCAATTGATAAAAATGATAATCCATAAAACAAACTGAAAGTACTTCATTAATGTCCAAAAATATCTATTGTCATGACATATTGTTTAGAGAACTGTAAGATCCTTGGTTAGTTCTTAAAAACTGCCAACTGAACTGAAAAGAAATTTAAACATGAAAAAATTCAGACAAATAATGAAATGAAAGACTCACCTGTGAGAAATGTTAAATTTCTGGACAATCCTTTTTCCATTGGCTAACCAGATCTGTACATTAGTGATGGGTTCCAGATTGTTTAGTTGAACAGACAAATTATTTTTATTCTCAACTTCAATACTCTTTGCCTTAGAAACAATTTTTGGTGTGGCACTAAGAAAAGCCAGACAACAAAGTCAGGTGCATGTTGTTCATTAAGCAGAACTTAATCACTGAACAAATACTATAAAACTTTTACATTAAGTGTACCTTTTAGGAAGATATTAGCAAGTCACAGCTGTTTCCTGAATAACAACATAAAGATGCTAGTATTACTTATGTCCTTCATATATGATGAATGCGGGATCCTAATGAAATTATACATATCCAAGTAATTTGTAAGACTATAGAGTGCTATGTAAATATATTATAATTATTTTAATAGTGCCTTAAAGAATACACAATTTATTAGGGTTGAAAGATCTATAGACTTTACCTTTATCTACTACTCCCCAGGTTAAAATTTCTATAAGAAATGGTAAGTTCTTAAAACAAAAACAAGTAAGTAAAACAAAACAAAGTGGAGGAGCGGGCTAGGCTGGCTCAGTCAGAAGACCTTGTGACTGGGACTCTTAATCCAAGGATCAGGAGTCTGAGCCCCATGTTAGGTGTTGAGAATATTTAAATAAATGAATAAATAAAAACACTAACAAAATGCTAAGTTCTCTATAGAAATTAGTCCTTGGATTATAAAGGGGGAAACAAATGAAGCAAAGTATTTCCTGGTCATTCTGTAAGTCACATGTGAATTTTTTTTTTTTTTTAAAGATTTTATTTGTTTGACAGACAGATCACAAGTAGGCAGAGAGGCAGGCAGAGAGAGAGGAGAAAGCAGGCTCTCCACGGAGCAGAGAGCCTGATGCGGGGTTCGATCCCAGGACCCTGCTGAAGGCAGAGGCTTTAACCCACTGAGCCACCCAGGCGCCCCCACATGTGAATATTTTTATATGTGTGGATGAATATACAGATAACTTTATCAGTCTTGATAATCTATGAGAGAGTCTATGAGAATTCATCAAAATAATCACACGCCTAACCTCTTTGTATACTGTCATAAAGCATAGTTAGATATGATGAAGACTATAAAATTTAACAATTAAAGGCTTTGACAGGGGTACTAATTTTATCATGCATTTTTTCATTTTTATTACCACAAAATTCAGATACGTAATACAGAACATAAATGCTAAAGGCACTGATAACTATAAAATGTAACCCTATAATCTGAAGCTAGCATATGGACTCTGTAACATAAATGGCTATGCTCAAGTTGGTGGGTGCAAAGGAGAAAAATGATTTACCCATCAATTCCGTCTAAAGACCTCAGTAATACAGGTCCTTCAATTTGGTAAAATCAAAAAAGCCTTCATGATTTTTTAGTGTACTGCCAGCATATGTTAATTTACACTAAGGTAAACAGGAGTCCTCATAAAAGTTAACATGAAAAATCTCATTTCCAATGAGAGAAATGATAAGCTCTATAGAGCTGTTCTGTATCATAAAATAATGACAAGCTGAATATTAGTCAAGCCTGTATGTGCAAAGCACATTATGAGCCTACTCACCTTCCTAGTCTGTGACCCTGTCCTGAGAAGGGCTGGAATACAGGCTTCGTTGACATACATACTTCATTTTTTTTGTCTTCAACTTTAACATCCACCTCCTCTTTATCAAAAATTCCCTGTAATTCCAAAGGTAACTCCCTTGGAAGGTAAAGAAACAAAGTGATAAAGCTCCCAATGTTTTTTCTTTCTCCAAAAAACTTACTTACTCTCAGAATGCAAACAGAATTGAAAAATATATAGAAATAAGAGACATACAATCTTTACAATAAAAAAAACTAAATGTAATTTTTAAAAAAGATTCTGTTTATTATTTATTTGAGAGAGAGACAGAGATAGTGAGAGAGAGCACGAGCGGGGAGGAAACAGGCTCCCTGCTCGGGGCTGAACCAAATGAACCATCCAGGTGCCCCTAAATGTAGCTTATTTTTTAAGACTTTATTTTAAAGTAACCTGTATACCCAAATGGGGCTCAAACACACATCGCTGAGATCAAGAGTTGCAGGCTCAGGTCATGACCCCAGGGTCCTGGGACCAAGCTGCGCTGGGCTCCCCACTCAGCAGGGAGCCTGCTTGGACGTTCTCTCCCTCTGCCCTTCCCCTGCTTGAAGGAGTATGCGCACGCTCTCTCTCAAATAAGTAAGTCTTTATTTATTATTTTTTTTTAAGATTTTATTTATCTATTGAGAGACAGAATGAGAGAGGGAGAGAGAGAGCATGAGAGGGAGGAGGGTCAGAGGGAGCAGCAGACTCAGGGACCCCCCTACCCCACGCGGGATTACATCCTGAGACTCTGGGATCATGACCTGAAAAAGCAGTCGCTTAACTGACTGAGCCACGCAGGTGCCCCTATTTTTTTATTATTTTAAAAAGATTTTATTTACTTGACAGAGAGAGCAGGAGAACACAAGCAGGGGGAGCAGTAGAAGGAGAGGGAGAAGGTGGCTCCACCGAGTAGAGAACCTGATGCGGGGCTCGATCCCAGGACCCTGGGGTCACAACCTAAGCCAAAGGCAAAAAAGCTTAACCATCTGAGACACCCAGGTGCCCCTAAATAGATCTTTAGAAAATAAAAATAGGTGTACCCAGGTGGTTCACCTGGTTAAGCACCGGACTTGATTTTGGCTCAGGTCATCATCTCAGGGTCGTGGGATCGATTCTGCATTGAGCCCCACATGGGGCTCTGCATGGGGCTCCACACTTAGCAGGGAGTCTGCTTCTCTCCTTCTTCTGCTGTCCCCTTCTCGGTGCACACATGCACTCTCTCTAAAAATAAATAAGTCTTAAAAAAAAAAAAACAGGGACGCCAGAGTGGTTTAGTCCATTAAGCGTCTGCATTTGGCTCAGGTCATGATACCAGGGTCCTGGGATTGAGCCCTGTATCAGGCCAGCCAGCCAGGCACCCCCAACATGGAACTCTTGTTGATCTTGCGTCGTGAGTTCAAGCCCCATGTTGGGCCTACAGCGTACTTCAAAACAAAACAAAACAAAACCCCGCAAAACTTGTGTTGCAACTCCTAGATTTTTCTCTATACATACATTAAAACTCCATGTAATTATTTTATTTTTCCACAAATGGTACTGATCTATATACACTATTCAGTATTCTGTGAACTGTGTTTTTTTTTAAATTTTTTAAAAAAGATTTTATTTATTTACTTGACAGAGAAAGGCACAGTGAGAGAGGGAACACAAGCAGGGGGAGTCGGTGAGGGAGAAGCAGGCTTCCCGCTGAGCAGGGAGCCTGATGTGGGGCTCAATCCCAGGACCTGGGATCATGACCTGACCCTAAGCTAGATGCTTAACAACTGAGCCACCCAGGTAACCCTGCAAACTGTTTTTTAAAAACAATATACCACAGAAATCTTCCCATGTTAATATACAAAAATCATTCACTTTACCAAATGTATGCCATTCTGTTATTAAGTAGATAAAATGGTACAAATATATAAAAGGTCCCTTTTATCTTACTGATTTTTGAGAATTATGTATATATTCCATCTGCATTTCATATATGTAACAAGTATCCCCAGTCTAGCACTTGTCTTCTTCTTTTTTTTTTTTTTTTTTTTTTTTTTTAGCACTTGTCTTCTGACTGTATGTAAGTGTCTTTTGGTATACAGAAGTTTTTAATAGTTACATAATGAAATTTATCCTTATTTTTATATTGCTTCTGGGATTCATGCCAACTACAGTTATATTCAATAACATGGATTCTTCCAAATGAAACATGCCTGAAATGATCCTTCTATTTACAAAGACTGCTTACCCTTTTTTGATGGAGTTCAGAAACTGCTGACTTGCACCATCAGAGTAACTTCTGAAATCATCATTGACTGTGAATCCATTTTTCCATAATTTTATACTTATATCCACCTGCAAAGCAGTTAAGAAACAAAATGCATTATTAATAAAATATACTAGATTAAAAGTCTGAAAATTTTTTCTATTGTATATATTTTATGTATCATTCCTTTGTAAAATCTGAGATATAACTGACATATAACATTAGTTTTAGCCGTATAACATAATGATTTCATATATGCATATACTGAAGATGATTACCACAGTAAGTTCAATCAACATCCATTACCAAGCACAACAATTTTTTCTCCAGTTTTACTGAGAAACACACACACCACTATGTAAGTTTAATGCATACAGCATTATGGTTTGATTTATATATACTGTGAAATGATTACCACAATAGGTTCAGTTCATATCCATCATTTTATGCAGACACAATGAAAAGAAAAGAAAAAAGAATTTTCTCCTTGTGATGAGAACTTCAAGGACTTTACTCTCTTAACTGTACTATGGTATCACAGAGCAGTGTTAACTATAGTCATCACATTATGCATTGTATCCCCAGTACTTATTTATCTTAAAACTGGAAGTTTATGCCTTTTGACCACCTTCTGCCAATCCCCCTAAACCCTCTCTAAAATCTAATGTATCATTCTTAAGAGCGAACATCACGTATAAAATATCCAAAAATAATGTATATGGGGTCCCTTGCTGGCTCAGGCAGGGGGCACAAAACTCTAGATCTTGGGGCTGTGAGTTCGAGCCCTATGCTGGGCACAGAGTTTATTTAATTCAAGGGTACTTCAGATTAAATGCAGGACTGATTAAAAAGCTGTTTAAGGGGTGCCTGGGTGGCTCCGCAGTTAAGCCTCTGCCGTCAGCTCAGGTCATGATCTCAGGGTCCTGGGAAAGAGCCCCACATCGAGCCCCGCGTTGGGCTCCATACTCAGCAGGAAGCCTGCTTCTCCCTCTCCCACTCCCCCTGCTTGCGTTCCCTCTCTCGTGTGTCTCTGTCAAATAAATAAATAAAATTTTAAAAACAAAACAAAACAAACAACAAAAAAACTGTTTTAGAAGGTATCAGAACAGGGGTGCCTGGGTGGCTCAGCTGGTTGAGCATCTGACTTCAGCTCAGGTCATGATCCCAGGAGCCCTGAATTGGGTTCCCTACTCAGCAGGGAATCTGCTTATCCTTTCCCTACCCACTGCATGTTCTCTCTCTCAAATAAATAAATAAAGGAAGGAAGGAAGATATCAGACTTGTAGATCCTCTCCCTTGTCTCAAGCACTTATTCAATATACATTTACTGAGTACATACTAAGTAACAAACACTCCATTAAGATGTTTGGAAAATAATCATAATAACAATAGCATGTGTTATTAGCACATCTACCTACCTAGCTATGTATTTAGTGTGTAACAAATCCTGTTTAAAGCACTCTCCCCATATAAACTTATTTACCCCTCCCCAAATCCACACAAGGTAGGTATTATTATCCCTTTATATACAGAGAAAAATGAAAACACAGATTGATTAAATTATCCAAAGTCACACAGTCAGTAAGGGGTGGAGCTGGGGCTTGAATCCACATTTTTTTTTTAAAGTCATCATCTCACCGTTGTGGGATCAAGCCCCACTTTGGGCTTTGTGCTCAGTGCAGAGTCCACTTCAGATTCTACTCTCCCGCTCATGTTCTTTGTCAAATAAATAAAATCTTAAAACAAAACAAAACAAAACAGGAGAACAGAGGCTCCACACACAGCATGGAGCCCAACATGGGGCTTGAACTCACAATCCTGAGATGAAGACCTGAGCTGAGATCAAGAGTAGGACACTTAGGTGAAGAGGCAAGAAGGCAAATGAGTAGTGGACTGAAAGGACATCAGGTCGTAGGAGTTCAGCTAGATAGTTGTCAAACCATCTGAACACCTATAAACCCAACAGGAGATCGAAGAGACGAAGAGCAACAATTCTAGGAACAGAAAATTGACCCCTTCCTGAAAGGTAGGATGTGCGGAGAAGTGAATCCGAAAGCGACGGAAGACAGACCGTGGGGGGAGGGGCCGGCTCCCAGCAAGTGGCGGAGCAGCGCAGCACAAAATCAGAACTTTTAGAAGTCTGCTCCACTGAGGGATGTCACTCCAGAGGCTACACAGGGGTGGAGCCCTTGCGGGGACAGTGTGATCTCAGGACCCGCAGGGTCACTGAAAGATCAGGGGTGTCTGAGTGTGGCAGAGCTCGCAGGTATTGAAGCAGGGAAGCCAACTACAGAGATGCAGCCGAGGAGTGAGCTCTCAGCTTGGGGTTACCTTAAACTGTGATTCGAGGCACAGTCAGGGCACTGCTCACTGAGAAGGGACCCCACAAGTGGCAGATCCAGGGAGACTCACCTTTCTCCTCTGGAGGCAGGAATCTGCTAGGTTTGGAGACTCTAAACAGAGCTGTGTGTCAGAGACAGAAACGCTCGGTCACAGGCCAGATGAGCTCAGAACATAGCCGGAGACCAGGGAGACGGGATGGATTGACCCCTTTTCTCTGAGGGCACACTGAGGAGCAGGCTCCGAGCTCTCAGCTCCTATGGGGGAGGAGATTGGGAGGCTACCATTTTCATTCCTGTCCTCCAGAGCTCTAGAGAAGGCGTTCAGGTAACAAAAACTCCCAAGAGTGAACTTGAGCAGATTTCTTAGCCTTGCCCCTGGCAAGGGCAGTGCAATTCTGCCTGGGGCAAAGACATTTGAGAACCACTACACCAGGCCCCTCCCCCAGAAGATCAGCAAAAACATCCAGCCAAGACCAAGCTCACAGATCAAGAAGAATAGCAGGACTCCAGAGCTAGGGGAAAGCAATTCGTGGAATTCATGGCTTTCTCCCCACGATCCTTTAGTCTTGCAAAGTTAAATTAATTTTTTTTAATTTTTTTCTTATTCTAATTTTTTAAACGTTTCCTCTTTTAATGTTTTTTTAACTAGTTTATCTTAACAATACCTTTCTAGGGGCGCCTGGGTGGCTCAGTGGGTTAAGCCTCTGCCTTTGGCTCAGGTCATGATTTCAGGGTCCTGGGATCGAGCCCCGCATCGGGCTCTCTGCTCAGCGGGGAGCCTGCTTCCCCTCTCCCAACCTGCTTATCTGCCTACTTGTGATCTCTGTCTGTCAAATAAATAAATAAAATCTTAAAAAAAAAAACAACAGTAGGGGCGCCTGGGTGGCTCCGTGGGTTAAAGCCTCTGCCTTCAGTTCAGATCATGATCTCAGGGTTCTGGGATCGAGCCCCACATCGGGCTCTCTGCTCAGCAGGGAGCCTGCTTCCTCCTCTCTGTCTCTCTCTCTCTGCCTGCCTCTCTGCCTATTTATGATCTGTATCTGTCAAATAAATAAATAAAATCTTTAAAAAAAAAACAAACAAAAAACAACAGTACCGGGGCGCCTGGGTGGCTCAGTGGTTTAAGCCTCTGCCTTCGGCTCAGGTCATGATCTCAGGGTCCTGGGATCGAGCCCCGCATCGGGCTCTTTGCTCAGCAGGAGCCTGCTTCCCCCTCTCTCTGTCTGCCTCTCTGCCTAGCTCTGATTTCTCTCTGTCAAATAAATAAAAAAAATCTTTAAAAAAAAAAAAAAAAAAAAAAAAAAACAACAGTACCTTTCTTAAAAAAATCTTTTTAAACCTTCATTATCATAGTCACATTTTATCCTTCATTGTATTTAACCTTATTTTTTGTATACATATAGGTTTTTTTTTTTCTCTAAAAAATCTTGGGATACAATTTCTTCTAATAGATCAAAATATACCCTAAATCTAGCACAGGGCTTTGTTCTAGTCTCCAGCCTGAGCACATTCTCTTTTTTTTCTTTTTCTTCTTTCTTTTTCCAACCACCTGATCTTATCAATTCCTTTTTTAGAATTTTTTTTAAACTTTTATCTTTACAGTCATATTCCATCCCTTCATTGTGTTTGCCCTTATTTTTGTATATATGTATGCTTTTCTTTCTTTAAAATTTTGGGAGGTAGTTTCTTCTAAGAGACCAAAATACAAAATCAAGTGGGTGGCTCTGTTCTATTCACCAGTCTAACATATATACATATATTGTTTAATTTCTTTTTACCCCCTGTCTTCTCCCCCCCGTTTGGGGTCTCTTTTTTTATTTGGTTAGCATACTTTTTCTGGGGTATATGCCACCCTTTTAGTATTTTATTCTCTCATTCATTTATTCTTTTTTTTTTTTAAGATTTTATTTATTTATTTGACAGACAGAGATCACAAGGCAGAGAGGCAGGCAGAGAAAGAGTGGGGGAAGCAGGCTCCCCGCTGAGCAGAGAGCCCGAGATGAGATGCGGGCTCGATCCCAGGACCCTGAGATCACAACCCGAGCTGAAGGCAGAGGCTTAACCCACTGAGCCACCCAGGTGCCCTTGTTCATTTATCCTTATCTGAATAAAATGACAAGACGGGAAAAACTCACCACAAGAGAAAAGGAACAAGAGGCAGTACCGATGACTAGGGACCTAATCAATACAGACATTGGTAAATGTCAGATCTAGAGTTCAGAGTGACAATTCTCAAAGTGCTAGCCAGGTTCGAAAAAAGGCATGGAAGATATCAGAGAAACCCTTTCTAGAGAAATAAAATCCGTTTCTGGAGAAATGAAGGAATTAAAATCTAACCAAGCTGAAATTATAAAAAAAGGTATTAATGCAATCAAGAATGGAGACTCTTACTGCTAGGAAAAATGAGGCAGAAGAGAGAATTAGGGATATAGAAGACCAAATGACGGGGAATAAAGAAGCTGAGCAAAAGAGAGACAAACAACTACTGGACCACAAGGGGAAAATTTGAGAGATAAGTAATACCATAAGATGAAACAACATTAGAATAATCGGTATTCCAGAAGAAGAAGAGAGAGAGAGATGGGAAGAAGGAATATTGGAACAAATTATAGCAGAGAATTTCCCTGATTTGGCAAAGACAGCAAGCATCAAAATCCAGGAGGCACAGAGAATCCTCTTCAAAATCCACAAAAGTAGGTCCACACCCCGTTATCTAATAGTAAAACTTACAAGTCTCAGTGACAAAGAGAAAATCCCAAAAAGACCCTGAATAGCCAGAGGAATATTGAAAAAGAAAGCCGAAGTTGGTGGCATCACAATTCCAGATTTCAAGCTCTATTACAAAGCTGTAATTATCAAGACAGTATGGTACTGGCACAAAAACAGACACATAGATCAACGGAACTGAATACAGAGCCCAGAAATAGACCCTCAACTCTATGGTCAACTAATCTTCAACAAAGCAGGAAAGAATGTCCAATGGAAAAAAGACAGTCTCTTCAACAAATGGTGTTGGGAAAATTGGAGAGCCACATGCAGAAAAATGTGGACCATTTCCTTATAACACACACAAAAATAGACTCAAAAATGGATGAAAGACCTCAATGTGACACAGGATTCCATCAAAATCCTTGAGAACACAGGCAGCAACCTTTTCAACCTCAGCCACAGCAACTTCTTCCTAGAAACATCGCCAAAGGCAAGGGAAGCAAGGGCAAAAATGAACTATTGGGACTTCATCAAGATCAAAAGCTTTTGCACAGCAAAGGAAACAGTCAAAGCCACCAAAAGACAAACAAAGATACTCACAAACAACATATCAGATAAAGGGCTAGTATCCAAAATCTATAAAGAACTAATCAAACTCAACACCCAAAGAACAAAGAATCCAATCAAGAAATAGGCAGAGGACATGAACAGACATTTCTGCAAAAAAGACATACAGATGGCCAACAGACACATGAAAAAGCGTTCCACAACACCCAGCATCAGCGAAATACGAATCAAAACTACAGTGAGATACCACCTCACACCAGTCAAAATGGCTAAAATTAACAAGTCAGGAAACGACAGATGTTGGAGAGGATGTGGAGAAAGGGGAACCCTCTTACACTGTTGGTGGGAATGCAAGCTGGTGCAGCCACTCTGGAAAACAGCATGGAGGTTCCTCAAAAAGTTGAAAATAGAGCTACCCTATGACCCAGCAACCGCTGGGTATTTACTCTGAAGATACAAAGGTAGTAATCCGAAGGGGCATGTGCACCTGAATGTTTACAGCAGCAATGTCCACAATAGCCAAACTATGGAAAGAACCTAGATGTCCATCAACAGATGAATGGATAAAGAAGAGGTGGGGTGTGTGTGTGTGTGTGTGTGTGTGTACATACACACACACACACACACACAGTAATACTACACAGCCATCAAAAGAAATGAAATCTTGCCATTTGCAATGACACAGATGGATCTAGGGTAATAGCTGCGTGAAATAAGTCAATCAGAGAAAGACAATTATCATATGAACTCTCTGATATGATGACTCTGAAAGGCAGAGTGGGGGGTTTGGGGGACAGACAAGGAAAAATGAAACAAGATGGGATCAGGAGGGAGACAAACCGTAAGAGACTCTTAATCTCACAAAACAAACTGAGGTTTGCTGGGGGGGGGGGTAGTATGGAGAGGGTGGTTGGGTTATGGACATTGGGGAGGGTATATGATACGGTGAGTGCTGTGAAGTGTATATGCCTGACAATTCACAGACCTCTACCCCTGGGGCAAATAATACATTATATGTTAATAAAAACAATTAAAAAAAAAAAAGAGGACACTTAAGCCACTGAGCCACCCAGGCGTCCCTTGAATCCACACTTTTTTTTTTTTTAAAGGTATTTTTATTTATTTATGTGACAGAGAGAGAGATCACAAGTAGGCAGAGAGGCAGGCAGGGGTGGGGAGGAAAGAGGCTCCCCGCTGAGCAGAGAGCCTGATGTAGGGCTTGATCCCAGGACTCTGAGACCATGACCTGAGCTGAAGGCAGAGGCTTAACCCACTGAGCCACCCAGGTGCCCCAAATCCATACTTTTAACCACTTAACTATATTGCCCTTTATAACCAAGTGTCTGCTCTCAGGGTATGCACATAAAAGAGAAGAAAGCAAATAGGAAAAGAATTATTCCTTCATAAAGACACTGAGGAAAACAGACAAAACTGAAAAACAGGGGCGCCTGGGTGGCTCAGTTGGTTAAGTGTCTGATTCCTGGCCCCAGATCACAACCTAAGCCAAACTGACAGTTGGACACTTAAACCACTACATCACCCCAGCACCCCTAAGCGTCTAGACTCTTGATTTCAGCTCAGGTTTTGATCTCAGCGTTGTGAGTTTAAGCACCGTGTGGGGATCCACACTGGGGATGGAGCCTACTTAAAAGAAAAAAACAAGGGCGCCTAGGTGGCTCAGTGGGTTAAGGCCTCTGCCTTCGGCTCAGGTCATGATCCCAGGGTCCTGGGATCGAGCCCCGCATCGGGCCCTCTGCTCAGCAGGGAGCCTGCTTCCTCCTCTCTCTCTCTGCCTACTGGTGATCTCTGTCTGTCAAATAAATGGATGAATGGATCTTAAAAAAAAAAATAGAAAAAAACAAAAACAAAAATCCAAAATTGATAACACACTCATATGAGGCTATAATGTCTGAAAGAGAGGGAATGTTCAGGAAACAAAAGAGCTCTTAGAAACTGAAATTGGAAATTGAATAAAATGACTGATATATATATATAATATATATATTATATGTATCTTTGACCTTATATGATACATATGATACATATAAGGTCAAAGATCCAAATTGAAGTAGAACAAAATTACAAAGATGTGGAACACAGAAGAAACAATAAAAAATTAAGAGGCTTGGTCTAAGAGGTCCAATATGTATGTAAAAGCATTCTAGAGAGACCAGCAATGGAGGAGAGCAAAATACCGATAAAGCAACATAAGAAAATGTCCTAGAATGGTAAAACATGAGTTTCCAGATTGAATGAATAAAAAAGGACCCACCATCAAGGCCCGTAAGAACACAGGGTTAAAGATTCTAATTGCTTTCAGTGAGTAAAAACGTGCCACATACAAAGGCTCAGATACCATGGGGCACCTGGGTGGCTCAGTCGATTAACCACTGACCATTGGTTTCAGCTGAGTCCTGATCTCAGCGCCCATATGGGGCTCCCTGCTCAGCATGGCATCTGCTTGGGATTCTTTCTCTTTCTCTTTCTGGGTCCCTCCACCTGCTTGCTCACACAGGTGCACAAGTGCTCTCTCTAATAAATACATAAATCTTAAAACAAAACAAAACAAAACCCACAACAAAGGCTGAGTTACCAGAACAGCATTCTATCAATCAAGTGTGAAGACTGAATAAAGGCAAATTTAGGCTTGCAAGGTTTTAAGCTATGTATTTCCAAGGCACTCTCCTCACACACACTGTGTTATAAAGCTATCCCAAGCCTGGCTTCATCAAGGACACACTTACTACCAACTAGCATATTCCCCACCAAATGGCAAGCAAAAAATACGGTAATTACTAGTACAGTTTGGTGTCACTGACTGCATTCCTCCCAAGGTACCGTCAGTTTTAACCATCACTTCTGCAGTATGAGCACAAAATCAACACAGTGACAAGGGTAAACAGTATCTTTCTATTATTATGAAAACAGTTTTGACCTCATGGACCCAAAATATGGTCTCTATTTTGAGAAACACTGGATGAGAAAAAAGTTATGGACATTTACCTGTTTTTTCTGTTCAGTGGGAGACATGCATCTGGCACCAACCTTCTCAGCTTCCTCAAAAAGGCTGTCAACAAAATATTCACAATTTCTTTGTCGATCATCACCAAGAGGTTGGTTGTCAGATCCTGTTTCACAAACCCTACACACACAAAAAAAGAATATTAAGCACTACCATTACTTTTCCAAAAATTTACATGAATTTCTAGTTAAAGGGTCCTGAACGGAAATGCCTCCAGTTCCGCTGTTTAGACCCACTTCTAAATTAAGATTCTAGCAGATATGTGAACTTGGGAAGTCATTAACCTTTTAGGTCCAGAGCAGGGTTTTCTCAACTTCAGTCTACTGACATCTGGGGAGGGATAATTCTTTGTTGTGTGGGCTGCCCTATTATCATAGGATATTTGGTAGCATCTGTGGCCTTTACCCACTAGATGCCCGGATCATGCATACTCCACCCACCCCCACCTCCCGTGTTACAATACCTAAAACCATCTCTGAACATTGCTGGGTATCTTCTGCAGGACAAAAATCTTACCAGGTCGAAAATTACTGGTCCAGAGTTTTAAAAAAAAAAATTCTTTTCCAAAAAGCTCAAAATAGCTTATTTATTTGTTTGTTTATTTATTTTAAAGATTTTATTTATTTATTTGATAGACAGAGATCACAAGTAGGCAGAGAGACAGAAGGGGGAAGCAGACTTCCCTGCTGAGCAAGGAGCCAGATGCGGGGCTCGATCCCAGAACCCTGGGATCATGACCTGAGCCAAAGGCAGAGGCTTAACGCACTGAGCCACCCAGGCACCCCACTTTATTTATTTATTAATTCTTGAAGATTTTATTTATTTGACAGAGAGAGAGCACAAGCAGGGGAGCAGCAGGGAGGGGGAGAAGGCGGCTCCTGTCCTGCAGAGCAAGGAGCACAATGCAAGGCTTGAAGGCAGGATACTGGGATCAACAACCCAAGCTGAAGGCAGACGCTTAACCAACTAAGCCATGTGCCCCTCAAAATAGCTTTACAAGGGGTTACTATGTATCTTCTGGTAATAAAAAGCACTTTTTTTTTTTTTAAGATTTTATGTATTTACTTGAGAAAGAGCAGGAGCACGAGTTGCAGGGAGGGGCAGGAGAGGGAGAAGCAGACTCTGCACTTAGTGGGGAGCCTGAAGTGGGGCTTGATTCCAGGACCCTGGGATCATTACTTGAGCTAAAGGTAGACTGTTAACCAACTGAGCCACTCAGTGCCCCAATAGAAAGCACTCGAAACTAAAGGTGATAATGTACCAGAACAGTCCTAATCATAGTTTTGATTGATTGTATACTTCACAGAATGAGACTTCCCACTAAAGATTTTTGATTTGTAGTAGTTTGACATTCAGTACTATTTTTTTAATTGAGGTATAATCAATATGTTAGTTTCAGGTATACAACATGATTTGTATTTGTATATACTATGAAATGATTACTATAGTAAGTCTAGTTAACATCTATCACCATACACAGAGAAATTTTTTTCTTGTGATCAGAACTTTTAAGATGTAATTTTTTGGCAACTTTCCAATATGCATAGAATTTTTTTTTTTAAGATTTTATTTATCTATTTGACAGACAGAGATCACAAATAGGCAGAGAAGCAGGCAGAGAGGAGGAAGCAGGCTCCCTGCTGAGCAGAGAGCCCCATGCGGGGCTAGATCCCAGATCCCTGGGATCATGACCTGAGCCGAAGGCACAGGCTTTAACCCACTGAGCCACCCAGGCGCCCCTGCATCGAATATTTTAAACTATAATTGCCATGCTATCTATTACATTCTCATTACTTATTTTATAACTGAAAGTTTATACCTTTTGACTCCCTTCATCCATTTTGCCTACCTTCCATCTACTAGTTTTCATTTTGCATTTGTATTTTATCGTCTAAGAAATATTACTGAAATTTTGTTTGACAGAAAATATGGCTTCTGACCAAACTTTTTAAAGTCATACAGAAAATTCATACATGTCCTGGACTGTAACTTCTCAGATTCCATAAATAATATTTTTACAGCTCTCACACTGTGCCAGGAACATAAGGTAAGATACTCTCAACCACATTTTTAGAGGAAAGAAAATGAGTCACAGAAAGGTTAAGTTACATGAGGTTAGAGGTAGTAAGTGGTGAAGACAACATTAAAACACTATTAATCTGCCTTCCACATCTTGTCTATGATATGCTATAAAGCTTCTCTTAATAGCTAACATTTAGTAAGCATTTAATATATTTTGAGAACTATTTTAAGTACTTTACATGAGTTAACTCATACAATCCTCACAATGACCTAAAAAGGCACATACTGTTTTTATTCCCATTTAGCACATCAAAAAAACGCTTAAGCACCCCCCAAAAAGAGGTAAAATTAAAAAAAAAAAAAAAAGAGGGGGCACCTGGGTGGCTCAGTTGGTTAAGCTTCCGCCTTCAGCCCAGGTCGTGATCCTGGCGTCCTGGGATCCACCCACACTTCCGGCTTCTCCCTCTCCCTCTGCTTCCCCACCCCACCCCTAAGCAATTTGCTCAAGATCACAAAGCTATACTGAGGCAGAGTTGGAAAGTGAACCTAGGCTACAAGTGCCTGTGCTCTTAATCAGACAAAATAGTCATCTCTATGTTATTATTAAAATGTTATTATTAAAATGCTAACACTCAGAGCAATGCTAACACTCAGCAATATTTTAATTTAGGTATACTCTTTTTACTCTTCTAGGTAATCTCTCTATATACATTCTTAAGATGCTTCACATTATCACAGAGTATTAATTATGCCTTTCTGAAAGCAATGACATACTTTTTACATAAAAAGAATCACATCCCAAGATGATTTCTCACAATACTAATGATCTTCCCCTCTTTCATCAGTATAGCTATATAGCAATAGAGGATATTGTCTAATAAGAGTTCAGGCCTTGGTGTCTGTATTTAGGTACTGAGTCACACTGACTCTGGGCGGGAAACCTAGCAGCCTCTACGTGATTTGGATTTTTTCATCTGCAAAATGCAGATACTGGCACGTATCTTACATGGTTGCTGTGAGTATTACAGCAAACACATACAAAAGCGATACCTGATATACAGTATGTATCAGTACACATGTTGGTGTGCACTATTAGATATGTGTATTATTAGGACCACTGAATGCTCTCTGGTATTTGCCAGAAAAAGTGGACTCTGGCTGCCTCCATCTTTTCTTTCTTTTTTTTTTTTTTTTAAGATTTTATTTATTTGAGAGAGAGAGAGAGAGAGAGAGGAGGGCTGGGGCAGAGGGAGAAGCAGACTCCCGCTGAACAAGGAACCCAATGCAGGGCTTGATCCCAGGACCCCAAGATCATAACCTCAGGTGAAGTCAGACATTTAACGAACTAAGCCACCCAGGCACCCCTGGCTGCCTCCATCTTGGCCTCACTTTCTACTTGGGTTCTTTCGAGATTGTTTCTTGGCTCAGGTGAAAGACCCTGAGGGCAAAGCATCCCCTGATGGGAACTGAAACTACCCCTTGAGCAATAAGGACTGCCCTGAACCAGGAAAGACCCAGCCCATGACTGACTGACTCCAAGACAATGATCAATTTGACCTTCACAGCCTACCTTCACAGCCTACCTGCACACACCCACCCACTTTTGTCCCATAGTTACCTTAAATAAACCTGGTAGCATTTTTGGCACTCTGGTGACAGTATGAAACGCTGGTCTGCTGTCTTTTCCAGCACTGGCCTCACTGAAATAAATTCCTTTCCTGTTTCACTGCCTTTGGATTTTGTCAGTGGCCAGTGCCTGAACCTGGTATGTTTGGGACCCTCAGAACCAGGTGCTCTTGCACCCCTGTGTCCCAGCTATAAGAAAGCAGTTTATACACAATTACTAAATAAAAAGACAATAAAGCTGAGCATCTAAAGTAACTTTAGTCCTTTACCTTACCTATTTGATATGCAAATTCTATTAAGCCTCATTTTGTTAATTCAAGTCATTCAAACATTTATTGAGTACTTTATGGTAGGTGGTAAGGAGATAGGAAGATGAGCAAGAAACAGTCTAGGTTTTTGGCTTTTTTTTTTTTTTAAGATTTTATTTATTTGTCAGAGAGAGAGGGCAAGCAAGCACAGGCAGACAGAATGGCAGGCAGAGGCAGAGGGAGAAGCAGGGTCCCTGCTGAGCAAGGAGCCGGATGTGGGACTCGATTCCGGGGACGCTGGGATCGTGACCTGAGCTGAAGGCAGCCGCTTAACCAACTGAGCCACCCAGGTATCCCAGTAGTCTAGGTTTTTAAGAGGTTCAGAGTACAAGGTGTAGATATGCATTATAAACAGCTCTATGCCCACAAATTTGGTAACTTCAATAGGCCAATTCCTTGAAAGGGGCAATCCACCAAAATTTTAGGAACATACACAAAAGCTCGTATCTATTAAGAAAACTGAGTCAATAATTCACAATCTTCCAAAACAGAAACCACTAAGCAGAAAAGATTTCACTAGTGGGTGGCTCAGATAGTTAAGCTTCACTGACCGGACCATCTGCTCAGGTCATGACACTAGGGTCTTGGGATGGAGCCCAGTGTGGGGCTCCCTGCTGAGGAGAGCATCTCCCTCTCCCTCTACCTCTCAGCTCAGTCCCCCACCAGCTCCCACATGCACCTGTGCCCACATGCACTCTCTCTCCCTCAAATAAATAAATAAATAAAACAAAATCTTAAAAACATAAAAAGATTTCACTAGTAAATTCTATCAAACATTTAAGGAAGAAATGATACCAATTATCTACCATATCTTCAAGAAAATAAAAGCAGAAGGAACTCTTTCAACTCCAATTCTTTGCTTTGCTCAGGTAATGATCTCATGAGGCTCTCTGCTCAGTAGAGTCTGAGATTCTCCTCCCTTTGCTCCTTCGCCCGCCTTCCCTTGCTCATATGTGCACACACTCTGTCTCCCCCTATTTCTAAAATTAATAAATCTTTAAAAAAATAAAAATAAAGTTAAAACCAGACAAAGACATTTCAAAAAAGGAAAAAAAACAATATTGATGTAGTTTTTGAATGTAGGTGAGGTCTGGAGCCAATAGCCGAGAAAGAATTTTTGAGACACCTTTGGTGCAGAAATGGTGATTTTATTAAAGAATGGGGACAGGACCCACAGGCAGAAAGAGCTTGGCTCAGAGGTTGTGAGGGGTTCCCAGGGGGAGATAAGGAAAAAGGGAAGTTTTCAAAAGAACTTTCATATGCTAAAGAGGACCTACAGGACACCTGAGGCCTTGCCTTGGTTGAGTTAAGGTTGTTTCTCCCTCTAATAAAGCAATTAACATTAAAATAACTGAGTTTGCTTCTGGAAGTTAGATTTTTGGTAAGAATCCTTTTTTTCTTGTAAATCACTAAGACGTTTGTAAACTGATGAAGACTCATGGACTGTGGTCTCTATTAACCATTTATTTTTTCCTTCCCCTTAGTTTAAGAGCTGGCAACAATGCCCGAGGAGTGTACACATTATCCCACCTAGGAATTGGGGGGATTGTGAGGTGTCAGCTTGTGCTTTACCGTCAGCTTAGCTTCTGCTCCCTCACCAGTATCTCTCATGAACACAGATGCAAAAATCCTTACTGCAACCAAGTAGGATTTATTCCAGGTATGCAAGGCTGATCCAACATGAGAAAATCAATTAATATAATCCATCACATCAATATGCTATAGCAAATCATGATAATATCAACAGATAAAAGCATCTGACAACATCCAACACGCATTCTTTTTAAAATTTTTTTTTCAAATTTAATTAATTAACATATAACGTATTATTAGTTTCAGAGGTAGAGGTCAGTGATTCATCAGTTGTATGTAACACTCAGTGCTCATCACATCATGTGCCCTCCTTAATATGCCCATCACCCAGTCACCCCATCCCTCCACCCACCTCCCCTCCAGCAGCCCTGAGTTTGTTCCTAGAGTTAAAGAGTCCTTTACAGAAAAAGCTAGTATTTTCTGAATTAACTTGGAAATTCTAAATTGCAGTTCAAAGGCACATCTTAAAAACCATTTTCTTTTTCATTTAGAATTAAAGCTTGGTTCTAACTTCTATCTCAGAACATAGTGAGAATTAAACATAGTACAAAATACTGCAATAAGGACCATGTTTTAAGAAATATGCTTATCCTAAGCACAGGTAGGCTAAATATGGCTAGGTTTGATGTTGTCCAACACTCATTCTTGATTAAAAACCCTCAGCAAACTAGGAACAGAGAAGAACTCTCTTAACTTGATAAAGAACATCTACAGAAAACCCACAGCTAACATCACACTTTATGACAAGAAACTAGACGCCCTCCCTCAAAGATCAGGAATCAGACAAAGATGCCCCTACTCAGTACTCCTCTTCAATACCATATTGGAAATCCTAGCTAAGTCAGTAAAACAACTAAAGCAAATAAAAAGTACACAGACTGGGAAGGAAGAAAAAAAACTGCAGATGATATGATTATGTACACAGAAAATCCCAAATAACAACAACAAACAACTCCTGGAACTAAGAAGCAATTTTAGCAAAGCTGTAGAAGATTAATATATAAAAGCCAAGTGCTTTCCTATAAACCAACAATAACTACTACCTGGAATTAAAAGCACAACACCTGGCTGGCTCAGATGGAAAAGTATGCAACTCTTCATTTCAGGGTTGTGAGTTCAAGCCCCATATTGGATACAGAGATTACTAAAATAATAATAATCATCATCATAAATAAATAAATAAAAGCACAACCCCATACACATCAGTAACATTTGTCAAACCCCAAAGAACATTACAATACAAAAATGGGCCAAAATGTAAACTACAATTAATGATAATGTATCAATATTGGTTCCAAACTGTAACAAATATACTACATAAAACAAGATGTTAATAATATAGGAAACTATGTGCGCTGGGGAAGGGGAGGATGGGAATATGGGAAGTGTATTTTCTGATCACTTTTTCTTTAAACCTAAAACTCTCTTAAAAATAAGGTTTATTATTAATAATTTTTAAAAAGAGCATGAAAGAGGGGCTCTTGGGTGGCTTAGTCAGTTAAGCATCCAACTCTTTTTCTTTAAGATTTTATTTATTTGACAGAGAGACATGGTGAGAGAGGGAACACAAGCATGAAGAGTGGGAGAGGGAAAAGCAGACTTCCCACTGAGCTGGGAGCCCATGCAGGACTCAATCCCAGGACCCTGGGATCATGACCTGAGCCAAAGGCAGCTGCTTAACTGACTGACCCACCCAGGCGCCCCTAAGCGTCCAACTCTTGATTTCAGCTCAAGTCATAATCTCAGGGTTGTGAGATCAAGCCCTGCATCGAGATCCACGCTGGGTATGGAGCCTGCTTAAGATTTTCACACTCTTGCCCTCTGCCCCCACTTCCCCCACGCACTAAAATAAAACAAAATAAAAATTAAAAAGAGCATGAATTTAATAAAAATTTAAAAGGCACCTGGGTGGCTCAGTCGCTAAGGGTCTACCTTCGGCTCAGGTCACGAGCCCCCCATGGGGCTCCCTGCTCGACAGGAAGCATACTTTCCCTCTCCCACTCCCCCTGCTTGGTTGGGTTCCTGCTCTCGCTGTCTCTCTGTCAAATATATAAATAAAATGTTTTTTGTTTTTTTTTTTTTAATAAAATGTTTTTTAAGAAAAAAAAAAAACATGAAAGGGGGCGCCTGGGTGGCTCAGTGGGTTAAAGCCTCTGCCTTCGGCTCAGGTCATGATCTCAGGGTCCTGGGATGGAGCCCCGTGTTGGGCTCTCTGCTCAGCAGGGAGCCTGCTTCCCTCTCTCTCTGTCTCTGCCTGCCTCTCTGCGTACTTGTGGCCTCTGTCAAATAAATAAATAAATAATATTTTTAAAAAAACCAAAAACCATGAAAGACATTCCTGACAGAAAAATGGGAAAGTACACCATATTTAATTCTTTATTATTTATAATACAGGGAATCCCTTTGTATTCTACTATATTAAGATAGAATGCAGCAAAATCCCATGGCCATACGAATTTATAAAGACTTTCCTTAACACTAAAAATATTCAGACAACTTTATTATTTCATCTATGCTTTCTACTCCATCATCCTTTCCCTTACTTGTCACTACGTTTTATGATACAATTATCAATACTCCTCTCCATAATCTGAAAACCAGATAACAAAGTTGTTATGGCTCAGTATATAGTCTTGAAGTTTCAGGAGTTTCGCTGATAATAAAAAGTACACAAGTTCAAGAAAAGGACTTTGAAACATCTATTTTGGCTACAGAACACCCTCTTCTGCTGACTTTGTCACTCACTACTGCCTTCTGAATAAATAAGGTTATTGGCTCTTGTCCAAATGGGTGAAGGATATGCATCTGTTTGGGAGCACATATGGTAAATACGGGTCTTCACCACTTACAGTCTTTGAACTACTGATATACTCAGGAAAAGTCTTTTCATTTTTTTACTGGACCAGTATTTCGAACAATATCTATTTTTTTGTTACAAAGAAAGTTATAAAATCTATTCCTAATATTTTTGTACAGATACCTTACTATCTAATTACATTCATAGTACTGATACATACTACAACACCCAACAAAAACCGTAGACTGATTTATAATTAACTTCCTTAGGTAATAAACAACAATTTACATGTGGTCTCATAACTTACTACTGGGAGAATTAAGTGCATCCTGGGTGATACCACTGGGCAAGGACTCTTTAAAGTTTGTGCCTGGCTTCCCCTTAAGTTCACCCCATGTGCTTTTCCCCTTTGCTGATTTTTCTTTGTATCTTTTTTTAAAAAAAATTATTTATTTATTTATTTGACAGAGAGAGAGAGAGAGATACAGCCAGAGAGGGAACACAAGCAGGGAAATAGGAGAGGGAGAAGCAGGCTTCCCGCCCAGCAGGGAGCCCGATGTGGGACTTGATCCCAGGACCCTGGGGTCCTGACCTGAGCCAAAGGCAGACGCTTAACAACTGAGCCACCCAGTTTCCCTCTTTGTTATCTTCTTATAATAATATAATAAATCAAAGTCATTAGAATGACTATATGCTGAGTCCTTTGCATCCTCTCAGCAAATCAAGCCTGGGGGTGGTCTTAGAGGTCCTCAGACACGATCTCACAATTATATAGTTAGTATTTATTTATATAAAATAGTAAGTAATAAAAAACAAGTAATATTTGTTTAGTACAGAAGCATTCACTATTTTAAGTATGAAATAGCTGTCTGTCTCCTTAAATGGACATTCACCTCAAGTATTTAAAACAAACAGCATAGGGGCGCCTGGGTGGCTCAGTGGGTTAAAGCCTCTGCCTTCGGCTCAGGTCATGATCTCGGGGTCCTGGGATTGAGCCCCGCATCGGGCTCTCTGCTCAGCGGCGAGCCTGCTTCCCTTCCTCTCTCTCTCTCTGCCTGCCTGTCTGCCTACTTGTGATCTCTATCTGATAAATAAAATCTTAAAACAAACAAACAAACAAACAAACAGCATAACACAAAAATAATCATTTCTCCTCAGATAAGTGAATATAAAATATTCTATATTGATAAGAACCACAGACTTTGCACCTACCATTTACTGTGTCTCTACTATGTGCTATTATTACTATTTTTTAAAAGATTTTATTTTATGGGCACCTGGGTGGCTCAGTGGGTTAAAGCCTCTGCCTTCGGCTCAGGTCATGATCCCAGGATCCTAGGATCGAGCCCCGCATCAGGCTCTCTGCTCAGCTGGGAGCCTGCTTCCCCCTCCCACTCTGCCTGTCTCTCTGCCTACTTGTGATCGCTCTCTCTGTCAAATAAATAAATAAAATATTTTTTTTTAAAAATTACCAATAAAAAAAATATTACCATTAGCTATTTAACTGAAAGAGAATCATAATGAAAACTTACTACAGGGGCGCCTGGGTGGCTCAGTGGGTAAAAGCCTCTGCCTTTGGCTCAGGTCATGATCCCCAGAGTCCTGGGATCAAGCCCAGCGGCAGCGGGCTCTCTGCTCAGCGGGGAGCCTGCTTCCTCCTCTCTCTCTCTGCCTGCCTCTCTGCCTACTTTGTGATCTCTGTCTGTCAAGTAAATAAATAAAACCTTTAAAAAAAAAAAAAAGAAAACTTACTACATTTGTCGGTGAAATGCAAAATTAGATGCTAAGAAATGCATTAATAACAAAGAAATGCAAAGCTTGAATTAACTTACCATTCTTCTTTTATACTTTCGAGATTATCTACTTCTTTCATTCTCTTGCCTTACTGCAAAAGTAAAAACAAACAAAAGCTAAATCCTCAATTGAGTATTTAAGGTAAGTTCACTCTTATATATGCATTAATAATCTTTAACATAAACTATTAGGTATCCCCAAAGTAGTATGAAAGGGTCTTAAGAACTTATGTGACCAAACTCAAAACTGTCATTTCCATCTACAGAGTAAAACAAAAATGAAAAATATATTTTGGGAGTCTAATAATCGTCCAACAAGAAATTTTTTTTTCCTTTTAGAACTCTTTCTTAAGAATTATGATAAAAATGTTTCATTCACTTTTGTGAATGAAATGTGAACTTTATTCTCATTCTTACAATTCAAGCAAACTGACAAGATGTACAGTATACAATTCAGTGGTATGAATTACACCCACAAATGTTGTACAATCATTACCACTATCCATTTCCAAGACTATTTCAACTTACCAAAAAGAAACTCTGTACCCAGGGATACAGTGGCTGGGTATCTCAGTGGCTCAGTGGGTTAAGCCTCTGCCTTCAGCTCAGGTCATGATCCCAGGGTCCTGGGATCGAGCCCCACATCAGGCTCCTTGCTCAGCGGGGAGCCTGCTTCCCCCCCCTCTCTCTCTGCCTGCCTCTCTGCCTACTTGTGATCTCTCTCTCTGTCAAATAAATAAATAAGATCTTTAAAAAAAAAAAAAGAAAGAAAGAATCTCTGTACCCATTAAAAAATAATTCTCTATTCCTCTCTCTTCCCAGGCCTGGTAACCCATATTCTACCTTCTGCCTTCATGAATTTGCCTTGTATTTCACATAAACAGAATTGTACATTTGTCCTTTTGTGTCTGGCTTATTTCACTTAACATAAATTCATTCCTTTTTATGGCTAATATTCCACTGTATGTATATACATTTTGTTTACACATTCATCTGGCTTTTTTTCAAGATTTTATTAGCACTGTGTGCACAGGCATGAGCAAGGGGGAGAGGCAGGGAGAAGGAGAAGCAGACTCCCTCTGAGCCAGGGACCAGATGTGGGGCTAGATCCCATGACCCTGGGATTATGACCTGAAAGGAAGGCAGACATTTAACCCACTGAGCCACCCAGGCACCCCTACACATTCATCTGTTTGTGGACATTTCGACTGTTTACACCTCTGGCTACTGTGAGTAATTCTGTATTCCCGCCAACAACGTACCAGGGTTCTAATTTCTCCACATCCTTGCTAATATTATTTTGGGGTTTTTGTATGTGTGTGTGTGGTTTTTTTTAAGATATTTATTTATTTATTTATTTGACAGAGAACACAAGTAGGCAGAGAGGCAGGCGGGGGGGGGGGCAGGGGGGACCAGGCTCCCAGCTGAGCAGAGCGCCCGATCCAGGGCTCAATCCCAGGACCCTGGGATCATGACCTGAGCTGAAGGCAGAGGCTTTAACCCACTGAACCATTATTTTATTAAATACTTATTTTATTTATTAATATTTTATTAAATAATACCCATCCTAATAAAGTACATCTCATTGTGACTAGATGTCGAGCATCTTTTTACATGCACTTATTGGCCATCTGTCTATCTTCTTTGGAGAAAATCTATTCAAGTCCTTTGCCCATTTTTTATGTGTTTTGCATGTTCTTTTTTTTTTTTTTTAAAGATTTTATTTATTTGAGAGAGAGAGAGAGTGTGAGAGAGAGCATGAGAGGGGAGAAGCATCAGAGGGAGAAGCAGACTCCCTGTGGAGCTGGGAGCCCGATGCGGGACTTGATCCTGGGACTCTGGGATCATGACCTGAGCCGAAGGCAGAGGCTTAACCCACTGAGCCACCCAGGCACCCCCATTGCCTGTTTTTCTTAAGTTGCATTTTTCTTGATTCAGCATTTGCTTGGCTGCTCTACACCCAGAACTACTTTCCACAGTTCTAAGTTGGTCCTAACAGTTAATGCATGTTTTTCATGTTTCTGGGGGAACATGAGCTTGCTGCAACTGCCTATTTTCCCATTCTGCGGTGCCCCTCGATATAAATTTTTTTGAAAGATTTTATTTATTCATTTGACAGAGAGAGATCACAAGTAGGTAGAGAGGCAGGCAGATAGAGATGGTGAAGCAGGCTCCCTGCTGAGCAGAAAGCCCAAGGCAGGGCTCAATCCCAGGACCCCGAGACCATGACCTGAGCCCAAAGCAGAGGCTTAACCCACCGAGCCACCCAGGTGCCCCCACAATATAAATTTTTTAGAAGATTTTATTATTTGAGAGAGAGCATGAGAGAATGAGCAGTGGGGAGAAGGAGAAGTGGGCTGAGCAGGGACCCCAACGTGCCCAACGTGGGGCTCAATCCCAGCATCCTGGAATCATGCATGACCTGAGCCTAAGGCAGGCACTTAACCAACTAAGCCACCCAGGCAGCCCCTCAACTTTAATTTTAAAATTTTATTATTTAGATATATTTGGAACTTATCTTAGTTACAGGGACTCCACATGACTGTTAAGTTTACTTAATAGTCCATCTTTTCCTTATTTATTACCTTTTTTTTTTTTAGATCTAAGAGTATGGACTCATGGGTTTTTTAGTCAATGAGTTATTTTTTTTTAAAGATTTTATTTATTTATTTGACAGACAGAGATCACAAGTAGGCAGAGAGGCAGGCAGAGAGAGAGGTAGAAGCAGGCTCCCTGCTGAGCAGCGAGTACGATGCGGGACTAGATCCCAGGACCTGGGATCATGACCTGAGCGAAGGCAGAGGTTTGAACCCACTGAGCCACCCAGGCGCCCCTAGTCAATGAATTATAACTCACTAATATCACCATTTATTTTGATGTTCCATTTCCCAGATTTGTCCAGTGGGAATCCCTTCAGTGTGATGTCCCTCTGATACGTATTTATCATCCTGTAAACATCATCTTAATTTCTGGGGCAAGAATATGCTCCAGGATCATTTGTTCTTTCTCTGCCCCAGCCCTGGAAACAGACTTATCTCTAAGGAGCCATGGTTACTTTTTTCTTTTTTTTCAAGATTTATTTATTTGACACAGAGAAAGAGTACAAGCAGGGGGAGCCACAGGCAGAGGGAGAAGGAAAAGGAGCCTGACACAGGGCTCAATCCCAGGACCCAGGATCTTGACCTGAGCTAAAGGCGGATGCTTAACCGACTGAGTCACCCACATGCTCCCCCACCCCCCTTTTTTTACTGTATTTAGAAACCAAGATCTGGGTGTTTGGCATGTTTGTTTTTTCTACTGTGTTGTTGTTTCCAGGACCTCTCAGTGGACAGATGGCTTGGACTACTTTAAACATTGATTTGTTTGCTTAGTTCTCACAATATTTTGTTATAAAGGCAAAACACTAATATGGAAAGTTTGGAAAAGAGAGAAAATAATCCATACTTTTATTACCCCTAAACTTTTGCTTCTTCCTCTCCATTTTTCATACACATTCAAATGCACTGCTAGTATATTAATGATTTTTGTTTCCTTTATTTTTCATATCTATGCTGTCTTTTTCCATTCAGCTATATAAATTGCTTCATAACTATTTTTAAAGGATACATATTATCCCATTAGGCAGCTATACCGTGACTACTGGGAATTTAGCTTGCTTTCAATTTTTCCTAACAAATAACAGCTATGGTGGGTAAATTCTATATATACGGCTTACTTTGTCTTTCCTTTAAATTCCCAAAAATGTGGAAAAGCAGTGTGAAGAATATATGAGTATTTCTACAACATGTTAGTGTACCTTTATTTAAAAATGTACGCATGTTTGAATAGAAGGCAAATCTGCAAAATAAAGGCCACCAGACCCGTCCTAAAGCTATGGGAATGAGAAAATGGCCACAAGAATCAATCCACTGCTACCACGTAAAGCTCTCTCTCAAGAAAAGAAAAAGTCTCCAAAGTATCTGGAGGTGAATTTAATCTGGTAACTAAGGATCTGGTGGCAGCAGCCTTTCACCAGATAAAAAAATCAGTCTGAATGATCTTAGGGCCTGCTAATGGAGCTGGGCCAAAAACCATAGCAATCTATGTTAAGCACTAATTCCCCACTTAGCCTTTGTTTTGTTAAGAATTAAAGAAGGAGAGTGGGCTCTGCTCTGGAAAATATCCTATCATTGAAAGATGTTTTAGATACCTCTATCTTTAATTATGAATTGAATATAAATTGATAGCAGATTTATTTCTTAACCTTTTCATGAGAAAATTGTGAAGAACTCTGAAAGACAAGGGGAAACAGAAAGGCAAGGAAAAAGGAGGAAATGCAAAGGGGCTGAGGAGTGAGTGTGGAATACCAAGTGAGGAGGAACAGCACCATCAATGGCATTCCAGACTCTGCCTTGTAGTTAGAGGTAAGGTAGGAGTCACTAAAGCCACAGCATTCAAGACGATGGAATCCAACAACTAAGGCAAACTGGATGTCTCTACTCAGTATTCTGTATTTCTAAAAGACTTTTTTTCCTTCCAGGAATGCTTTTCAAAATTATTCTCTAAACTTAAAAATGCAAATAGATCATTTCATTCAAAGAATCTTACTCAATATTAATTTTATGGAAGGCATCTGATTAGGCATTAGATTTACAAAGTAATAAATCAGACAAGAAGTTTTTTTGTATCAATAATTTATACAGATTATAAAGATACATAGATTAGATTATATGTAAACTATATGCTTTAAAAATGCAGCCATTAGGGGCACCTGGGTGGCTCGGTGGGTTAAGCCCCTGCCTTCAGCTCAGGTCATGATCTCAGGGTCCTGGGATCGAGCCCCACATCAGGCTCTCTGCTCAGCAGGGAGCCTGCTTCCCTCTCTCTCTCTCCGCCTGCCTCTCTGCCTACTTGTGATCTCTCTCTCTGTCAAATAAATAAATAAAATCTTTAAAAAATAAATTTTAAAAAATGCACCCATTAAAAATGACTGTTAAATACAAGACACAGTATTATCAATGCTCTTTCACGTTTACAATGTTTATTACAGTTACTGTATAAATATAAGCACTATCTTTGGACAGAGGATGGACCTGAGGTCTAAAGGAAAAGAAAAAAAAAAAAAGAAAATAGTGTATACTTTTACTTATTGTAAAGAAAACATATGAGCTAAAACCATTAAGAGAGGGGCGCCTGGGTGGCTCAGTGGGTTAAAGCCTCTGCCTTCTGCTCAGGTCATGCTCTCAGGGTCCTGGGATCAAGTCCCACATCAGGCTCTTCGCTCAGCTGGGAGCCAGCTTCCCTTCCTCTCTCTCTGCCTGCCTCTCTGCCTACTTGTGATCTCTGTCTGTCAAATAAATAAATAAATAAAAATCTTTAAAAAAAAAAAACTCCAAATATACACGTTGTTTAGAAATATGATTGTAAGTAACAGAAAAAACAGCTATGAGTTCAAAGCAGTTGTACTTAGGGAAAGGGAATGGGAGCATTTTTAGTTTTCTAACACTACTATCTTTTAAACTATATGTATATATTATTCTAATTTTAAAAAATTGCAAAGCAAAAAACAAGTTAAAAACAAATTCAGAAAACCAGAATTTCATGTCCACTAATTTTTTTCTCCTAAGACTTTGTCCTTCAAATCTCATATTTCTAAACATTTATTTAATTGCTTCCCTTTAAAATTCTTCCCTTTCAAACATACACAAAATAGAGAAAAATATAAACACCCATCTCAACCATTCAGATGTCAGAAAAGTTTTCATTTTGACTTACTTTTTTTTTTTTTTTTAAAGAAATAAAGCATTATGAAATGCCTGGGTGGCTGCTGGTTGGGTGTCTGATTTGATTTTGGCTTGGGTCATGGTCTCAGGGGTGTGGGATGGAGCCTCACATAGGGCTCCGGGTTCAGTGCAAGTCTGCTTGTTCCTCTTCCTCTGTTCCTCCCACTGCTCCAGCATGCTCAGGCTCGCTCTCAAGTAAATAAATAAAATATTTTTTTAAAAAAGGGCATTACAAAATTGAAAACTAATTCAGGTAAAAATATTTATTAAATGGTATGCCTTAAATATGTGCATTTTATTGCATATTCATTATACTTCAAGTTGTTAAAAGCATTAAAAATGTGTATTCAGTACCTACTATATACCAGGTATGATTCTAGGTGCTTGGGATACATATGGAACCAAGTAGACAAAGATTCCAACCCTTGAGGACATTATATCCTGGTGGGTACTGTTTCTAACATTATTTTCAACTACCCTAATATAATCCCTTAGTTTAGATATGATCCTTGTTGTGTCATAAACATAACATGTGCATAACACTTCTTTGTTCATAATGTAACCATCCTTCTGGGTATTCAAATCCTAATTATCCTTCAAGTCCCACATCTACCATAAAGGTAAAATATTAAATCTATATTAATATTCCTCTCCTAAATCATGTAGATTTTTGGTATTTAAATCATATTGTCTGAGACTGTTTACTGTTGTTTCTTTTATGTTTTTTAGCTGGATCTAAGATCCTTGAGGACATATATCATGACTTACACACTTCCTGTTTTTTCCACAGTGCCTTGCCAAGTGCAAAACCACGAGGAGCCATACCTGAAGTATTTCGCTACGTTTCCCTTTAACAGGTTATTGTTTTCCAGCAAAACGCTAATATTTTTCACTATTTTATAGTCACAAGCTACCAATAAATTGTTTTTACTTGTTTTATGACACCAACAGAGAATGAAGATGACCTTAGAGTCAAACCAACTTGTAATGGAATTCTGACTACATCATTTTTGAGCTGGGTGACTTTGTTGTTATTCACCTTCTCTAACCCTAAACCTGTAACATGGAGATGATTTTCATCCTCATAAGGTTGTTTTGAGGACTCGAATAAATACTAAGAATACAATAATGTTTGCTCCTTTCTCTTTTCCTGTTACTCTGTCATAATCTGTTACAAGGATCAGTTAAGAAACATCTTCAGGCTTACACTATAGTTTTAATTTTGACACAGCTATGAACTTTTAGTTTAGGGGTTTGTTTTTATTGTTGTTTATTGTTGTTTTATTGTTTTATTCCTCCTCACAAGGAGGAAGGAGAGGAGGTGGTAGGGAGGAAAAGCAGGCCTCCTGCTGAGCAGAGAGCCTGATGCAGGGCTCCATCCCCAGACCCTGAGATCATGACCTCAGCAGAAGGTAGAGGCTTAACCCACTGAGCCACCCAGGAGCCCCCAGGGGTTTGTTTTTGTTTTCTGAGGCACTTACTTTAAACTATGTTAAGTTTATTTTTTATCATTATTTTTTGACTTAAATTCAATTAATTAACATATAACAGATTATTGATTCAGAGGTAGAGCTCAGTGATTCATCAGTCTGATATAATACCCAGTGCTCATTACATCACATGCCCTCCTTAATGTCCATCACCCAGTTACCCCATCCCCCCACCCATCTCCCCTCCAACAACCCTCAGTTTGTTTCCTGTGATTAACAGTCTCCTACGGTGGGGCACTTGGGTGGCTCGGCTGATCCTGATCCTGGGATGGAGCCTCACATCCGGCTCTCTGCTAGGCAGGGAATCTGCCTCTCCTTCTCCCTCTGCCTGCTACTCACTCACCCTCTGTGTCAAATAAAAAAAAAATCTTTAGTAAAAAAAAGTCTCTTATGGTTTGTCTCCTTCTCTGATTTCATCTTATTTTATTTTTTCCTCTCTTCCCCCAGGATCCTGTTTTGTTTCTTAAATTCCACCCACCAGTGAGATCATATGATAATTGTCTTTCTCTGATTTACTTTGATCTTTTAGTTTTGATTTCACTAATTAAACCATTTAAAACTTTTATATATTTACTGAACCTCCAACCACTATGTGCAAGGCACTGGTTTAGAATTAATGAAAGAAAGGTTAATGGGACTGATACAGTCGCCCAGGGAGTTTACAAACTAACAGAAAAATACACTGAATTAGAATAGCAAACATGGCATAGAATTATGAAGTAAAAACCGAATGGACATAAAGTCATTATTTAAAAAGAGTCATCAGAGGTGCCCGGGTGGCTCAGTGAGTTAAGCCTCTGCCTTCAGCTCAGGTCATAACCTCAGGGTCCTAGGATCCAGCCCCATATCAGGTTCTCTGTTCAGCGGGGAGCCTGCTTCTCCCCCTCACTCTGCCTGCCTCTCTGTCTACTTGTGATCTCTCTCTCTGTCAAATAAACAAATAAAATCTAAAAAATAAATAAATAAAAGAGTCATCATTATTTTAGGTATTTCTTATCATAAATTAGTAATATGTAATAAACCATGTAAAATCTATTTGTATCAGCTGAGTCAACTACAGTCATCACAGTCATGTGACACAAATGAACCTAAGTCATGCACTGTACTATAGAGAATAAAAAAAGCCATCTGACAAATGTCTAAGTCACCAGCATGAAGCTTGGTGTTAGAAGAGACAAATGAGTAGAATTTCCTTCATTTTGCTTCAGTTTACTTCCAATTAGTACCACTACCATCTTATATTTTTATTGTGTATCACAGTTTACCAAACACCTTCCCAATTATTATCCCACTTACTCCCAACAACTGCAGTGATAAAATCAGTCAGGAGAGAGACTAGACTGAGCTTTCTGGAACATATCCACTGGAAAAAAAATCCAGTCAAAATAGATTTAGACTAGTAAGAATGTACACATTAGAATTCAAACAGAAAAAATCTGCATATTACCAATTGTACTTATTTTTGTAAACTCACATGACAGACTGCATTTTTTTTTAAGATTAAAGTATATAAAGTATATAAAGATATACCGTGGAGTATGCTATCTTTGTGTAGAAGCTGAAGTTTCTCCTTAGGGATAAAGCCATTCCTGGCATTAAACACAGCACAAAGGAACCCACAGATCACATTTCCATGTGGAGTCCTTTTCACTTAGATTTATGGAATGGGAGTGCCAGCCACCAAACCTCCAAGAGCAAACAAATCACAGTAGCATCAAAATCAAACACTTCAAAAGATACTCTGCATATTTAATGAATTCTAGTTTACTGTTAAATAATAAGAAATGAAAATTTTTGGAAAGTTTCAACTTATCTTAGTTGCCATCAGAGTAACTGAAAATACTTTTCTGTCTTCTCCTAGAAAAACTGTTAATGAGAAAGTTAAATACCCTTAAGGACCAAAGTGGTAAGTGACAAGAGTAGCTGGGGAAAGGGGCACTTAGCAGAGTCTGTCAAAGTCTCTAAGGCAGCCATCCTTTGACACCAAGACATTTTCATTCCAGGGCTCCACTCTGAAGTGTTATTTACCTTGCAAAACCGAGAGCAAACACAAATTCCCTTAGAAAACTTGACACAATTTCTCTGAAAGACTAAACATAAAATTATTAGCAGAGTGAGATCAACTATATACCCTTAGAATATGCTCTACCTTCACAGCCACAACTCTAGGCCCAAATGTGATCTCTTGGTGGTTTCCTCACTCCATTCTTGTCCCCACCTCAAGGGAGTTTCTACACAGGAGTCAGGATGACCTTTTCAAACAGATAAACAAATAAATAAACTACCCCCAACATGGGATTTGAGATCAAGAGTCTCACACTCCACCACTAGGCCAGCCGGATGTGACCTTTCTGAATAAGACACAAATTTGAGGGCTCCCTGCTCAGCGGGGAGCCTGCTTCTCCCTTTCCCTCTGCCCCTCTGCCTGCTTGTGCTCTCTCTGTGTCAAATAAATAAATAAAATGTTAAAAAAAAAAACAAAACATATTTGACGGAAACTTCCCGGCTTAAAACCTTTCAATGACCATCCACTGCTCTTCAAGTAAGGTCCAAATATTCTGGGTTAATATTATAGAGAAGTTCACTGTACTCGTTAGCTCATCACATTTGAGTAGTGTGAAAATTTCACTGTAAAGCTTTAAGGTAAAGGAAATAAAAAAAAGCCAGTCCCAAATTCTTAACACTGCTTAAAAGACCTGGCATTATCTCTCTTGCCCCCTTGTAGATTCCACACTCAATTCCACTTGCTTTGACCTTTCAGTTCCTTAAATTTCCCTAACCTCCCTCTGGGGAACCTATTTCCTTCGCCTGGACCTTTCTTCCCTCCTCTGGGGGGCCACCTTTCACCAATTCCTATTTACCCATAACATCTTAGCTGGAAGATTACTTTCCTGAGAAAACTTTAACTGATTTCTCAAGCTGGTTATCCCCTTGTTACCTGTTCTCACAATATACCATATTTTTCCTTTTTAAGCTTCTGTCTAGGTTTACTGGCATTTACAGTGGAGCCTTCAACAATACAGGTTTGAAATGCACCAAGTCTACTTATAAGAAGATTTTTTTCTACAAATACAGGTATCTCTAAATAGTGCATTTATAAATGTACTATATATAAGTATAGCATATTATAAATGTACTACATATAGTATATTAGAAATGTATTTTCTCTTACGATGATTTTCTTCATAATATTTTCTTTCCTCTAGCTTACTTTATTATTAAGCACACAGGCATAATACATATACAAAATATGTGTTAACTGGCTTTAAGGCTTTCAGTCAATAGCAGGCTATAAGCAGTTAAGTTTTGGGGGAATCAGAATTCATACACAGATTCTCCAACTGTGTGGGGGCCGGCATCCCTAATACTCCCACCCACTCACTGCTCAAGGGTCAAATGATGAGACTTGTGTAAAAAAAAAAAAATCTACAAGGGTCATCATGGTATATTGGTCACTTACCAAACAGTAGGTACTGAAGAAATTTGAATAAATTAAGTAATTAACATTAAGCACGGAGTAAGTGAAGTACGCATGTGTGTATACACCACAGTGCAAGGCTAAGAGTCAGTACCCAACAAAAAGGAGTTTCTGTTAATACTGCATTCTGCCTCGTATCATTACTACTTGCTTGCTTAATTAATCACTCTCTCCATCCTGCACACCATTCCTTCTCGTTTTCGGATGCCATCAGCGCCTAGCACTAACCTCAGCGATATAAATAGATGCTCAATATTCGCTGAATTTAACTGCCTTTAAAATCAATACGCCTTCCGGCATATTTACACACAAGACGTAACACCAACTTTTAAGGAGTCTTCCCCTTTAAAAACTAAACAGTAATTTAAGAACGCGTAAAACACTCCCAAAACACACCTGAGCCATGACTTTGAAATACGGAGGCCGATTTTCACGTCGTTCATACAATGTCATACTTTACAGTTCCACACGGACATCAATAAAGACTGTCAGATTCCTATCTTTATTTTCCATTATCTCAAGTGATGGACGGAAGAAACCAGGCTGGACAACACCCTAACGTTCCTTATTGCTAACGAGACACTGCGAGTAAAAAGGCGCAGACGCAAAAAATTAAACATGGAAAAAAGCAAACTCGAAACCTACAAAAAGACTGTCGGGGGACACTCGGTGGTGAAGGTACCTGAGAAACAGCCACCCCAAACAAATGCGCCTGGTACTTCTGCACCGTGCTCCTGCAGCGCACGCCTTTGGAAACGGGGGCATCTTAAGTGCGCCTAACTCGAAGTTTCCGAGCCCCCCCCCCAACCCCGAACGGAAGCCCTCGGCGGTGCCGGCTCGGAGGTCGCCACCACGCAGGAAGCAAGCACAGGCGGCAGGCCGGAGACGCGGCTCACCTGAACTGGCCGAGTCTCGCCCCAGCCGCCGCCTCCAGCGTCAACGAAACCGCCCGGACCCCGGGCTCACCGATACCGAGACTGTCTAGAGCGCTGCGGCCCCGCACAACCCAACGACACCCTTTCCCCCTAACCCGGGACAGCGCCCCGCCTGGGAAACGCCCGCCCGCGGCCGGAGGGGAGCGGACGTCCCAGCCCCTCACCCCGCCGAACGCGGCGCGCCCCAGCGCACTCACCTCCGGGCGCGGCCGCTGGAGGGGGCCGCGCCGCGCTGTCGCCTCGCGGCCTGGTCCTCGGTTCGCTCAGGGGCCGCGGGCGCCACCGCCGCTGCCGGGCCGGAGCCCCCAGACCCGCGGAGGCTCGCGGGCGGCGCCGCTGGGACCCGGCCCGCCGCTCCGGGTCTCAGCCGCCGGGCGCCGAGCGCGCGCCGGGCAGGCTCCGCGCAGACCCGGGAGCGCGCGCGGTGGGGGGCGGGGCCGGTAGGCTCCGCCGCCGCAGCCGCCTCCTCAGCCCTTAGCCAAGGCACGGTAATGGCGGCAGTCTCCTGCCTGCAGCCGGCTGTGTCGCTGGCCGCCTTCTCACCCGACCCTAAAAATGCTGGGAGCGAGGTGTGGGCTCAAAGAATAGCCCAACGTTTACTTAACCTCTGTACCTCCGCAGCCTCTGATTGAGTCCGCGGAGAGATTTCCCTGCATTGTGACAACGTAGAACTTAACCCGAGCCCTGTGATTCTGGAAAGCGACGTTAAAGAAATCCCCCCACCCTTTTGTGCTCCTGAAAGGATTTACTGCAAGAAACCACCCTTCCCGGTGTAACTCAAATATGACCCACGCGTGCCCCCTTGTTTTCACCTATGACAGGTCAGACATAGACGGTCCAAATTCCCTTCGTTTTTGCCTCGTAAATGGTAAGGTGAACAGATTGCACTCACTGACCAATCTGGACGAAATACGGGCTCCCCCGACTTGACCAAACTTTATTTAAGCTGCTCTCCCTCCACCAGGCCCCTAAACTTTGACCCACCCTCAGCTTGAGCGGGTCTGCAAGCCCTTCTCATCCACCACTCCTGAAATTTCGGGAGAAATTTCACCTCCCTGCAAAACACTGATGTGCTGTGTGATCGTTGCCACCTCTACCCGCTCCTCCCACTTCCCCACACCCAGTTCCTTCGAGGCTTTGTTCACTTCTCCCTGTGGAAGAAAAGACCCCCCCCCCCCCCGCTTTTTTATGCCTGACCTTGGAGACAGTTGCAGATCCCCTGGTCAGAGTTCCCCTGGAGACATAGTGACCCCTCACCCTCCACACCCCGTTGGAATAGTCTTTTTCCCTCTATCTCCTGATGCTGCCGTCGTCTAGGTACCTCACATAACTAGAATTGTACAGTATTTGTCCTTTTGTGTCTGCCCTTACTTCACTTGGCACTGTATTTTCAAGGTTCATTCACGTTATAGCAAGCACCACAATGTATTCTCCTTTATGCTGGAAAATACTCCGTTGTTGTATATACCACCTTTTATTTATCCACTCACCTGCTGATGGACATTTGGATTGTTTCCACCTTTTGGCTATTGTGAACGATGGAATTATGAACATCTGTATACAAGTATCTGATTAAGTCTCTTGCTTTCAATTATTTTGTATGTATCTAGATGCAGAATTACTGGATCATATGGCATATATTTAACTTTTTGAGGAACTGCCAAACTGATTTCCACAATGAGTACAGAATTTTAATATTACCTGCAGCAAAGCACAAGCATTCAGGTTTCTCCATACCCTTGACAGCACTCATTATTTTCCATGGTTTTGCTGTTGTTATAATAGCCATCCTAATGGATGTGAAGTAGTTGGTATTCATTGCGGATTTGATTTTTATTTCCCTAGTGACTAGTGGTGTTGAGCATTTATTTTTCATGAGCTTACTTTTTTCTTTTTTAAGATTTTATTTATTTGGGAGAGGGAGAGAGAGCAGGAGCAGTAGGAGAGGGGCAAGGGGAGAGGGAGAATCAGACTCCTCACTGAGCAAGGACCCAGTGGAGGGGCTAGATCCCAGGATCCTGGAATCATGACCCAAGCAGAAGACAGATTCTTAACTGACTGAGCCACCCAGGCACCCCTTTTTTCATGTGCTTATTCATGATTGTATATCTTTGGAAAAAAGTCTAATCAAGTCCTTTGCCCATTTGTATGTATGTGTGTATGTAAATTTTACACCCAACCTGGGGCTCAGACTCATTACGCTGAGATCAAGAATCCCATGCTCTATCAGCTGAGCCAGTGGTCCAGTATTTGCCCATTTTTTAAAAAGATTTTATTTATTTATTTGACAGACAGAAATCACAAGGAGGCAGAGTGAGGGGGAGGCAGGCTCCCTGCCAAGCAGAGAGCCCGATGTGGGGCTCGATCCCAGGAGCCCGGGATCATGACCCAAGCTGAAGGCAGAGGCCCCAACCCACTGAGTCCCCTAGGTGCCCCATATCTGCCTATTTTTAAGTAGGATTGTTTTTTGTAACTGAGTTGTAGTTTTGTGGTATTTGTTTTTTTAGTGTCTTCTGGATATTAATTCCTTATCAGAAATGTGTTTTGTATTTTCTCCTATTCTGTGGGTTGTTCTTTCATTCTGTTGATGGTTTCCTTTCATATACAAAAGTTTTAAATTTTGATGAGGTTCAATTTATTTATTTTTCCTTTTTTTCCCTACGCTTTTGGAGTCGTATCCAAGACATCATTGCCCAAATTCAATGTCATGAAGATTTTCCCATTTTTTTCTAAGCATTTTATAGTTTTAGCATTTAGATTAGGTGTTTGATGCATTTTGAATTAATTTTTGTACATGGTATAAAATAAGGGTCCAACTTCATTCTTTTGCATGTGTATCTAGTTTTCTCAGAACCATTTTTTTGAAAAGACTATCTATCCTTTCCCCATTTAGTGGTCTTGGGATAAATACCACTCAGTTATGGTATCTACTTCTTTTGACATGCTGCTGGATTTGGTTTGCTAGTATTTTGTTGAGGATTTTTGCATCTATATTCATTTTTTTAAGATTTTATTTATTTATTTGGGGGCACCTGGGTGGCTCAGTCATTAAGTGTCTACCTACAGCTCAAGTCATGATCTCAGGGTCCTGGGATCAAGCCCCGTGTCCAGCTCCCTGCTCACTGGGGAGCCTGCTTCTCCCTCTCCCTCTTTCCTTGTTTGTGTTCCCTCTCTGGCTGTCTCTCTCTCTGTCAAAAAAAAAAAAAAATCTAAAAAAAGATTGTAGTTATTTATTTGACTGAGAGAGATACAGTGAGAGAGGGAACACAAGCAGGGGGAGTGGGAGGGGGAGACCCAATGTGGGGTTCCACCCCAGGACCCTGGGATCATGACCTGAGCCAAAGACAGACAATGACTGAGCCACCCAGACACCCCTATATTCATTTTTTCTAAAAAGAATTTTATTTATTTATTTGACAGAGACACACAGAGAGAGAGGGAATACAAGCAGAGGGAGTAGGAGAGGGAAACACAGGCCTCCCACCAAGCAGGGAGCCCAACGTGGGGCTCCATCCCAGGAACCTGGGACCATGACCTGAGCTGAAGGAAGACGCTTAACAGCTGAGCCAGCCAGGCACCCCTGCATCTATATTCATAATTTTTTTTTTTTTAAAGATTTTATTTATTTATTTGACAGACAGATCACAAGTAGGCAGAGAGGCAGGCAGAGAGAGAAGGGAGGAAGCAGGCTCCCCGCTGAGCAGAGAGCCCGATGCGGGGCTCGATCCCAGGACGCCGGGATCATGACCTGAGCCGAAGGCAGCGGCTTTAACCCACTGAGCCACCCAGGCGCCCCTATATTCATAATTTTGCTCTGTAGTTCTTTTACTGTGATATCTTTGTCTAGCTTTGGTATCAATATAATGCTGATCTCATAGAATGAATTAGGAAGTGTTTCTTTCTCTTCTATTTTTCAGAATATATATATTTTTTAAGATTTTATTTATTTGTCAGAGAGAGAGAGAGTACACACAAGCAGGCAGAGAGGCAGGCAGAGAGAGAGGAGGAAGCAGGCTCCCTGCCGAGCAAAGAGCCAGATGCGGGACTCGATCCCAGGACCCCAGGATCATGACCCGAGTCGAAGGCAGCGGCCCAACCAACTAAGCCACCCAGGTGTCCCTATTTTTCAGAATATTTTGAGAAAGATTGGTGTCAATTCTTCCTTAAGTGTTTGGTAGAATTGTTTAGTAGAATCCGTAAAGTCATCTAGTTCTGAGCTCTTCCTTGTCAGGAGGTTTTCGATAACTGATTCAATCTCCTATTGTAGGTCTGTTCAGTTTCTATTTCTTCTTGAGTCAGTTTTGGTCATTTGTATGTTTCTAGAAATTTGTCTGTTTCATCGAGATTGCTTAATTTGTTGTCATACAATTGTTCATAATATTTTCTTATGATTTTTATTTCTATAAGGTTGATAATAATGTCCCCACTTTCATTTATTATTTTTTTAAAGATTTTGTTTATTTATTTGACAGACAGAGATCACAAGTAGGCAGAGAGGCAGGCAGAGGAGGAGGAAGCAGGCTCCTTACTGAGCAGAGAGCCCGATGCGGGTCTTGATCCTAGGACCTTGAGATCATGATCTGAGCTGAAGGCAGAGGCTTAACCCACTGAGCCACCCAGGAGCCCCTTCATTTATGATTTTAATAATTTCTGTTTTTCCCCTTTTTTTCCTTGGTCAGCCTACCTAAAGTTTTGTCAATTTTGTTACTCTTTTGAAAGGACCAGCTTTCAATTTAATTGATTCCCTCCATTGTTTTTCCATTCTCTATTTTTTTTAAATCTCCACTTGAATCTCTATTACTTCCTTCCTCCTACTAGCTTCGGGGTTTCATTTGCTCTTTCTCTAATTCTTTTCTCTGTTATTTTTGGTTTGTTTGTTTTTGGGTGCCAAAACCTAGGATTGAATCTGTTGGCTTTTTCTAGTTGTGAACCAGTATAAGATCCTTAAGGATGCAAACTGAGTCATAGATTTGTTAGATATTCTCCAGAGCACTTTATACAGTAGCTGTTCCACAGGTACATATCAGGGGCAGCAAACGTTTCTTGAGTTGATAGAAAAATGATAGGTGACCCTCAGGAATCTGCTCCTGATGCTTTTCCAGTTGGTATCCCTTCCAACCATCCAGTCAAATTATAAATACAGTTATCATCTTTGAGCAATTCCTCTACCTCAGGATGAATATCTAGGCCAGATCTGTCCAATAGAACTTTTTGAGGTGATAGAATGTTTTCTGCACTAATACATTAGCTACTGGCAACATTTTGCTACTGAATACTTGAAATTTAGGTAGTATATCTGAGGGAATGGATTTTTAGTTTTTTTAATGTTTCATTAATTTATTTGACAGAGAGAGTGAGATCACAAGTAAGCAGAGAGGCAGGCAGAGAGAGAGAGAGAGAGAGAGAGAAGCAGGCTCCCCGCTGAGCAGAGAGCCTGATGCGGGGCTAGATCCCAGGACCCTGAAATCATGACCTGAGCCAAAGGCAGAGGCCTAACCCACTGAGCCACCCAGGCGCCCCTGGATTTTTAGTTTTTAATTTAAATTTAAATAGCCATATGTGGCTAGTAGTTATCATATTGGACAGTACAGAATTCTAATGTCACCAATTCTGATTTTGTCCCATGATTCAGTATTTATTCACAGTGTCCTGCCTTTTTTTTTTTTTTTAAGATTTTATTTATTTATTTGACAGAGAGAGACACAGTGAGAGAGAGAACACAAGCAGGGGGAGTGGGAGAGGGAGAAGCAGGCCTCCTACTGAGCTGGGAGCCAGATGCAGGACTGGATCCAAGGACCATGGGATCACGATCCGAGCTGAAGGCAGCTGCTTAATGACTGAGCCACCGAGGCGCCTGACATGCTTCTTAAAAATATAGCCTCTTGGAACTCACCCTATGCCTACCGGATCAGTATCATCTCTTCCCTGAGGACCCCTTTATATAGTTACAGTATTTCACCTGAGCTCCATGAGAAATAAAATTAGGGGCACCTAAATGGCTGAGTGAGTTAAGCTTCTAACTTGATTTCAGCTCAGGTCAAGATCTCAAGGTTATAAGATCAAGCCCAAAGTCAGGTTCTGTGCTCAGCAGGGAGTGTGCTTGAGATTCTTTCCCTCCCCATCTGTCGCTCCCCACACTCATGAATGCTCACTTTCTCTCAAATAAATAAATCAATATATTTTTTTAAGATTTTATTTACTTAATTGAGAGAGAGAGCACAAGCAGGGGGAGCAGAGCAGCAGAGGAAGAGAGAGAAGCAGGCTCTCCACTGAGCAGGGAGCCTGATGTGGGGCTTAATCCCAGGGCCCTGGGATCACGACCTGAGCCAATGGCAGACACTCCACTCAGTGAGCCCCCTAGATCCCCCTAAATAAATCAATCTTTTAAATGCAGTAAAATTAAAAAAAAAAACAAACAAAATCAAACTTAATTTTGTTATTGCTTATCCTGTTAAGTTTTTTTTTTTTTCAAAGATGTTATTTATTTATTTTACAGAGAGAGACACAGTGAGAGAGGGAGCACAAGCAGGGGGACTAGGAGAGGGAAAGCAGGCTTCTCACCGAGCAGGGAGCCCAATGTGGGGCTTCATCCCAGGACGTGGGATTATGACCTGAGCCAAATGCAGACACTTAACAACTGAGCCACCCACAGGCCCCTCTGTTAAGTTTTTATATCCTGTATCATTATTTCTGTTTTTATTTTTACTTTCTCCCAGCCTGTGACTTGCCTTGTAAAAAGGTGTCTTAAAAGTGTCTTTCAGGGGCGCCTGGGTGGCTCAGTGGGTTAAGGCCTCTGCCTTCAGCTCGGGTCATGATCCCGGGGTCCTGGGATCGAGCCCCGCATCGGGCTCTCTGCTCGGAAGGGAGCCTGCTTCCTCCCTTCTCTCTCTCTGCCTGCCTCTCTGCCTACTTGTGATCTGTCTGTCAAATAAATAAAGAAAATCTTTAAAAAAAAAAAAAAAGTGTCTTTCAGGGGACGCCTGGGTGGCTCAGTTGGTTAAGCCTTCGGCTCAGGTCATGATCCCGGAGTCCCAGGATTGAGTCCCACATCGGGCTCCCTGCTTGGCAGTGAGTCTGCTCTCCCTTTGAGCTCTCCACTCTCACACTCTGTCTCTCAAATAAATAAATAAACTTAAGAAAAAAAAAAGTGTCTTTCAGGGGCACCTGGGTGCCTCAGTTGGTTAAGCATCTGCTTTCAGCTCAGGGCATGATCCCAGGGTCCTGGGATCAAGCTCTGCAAGGGTCTCTCTGCTCAGTGGGAACCTGCTTCTCCCTCTCCCTGCCACTCTCCCTGCTTGTACTCACTCTCTCTGTCAAGTAAATAAATAAACCCTTAAACAAAACAAAACAAAAAACAACTTTAAAAAAAGTGTCTTTCAAAAAAAAAGTGTCTTTCGAAGAGCCTAATTTATCAACATCTATAGTTTATGTTTTTGTGTCCATTATAAGAAATCTTTGCCTACCCCATAATGACAAAGATTTTCTTTTAGGCTTTATCCTAAAAAAAAAAAAAAAAGTTGTTTTAGCCTTGTGTTTAAGTTTATAATCAATCTGAAGTTAATGGTCAAGGTTTATTTATTTTTTGCATAAGAATTTACAGTCATTCTAGCATTATTTATTAAAAAGTATCCTTTCCCTGTTAATCACCTTGGCCTTTTGACAAAAATCTATTGATCATATGTGTGAGTCTCTTTCTGGACTTTCTATTCATTTCCATTGAGATATATGACTATATATTTACACTGCCTTGATTATTATAATTTAATAGGAAGACTTAAAATGAGGTAGTATAGTTCTCCACTTTTGTTCTTTTCCTGATTGTTTAGGTGACTCCAGGTTCTTTGCATCTCCTTATAAATTTTAGATTCAGTTTATTAATTTCTAAAATGTCTTCTGATTTTTACTGGAATTGACTTGAATCTATTGATTAATGTGGGGGATAATTTTCATCCTAACAATATGAAGTATCTGGTAAACCTCTCCACTTGTTTAGTTTTTCCTCAGCAACACTTTTTAGTTTTCATTATATAGATTTTCCATATTTTTAAAAATATTTTTTTATTCATTTACTTCTCAGAGAGAAAGAGAGGGAGAGTGGGAGAGAGAGAGAGAAGCAGGCTTCCTGCTGAACAAGGATCCAGATGCAGGACTCGATTCCAGAACCCTGGGATCATGACTTGAGCCAAATGCAGATGGTTAACCAACAGAGCCATCCAGTTGTCCTTAGATTTTCCACATATATTGTTAAATTTATCATTATCATTTGAAACTATGTCCAATTGGTTGTTGTAAGTATATAGAAATAATTTTTATAAATTGATCTTCTATGCTATGATTTTACTAAATTCACCTATTAGTCCTACCAGGGCTTTTTGTTGTTTTTTTAGATTTTGTAAGATTTCCTATGAGATTATCATGTTTGCAAAGACAGTTGCTCTTCCTTTCTGAATTGTCTATCTTTGGGGTGCCTGGCTGGCTCATTTGGTGGAGTGTGTCACTTTTTCTTGGGATTGAGATTACCTAAACATAAAAATCTTAAAAAAAAAACCTATATACTTTTTATTTGTTTTCCTTTACTATTGCTTTGCCTAGGACTCCTAGTACAATGTTGAATAGAAATTGTTAGAGCGGACATTCTTGTCATGTTCCTGAAATTCAGAGGGTAGCCATCATCCTTCACCATTTGTTATTGTATTAGCTATAGGACTCTTTAGATGTTCTCTACCAGGTTGAAAAAGTTACCTACTAATTCCACTTTGAATAAATGTCTGTTCTGAATCTAAGACAACCATATGGATTTTTTTTTTTTAAGATTTTATTTATTTATTTGACAGAGATCTCAAGTAGGCAGAGAAGCAGGCAGAGAGAGAGGAGGAAGCAGGCTCCCCGACGAGCAGAGAGCCCGATGCCGGGATCGATCCCAGGACCCTGGGATCATGACCCCAGCCAAAGACAGATGCTTAATCAACGAAGCCACTCAGGTGCCCTAGTTTTTGCATTTTTAAAGGATTGTTAAAAAGCAAAAAACCAAAATGAAACTAAAACAAAGAAGGGTATGTGTGACCATATGTAGTCTGGAAAGCTTGATTTATAGACTGGACTTTTATAAGAAGAAAGAATTCTGCTGACTTCAAGTCTATAAGATCTTGAGTGATGCTTACACTCTCATTCCTGAAATTTGTAATTTGATTCTTCTCCCTGCCCTCCCCCCTTGATTGATTTGGCTAGTGGCTTATCTTTCTTTTTACAGGAATCAACTTTTGATTTAATTGAATTTCTATACTGTTTCTTGTTTTATTGTTTTATGCTTTAATATATATTATGTCCTTCCTGCTGTTTAATGTGTCTTATCTTTTTTTTTTTTTTAAAGATTTTATTTATCTATTTGACACAGAGAGAGAGATCGCAAGTAGGCAGAGAGGTAGGCAGAGGGGGGGGAAGCAAGCTCCCCGCCGAGCAGAGAGCCCGATGGGGGGTTAGATCCCAGGACCCCGAGATCATGACCTGAGCCGAAGGCAGAGCCTTAACCCTCTTTCGTATCTTTGAAATTCACACAAGTTTTTGCATATATCACTAATTAATCCCCCTTTATTGCTGAGTAGTATTTCATGATAGTGATATGCCACAGTTTGTTTATTTATCTATGATGAACATTTCCCCCCAGTTTTGTTTTGTTTTGTTTTTGTTTTTGTTTTTTTTAGAGATTTTATTTAGTACAGGCAGAGGGAGAAGCAGGCTCCCGGCCGAGCAAGGAGCCCAATGCGGGATTTGATGATGGGCTCCTGGGATCATGACCTGAGCCAAAGGCAGTCCCTTAACCTACTGAGCTACTTAGGCACCCTTCCCCCACAAATTTTTGATTATTACAAGTAAAGCTGCAATATGCTATGGTCTAAGGCTGGGAGGGTGGGTTTAAAAAAAGAAACACAGAACAAAACAAAATTATGGTCTACAGGTTTTTGTATGGATATAGTTTTCATTTCTTTGGGATACTTAGGATTGCAATTGCTGGATTATATTGCATTTAGATTTTTAAGAAACTGCCAAACTGTTTTTTCAGATTCGGGCTGGCTGTACCATTTTGTATTCTTACTAACTGTATGAGATTTCCAGTTTTTCTGCTTCATCACCGGCATTTAATACTGTCACTGTTTTTTATTTCATTTGTCTTAATAGGTATATACTGATAATTCTTTACGGTCATAATTTGCATTTACCTACTACTGATATTGAAATGTTTTCATAAGCTTATTTTTTCTATTCATCTCCTCTTAGATGAAATATATCTTCTGGGCGCCTGGGTGGCTCAATGGGTTAAGCTTCTGCCTTTGGCTCAGGTAATGATTTCAAGGTCCTGGGATGGAGCCCTGCATCAGGCTCTCTGCTCAGCAGGGAGCCTGCTTTCCCCTCTTTCTCTGCCTACTTGTGATCTCTGTCTGTCAAATAAATAAATAAAATATTTAAAAAAATATATATATCTATATATCTATCTATCTTCTGGTCTTGTCCCCATTTTCTAATTGGAATTTTTTATTATTGAGTTTTGAGAGTTATTTTTAATGCTATTATTATTATTATAATTGTTATGTTATTTTAGTAAGCTCTATGCCCCACATGGAGCTTGAACTCACAACCTGGAGATCAAGAGTCACATGGTCTACATATCAAGCAAATCAGGTGCCCCTCTTTTTTTTTTTTTAAGATTTTATTTATTTATTTGACAGACAGATCACAAGTAGGCAGAGAGATAGGCAGAGAGACAGGCAGAGAGAGGAAGGGAAGCAGGCTCCTTGCTCAGCAGAGAGCCCAAAGTGGGGCTCGATCCCAGGACCCTGGGATCATGACCTGAGCCGAAGGCAGAGGTTTTAACCCACTGAGCCACCGAGGCACCCAAGCCCCTCTTTATATGCTTGGTGAGTCCTTTGTGAGATATGTGGTTTGCAAATATTTCCTCTTGGTCTGTTGTTTGGTTTTCATTGTCTTAACTGGATCATTCATCATTTTAGCTTTATTTATTTATATATTATATATTTTTATTTATTTTATTATTTATTTTAATAATTCAATTTTAATTTTTATTGATTTTAATGTTAAATATATTTTATATTATAAATATTTATTTTACACAAATATATATTTATTTTATATAAAATATATTAAATATATTTTAAATAATAATTTAAAATAAATTTAAATAATAATTTAAAATAATTAAATCTTAATATGTAATTATTTATATATTATTTATATATTATAGAATATATAATAAATATATTATATATTTATATATTTATTTATTTGACAGAGAGAGACACAGTGAGAGAAGGAACACAAGTAGGGGGAGTGGGAGAGGGAGAAGCAGGCCTTCCGCTGAGCAGGGAGCTGGATGTAGGGCTGGATCCCAGGATCCTGGGATCATGACCTGAGCCAAAGGCAGACTCTTAATCATCTGAGCCACCTGGGCATCCCTACAGTTCTATTTTTAAGTAATCTGTACACCCAACGTGGATCTTGAATATACAACCCTGACGTCAAGAGTTGCCTGTTCCAGTGACTGAGCCAGCGGGTGCCCTCATGGAACTAAGTTTTAGATTTTCCTGAGATGTAATTTATCTTTTTTTTTTTCCTTCTATAGATTGCCCTTTTGGTGTTACCTTTAAGAACTCTTTTTACTTTTGTAATTCCTAGCTCATTCTTTTAAAATTCACCATCATTTTTGCTCGTTATTTTTTACCCTTTTATAATATGTACTTGAATATCAATCTGTAGGCCTCATTCTGTTGTCTATTCTTTTCTGCAGGCTGTTTTTCATGATCTTTTTAATGTTTTGTGATTTTTTTTTAATGGAGTCATATTTATGAGACTTAATTTTTTTGCATGTCCTGCTGAAAGTGCATTCTTTCACAGATAATGTATGTTTGCTTTTCCTTTGTGCTAAGAATCACTTTTGACTTAAGCCTGTATAACTAAAGTTATTGTCCCAAGTTTCTTTGTACCTAATAGATTTGGTGAATTTAGGCTGTAAATCTGAGGACCACTTTGTTATTTTGAATTCTCAAGGGATGTGTTTTTTTCCTCTTCATTCTTAGTGTAGGTGTTGGGAAAGGCAGTTTTCCTCACAGTTTCGTGAGGGTGGGTGGTGGGAAGGTTAGCAGGTTTATTTCTAGTTTGTCCTTATACTTAGGTGTATCCTTTTGTACCAGGATTTTGCAGGGTGATTGCATTAGATGCTTTAACTTGAGCAGGTTCTGGGGTTTGTCTTGACCTTTTTTTTTAAAAAAGATTTTATTTATTTATTTGTCAGAGAACGAGAGAGCACAAGCAGGCAGAATGGCAGGTAGAGGGAGAAGCAGGCTCCCTGCTGAACAAGGAGCCTGATGTGGGACTCTATCCCAGGACTCTGGGATCATGACCTGAGCTGAAGGGAGATGCTTAACTGACTGAGCCACCGTGAGGTGTCCCACTAGCTCATGTAGTTTTTTTTCTTTTAAGTGATTTTTAAAAAATATTTTATTTATTTATTTGACAGACAGAGATCACAGGTAGGCAGAGAGGCAAGCAAGCAGAGAGAGGGGGAAGCAGGCTGCCCGCCGAGCAGAGAGCCTGATGTGGGGCTCGATCCCAGGACCCTGAGATCATAACCTGAGCCAAAGGCAGAGGCTTAACCCACTGAGCCATCCAGGAAACCCCAGCTCATGTAGTTTTAAGCAAAGTTTAAAAACAGATTTTTATCAACTTTTTCTCTGGTTCATATTGCAGGAAAAAAAGCAACTCTTTTGTATCTTCTTCAAGTCTTCCTTTTTTTTTTTTTTTTAAAAGTCTTCCTTTCTTTTGTCCATAATATTCCCTTATTCTATTTGGTGGTTCAAGATGCATCTCAGGGCTTTCCTTAAGTCCCTGCTCAATTGAGTTAGAGGTCTGTGCCTCATTCTTAGTCACGTTATATTGCAGCTTGCTTTCTTGCCTGTCTTCTTGATTCCCTCTTGCCTGTAAGTACTTTGGAGGGACAGAACTATGTGTTGCTATTTAAAAAAAAAAAAACTTGCCCTATTTCTTGGCCTGGCAGAGTACCTAAGACCAGATGGGTTCAGAGCGAACATTTGTTGACAGTAAATGGTACCAGTTATTGATGTGGGCTTGTTGAACCCAATGGTGAAGACAGAATTCTTGAGATGTTTTACAGTGCAAAAAGGTGTGTCTTTATTACAGTGTGGGGAGAGGACCTGTGGGTAGAGAGGGAGCTGCATTGTGACTGTGAGGAGTGACTAAATATATAGGGTTTTGTATCCTGTGGAGGTGAAGTTGACCTTAGGGCTCCAGGATATTGAGTCTGTAGGCTCTATTATTAAGATTGTTTTTCTTTTCTTTCTTTCTTTTCTTTTCTCTCTCTCTTTTTTTAAAGATTTACTTATTTATTTATTTATTTCTGAAAGTGGGGGGGTAGGGCATGGGGAGGGGAGGGGCAGGAGAAGGAGAGTGAGAGAGTCTCAAGCCGATTTTGCTGAGCAAGGAGCCCAAGGTGGGGCTTGATCTCAGGACCCCTGAGATCAATACCTGAGCCCAAACCAAGAGTGAGACACTCAACTGTGCCCCTCTCTTTTCCTTTTTTAAAAAGCTTTATTTAATCTCTATATTCAACATGAGGCTCGAACTCATGACCTCAAATCAAGAGTCACATGCTCCTCTGAGCCAGCCAGGTGCCCCAAGATTGTGTTTTTCTTGTAAATCATTAAGACAGCTACAAAAGGGTTTTAGCTCAGGTTGTGAACCTGGAGTCCCGGAACTGAGCCAGGTGTTGGCTCGCTGCTCTGCCGGGAGGCTGCTTTTCCTTCTGCTCCTTACCCAGCTCATGTGTTCTCTCTTCTCTCTCTCAAATAATTGAATTAAATCTTAAACAAAACAAAACAAAACCCACACACACAACAAAAAAATAGCTACAAACAAAAATAGTAAAGTTTCATGTCCTACATAACTGGGATATTTATAAGGTGACTATTTGTTTTTCCCTTGCTGTTGTTAGGCAGTCACTAGTGCCTGAAGAAAATTAAATATATACATATCGTACCTTAAGTGGGGGGGGGCTTTATGGACTGCCAGCTTGTGTTTCGCTCTCTCATCAAGAATAATAGCTAAAATCGTATCCTGGCTTTCTCAATGGAGGATTATATAAACAAAGACAGAAACAAAACAGGGAGGAAAGCACACAAATCCTTCATATTCTAATTTGCATGCAGGACACTTCATATACAAATGAAAACCTGTCTCTTTCTTTCCTTTTTTTTTTTTTTTTTTTTTAAACCAGCCTCTTTCTATAGGAAAACTGTATTCCCTTCAGGGGTCTCTTACAAAGCTAACTGATTCAGGAAAACCAGGTCTGGTTCCATTATAAGGTCTCCACACCGTAAGACGCTGGTTTTTAAGTGGTGGGTGGTATATTGCAATTTAATGGAAGTGGACTTTGCCTATTATTCTGGCATCCATACTTCTTTCCAAGCAGAAATATTACCTCCATTCAGTGCTGGACGAAGTTTTGTTGAACGACGGCGCTTAGATGGCCAGAAAGCTTTAATTTTGATGCAGCTTGAGTATTTTTACAGGACTTTTCTTGAACCTTCAATTTTTCTTACTGCAGCAAACGGGAAGAACTTAAGCCCAGTGAATAACAGACTATCGCGAATATACCGAGAATTTTGGTGAAATTAACATAATTTCTACTTTACTGGAGAGCTTTTCATATTGTTTTAAACCTTGAAAGTTAAATCACAAATTTTATACTCTGTGTCCAGCTTTTTATATTCTTAATTCTTGCTTGGGTGGGAGCGGCCGTGATAAAGGAGACTCTTTAAGAATTCATTCTTTGTGACTCTTAGATCTACCCGGCTAAGGTTACGGAAAACGACCCTTTCTTGTTTTGTATACAGACGCAGGGGCCTAGCGTTTGTACTTTCTTAAACTTAACATGTGCCAGAAGCAGCACAGATCTATTTTACTACAGTCGTATTTTTACGGCCACGAAAAGTGAGACTCAAGTTCGGTGTCCTGCCTCAGGTACCTCTGGGATTTCCAACTCAGGTCACCGCGCCCTCGTGTCCCCGTCTAACTCCAGCCTTTGCCGGTCGTTCCTTGCTCCATCCAGCCCATCTGCGGCGATGGTGCAGATGCTAGGGTACTAGGGCCAGGAAGGGAGTGAGAATTCCAAAGACAACTCCTGCGCTCTCTTACCCCCCAAGCCCCTTCTGGTTAGTCCCATCCCCCTCCCGGACACCCGGCCAGACCTGGAAACCATAGAGCTCACACAGCCCAGAGCGTCCCTTCTCGGGCCGCCGAGCGCTGACGCCGCGCCGCTGGGCGGGGTCTCCTCGAGGGGCGGAGGGAGAGGAGGGGGAAACCAGGCTGGAGAAGGGCTGGCCGGCCTTGCAGCGCCCCGCAGCGGCCACGGCCGGAAGCACGGTCTCGTCGGCCCTGCGGCGCTGGATCCCTGACGCACGGAGCTCGAGAGCGAGAGCGAGAGAGAAAGGGGCAGAAATGGCGGCTCCGCTTGGCTCCCGCTGAGGAGGGTGAAGCCGGTGGAAGGTCTGAGCTGTCGGCCTGGAGCATCGCTCCCGCTTCCCGCTTTCTGCCTTCTCACGCCTACTTCTCTTCCTCTGCCCTACTCTCGCCTGTCCTCGTCTACGCTCCGCAGAGTGCGGGTCGGCTCGTCTCTCCCGGCCCGGCTCCACTGGCCCTGATTGCCCGGCCGGCGGGCCGGCCTTCCTTGGCTCTCCCGGGCGCGGCGGGCGCGGTGTGGACCCCGTCCTCCTGGCTGGACCATGGTGAACACCCGGAAGAGCTCTCTGCGTCTTCTCGGGTCCAAGTCGCCTGGGCCCGGGCCTGGGCCTGGGGCCGGAGCAGAGCCTGGGGCGACCGGAGGCAGCAGCCATTTCATCTCCTCTCGGACCCGCTCCTCCAAGACCCGCGCTGCCAGCTGCCCCGGCGCCAAGGCCGGGGGAAGCGGTGGCGCCGGCGTCGCTCTGGAAGAGGCCCGGGTAAGAGCGCGGCGGCCCGAGTCCGGAGGCTCGCGAGTGCCGGCCCGGCCGCCGGGGCTTTGTCTGGCCGGGTTAGGGCAGGAAGCCTCCAGTGGAGACCGCTTGGGCGGCTGGAGACCGGGTCTGCGGGTGCGGTGAAGGATGGCACCCGGCTCGGTAGGGCTGCGACAGCTTTGCTGGTCCGGCTCTTTTGTGTAAGGAACAGGACTGGAGTGTGGGGGAGAGAGCTCTGGGGGGTCTTTTCGGGGACATTAGAACGGTCTGCTTTCCGTGTCCTTGCCGTGCCTTAGAGGGGAATTCTAGGGAAGCAAGAGCGGAGGGCCGGAGTCCCCGGGTGGAAGGGCTGAGGAAGAGAAGTGAAAGTTTTCTGCGGTGTCAAACCCTTCTTGTAAGTGTGTCAGCTTCTGCCGGTGTCTTAACTCCAGCTTACTCTCAAACTGTTTGGGGGTGGTTCAAGTTGGTGAGGAAGTGAACGGAGAGCTCCAGTTGGCAGCCAGGCAGGGATGCTGAAAAAAGTTTGTAGCTGCTCTGACACCAACTTTAAAAACAAAATCAACGCTGTCGCTTCTCCAGGCAGGAGAGATCAAGCATGATTTTGTGGCTGGGGAATCAGCCAGCTAGCTAACCAAGGTTCTAGTAGGGACCCAGTAGAGCTTTCCAGTAGAGCTTCAGGTCTCAAAAGGGGCATGTCGAATGTTTTGGATTGTACACACTGTCTTAAGATTGTATGGTTTCCTGGATGTCTGCATTTTTGTTATGGGAATAGTTTATAAAAGGTGAATTAACACCATGGTCACACCGTGGCAAACGTGACATTTGAAGAAGGCTGGTGATTTAGTTTTTTAAAAAAGTGGTTGGAAGATCTTATTTTATAAAACTCTGAGCTAGCACTTGTTTTGTCACTTTAAGGGAATGGATAAGTTTGTGTTAGGAGATTGGTTATGAATTCAGAAAAGAGTATTGCTTCTGTCTAGCAAGAGGCTAATTTACTGAGACTAATTTGGCTGGAATTGTCATTCGTTTAAAATGCTCCTTTGATTTCACACCATTTTGTTATTGTGGGAGGGAAACAATATTTTATTTTCTATGGGGTCTGCAAGATTATGGTTTGTGTGTGCTTTTTCTCTATCACATACTGTTTTCAGACACTAATCAGAATGAACTGATGGAAATAATCATATATTTTACTCTACTAGCCTGAAATATATTTATTCTATCTCTGAAAATATATTTGGTTTTTATTTTGCTAAAAGTCTGGAAAACATTTTAAAAAACTGTCTTGTAAAAAAAAAACTGTCTTGTTAGACTCTTTTGGGGCGAACATCTCTTAGGTTGAAATAAGAAAGCTAAATCTGAAAGTTGTGCAAACTATTTAGAATAATTATTTTGAAAACTTGGCATTTTGTAGAAATTACTCCCAGTGTGTACAAGCTTATTGACTTCCTGAAGCTGACATATATTTTAAAATATAAGTAAATTTAAGAAAGGTCTGTCTTCGACACCTAAGTACAAGTAAAATGTTTATAGAGTGTAAGCATTTGATTGTAGTATAATGGTTTGAATGCCTCGTCTATTAGAGCAGTGTCTAATTCATCTGAAGCAATTAGCTCATCTGTCACTGATCAGTTTGTGGTCCCATTTTTGAATTCATGGATATCATGCTGTCCTTACCCCCTGAGGAATAAGGTGAAGTAATTTGTCAAGCAGCTGTTATGGAGATGTTAAAAGGCAAGGAATCAATAATCTAATGTAGAAATGAATGTTTGGTAGCTTTTAAATTGCTGGAGGAATGAAAGGCAGTACAGCTTTTTCTGGAAGGATGCTAATGAAACTTTGTTTCAAGGATCCCTTGAAAATGTTTTAAAAGGCTGTAAATAACAGGCTAATGAAGATTTACTTTAAAATACTTGTTTTTCTGTTTTAGACTTGTCTTCTGGCTGTAGTAGATGGTAGAATGATTTAATGGCTTTCTCTGAGAAATTTCCTAATCCTTTTAAAGTGGCTAAGTTATAATTCTGATTTAAGTTTATGGACTATATATTTATGAAGCAATTTCTGAATATTTCATTGTATGTATTTCTAAGGTGGGTTGATTTGAGTGTGGTAAGGTCTTTTCTCAGGTTTGTTTTATGAATTGCAAGAATTTTAGTACTCTTTCCTGTGTATTTAAATAGGCACCCTCTGTCTGTGGAGTTTTAGCCATTTGCTAGTGTTTGTAATGACTTACTTGTTGGAAAATGGAGTTGTTCATGCTGTTGCTTTAGGAGACCCTTATTTTTGTAGGAAGAAATGTGTTCCTTTTTATAAGATACATAATTAAGGAGGTCCTCCTTTTTCTTCTTTTATGTTCTTCACTTTACACCTGATGCTGATTTCTTCCCTTACTCCCCTCAACCTCCCTGGATGCTTTTTAGACTTCATGTGCTGTTTAGAGTTACTTCGTTTGCTTTAAAAGTCATAGGACCATGAGCTGTCCAATAATTTAGCTTTTTTCCCCACCAAGTATGTGTAGAATTGGGAAATACACATATGATACATTTTGTAGGTTATGGCAATGATTTTCTTGTGCCTACACATTTTATTTTTTGTGATTATTTATTTATTTGAGAGAGAGAGAGAGAGAGAATGAACATAAGCAAGGGAAGTGGCAGGCAGAGGGAGAGGGAGAAGCAGGCTTCCCAACAAGCAGGAAGTCTGATGGGGGGCTCGATCCCAGGATTCTAGGATTATGACCTGAGCTGAAGGCACAGTCCAGGCACCCTATGCCCACACTTTTTAAATGTCAACTTGATTTATGTAGTTAGTTGTGATACTCTGATAACTGGGGTTTTTTGTTTGTTTAGTATGTATAAAATTTCACCTCTTTTAGGTCAGTTAATATGATCAGTTAGCATTTATTTGCTCCACCTAAGAGTTACTCTCCGCAGACTAATACTATATTCACAGAATTGGAAAGCAGTTTTTGAAAAATATTTCAGCTCTTTTATTTCTGTTAGGCCTGTTTGCTTTTGACTTCATCACTAGTGTGTTATGTTTTTTGGGAAGGTTATATAGTACATTCTGAGGCCCCATCTTTGTTGAGAGGATTAAAATAAGTATTTTGAGTAACTTTATAGGTAAACTTGCTTTATCTTAATTTCATTAAAAAAAGTCTTTGGGTCCTTTTTTAGTATGCTCTTTTATTACCTTGTACTTATTCTTTTCCAACACCCATGCATTTACCAACATAATAGAAGCAGAGTGGCGGAAATTGATGGTTAAACATGAAAAAAGTCTGAGAGCAAAACGTAGTAATGCATAGAACACTCAGATGAGTAGGGAAAAACACAAGTTCTTCAGAGTAGAGCAAGTTTTTCCTCATATGTATCAAGGTCTTGAGTAATGTGTTAAACAATGTTCCCTGTCGCAGTTCTGAACCAAAATAGCTATGGAGTTCATAGGATTACCTGTGGTAGCCAACTGAAAATGCAACTTTATTATTTTATTTTATTATTATTATTATTTTTTAAAGATTTTATTTATTTATTTGACGGGGAGATAGAGAGCACAAATAGGCAGAGTGGCAGGCAGAGGGAGAGGGAGAAGCAGGCTCTCTGTTGAGCAGGGAGCCTGATGTGGGAAACCATCCCAGGACCCTGGGATCATGACCTGAACCAAAGGCAGCCGCTTAACCGGCTGAGCCACCTGGCACCCTATTATTATTATTTTTAAAGATTTTATGTATCCATTTGACAGAGAGAAAGAAAGCACAAGTAAGCAGAGCTGCAGGCAGAGGAAGAGGGAGAAGTAGGCTCCCCAATGAGCCAGGAGCCCCATGCAGGGCTCTATCCCAGGACCCTGGGATCATGACCTGAGCCAAACACAGACGCCCAACCAACTGAGCCACTCAGGCGCCCCTGAAAATGCAACTTTAAAAAATTCAGTTACTGGCCATTTCTGTAGTCTAGATACTCAGAGTTTCAGTTTTTAAGGTCATGGATGAAACTTAAAATATCTGTATCAGTGAATCCATATTAATTCCTTAAAGCATTTTCTCTGGCAAGTAGTCTTTGTAACCATTCTTTGATAGGTCCTTGATTGCATGTTCCCTAAATACCTAATTATAGATAAACCTGTAGCCTCTAGAAACCAGCTGGACGGGTGATAGAGGATTATTACTTGTTAGGAGGGCTAAGGCCCAGACCAGTAGCTTCGCCTGAATGGAGAGTGATCCTGTTTCTTCAAGGGTCCACCTCAGAAATGTGCTGTATTACTCTGAATTGTATATTTGGCATTTCTTTTCACACATACACAATGAAATTTCATTTGTGTGCTCTACTGAGTTGATTTCTTGGTATTTGGGTTTTGGTCTTTTATTGGGACTATTTTATCTTTGTTATACCTCTCTGCTGCGGGAGGATTTCATGAAAAATGAACTATTGAGTAAAAGGCAGTTGGGATTTTTGGATAAAAACTTCTATGAAAGTACAAAGTTAGTGGGGAAAACCATACATAAAATGTTGTGTTTAAATATAAACTAGACAGTTTTAGAGAGGTATGTTGAGCGTGGCTTACATCAAATGGTAGAAAAGACATCTAAAGGGGTGCCTAGGTGGTGGCTCAGTCGGTTAAGCATCTTCCTTCTGTTCAGGTCATGATCCTGGGCTCCTGGAATCGAACCCCGCATTGCACTCCCTGCTCAGCTGGGAGTCTGCTTCTCCCTCTTCCTGCTCATTCTCTCTCTCTCTCAAATAAATAAATACATTAAAAAAAAGATTTTATTTATTTATTTGTCAGAGAGCAAGCACAAGTGCGGGAGTGGCAGGTAGAGGAAGAAGCAGGATTCGAGCTAAGCAAGGAGCCTGATGCAGTGCTCCATCCCAGGACCCTGTGATCATGACCTGAGCTGAAGACAGATGCTCAATGGACTGAGCCACCCAGATGTCCCAATAAATAAAATCCTAAATTTAAAAAAAAAGAAAGAAAAAGACATCTAAATTCTAAATTACAGTTACTAGGCTGTAATTTGTATTTGTTACTACATCCTTTGAGTATATGCTGTAAGATTCTGAACTTCAGATGCTTTTGAACTTTAACTATTTTGTATGATTTTTTTTTTCATTTTTAGATTGTTATTCTAGTTTCATCTGGAGGTAGAATATATATCTTTGGTTAAAATTTTTCTCCCTGGGGGGTACCTGGCTGGCTTAGTTGGGAGAGTGTGAGACTCTTGATTTTGGGGTCATGAGTTCAAGCCCTACGTTGGGGGTAGAACTTATTTAAAAAAAAATTCCTAGACTTTTCTATTAGAATAGTGTATAAGCTTCACGAGGGTAGGCACTGTATCTTATTTTCCCTCAATTGCTGTATTCCAAGGGCCTAGTGCCACATCTGACACATAGAAGATGCTCAATAAATTTCTGTTAATGAATAGTGTGTTAAGGAGCCAATTATGTTGTGAAAATAAGGATGTTTGGAGTTTGAGAATAGAAGATTAAAAAAATACAGTCCCTACTTTTAGGGGTATAAGTATACACGTAGTATACACACAAGAAATTATTAACAAGACAAGTCAATTCAAGTAGGGGCTAAATGAATGACACAGATAATCAATGGGATGAGTTCTAATCCTTTACTCAGTGTTTTGAGTGGAAATGTTTGAGGTTTTTTAAAGGCAGAGATTGTCGTATTTACAGCTGTATCCTGAGTGCCTGCAGTATTGCCTGCCAAACACAGTGCTCAGTAAATAATTTTTGAATGAGTGAATGGAAAGTATGCTTCATTTTATTTATTTATTTATTTATTTATTTATAAAGATTTTATTTATTTATTTGACAGACAGAGATCACAAGTAGGCAGAGAGGCAGGCAGAGAGAGAGGGGGAAGCAGGCGCCCTGCTGAGCAGAGAGCCTGATGCGGGGCTCGATCTCAGGACCCTGAGATCATGACTTGAGCCGAAGGCAGAGGCTTTAACCTACTGAGCCACCCAGGCGCCCCCATTTTATTTATTTATTTTTTTAAAGCTATGCCTACTCTTTCTTTTTCTTTCTTTCTTTCTTTCTTTCTTTTTTTTTTTTTTTTAAGATTTTGTTTATTTGTCAGAGAGAGAGAGAAAGAGAGAGCATGCACTAGCAGGGGGAGTGGCAGGCAGAGGGAGAAGCAGGCTCCTTCCTGAGCAAGGAGTCCGATGTGATGCGGAACTCGATCCCAGGACCGTGGGTTCATGACCTGAGCTGAAAGTAGATGCTTAACCGACTGAGCCACTCAGGTGTTTCAAGTATGCCTCATTTTAAATTATTTTCTTGTTGGCAGGCTTTACTTTAGCTGTATTTACTTGTTGCCTTTTGCTTTTCTGCCTATTGGTGGTAGCCTGATAAGGAGAGTAAACTAAGGTTTATTTAGCATTTTATGCCAGGTGTTTAATGCTGTCTCATTTAATCCCTGCAACCCTGTAAGGCAGGTGATGGTACCCCCATTTCATAGTTGAGGAAATGAGTTGTCAAAAAGGTTAAATGGCGTGTAGAAGACCCATTAGGTAAAAAGTAGTAGGTAACAAGTAATATTAAATAGGTAATAAGTGGATTTCATATTTAAATCTAGTTCTGTTTTCTCCACTTTGGTATCTTACTGTCTCATCTGTACTTATCACTATTCTTTGATGCTGTTCAGTCAGTAGTTTCCACAAATATCTGGCAAAGCAAAGAAGGCGGCTGTTGTACAGTCGGGAAATTCTCTACATACTGTGTATAGACAGATTTTTACTAGACTGTCTAGAGTTGTGTCTTGGATTTTTTTGGGACTAAAAGTGGGAATAGTGGCCTACAGGGATATGAAATATTGGATAGTGATTTTTAGTAATTGCTGCCTTACTTTAGGGGGTGGGTGTAGGAAGACGAACAGATACGTTGTAGAGAGATCATTTTGCAGTATTGTAAAGATGATTTGGGGAAAAAAGTCCCTATAAAGAGAGTAAATCTGGAGCATTGTGGTCTACAGTAGAGGTGTACTTGTGTTGCCATCTTTCCCCTCTGCTCCATGATATTTGTCAAAAGTGTGTACATTTTCTTTTTTTTAAACATTTTTAAAAAAGATTTTATTTATTTATTTGAAAGAGAGAATAAGAGAGAGAGAGCGTGAGAGTGGGGAGGGTCAGAGGGAGAAGCAGACTCCCTGCCAAGCAGGGAGCCCAATGTAGTACTCCATCCGGGAACTCCAGGATCATGACCTGAGCTGAAGGGAGTTGCCCAACCCACTGAGCCACCCAGGCACCCAGTGTGTACATTTTCTTTTATGCTCTGAGAATCTGTTTATTTGAGGGGGTAGGTAAGTGTTTTCCATTTGAAAAGATGTGTCATGCTTTAAACCTCTTGAAAAGAGATTATATAGCATAATTATAAATAGAGAAGAGATACATACTAGTGAATTAAACATGTTTAGCATTATTAGTTTGTGTCTGTATTCTAGGACCCAAATTAGAATCTCTGGACCAGGGGCACCTGGGTGGCTCCGTGGGTTAAGCCTCTGCCTTCGGCTCAGGTCATGATCTCAGGGTCCTGGGATCGAGCCCCGCATCAGGCTCTCAGCTCAGCAGGGCGCCTGCTTCCCCCCTCTTCTCTCTGCCTGCCTCTCTGCCTACTTGTGATCTTTCTGTCAAATAAATGGATAAAATCTTCAAAAAAAAAAAAAAGACTCTCTGGACGAGTGGTGCTTCACATTCCCATGATATGTTCTCTGATCTTGCTAGACAGGAACTTGGAGAAAATTCAACCTAACTTTGGTCGTGAGGCTTGCTTATTCCTTTGTTTTTTCATTCAGTCAATAAATATTTATGAAGTACAACTACATTAAAATGTAAGTGCATTGTAGGCAAGCATTTTTGTCTTTGTTTCACTCTTACAGGACTGCCATGTTGTAAAAAGTCAAGGAGGCACCATTCACACTGTAGTCTATGTGAATTGTATCCCCTGGAATTGTGCATTGCAGTCTTTTTATGTTATATGCTGCAGTTAACATCCTCATAACAACGTCCCTTGAGGACTTGGTATAGGTATTTCTTTGAAATACTCAGGAGTGGAACAGAGTATACATGTATTTAAATATTACTTCAGGGGCGCCTGGGTGGCTCAGTGTGTTAAAGCCTCTGCCTTCGGCTCAGGTCATGATCCCAGGGTCCTGGGATCGAGCCCCGCATCAGGCTCTCTGCTCCGCGGAGACGCTGCTTCCTCCTCTCTCTCTGCCTGCCTCTCTCTATCGCTTCTCGGTCTTTTGGCTAAGATCAAGTGCCTGCCTCTCTGCCTACTTGTGATCTCTGTCTGTCAAATAAATAAATAAAATCTTTATAAAAAAATAAATATTACTTCACATTTGCTGCTCTGGCCTCTACTTCTAGGAGTAGTTTATGGGGGGTCCTATATCCCCAGACACCTGCCAGTATTTGGGAGTATCTAGCTCCCCCCACCAGGATTCTTATGGAATTTTTTTTATTATTTTTTATTATGTTTAATTAGCCAATATATAGTACATCATTAGTTAATACCTAGCTTTTTAATTTCTTTTGTTACTAATTTTATGAACAACTCTTTATGTCCATAGTAATGTTTTTTATATAATGTGGATTGATTGATTATTTGATACTTAAATCTCATCTCTCTCTCTTTTTAAATGATTTTATCTATTTTGCAAGAGAGAGCATGTGTGCACCAATGTTGCGGGGGGTGGGGAGGGTTGGTAGCAGGGGAAGGGGTAGAGGCAGAAGCAGACTCTCCACTGAGCTCAATGTTGGAGGATGCAGGACTTGATCCCAGGACCTCAAGGTCATGACCTGAGCGGAAAGCAGTTGCTTAACCAGCTGAGCCACCCAGGCGCCCCCAGTTGCCTCATTTATTATTTCTTAGTAATAATTTAAAATTATCATTTCTCAAGTATTACTTCTTGGATTCTCACTATTCAGATATTGGCACCTAGAAAAATTTTGTCCCTAAATTTATAATTAAGCAGACTGTTTTTAAAGACTTTTGATGAGATACTGGAGAAATTTACTGACAGTTACTTGAATAAACAAGAAACTTACAGTTACTTAAGCTACTTGGTGTTCCTTGTGTCTGTCTTCTGTTAACCATTTTGGTTTGATTTCATTTTCTTAAGGCTGTGTAATATTCCATATATATAGATGTGTATGTATGTGTATATAGATACATACATATATACATATGTACACATCTGTATATATGTATGCATCTATATATATCTGTATATATATCCCACATCTTTGTTCATTCATCTATTGATTGACATCTGAGCTCTTTCCGTAGTTTGGCTATTATGAACATTGGTGCTATAAACATTGATGTCCCTTTGGATCACTACATTTGTATCTTTGGGGTAAATACCCAGTAGTGTGATTGCTTGGTTGTAGGGTAGCTCTGTTTTCAACTTTTCGAGGAACCTCCATATTGTTTCCAGAGTGGCTGTACCAGCTGAGCATACAGTTATTTAGAAGTGGCAGTTCAGTTGAAAGTGGAAATTTTCTTTCTTTCTTTTTTTTTTTTTTTTAAGATTTTTATTTATTTATTTGACAGAGGGAGAGAGACAGTGAGTGAGGGAGAAACACAAGCAGGGGGAATGGGAGAGGGAGAAGCAGGCTTCCCATCGAGCAGGGAGCCTGATGTGGGGCTTGATCCCATGACCCTGGGATCTTGACCTGAACCGAAGGCAGGTGCCTAGCCACTGAGCCACCCAGGTGCCCCCCCCTTTTTTAAAGTAATCTCTACACCCACCTTGGGGCTTGAACTCAAGACTCTAAGCTCAAGAGTCGCAGGCTCTCCTGACTGAACCAGCTAGGTGCCGCAGGAAATTATCTTTCTTAACATACTTTAATGTCGTTAACTCTGTGTACCAGATAGACACTGAAGATAAAGGAATATGTAAGACTCTTGGTCTTAGCTCTTTGACAAAATATTTCATTTTTATTTAAAAATTATGAATTACAAAATAAAAAAATTATGAGGGGCGCTTGGGTGGCTCAGATGGTTCATGATCTCAGGGTCTTGGGATCAAGCCCTGTATCAGGCTCTATGCTCAGCAGGGAGTCTGCTTCTCCTTCTCCCTGTGCCCTTTCCCCTGCTTGTTCTCTCTCTCTCAATAAATAAAATCTTTAAGATTTTTATTTATTTATTTGACAGACAGAGATCACAAGTAGGCAGAGAGGCAGGCAGAGAGAGAGGAAGGGAAGCAGGCTTCCCGCTGAGCAGAGAGCCCCATATGGGGCTCGATCCCAGGACCCTGGGATCATGACCTGAGCTGAAGGCAGAGGCTTTAACCCACTGAGCCACTCAGGTGCCCCTAAATAAAATCTTTAAAAACAAGTAAAATACAGTCTTTAAAAATATTATGAAAGAAGTACCTCAAGCAGTATGAAAGTGCGCAGAAAATAATAAGTCCCTCCCCTCCTCCCCTAATTCCTCCAGTTCATTCTTCCTAGTGATAACCTCTGTTAAAGCTGATGACCATCTTTCCAGACCATGGCATATGTATTTATGGGTGATTTATATGTGTGTCTTTTGAACAAATGGAATTATAATCTATATATTATTTGATTGTAAACTGTATATCATGTCTATTTTTTTCGTATTAGTCCTTCTTGATGACTTTCTAATTTTTTGTTGTGGTGTTATACCACTTATGTAACTGTTCCCTATTGGTACACAGGTTGTCACCGTGTTTTTAATATTATAAATAATGTAGTAGAAAATGCCTTTTTTTAAATAGGTGAAGTGGAATTACTGGATCAAAGGCATGTATCTTTTAAATTTCTATAGGTTTTCCAGATTATTCTCTAAACAGGTTAAATCAGTATGCATCCCACTCCCCAATACTCTCAGAATTACTAAGTTTTTATATAACTTTTACTGGCTGATATAAGGAGTTAGGCTTTAACTTACTTTCTTTTTTTTTTTTTTTAAAGATTTTATTTATTTATTTTACACAGAGGGAGAGAGCACAAGTAGGCAGAGAGAGGGGGAAGCAGGCTCCCCGCTGAGCAGAGAGCCCGATGTGGGGCTCCATCCCAGGACTCTGGGATCCTGACCTGAGCGGAAGGCAGAGGCGTAACCCACTGAGCTCCCCGGGCACCCCAGGCTTTAACTTTCTTGAAGAGCAGAGACTGTCTTGTCACCAAGTATTTTTAGTATCTAACACAGTAGGTGCTTAATAAATTTTGTTTGTGAAAGAAATGAATTTACTAAAGAGAATTTTTTTAAAAAAAGATTTTATTTATTTGACAGAGTGGGAGAGATTGCAAGTAGGAAGAGAGATAGGCAGAGAGGGAGAGGGAAGCAGGCTCCCTGCTGAGCAGAGAGCCCAGTGTGGGGCTCGAGCCCACTGTGGGGCTCGAGCCCAGGACCCCGAGATCATGACCCGAGCTGAGGGCAGAGGCTCAACCCACTGAGCCACCCAGGTGCCCCTAAATAGAATTTAATAAGCCTATGGAGTTATATTAATCCTGTAAGGCCAAGCAAGTGCCCTTACTTGAGACTTTATCTGCCGTCCGTCTGTAGATAACGTTTGTACTTCTGACTACCTCACCTGGTTCTTCTAAACAGTCTTACGAGGTGAATAGTATTTTTTAATTACAGGAGTAGTGCTGCTATATAAGACTGGTCCTGTCCAACATTTAAGTCTGTGGCATTTTTCTGTACCCATGTCTTTTTCTTATTCATTTATTTATTTATTTATTTTTAAGGTGTTATTTATTTGAGAGATAGAGGGAGAGAACAGAAGCAGGGGGAGGGGTAAAGGGAGAGGGAGAAGCAGGCTCCCCAGTGAGTAGGGAGCCCAACATGGGGCTTGATCCCAGGACCCTGAGATCATGACCTGAGTCGAAGGCAGATGCCCAACTGACTGAGCCACCCAGGTGCCCCTCTTTCTTATTTTAAGTAATGTATTATTTTCAGATTAAAAATTATTTTCCACAAAGAAAAATGTATCCTAAATTATAGTAGACTGTTTCTGTTTTTTTTTTTATACAGTTCCTCAGCTCATTTCTATATATTTTTATCTCTTTGTATATCCTTTTATATATTCTTTCTTGTTTAGAAATCTTAAACTAGTAAACCACTGCTCTTGGGATATGTGAGGAAAATTTAGGATCTTTTGTGAGTCTGAAGTTTTAGGACTTTGTTGGAATAGCATTGGCTCTAAGCAAATAAATAGCCGTGTGAGTTTGTTTTCTGCAGTCATGGTAACTGCTGAAAGAAAAATTGACTGCTCTTCTAAGCTTTCTCATGAAAGCAGGAGTACTTACTTTGAAAAAAGGTAGATGAAAGGACTGTCTTATATAGGAAACTGGAAAAGATTGATTGTACTCATACACTTTTTGATCTAACCTGGGTGATAATGTTCCTATTTTGTTTATTTTTTGTCTCTTTGAGGATCTTTTTCTCGTCAGTTATCTAACTCTTTAAAGTTTTATCTCATTTATTTATTTTTAAAAAAGATTTTATTTATTTATTTGCCAGAGAGCACAAGCAGGGGGAAAGGCAGAGGGAGAAGCAGACTCCCCGCTGAGCAGGCAGCAGGACACGGGGCTCCATCCCAGGACTCTGGGATCACAGACAGTTAAGACTAAGCCACCTAGGTGTCCCTAAATTTTTTTAAATTCTCTTCTGTGGTTCCTTCTATTTATAAAAGACCATGTCATTTATTTATTTATTATAATTATTTTAAAGATTTTATTTATTTACTGGACAGAGAGAGAGAGACAGTGAGAGAGGGAACACATGCAGGGAGAAGTGGGCTTCCTGCTGAGCAGGGAGCTGGATGCGGGGCTGGATCCCATGATCCTGGGATCATGACCTGAGCAGAAGGCAGATGCTTAAGGACTGAGCCACCTAGGTGCCCCTATTTTTTATTTTTATCTTTTATCTTTTTTTTTTCAAGATTTATTTATTAGAGAGAGCGTAAGAGAGAAGGAGAGGGAGAGAGAATCTTAAGCAGATTCCACACTGAATACAGAGCCAGTCGCAGGGCTCCATTTCACGACGGAGGGTCGGGACCTGAGCCAAAATCAAGGGTTGGACGCTTACTTAACTCACTGTGACTGTGCCACCCAGGTGCCTCTTCATCTCAAAAGAGAAAATTCTTGGGGTGCCTGGCTGGCTCGGTTGATAGAGCACATGACTCTTGATCTTGGGGTCATGAATTAGAACCCCCCATTGGGAGTAGAGTTTAGTTAAGAAAAAAGGGCGCATTTAAAAAAAAAACCAAAAAACAAAAAAGTCTTCCCTGACTTTTTTGACTTTGTAACCTCTTTAGACTGTTGTCTCATTTCTTTCTTCACACTGACACTTCCTGTAATAGCTCTCTAGTCATCACTTGTATTTTCTCACTGCTCACTCAGTCCTTCACCTGGCAATTTCTATCCTGCATTTTGGAGAATTTGCCCTATCAGAAGTTATAGTGATGTTCTAATTACTAATCCACAGGTTTATCAGCTTTTTTCCCATTAAGTCTTTTTGGAACAAACTTCTACTCCCCTCTTTTAGTGAAACGCCATATATTTTTCTCTAATTATACAAAATCTGTCTGCTCTTTGATTGAATGTAGGCCTTTTTAAGATTTTTTACTTCTGTTTTTTCATTCTGTATGTTACCTATGATCCATCTTTTAAAATTTTTAAAAATATTTTATTTATTTGAGACAGAGTGAGTGCCCACACAAACACCTGGGGAGAGGGAGAGGAAGAAGCAGACTCCCTGGTGAATGTGGTGCCCCACGTGGGGCTCCACTCGGGGCTGGATTCCACGAGCCTGAGATCATGATCTGAGCTGAAGTCAGACGCTTAACCAACCCAGGCCCCCTTACCTATGATTCTTCTATAACCATGTCATATCTATCTCTAGTACTCACCTCACTCTGTCTCAGAGCTCCATTTCCTACAGCCTGATAGACATCTCCCTACATTTCTGGCTAGAATTCTAAACCTAACTTTTGAAATTAGAATTCACCATTACACTTCTTCCTTTAACATCTATCTCCTGGATTCCCCTCCATTCCCACTAAAAAATAACCACTTTCACACCTGCAGTTACTGTCCTTATTTGAATGCTGGTGTCAATAATTTCTCAGTTATTCTGCTTTCTAGAATAAGTTTCTTATTTTCTACTTCCACAGTTCTTCATGAGGCCATCATCAAGCCTCAAATTAATCTCATGGTTTGCTAATTCACTTATTTCCTTGATTTTCTCATTTTTTAATGTTATACTTGGATATATTCTTTTTTTCTTTATATTAAAACCCAGGTTCTATATTTCTGATGAATTACCCTATGGGCAGGAAGTCTTCCCTAAAAATTAAAGCAGTATAAATTCTTCTCTGCTCTGTTATTAAGTTCTTTTGCCTAGTTTTATGAAATTTGTGGTAGAATAGTGGTCAGTATTTGTAGTAGCTGATAAGTATGACTTAAGAGACTCTAGGACTCAAGGAGAAAATGATTCTTGCTAATTGGAAAAATTAACAGTTTTTAAGGTTAGAGTTTAGAGTAAAAAGTCATTTAGGTGGGAATGACTTTATGTTGTCCTTGTACTTTTATTTTCTGTGGCATTTGGCCCTATTACTATGATACTTCTTTTGGAAGTTATCTTATCTTTGAATCATGTTCTTTGTGAACATCTGATCATTCTTTGTTCTCCATTATTGTGTTTTAACAAAATAAAGTCCACATCATTTATGATATCTTTGTTCATCTCTACTGACAGTTACCATTTTTTGTTTTTGTTTTCAGAGAATTGTGTACTTCTATTATGGTATTTACTGTAATATGCCATATATCGACATTGTGACTGTCAATGCAGTAGATTGTGTATTGAGTTCAGGTAGTTCTTAATCTTTTTCACCATTGTCCTCCATGTCTTAAGTACATAGTAGGCTCCTCAATAAATGTTAAATGAAATTATTCGCTAGTCTGAGATGCCTTTCTTACTCATGGATTGTAATCACTCTGACACAAATTGCTAAATGACTGTGGGTAGATTGCATAATCTTTCTTAAGTATCTTTGTTCTGAAACTGGCAACGCCTTCCCTCAAAGGATTAGGTTATAATTAACTAGTAAAATGCTTTGAAGATGAAAAAGTTAATGTTGAGCATTACGATCATCCTATTAAAGGCTACTGTTAGTACACAGGTTTTGTAGGTAAAAGCTTTCCCAAAGCTTTAGGTTAATTAAATGGTGCTGAAGTAATTAATTTCTATGTATTTACATTTTGGTTTTTTGCTTTACTTAAATCCCTAGATTTCTTTGGAGGGAAGGAGCTTTTTGTAATGTTACTTATTTTAAGATCTCTGTCATGGAGCCAAGTCCAAATTGAAACCCTACCATGATAAGAAAAAGACAACAGAATAGTGCAATAGTAGGATGATGTGACTCAGATACTTAAATTGTATTATATGCTAGAAGTCCTCAAACTTCTGGCTACTAAGAATCATTCAGAGGCCCTTGTTAAAAATATCCAACTCCAGAGATTAGTTTAGCAGGTTATGTTTCTTTAAATGAGAAATCAGGTGATTTCTGATTCAGGTAGTATGTGAATAACACTTTGAGAGACACTCCTGAATGGAACTGAAAAAAGCTAGTGCAATATGAGAGGATGACCTGAGATTAAGGGTTGCACATTTTACCAACTGAGCTAGCCAGGAGCCCTGGAAAATACGGGTCTTGAGGGGTGACTGGTAGGATTTGGTTAGGAGTAATGCTGACCTGGACTGTGTAAATTGGTGAAGTAGTTCATAGGTTATCAGTGTCTGTATTCACAAACATGCCTTAGTGTAGAACACATGACATTGCTTCCTCAGTGACTGCCTGTTGAGAACATTATATAATAATGCTTTTCAGACATTATGTGCACAAGAGTCACCTGAGGATCTTGTAAAGAAATGTTTTCTGATTGGATACTCTGGCATGGAACACATTTGGAGTGACAAATGTAGAGAGTAATCAAGTCTTGGATGAGTAGTTGAATTACATGACCTTTAAGATACACGTGGTAACCTTAGTGTTTTATAAATTTCTAAGGTGGAGTGTCTGAGATAATAGAAAGAGAACTATTGTATATTAGGAATGGCAGGACCTAATTTTGTTTTCTTTAGTTCTGTCACTCATTTCGTTAGCCATGTGATGTTGGGCTAGTTAATATGCTCCATTAAAGAGTGGGGATTAGGAAGGTAAGAGACTGAAGAAGTGAAATTTAGTGCAATTTTAAGATTTACTATATTAGAGCGAAAGAGGGGAGAGGCAGAGGGAGAGGAGGAGACAGAAGCAGACACCCTACTGAGCGCAGACCTGATGCAGCTTGATCCTACAACAGATCACGATCTGAGCCACCCAGGAGCCCCAAAGTAGTATTTTTTTTTGTTTAAGATTTTATTTATTTATTTGACAGAGAGAGGGAGATCACAAGCAGGCATAGAGGCAGGCAGAGAGAGAGAGGAGGAAGCAGGCTCCCCACTGAGCAGAAAGCCCGATGCGGGGCCGATCTCAGGACCCTGAGATCATGACCTGAGCCGAAGGTAGAGGCTTTAACCCCCTGAGCCACCCAGGTGCCCCAAAAGTAGTACATTTTTTAAAAGCATTCATTTGTTAGGTACAGTAAACATGTTTATTGATAAAGTACTATTATATGATTGAATTACGTCCTACATAGTTTTTCCTCCTCTGCTGAGGATAGATTGGAAGTAGCTAACCAGTTTTTCTTGGAAATTTAAAGTAATAAGTGATGCTGTATGTTATACAACTAACATGTTTATTTTCCTTAATTATAGACACTCTGATGTTTGAATATCTAGTAGTTTTTAGTTTTTGTGTTTTTAGTGCGAATGTGGTCTCGTGACTTTAAAACTAGCTCGTGGCAAATTGTATTACCATACAAAATTAGAAATTGGTCTTTCTGTAAAAAATTTTTTAGCAAGTGGATGTTAAATCTATAGGTTATACTTGGGTATGTTTAAACATATACAATATTATAAGTTTTTGTTGGTTTGTTTTCAAGTAAGCTCTAAGTACAACATGGGGCTTGAACTCAAGACCCTGAGATCAGGAGTCACATGCTCTACCAACTGAGCCAGCCCAGCACCCTTATTAGAAGTATTTCTTTTTTTTCTTTCTTTCTTTTCTTTTCTTTTCTTTTTTTTTTTTTTAATAAATTTTATTTATATATTTGTCAGAGAGTGTGAGCTAAGGCAGACAGAGAGGCAGGCAGAGGCAGAGGGAGAAGCAGGCTCCCTGCTGAGCAAGGAGCAGGATGTGGGACCTGATCCCAGAACCCTGGGATCATGACCTGAGCTGAAGGCAGCCTCTTAACCAACTGAGCCACCCAGGCGTCCCTAGAAGTATTTCTTAAGTTTGTTTACTAATGGCTACATTTTGACTAGTTATAGTGTAATGTATTGTCTTGCTTTGGGAAAATAGGATTTAGAAGTGTGCATTTATGAAAAGGATAGTTCTTTTTTCTTTTTTTTTTTTTTTTTTTTTTTAAAGATTTTATTTATTTATTTGGGAGAGAGAGAGAGGGAGTGCCTACAGGAGGGGTAGAGGAAGAGGCAGAGGGAGAGGCTGAGCAGGGAGCCTGAGTAGGGCTCGATCCAAGGACCCTGAGACCATGACCTGAGCCAAAGGCAGATGTTTCACTGACTGAGCCACCAAGGTGCCCCTGGAAAGGATAGTTCTTATATTTTTCTTAAATTTCTAGTATAAAAGGAAATAAAACTTTAGAATACTTATTTGGTAGCATATAGGAAATGATCATGTATACCTTTGAAATACTGATCTATAATGTCAAGTGATGAAGTATTAGCATGTGAATTAAATAATCTCTAAAGTAAAGGTTAATCTTCCCTGTGCTCACTCTCTCTTTTTTTTTTTTCCCCTGTGCTCTCTTACTTCCCTAACATCCAAGAAATTGAGTGGTAAAGAGGAGAGCTGCTGTGCGGATACTGACATTTCTATAGTCTGAGGACATGTGGCTGGGGAGGGAATAATGGAAATGCGATGGAAGGAAGTCTCTGGTTGAGAAATTGGTTATTTTATTTTATTTTTTATTTATTTTTTAAGAGATTTTACTTGTTTATTCATATTCAGAAACAGAGAGAGAGGTAGAGGGAGAAGCAGGCTCCCCAGTTAGCAGGGAGCCTGATGTGGGACTTGATCCCAGGACCCCAGGATCATGACCTGAGCCAGAGGCGGATGCCCAACCATCCGAGCCATTCATGCACCCAAGAAATTGGTTACTTTAAACAAATTAACTAATTTGTTTAAAAAAGCAAATAAATGTATTGAAGATAATGGAAGCCATGGTTCTTCCTGAAGAGCTTACAAACGTGAAAGGGGAAGTCTAGAAAGAAATTTAAGTCATGGAATTAGAATTAGAAGCCTTGGTGTACACATGTATGTTATTATTCATACACAGATAAAGAAATAGGTATGGATGTGTAGATTTATATGTATGTTTATATTCATATATTTCTTAGCTGTCTGTGCTGAGAGGACTCAGTAACAGTGAAAGCCCAGTAACAATGAGCACACCTAATGCCCACATCTTGGTTTCTTTCTTTCTTCCTTTTTTCTTTTTTTTTTAAAGCTTTATTTATTTGAGAGAGAGCATGTGTGTGTGCACGAGTGGGAGGAGGGACAGAGGGAAAGAATCTTCTGGCAGACTCCTGACTGAGCATGGAGCCCAACAAGGGGCTGGATCCCATGACCCATGAGATCATGATCTAAGCTGAAACCAAGAGTCAGAGGCTTAACTGATTGAACTACCCAGCCGCCCCAATTTCTAAATACTATTCTTGATTTAAAGGAGTCAGGGCTCTTTAGAGAAATGACTAATTCTAGAGTCAGGGAGGGAAAGTGTAAGGTGATTTTAGAGATTTCTTTTGTGTCAGAAAACAAGGAAGTTCACAAAATGATGGGAAAACACTTTGAAAGGGCCCTCAGTTGCCAAATCTTGTGTAAATTGAGCAACAAAATAGAGTAATGGATTATAACCTGTAGTTTAAAATAAGAATCTATGAGGTAATACTGTTAAAAGTAATGAGTAAATGAATTGGGCAAGGGGATGGAGGGAAAGCTCTTTAAAGTAAAATCGGGGGTGGAGGGGGCGGCCTGGATGGCTCAGTAGTTAAGCCTCTGCCTCTGGCTCAGGTCATGATCCTAGGGTGCTGGGATTGAACCCTGCATCGGTTCCCTGCTGAATGGGAAGCCTGCTTCTCCCTCTCCTACTCCCCCTGCTTATATTCCTCCTTTTGCTGTCTCTCTGCCAAATAAATAAATAAGATCTTAAAAAAAAAATAAAGTAAAATGTGACTAAAAAATGTAGGAGGACTGATAGGATTAGGTAATCACCATCACAGTGGTATTGGATGAAAACAAAAATAGTCAATGAATGCTAATGGCTGGTGGGTGGAGGTTTGATGAGGAATAGGATATTGGTGAATTAGCAGAATAATTCCTCATTAAATCTAATCAAACACAAAGGGAAGAATAGTGACTTTATGGTGGAGAAACCTGGCAGATACCAGCTTGACTAGGTGATCAAGGTTATACCTAATGTTGGGTAAGAAAAGTATAGACAGTATCATTTGTGTATATTTTTTTCCAAGAATGTATGGTCTGAATTTGGTTATGAGTAGTGTCAGACCCACATTCAGGGTCATTCTAGAAACTAAAGAGCTGTACTCTTTTTTTTTTTTTTAAGAGCTGTACTCTTTTATTTTTATTTTTTTAATTTTTTTAAAAGATTTTATTGATTTATTTGACAGAGATCACAAGTAGGCAGAGAGACAGGCAGAGAGAGAGAGAGAGAGAGAGAGAGAGCGAGAGTGAGTGAAGCAGACTCCCCGCTGAGCAGAGAGCCGGATGCGGGACTCCATCCCAGGACTCTGGGATCATGACCTGAGCTGAAGGCAGAGGCTTTAACCCACCAAGCCACCCAGGCGCCCCTCAACTCTGGTTTTAAAGAACAAATTGCTAGCACATTCAGAAATAACAAGCAGGGACAGAAGATAGACTGTTAACAACTCAAAGTTTAGGAGATTTTCTTAAATTGGAATTGGAGCAGAAAAATGGAATTTTGGACTAGTTTTGGTGGATAGTAGGTACACCTTTTTTTTAAAAATGATTTTTTAGAAATATTCGATTTATTTATTTATTTATTTATTTGACAGACAGAGATCGCAAGTAGGCAGAGAGGCAGGCAGAGAGAGAGGGGGGAAGCAGGCACCCCCACCAAGCAGAGAGCCTGATGCGGGACTCAATCCCAGGACCCCGAGATCATGACCCAAGCCGAAGGTGGAGGCTTAACCCATTGAGCCACCCAGGCGCCCAAGAGCTGTACTCTTTATAGTCAAGGGCGTGAAAGATGGGGGAAAGCTAAAGAGCTGTTCCAGATTGAGGATGGCAGAAGAGATCTGATAACTGAATACAATATATGTTCCTGGATAGGATGCTGAACCTGGATCAAATAAAATTTGAATGTGAATTGGCTCGATGTTATATCAGTGTTGACTTCCTGATTGGAAGGGTTATATGATGGTAATGTATCAAAGTATCTTTGTTTTGGGATGTATGCACTGGAGTATTTAGGAGAGAATGAGGAATCATGTCACGACGAGGTACATACACACATCTTTTCTGTAGGCTTGAAACTATTTTAAAATAAGAAACTATATACTTTTCTGATTATAAATGTAATCTAATTCCCTTGTTTTTGTATTTACAGATTATTACATTTACATACTTATAGAGTGATTCATTCCAGTAAATACTTACTGGTTGAATAAATACTGTACTTTATCAAGAATGTAGGAATTCTGTGTTTTAAGAGGAATAACAAATTTTTAACTGTCTTTCAGAAAGCTGAAGTTGATGGTAGTTTAAGTGATAGCCATGTGTCTCCTCCAGCCAAACGCACTTTGAAACAACCTGATTCTGTTTGCAAAGACAAATCAAAATCACGAAGTACTGGTCAGCGAGAGGAATGGAACATACCAACTGGACAGGCCAGGTGAGGAGTGAGAACTCATCCACTGTTTTTTCATGAATTATCTGATATGATTGAGGGCTCATATTAATGCTAATTTTCTTAAATTATAAAGCCACTATTGTCTAGAAATACAAATTTTAAAACTTGTCTTATGATTTTGTATGTATTTTCTCTAAATAGCACATAAAGTATATTTGCTATGTAAAAATATGTAGTATATAAGAGAAACTATTATTACTAAACAATAAGGATTTCAATAGTTCTTGAATATGCTTCATCTTTATACTCCTGAAAGTTTTAAATAAAGATACTTGGTTAGAATTATCTATTTATTTGAAAATAAATTTAAATCTCCCTTTTCTAAAATTATTGAATATTACACTTGAATTGATATATTGAAATGTAATAAAATAAAAATTAAATTTTAAAGAAATCTTTTCATTTGTCTGCTTGTTGTCAGTTTAAATTTGGTTTGGTTCAGTATGTATCAGGAAAACTTACTTTTACACACTTACCGAAGTAAATAGTAATAATTTAATGTAGATAAAAGAGGTACACACACAGAAAAGATTTAAACTTTGATCTCAGAATTTTTAACTTCTCTTTTCTCCAGTCTTTAATGTAGAAGTGCTGATGATGTGCTGACTACAAACAAAAGTGAAAGGGAAATCCTTTGGTTTCCTTCCTCCTTGAAGTACTTAAAAATTACTTGGTTTTCTATGTGCACATAAATTCTGGGTACTGTTACTCTTTTTTAAAAGATATTTTTAAAAAGATTTTTATTCATTTGAGAGAGAGAGCACAAGCATTGGGGAGGAGCCGAGGGAGAGGGCAAAACAGACTCCCCACTGAGCTAGGAGTCTTTTGGCCAAGGAGATCATGACCTGAGCCAAAGGCAGATGCTTAACCATCTGAGCCACCCAGGTGCCCCTGGATACTGTTACTCTTTAATGAAAAAAAATTTTTGGGTTATATAGACTTTGATAGGCAGTATACATTTACTAGTCCTAAGAGTCTTTTACCTATTTCAGTCTGTTCCAGAAGATGCACCATTTTACTCTTAAGTATTTTATTTTGCATTGTCTGGGAGCTAAGTAGGAAAATCTTGAATCATAGCCTGTTGATCTTTCTTTTCCCACACTCATTCATCTGTTTTATACAGATCCAGGTCACTATAATGATGTTACTTAAAATGAGTACTGCCCTTTAATTATACTTCTAGACTTGATCTACCTGTTGTGATCTGTATCCTATATTTATTAAATGAATGAATCAGGTGGCTTTTTCTAGATAAATGTTTCTTAAAAATGTTCTTTTAGTGTCAGAGTTTGATCTTTCACTGTAAGATAATTTTAACAGTTTGAATATATAATGGGCACTTGATTTTCTTCATCTTAGCCACTCAGAGGCCTTTGTGTAAATTGATCTTGATCCTGTCTTTTGTATAAAAAAAGCCTCAAAAACTTTTTTTTTTTAAGATTTTTTATTTATATATTTGACAGACAGTGAGAGAGAGAACATAAGCAGGGAGAGAAAGAGAGGGAGAAGCAGGCTCCCTGCTGAGCAGGGATCCCCATGTGGGACTCTATCCCAGGACTCGATCCAGGGACTCTGGGATCTTGACCTGAGCCAAAGGCAGATGCTCAACCACTGAGCCACCCAGGCGCCCTCAAAAACTGTTTTGGGGAGAGAGTTTTGCTTCCATTTAGGTGCCTTAGTGTGATACTCCTTTTTTGAAAAAATACTGAGTATATTTTGTAAAAATATTTTGTATTTATATTACAAAATATATTTTGTAAAAAGCTCAAGAAATAATACTAACAATGTATTATTTATATTTTGGTAGAAGAATAATAATTTAAAAGTTTTTTGAATTAAATTTTCGTCTAAGAATGCAAGTGCTACACTGTTAGAATGTTTTTGTATTTTAGATGACCTGAAAAGAAGACACCATTTGATCTGTTAGATTCAATAGAATTGAATTTTGAGGGAAGCTTGTAGTTAAAAAATTTTAGATTTTGAGATAGTATAAATACAAAAATCAGGATTTATATGGAAGCTTGTGTTTGTTTTTATGTCATGAGACTGAGAATTCCAATTCCTTTATTTTGGTTATCTAAGGTCTTATGAGGATCTAAAGTAATATTATTAAGGTTCTTTTACAAAAGTACTTTGTTACAGATGTAATTCATTTGGGGGAAAAGTGAATATAGGTAAGGATTAGTATTCACTGAAAAATAATGAATCCTAAATGACTTTGTAAAACAGACTACTAAATTTTTAATTTTTAATTTTTAATTTTTTTCCAGAGAGAGAGAGAGAGATTGAGTATGAGCAGGTGGGGAGGGAAAGAGGGGGAAGGAGAGAGAGAATCTTTTTAAAATTAAATTAAATTAAATTTTATTTCATTTTTAAAATTTAAATTCAATTAATTAACATCATGTAGGAGAGAGATAATCTTAAGCAGGTCAGTGCAGAGCCCAAACAGGGCTCAGTCTCACAACCCTGAGATCATGACCTGAGCTGAAATCAAAGAGTAGGACACTTAACTGACTGAGCCATGCAGGTGCCCCAAGACTGCTAAATTTTTTTAAAAAATTACTATTGCTTGGTGAAATAACTTTTCTTTTGAGAGCTCAGTAATTGGATGAAGATAGAGGTAAAAGTGGAACTAGAACTTTGAAGTTTTCATAAATGATTTGAAATAGATCATGAGCTTTCTTTTTGGGGAGAAATCTGGGCTTATATTTAAAGTCTTAAGTTTATCAACATAATTATAATTTTTTATAAAATAAGGATATTTTTGGTTAAAAATTTTACTATATATTCTTTATCTTATATGTAGAAATTCACAAATACCCATCCATGCTGCCTAGATAGATGTCGTAGCTTATAAATATTTTGAGTAAATTTTTGTCAGCTGATATTTACTTAGCTACTAGACATTTATTGAACTGTGATGCTGTGTGTATGTGGGCATGTGCATATGTGTCTGTCTTTCTGTGTTGTTGGAGGTTGTCTCTAGAATAATAGAAACACATCCTCTAAGATATAAACAAAATTGAATCTTTGATAAGACTAACTGTACACTTATAGTATGTGTGAAAATTTTGTTTTGTGGTCAGATGAGAGAGTAATGAGGTTAGGCAGAAATGTAACCACTTGTTAAACTGCTGAGGCATATAGTATTGGTTAAGATCTTTCCAAACTGAGGCTTTTCCTGAAATGAAGTTTATTTATTTTTTTTTTTTTAAAGATTTTATTTATTTATTTGTCAGAGAGAGAGAGAGAGAGTGCGCGAGCACAGGCAGACAGAGTGGCAGAGGGAGAAGCAGGCTCCCTGTGGAGCAAGGAGCCCGATGTGGGACTCGATCCCAGGACACTGGGATCACGACCTGAGCCGAAGGCAGCCGCCCAACCAACTGAGCCACCCAGGCGTCCCCTGAAATGAAGTTTAAACCCCTAAGTCACTAAATGCCTTGGATTTATATGGGAAAGGGAGAATAAGTAATGATTGTTAGTAGCTTCATACTGCATTTCATTGGTAATATGCTCCAGATAACTAAAGGTGTAGAAAATTCCTTTTTTTTTTTCTTTTTTTTAAGATTTTATTTATTTATTTGAGAGAGAGAGAGTGTGAGTGATGGACAGAGGGAAATGCAGATCCCTCGCTGAGCAGGGAACCCAATGCGGGGCTTGATCCTGGGATTCCAGACATGCCCAGGGTCCTGCGACTCCAGGATCTTGACTCAAGCCGAAGGTAGATGCTTAACCTGGTCACCCAGGTGCCCCAAGGTGTAGAAAATTCCAACATGATAATCATCTAATGTAAAGTAATGCTGTCTCCAGTTAAGAAATTTAGGAAAAAAATAAATAAATACAAAGTTTAGGAAACATAGATACAGGGAAATATCCCCCACCTACTCACCCTTTTAAAAATAAACAAAGGAGACTTCATAATCATAAAAGATTTATTGGAGCTTTCATTTAAATAGTGAAGTCACCTAGTTACATTTTAAGTGACTAACTTTTGGGAACACTGATTTAAGAAACTTCTTTAGACATATATATTATTGTATAGGCAGGCCAGTTCTTAAAATCCCAGTATTTTTTCTCTTTCCATACTCAAGTATTTAATATTATGTCTCCTTTTTGTTCTTCTTTGTCTTTATAAAGAGAAATGGTAATGGAAAAAGGATGACAGTAATCTATGATTCTAAGATAATTCGTTTAATTAAAGAATAAGTTTTTATTTTTCCTTTTAAAACTGATCTTTCTTGGGGCGCCTGGGTGGCTCAGTGGGTTAAGCCGCTGCCTTCGGCTCAGGTCATGATCTCAGGGTCCTGGGATCGAGTCCCGCATCGGGCTCTCTGCTCAGCAGGGAGCCTGCTTCCCTCTCTCTCTCTGCCTGCCTCTCTGTCTACTTGTGAACTCTCTCTGTCAAATAAATAAATAAAATCTTTAAAAAAAAAAAAAACAAAAAAACTGATCTTTCTTAAGCAACAAAATAAAAGCCAAGTAAGCATTGTCTTTTTCAGAGTAACAAAAAGCTTATTGTGCTGTTTTTCCAGGGATGTTGCTATTGTTAAGAAAAGTTTTAGATTTCTTTTGTAGAGAGATTTCAGGGTTAGCATCTTATGTTTTTGAATAATTTATGTACAATTTCAGCGGTTTGGTTTTGCATACACTAAAATTCACTTGGAACCAAGACATGTAAATAAACTGATCAAACTGAGTTAATATTATGTTGGGTCCAAAGCCGAAGTATATTTATGAAGTAGTAAAATTGACTTTTCTATGTGGTTTTAAGTGACTTCTAGAAAATTTGTTATGTATAATCTTCCAAGGAAAGATATGTTAATACACCAATTTCACTACTTTATCTGTACTTTGTATACAAAGGTGCTAAAAATGAAATACTTTCCAAGGGGTGTAGCATATTAGAATGAGATAGTTTTGTTGTTTTCTGGGGGAAAGGAGGACTGGAGTTTTTTGTTTTTGCGTTTTTGACAGTATAAGTACATAAAACAGTTTGAGTTTTTGTGTATATCCTTTAGTAATCCTAGCTCTGACCTTTTTTAGGCAAGGGCTTTTATAATTAGGATTTAACATTTAAAATTTAGTATGAGGAGTGCTGGAGTAACCCAAAACGTTAGAATATTTTAGTTAAGAAAATTTGTACAAATAGGAGTGGACGATATAGGCTTCCAGTTATGGAATAAGTAAGTCATGGGGATGTAAGGTATAGCAAGGGGAATATAGTTAGCCAATGGTATTGTAATAGCATTGCGTGATGACAGATGGGAGCTACACCTGTGGTGAGCACAGCGTAATGTATAGGCTTGTTGAATCATGGAGTTACACACCTGAAACTAATGTAACATTGTGTATTAAGTATAATTCTATTAAAAGAAAATTTTGTGCAAACGATATAGATAATAGAACAGGAGATAATCATGTATTTACTATTTTCTAAATGAGTTCCTTCCCTTTTTTTAATTTTTGAAAATGATAATCATTGGGTATTTAAAAAATACCTTAGTAAGTTTACATCGACAGTTTTTATTATGTAGCAATTTAGTTTTTTTTTGAAATTCTGATAATAGTAAAGCATACTGTGAATTTTTTCAAGTCTTCATGTTTTGATGATCATTTAAGTATCTCTTACTGAATTAACATTTACTTTCCTTCACCCAAAAGGGAGAATTGTACAATGACTATTTTGAGAAATTAGCTATTTTCATTTGTCAGGTTAGAATGTGTAATAAAATATTTTGGAGAAATTATTAAATGGTATTGCTGTTCAAGGACTTTATTTTTCCTACAGTTTATTGTTTGAATAAATTTGTCATTGTTTGATTTTTATTTTCTTAACCAAAACCAATAATAAATGTCTGTGACCTTTGCTGCTTATGGTATCAGTTAACTTTATGGTACATGTTGAGCTTCAGCCTCTCTGGAATTTATAGAGTTGAAGACAGAGTAAATTCAGCTTATAATATGTTATTAAAGCTTTTCTTGAAGTAATGAAATGAGTCATTGCAAGTATATGTTATTAATTGGTATATTACCAATCTTATAGTAAAATAATGTCATCTTTACTCTGAAAAAAGTAATATTACTGACATTTTAAAGATTAAAATGATTCCACCAGTATTGCGTTTCTTGCTTCTTTAAATGAATGTTGATGTGTTTGCATATTAAATATAATTGTGTTCTAGGTTAACTTCTCAGCCTGGTGCTACATTACCAAACGGACATAGTAGCTTATGTGAGTATTCTGTTATGAAACTGGTTAGTATTGAAATTCTTACTCATGTTGTTAGTAAGTGTTAAAGTGGGGTAAAACAGTGATTTACTAGTATGTTCAGCATACAGTTGGAAATGACTGGATTTCCATGTCATACTGAATACTTACGTAATTGTTAAATGTTGAGAAATCAGTACAAATGAAATTATTTAAATTACTATGACAGATTATAAATAGTTATCAAAATTTTAAGTTATTGAATATTAAAGCCATTTAAGAAGTTATGTTAAATTTTTATAGTCTTTTAAAAGTAATTTTTGATGTATTTTTTTTTTCTTTTCATACTCTGTACTTTGAAATGTAAATCTCTCTCTTCTTGTAGCCCTTCGAAGCCATCCCCTTCGAGGGGAAAAGAAGGGAGATGGGGACCTTTCTTGTATAAATGGTGACATGGAAGTCAGAAAAAGTTGTCGTTCCAGGAAAAACAGATTTGAAAGCGTGAACCAGAGTTTGTTATTTGATCAACTAGTAAATAGGTATGAATGCTTATAAGTAGTTTAATTAAATTAATTTATTTAATTGATTTATCAGATTTTAAAATTTAAAAATCAGATTTCAGATTTCAAAAAAAATCAGTGATTTTTAAGCTAGTTATGTTTTAAAAAATAACTTAAGCACTGACTTAGTAATAAATGCAATTATTTTAAACTTAATTTGAATTAATAGTGGTTAGCAATGATTATCAGTTTCTAGTCCATTTACTGGATTTAGTAGTTTATGTGATAGTTAAATTTTTCTCATCCTTTTTAAGTTTTTATGCATAAATAATATAAAAAATAATTTTATTCTCTTTACTGTTATAGTCCTTTAATATTTGCTCATTAACAGTTTGTTTTTGACAATTTTCAAGTAACATTAATTTCCATTATTGATGTGTAGTAAGTATACTTTTCTTTAGTCAAGTTTTTGAATTGATGGTCTTTTGAGACTGGGTATATGGGAAACAGTGAATGAGCCTAGCAGATTGCTCAGTATCTCCATACAATGAAATTTTACTCTTCTCAGATGATAAATTATCCTACTTAATCCTTGCAGTGATCAAGAGAGAGGGGAGGTCAGTGTAATCCCTATTTTACAAGAGAGGAAATTATATTCTATACTGGTAATGTCAAATTCAAGTATTAGTTATTATTTGTTAAGTACTTTGATCATTATCTGGACACACAGTAAGTGGTATATAAATGTGTTTAAAAGATAAAATGTGGTAATGTGAGCCTGTATTTCGTGGAGGTCAGTGTTTTCTAAGTTTTAAAATTACCTGTTCAGTTAACCTTAATGTAGGTTTTAAACTTTTTTAAAGTAGGCTCCATGCCCAGGGTGGAGCCCAACACAGGTCTTGAACTCACGACCCTGAGATCAAGACCTGAGCTGAAATCAAGTCAGATGCTTTACTTACTGAGCCAGACAGGTGCCCCTGGCTTTAACCTTTTTTTTTTTTTTTGCCTTCCTCCCCGCTAGCTTTAAACTTTTTTTTTTTTTTTTAAAGATTTTATTTATTTATTTGACAGACAGAGATCACAAGTAGGCAGAGAGGCAGGCAGAGAGAGGGGGAAGCAGGCTCCCTGCTGAGCAGAGAGCCTGATGCGGGCATAATTAGTGTCCTGGGATTATACCCTAAGCAGAAGGCAGAGGCATTAACCCACTGAGCCACCCAGGTGCCCCTAGCTTTAAACTTTTTACAGATTCTTAATACTATAAATTTTCTTAACACCATCTTCAAATAAAAATATTGAAATTCTTTTTCTTTGTCTTAGATCTGGTAGTCAGTTATTTATAGTGGCATTGTGGAGTTAAATATTTGGAGTGTTACAGATTTTATTTTTATTTTTATTTATTTATTTTTTAAAAGATTTTATTTATTTATTCGACAGAGAGAGAGAGAGAGAGATCACAAGTAGACAGAGAGGCAGGCAGAGAGAGAGGGGGAAGCAGGCTCCCTGCTGAGCAGAGAGCCCGATGCCAGGCTCGATCCCAGGATGCTGAGATCATGACCTGAGCCGAAGGCAGAGGCTTAACCCACTGAGCCACCCAGGCGCCTCACAGATTTTATTTTTAAAGGAATCTTGACACTCAACATAGGGCTTGAACTTAAAGCCCTGAGATCAAGAATCACATGCTCTACTGACTGAGCCAGCCAGGTGCCCCAAATATTTGGCGTATTATAAACAAATGTTCTGTTTCATAAGTTTTATTATAGCAATTATATTAAGGGAAAAGATGTTCTGGATTTTGGGGGGCATTATCTTCTTTATTTTTTCTCATCATAGCACATACGGGGCATTATCTTCTGATGGATGCTGATTCAGAAAGTTATTTAATTGGGATGCCATGTTCAGTTACATATCAGATAATTATGCCTTGATGAAGAGCTCTTTCACATGTCTGACACATTTTGTGGTTTTATTCTGTGATTGTAGTACTGCTGAAGCTGTACTACAGGAAATGGACAACATTAACATCAGACGGAATCGTCGGTCAGGAGAAGTAGAACGACTTAGAATGTGGACTGATACAGAATTTGTGAGTATATTAACTTTAACAACCTTGGCAAATTTATTTATTTATTTTTTTTTTGGTTGAGGAATTCAAGGGGAGGGTGAGCAGCATTTGAATTTTCTTGAATTAACAGATTTGTTCCTTTCTTTTTTCCACTTTAGTTTGGGATTTTATGTTTTCTTCTGTTCTTACTCTACTTCCCACAGCCTTCCCCAAAAGACCCTCCATGCTTTTGTCAGAAGAATCATCTTAACAGTACCACTTTGGGGGCGCCTGGGTGGCTCAGTGGGTTAAGCCTCTGCCTTCGGCTCAGGTCATGATCCCAGGGTCCTGGGATCGAGCCCCTCTCGGGCTCCCTGCTCAGCAGGGAGCCTGCTTCCCCGCCCCGTCTCTCTGCTTGCCTTTCTGCCCACTTGTGATCTCTCTCTGTCAAATAAATGGATGAAATCTTAAAAAAAAAAAAAAAAAAGTACCTCTCTGATTGTTAACTCTGCTGATTTGAACCTTTAATGTTCTTTTTATTGTGTACTGAATTAATTAAAAACACCTTGAACTTCATAATCTGGTTTCAACTTTATCTTCTCACACACCATTGCCCAGATATAAACAAATCATTCTTGTTCCTTTATCCTTAACCACTCTTAATAGTTCTGGTTAGGGAGTGCTGCAATCCTACCTTTGTTTCAAGGTTCATCTCAAATGCTGCCTCCCTTCCCTTTCCTTAGCAACAAGAGGATCATCTCTCTGAATTCTATGGTACATTGTACCTTTCTTTATGGCATTTAGTTTGTTTTACTTTGTTTTATAGTTACATGTGACTTGTCTTATTCCATCCTACTAGGCTGTAATTTGCTTCAGGGAGAAAGTATGTTCATGGCATTGGAGTTTTAAATTTTCAAATATTTTATAAGTTTGTTTTATTTTTCCTTTTGTCCCTTGCATTTATTGAATTCAGGAACCTCCATTTTAAAAAAAAAATTATTTTATTTTATTTTTAGGAACCTCCATTTTTTCATGATTCTGTGCCTTCAAATAGGCACTTAGTAAATTTCAAGAGTGGTCATATACCATTGGGTTAATGGTATTTATGGATAGGAATAAAATCCACGTTAATTGACAGCTTTCTCTCTTTAAAAGGAAAACATGGATATGTATTCAAGAGTGAAAAGGCGAAGAAAATCACTGAGAAGAAATAGTTATGGGATACAGAATCATCATGAGGTCTCTACTGAGGGTGAAGAAGAAGGTTTGTAAAGTACCTTATGAAGTAAATACTACGAAGTTGAGGTGGGAGGGAGGAAGCATGTGTGAAGTAATAATATGCATAATATTGCTGGGTGGGTGATTTTTGGCTTTAGAGGTCTATATTGTATAATTTGGAATAATTTTTATTTGGCATTCTGAGTTTTTACTTTCACCTGGAAAAATGCCTTTATACTATCGCCATTATGTAATTTATTAGTAGTCCTCCCGTGACCTAGTCTGGTGTGACATTTGCCATGGACTGATTTGTTATTAGGTGAGGCCTCTTTTGTGTTTCGATAGATAGCTTCAAACTGGAAGCCTCTATCCATAGTCACTTTCTCTCTATAGCCTCTGAATCTCTGATTATTTGGGTCCCAAATTTAGTTATGGACTGAGAAGTAAATAGTGACATTCAGAGAAAGAGGGCCTGCTACTGTTAGTGGACGGGGTTGTACTGCTCTTTTCCAAGGCTTGTCTGGGCTCTGAACTGAAGAACCCTGGCTGAATTTTTAGGGTTGGAGCTGGGAACACGATGGAAGTAGCTTTGTCTCAAAGATTATAAATCAATGACTAGTAAGTACACCTATAGAACTCAATTCTATAGGTGTTAATTTTTATTGAAATGGATTTTCAGAAGATTCCATGTATTGTAAGTACAGGATAGTTGTATTTTACCAGGAAATCTTTACCAGTTCCTATTATTTGTATAGCTTAGATGGAGAAGATGGGTTTTTCCCTCAAATTCTCTAATGTATTATTAGCGAGTTTTGAAGAGCTGATATTTCTAACGAAGGTACTTTATTGAGCAAATATTATTGTTGTTACAGCTAGAACCTCTATATTGCTTCCTTTGGAGAAAATCAGTATAGGTGAGACAGATTTATAATGTGACTTTTGCCTTTTCATTAACTGAATACCTTTGTAGAGTTTTCAAAGTAGATTTGCCATGTATAGAATTTCTTCCCACAATATTGTTGTGCAGGTGTTTCTCAAAATGTAATATTTTTTGAGGATTTAAAGAGACTTAACTTGGGTATAAGTAATTTATTTAGAGAATAATATTGTATCTTCTGATTTTCTCTAGAACTTAATAATAAAAATTTTTATAAACTTGGAATAAGCTTCCAGATGTCATTATTAAAATATGAAGTCCTTTGCATTTTTAGTTTCCTATTTCACTCAATATTACTGGTGGTTTTAAAATTTTTCCTCTTCCTTAATATGGTTGTGTTGTGTTTACAATTCCTGTGGTTAAAAAGTTAATCACAAAGTATATTGGATTTGGGGGCCATAAGCCAGTAAATTTTTATCAGAGTTTAATTTAATTTATTATTATTTTTTAAAGGTTTTGTTTTTAAATAACGTCTACACCCAACATGGGGCTTGAATTAAAAAACCTGAGATTAAGAGTTACATGCTCTACTGACTGAGTCAGCCAGGCACCCCACCTCAGGCTTTTATTTTAAACTGTAAATTCGGGTTCCCCAGGTGGCTCAGTCTGTTAAGCCTCTGCCTTAGGCTCAGGTCACGATCCTGGAGTCACAGGATCGAGCCCTGTATCGGGCTCCCCGCTGAGCAGGGAGTCTGCTTCTCCCTCTGCCCCTTATCCTGCTCATGTGCTCTCTCGCTCTCTCAAATAAATAAATAAAATTAAAAAGTATATATATATACATATATATATGTAATAAATAGTGGTTTGGCTGTAACTATGGTATGACATATATCTACAGTTTATTTTTTTTTTAAGATTTTATTTTTTTGAGAGAGAGAGAGAGAGAGAGACAAAGAGAATGAGACCGAGAGCATGAGCAGGGAGGAGAGGGAGAAGCAGGCTCCCCGCAGAGCAGGGAGCCTGAAGTGGGGCTCAATCCCAGGACCCTGAGATTACGACCTGAGATGAAGGCAGACACTTTACCTACTGAGCCACCCAGGTGTCCCTAGCCAAAGCACTTTCTAAAAACTTTCAGGATTTATGTACATTATAATTTGTTTTTTAAGTGTATAGTTAAGCAAATCATAAAGTGATCACTTACATCAAGAAATAAACCATTAATACCCCAGAAATCGGCTTCATGCTCCCTCACAATTCCTACCTGCATTTTCCTACCAAAATAGAACTAATTTTGTGCTTATCTGTCGTCAGCAGGCCTAACAAACCATTATACTGCCAACAAAAATTGCTCTTGCTGTAACATTAGTAATTATCTTGTAAGCATATTTTTTTGAACTACCAAGTAGTGTTTGAATACTAACCTTTTTCACTGGTGGGTAACTGGCCATTAAATGAAGTTTGATCCAGTCAAATTTTGATTCATCTTCTATTATTGTTTTGTATGACCAAAGATCATAAGTATACCTAGGTTACTTAGCAGAGAGCTATATTATTTGTAGGAAAGGCATTTTTAAAAAATACCTATCTAGGTTGATTTTTAATTGTATTAGTATATGCTGTATCATAAAATGTTGACACTTTAAAATGTCAACTGTGCTGAGAGTAAAAGACAAAATATAAATACTCATTTCTCGAGTGAACCAGTCCTTGTGGATTAAAACAGCGATTCTTTTCTTTCGTGTGGGGGAAACTAGAATCTCAAGAGGAGGATGGAGATATAGAAGTTGAAGAGGCAGAAGGAGAAGAAAATGATAGACCATATAATTTGAGACAAAGGAAAACAGTAGATCGATACCAAGCACCTCCAATAGGTAAGAGATGCTGAAGAACTTCTTTTGTAGTTAACAGCTTATTCTGCTTCACCTCTTTAAAAAAATTAGTGCTGCTGAATTTAAAGATTTTATTTTTAAGTGATCTCTACATCCCATGTGGGGCTTGAATTTACAACCCCAAGAGTTGCACGCTCTACCAGCTGAGCCAGCCGGGCACCTCCAGTTTTGCTGAATTTAGAAGATTGGAATCTCTTGTAGTTCCATTTATCTTTTTTTTTTTTTTTAAGATTTTATTTTTATTATTTATTTGACAGACAGATCACAAGTAGGCAGAGAAGCAGGCAGAGAGAGAGGAGGAAGCAGGCTCCCTGCTGAGCAGAGAGCCCGATGCGGGGCTCGATCCGAGGACCCTGGGATCATGACCTGAGCTGAAGGCAGAGGCTTTAACCCATTGAGCCACCCAGGCGCCCCCCATTTATCTTTTCTTAATACAAACTGTTCATACACAGTACTGAAAGAAAGTGGAAGTACATAGTTGCAATATGGAATTATATACAGCATGTACAGTTTATTTAAAGACTCTGAAATTTAGTAATAAATACTGCTCATACTTTTTTAATACTTTAGATTTTATTGAACACTTTGATTTACAGCAGTTCTTTTAGGGGGAAGTGTCTCTGTGTTCCAAGTGGTTAAGTAGTTTAGCCAAAGTCACAAAACTGGACAGGACTACAGCTTGGCCAGTAATCTAAGTTTATTTGTTTGTTTGTTTGTTTATTTATTTTTTAAGATTTTTAAAATTTATTTATTCGACAGACAGAAATCACAAGAAGGCAGAGAGGCAGGCAGAGAGAGAAAAAGGGAAGCAGGCTCCCCGCTGAGCAGAGAGCCCGATGTGGGGCTCGATCCCAGGGTTCTGGGATCATCACCTGAGCCGAAGGCAGAGGCTTTAACCCACTGAGCCACCCAGGCGCCCCTTTTTTTTTTGTTTGTTTAAAGATTTTATTTATTTGAGAGAGAGAGAGAGAGTGAGAGCACGAGTGAGGTGAGGAGTAGAGGGAGAAGCAGACTCCCTGCTCAGTAGAGAGCCTGATGTGGGACTCCATCCTGGGACTCCGGGATCATGCTTAACTGAGTGAGCCACCCAGGCACCCCAATACTTAAAGTCTTAATGCTCTAAAATGATGATTGAATCTCTGGAAGGGGTGGGTCAGAGTTATCTTACTAGAGGCTTGCCTCTAGTTTATGCAGGTTGGTATGCAGACATTATACCAGGTAGGAGTCACTGTCACAGATAGCCCTGTTGATAATGGGGGAGATATGTAAAGATAGAAAAAAGATTGTGAGCCATTTTTATAGATAAAAGAAATCTTTATTGGGGTATAATTGAAATGCAGTGTACTGCAAGTACACATATTTAATATGTACACTTTGGCAAATTGGACATACCTTAGGTACGTACCTATGAAACTGTCATCACCATCAAGATACTGAACATGTTTATCAACCCCCCAAATATCTTGTTGCCTGTTTGTAATCTTGTAACCTTCTGGAACCATTTCCATCCCAGTCCTCAAACAGGCACTGATCTCATCTGCTTTCTCTAACCGTAGATGAGTTCACATTTTCTTAAATTTTATGTACAATATATACTCTTTTTTGTCCGACTTCTTTCACTCAGCATAATTGTAAGACTCATCCATGTTGTTGAAAATAATACGTGTGTTTCTTTTTATTACCAAACAGCATTCCATTGTATGGATATATCATAATTTGTTTATTCATTCATTTGTGGATGAACATTTGGATTGTTGACATTTTTAGTGTTTTGCTGTTACAGATTTGTTATGAACATTCATGTGCAAGTCTTTGGACATACTGTTTCATTTTTCATAAACACTGAGGAGTAGAATGGTTGGGTTTGTTACTCGGTTTATGTTTAATGTGCTAAGAAATTGCCAGACTGTTTTCCAGAGTGATTGTACCACTTACATTCTCCTTAAGAGTACATGAGAGTCCAGTTGCACCATTCTCTTGCCACATACTTGGTATGGTCCGTTTTTGAAATTAATTTTAATACATATTTACTGTAGTTTAAATGTCCATTTCCCAAGTGATGTTGAGCATCTTTATGTGCTGCTTTGCCAGCATTATCTCTGGTGAAACGTCTGTTCATATCTCTTGCCCATTTTTTCAGTTGAGTTGTTTATTTTTTCAGTACTGAGTTTTAAGAGTCCTATGTATTCTGGCAGTCAGTTCTTTATCAGATACATGATTTGCAAAAATTTTCTCTGTGTGTAGCTTGTTTCCTTTAATTTCTTGATAGTGTCTTTCAAAGAGCAGAATTTGTAATTTTGATGAACTCCAATATATTAAGTTTTTTAATGGATTATGCTTTTGGTGTGGTATCCAAAAAAATCTTTGTTTAACCCCAGATGATGAAGATTTAATTTAACATCTTTTTAGAAAGTTTGTTTGCAACTTATGCTATTACCTGCTACCAAGTTTTTATTTTTGCTGTACTCCTTCTAGATAGCATTTGGAACTTGAACACGTAAGACTCACTTCTATTCAGAAAGTTAACAGAAGTAATTTCTATTCCTTTAATATATCAGTTTATCAATTTATCATTAGTTATTTCTTTGCTGTCTTTTTTTCTTTTTCTTTAAGTACCAGCGCATCAAAAAAAGAGGGAAAACACACTGTTTGATATTCACAGATCTCCAGCAAGAAGAAGCCATATCAGGTATGTTTTGTTGGTTTTCAAAAGAGGAAAAATTTATATCAGTTATTTAGATATATTCTTTAAATAATACATAACAAAATGCCTTATAATTAGAATAGGGGTATGGATGGTGTTGATAATGTCAATGAGGAACTAAATGGTATCTTTCTTTAATTAAGGACTAGTAGTTATTATCTTACATGTGACTCTTCTCTTCCTAGTTCAGTTTGCTTGGAATAGTTACTGTTTTAACAATTATGTTCTCTACAGCTACATAGCTCTTTGGTGATCTCTTAGTAGAGTTGAATCTAAACAACTCACATTGCTTTCACTTGAAACAGTGGTTCAGTTAGTCTTTACTGTTTTTCCCCTTTCTTTCTTTTTTTTAAAGATTTTGTTTATTTGAGACAGAGAGAGAGAGAGCGTTAGCCAGCACACACATGAGTAGGGGAGGGGTGGCACAGAGTAAGAGGGAGAAGCAGACTCCCTGCTGAGCAGGGAGCCTGATTCAGGGCTCCATCCCAGGACCCAGAGATCATGACCTGAGCTGAAGGCAGATGCTTAACCAACTGAGCCACCCAGGCACCCCTTATTGGCCATTTTTATATCTTATTCTTTTTTTTTTTTATATCTTCTTTGTAAAGATTTCTGCTTAAATTTCTGCCCTCTTAAAATGAAGTTGTTTGCCTTCTTACTGAGTTTTAAGTTTTAAAAATATATTCTAAACATAAATCTTTTGTCACATGTACGTATTACAAGTGTTTGCTCCATTGTTTGACTTGGCTATTCTCAAAATGATGTGTTTTGAAGAGCAAATGTTTAAACATTTTTTAAAATGAATTTTTAGTTTTGGAACAATTTTTGCTTTGCAGAAAATTTGCAAAAATAGTATAGGTTTCCCTTAAACCTCTTACCCAGTTTGTTGTTGTTGAATATTTTATTTATTTATTTATTTGACAGAGAGAGAGAGAGACGCAGTGAGAGAGGGAACACAAGCAGGGGGAGTGCGAGAGGGAGAAGCAGGCTCTTCCCTGAGCAGGGAGCACAATGCGGGGCTTGATCCCAGGACCCTGGCATCATGACCTGAGCCGAAAGCAGACTCTTAACAACTGAGCCACCCAGGCGCCCCCCTCTTACCCAGTTTTTGTCATTGCTAACATGTTGTGGCATGTTTGTTAAAACTAAACAGTGATATTGGTACATAACTACTTACCAGCCTTCAAGGTTTATTTGGGTTTTAATAGTTTTTTCATTAATGTTCCTTTTCTGCTGCATAATACAAATGAGGGTACCACCATATTACATGTAGTTGTCATGTCTCCACAGTCTCCTCTGGTCTGTGACAGTTTTTTGTCTTCCTTATTTTTCATGATCTTGGTAATCTTGATGAATCCTGTCCCTGTATCTTTTTTTTTTTTTTTAATTTAAGACTTTATTTATTTATTTGTCAAAGAGAGAAAGAGCACAAGGAAGGGGAAGGGCAGGCAGAGAGAGGAAATAGGTTCCCTGCTGAGCAGGAGACTGATGCGGAACTTGATCTCAGGACCCTGGGATCATGACTTGAGCTGAAGACAGATGCTCAACTGACTGAGCCACCCAGGCATCCCACTATCCCTATATCTTGTGAAATGTCCCCCAGTCTGTCTAATCATGTTTTTCTCTGGATGAGACTGGGGTTAGGATTTTTGGAAAGATTACTCAGGAGGAAAAGGATCCTTCTTGTTGTATCACATCAAGGGGAAAATTATATCCATATGACATCACTGATAATGTTAACTTAACCTTTATAACTTGGTTAGAGTTGTGTTTGCCATGTTTCTCCAGTGTAAAGGTACTGTTTTTCCATTTCCATATATATTTTTTTAATATAAACAAATCACTAAGTCTTGCACACCTTCAGAGAAAGGTAGTGGTTTGGAAATTAAGCTCTATCTCTTGGAGGGGGAGTGTCTACCTGTATTACTTAAAATTCTTTTGTAAGACATTGGCATCCTCCCCTTAAAAATATTTATTTAGTCATTTATATTAGTATGGATGCGTGCTTTTTTGTTATTACTTTAATGAAATAATTACGTTATTGTGTTGGTCAAATTGTACCTGTTTTAGCCATTGTGTCCCTTTTACATGCCTCCATCATTTTGTTTTTTGAGTACTACTTTATTTTCTGTCATTACAACATGCGCCAGGCTCATCGTAAACATTCTGTGCCCCAGCTCTAGGATAAGCCATCTCACTAAGGATCCCTGTTATCTTTTATTGGAGAATAATACATAGAAGCCAGTATCTAGATACTATGTATGTTTGTACACAGGGCCCTCTTGTAGATAGGTAATCTTATGTATGTACACTAACCTATGTATACAGACACATTTATAATTGTTTCTGTACCCATCTTTATATTAAGCTAAACATGAGTTCTTACTGAAGTGGGCCACTCTAATCCACTATCACAGAGTTTATTCTAATCTTTCTTGTTTATCTTGTAACTTTCAGGCATTGAGAGGCCTGACTCCTACTATCTACAACTCTTATTGGTTGGTTCAAATTTATATGAAGATCAGAATATCCATTTTTTTTTTTTCCTTTCTTTTTTTTTTTTTTTTAATTTTTTATTTTAATAAACATATAATGTATTTTTATCCCCAGGGGTACAGGTCTGTGAATCATCTGGTTTACACATTTCACAGCACTCATCATAGCCCATACCCTCCCCAATGTCCATTTCCCCACCACCCTCTCCCGTCCCCCTTCCCCCCCGCAACCCTCAGTCTGTTTCTTGAGATTGAGTCTTTTATGGTTTGTCTCCCTCCCAATCCCATCTTTTCATTTTTTCTTTTCCTACCTCTCCCCAAACCCCCCCACCTTGCATCTCCCCTTCCTCATATCAAAGAGATCATATGATAGTTATATTTCTCCGATTGACTTATTTCGCTAAGCATGATACCCTCTAGTTCCATCCACGTCGTCGCAAATGGCAAGATTTCATGTCTTTTGATGGCTGCATAGTATTCCATTGTGTATATATACCACATCTTCTTTATCCATTCATCTGTTGATGGACATCTAGGCGCTTTCCACAGTTTGGCTATTGTGGACATTGCTGCTATAAACATTCGGGTGCACGTGCCCCTTCGGAGCACCACGTTTGTATCTTTAGGATATATACCCAGGAGTGCAATTGCTGGGTCGTAGGGTAGCTCTATTTTCAGTCAGAATATCCATTTTTAAAAATGTTATTTATTCACTTGACAGAGATCACAAGTAGATAGAGAGGCAGGCAGAGAGAGAGGGAGAAGCAGGCTCCCCACCAAGCAGAGAGCCTGTTGTGGGGCTCGATCCCAGGACCCTGAGATCATGACCTGAGCTGAAGGTAGAGGTGCAACCCACTGAGCCACCCAGGCGCCCCTGAAGGCAGACTCTTAACCAACAGCCACCAGGTGCCCCCAGGTCCTTTGTATTTTCACTTAAATGTTGTAATCGGCTTGTTAATTCATTTCTTTCTTTTCTTTTTTAAAAAAGTTAATTAATTAATTAGGATCCCAGGACCCTGGGATCATGACCTGAGCTGAAGGCAGCTGCTTAATGACTGAGCCACCCAGGTGCCCCCAACATTTATTTTATTTTATTTTTTTTAGAGCACACACACGTGTGTGCATGTGAGTGGGGGAGGATGGGCAGAGGAAGAGAGAATCTTAAGCAGATTCCACGCTCAGTGCGAGCCCCATGCAGTACTCGATCTCAGAACCCTGAAATCATGAGCTGAGGCAAAATCAAGAGTCTGATGCTTAACCTACTGAGCTGCCCAGGTGGCCCCCCCCCCTTTTTTTTTTTTAAAGAGTATTCTCTACATGCACTGTGGGGCTTAGACTCCCAATTTGAGATCAAGAGTCCAGTACTGGGGAAGCTGGGTGGCTTAGTGGGTTAAGCCTCTGCCTTGGGCTCAGGTCATGATCTCAGGGTCCTGGGATCAAGGCCCAAATTGGGCTCTCTGCTCGGCCTGCTTCCCCGCCCCCTCTGCCTGCCTCTCTGCCTACTTGTGATCTCTCTCTCTCTCTCTCTCTCTGTGTCAAATCAATCAGTCAATCAATCAATATTAAAAAAAAAAATAAAGAGTCCAGTGCTCCTCTGACTTAACCAGCCAGGCACTCCTGTTAATTCCTGCAGTAAAAGCCTGCTGGGATTTTGTTTGGATTATATTAAAACTGTAGGTCAATATGGGGAGAATCGATATTATAATAATATTTAGTTTGGTAATCCATAAACGTGTTATATCATCTCATTTAGTTAAGTCTTTTGAAATTTCTCTCAACAGTGATTTGTAGTTTACATTGTAGAGGTTTTTCATGTCTTAAATTTATTTTTAAGTATTTCCTATTTTATGCTTCAGTGGAATTGCTTTTAAAAATTGTTTTCAGGATGCCTGGGTGGGTAAGTGTCTGCCTTCAGCTCAGATTCATGATCCCAGGGTTCTGGGATGGAGTCCCACATTGTATCATACTCCATGTTCAGCAGCGGTCTGCTTCTCCCTCTGCCTTCCACTCCCCGTGCTTGTGCACGCTCTCTCTCTGGCGAATAAATAAACACAATCTGTAAAAAAAAAAATATATATATATATATATTTTAAAAAAGCCCCTGCTTTCTAGGTGTACCTGGCTGGCTCAGTCAGAAGAGCATGTGACTCTTGATTTTGGGGTTGTGAGTTCAAGCCTTACCTTGGGTGTAGAGATTACTTAAATGAATAAATAAAAACTTAAAAAAAAGAACAAAAACCTCTGTAAAAAAACCCACTTTCTAATTGTTTGCTACTAAGATTTAAAAATAGAATTGTTTTGTCTGTTAACTTTGTATCCTGTGACCTTAGCAAATTTTGTTTTTAGTTCTAGTAGTTGTTTTGTAGATTACTGAGTATTTTCTGTATAAACCATATTGTCTGCAAGTAGAGACAGTTTCAGTCTCTGTGAGTTGTATTTCTTTCCTATTGTAATGACTAGGGTCCTCTGTACAGTGGTGAATAGAAGTTCTGAGAGTGGGTATCTTTGTGTCATACCTGTTTTGGGGGAAACGTTCACTATTTCTCCAGTAAGTAGGGTATTAGCTGAAGGATGTTTGTTTATTTGTTTTGTTTTTAAGATTTATTTATTTGAGATGTGAGAGAGAGTACAAGAGGGGAGGTGGGGCAGAGTGAGAGGGAGAAGCAGGCTCCCCAGGTCCAGGAATCAAGCCCCGAGTGAGGCTCTCTTTTCAGCCAGGGAGCCTGCTTCTCTCTTCCCCTCTGTCTGCTGCTCCCCCTGCTTGTGCTCACTCTCTCTCTCAAATAAATAAATAAAATCTTGAAAAAAAAAAAAAACCTTAAAAAAATTAAAATAGGGGCACCTGGGTGGGTCATTGGGTTAAGTCTCTGCCTTTGGCTCAGGTTATGATCTCAAGGTCCTGGGATCAAGACCCACATCGGGTTCTCTATTTGGCAGGGACCCTGCTTCCCCCTCTCTCTCTGCCTGCCTCTCTGCCTACTTGTGATTTCTCTCTGTCAAATAAATAGATGGAGTCTTAAAAAAAAAATTAAAATAAAATAAAAAGTAAAAAGAATGAGTAGAATGGAGAGAAGTGGATGTTTGTGTCCCAACCTTAAAAGTAAGGTGTGAACTATGTGGAATTTAGGAAACAAAATAAATGAACAAAATAAAAGAGATAAACCAAAAAACAGACTCTTAACTATAGAGAATAAACAGATCGTTTCCAGAGGGCAAGGTATGGGGGGATGGGTGAAATAGGTAAAGGGGATTAATAGTACACTTAGCTGGATGAGCACTCAGTAATATATAGAATTATTTAAACATTTTTTTTAATGTTTTTATTTATTTATTTGTAAGAGAGAGAGAGCACAAGCAGGGAGAGCTGCCAGAGGGAGAAGCAGGCTCCCTACTGAGCAGGGAGCCAATGCAGGGGTTGATCCCAGGACTCTGGGATCATGACCTGAGCAAAAGGAAGACGCTTAACAACTGAGCCACCCAGGCGTCCCTGTTTTACTTTAAATTTTTAAGATTGTATTTGTGAGTAATCTCTACACCCAATGTGGGACTCAAACTCACAACCTGAGATCAAGACTTGTATGCTCTACTGATTGAGCCAGCCGGGTCCCCCTCTATCGTTTTGTATTGCTTGGACTGATAACATTTATATTTTTTCTGTGACACTTATTAAATCTTACTTGATTAATTTATTAGGTTAATTCTAAAAGTCAAAAACCAATTAATAGCTTTTACATTTCTTTGAATAATTATAGTGTTTTTCACTGTAGAGCCAAGTTGGGTGTTAGGATTAAATTTTGTTTTTGAAAATACTTTATTTATTTACTTGAGAGCAAGAGGGCAGGGGGAGGAGCAGAGGGGGAAGAAGAGGGAGAGGTAAGAATCCCAACCAGACCCCACACTGAGTGCAGAGCCAGATGGAGCTCAATCCCACATGATCTCCCACGAGATCATGACCCCAGCCAAAACCAACCAAAAGTCAGCTGCTCAGCTGACTGAACCACCCCATGCTGTTTTTTTTTTTTTTTTTAAAGTTTAAGTAATCTCTGTACCCCCCATGGGGCTTGAACTCAGGACCCTGAGATCAAGACTTGCATGCTCTTCAGACTGAGCCAGCCAGGTGCCCCAACAGTGTATTTTTTTTAAAACATTTATTTTTTTTATTTTAAGATTTTATTTATTTATTTGACACAGAGAGAAAGATCACAAGTAGGCAGAGAGGCAGGCAGAGAGAGAAGGAAACAGGCTCCCTGCTGAGCAGAGAGCCTGATGCGGGGCTCGATCCCAGAACCCTGGGACCATGACCTGAGCCGAAGGCAGAGGCTTAACCCACTGCCAACAGTGTATTTTTTAAAACCATTTGCTGCTATAATGATTTTAAGGATTTTACTCTATTTAATAGGAGAAAGAAGCATGCCATTCATAGTAGTGACACAACTTCTTCTGATGAAGAACGCTTTGAAAGGAGGAAATCCAAAAGCATGGCAAGAGCAAGAAATAGGTTAGTAAATTTTTTATTGTTATATACATTATAGAAAAAAGGAAGAACAGTCCTTTTTTGAATGGGATTCTTATCTGCACTAGCACTTTGCTAACACTGATATTCTATACATATTTTAGACAAGAGTAATGCACTGACTTGCTTTTTACTTAGTAATTCTTAAAATAGAAATCTAATCTTGGAAAACTTCTCCTAAATTGTTTACTATGTAACTACTCAATGGAATGCAGGAACGTAAAGGAGGAAGAACCAAGGGGAAGAGGCCAACAACTATGGTAGTATTTCCTTGGTACCATTCCTGTAATCCAGATTCATTTAATGAGGCTGATTTTAGGTGTTTATAGTGATTACAGCATTCAGAGTAAGATTTGGTTTCTGTGGTTTTTTTTTTTTTTTTAAGATTTTATTTAATTATTTGAGGGAGAACATGAGAAAGGGAGAGCTTGAGTTGGGGGAGAGGGGCAGAGAGAGAGGGAAAAACAGACTTCTTGTTGAGCAGGGAGCCTAATGCAGGGCTGATTCCAGGACCCTGAGATCATGACCCGAGATCATGACCATCACTTAACTGACTGAGCCACCCAAGGGCCCCTGATTTGATTTCTAATAAAATTGTCTCAGGAGCCCTTCCATTTTATTGGAAAATTCGTTTTGTTTTGGTTCAGTGAGTGCCATCTGGTAGTCTTTGGTTATTATGTGGTTCACAAAAACCTCAGGAGTTTTCACTGGGTGAGAACCAGTATTTTGTCTAGTAAGTAATTAGAATGTCAAATGAAAATTTATTCTTTAAAACTTGAGTTAATTTTCTAGCTTCTATTTATACTATTCGAGATAAATTATATTTAGAAAATTTATGTTTAGCAAAGTATTTCTATAATTTAGCATTATATATCTATTGTAGAAATACCAAATTTTCAGTTAGTTGGTCTTGGAAAACAAATTTGGATTGGTGTAGATTTTATGCTGAAAATAATTCCTCATGTGGATGATGGAAAGAAAATGTAAGAGAAGAAAAAAAATCTAAGTTTATTTATTTTTTTAATTTCAAAAATTTTTAAAAAAGATTTTATTATTTGTCGGAGAACACGAGAGCACAAGCAGGGGGGGCAGCAGGCAGGGTCAGAGGCAGGCTCCCTGCTGAGCAGGGAGCCCTAGGCAGGGCTTGATTCCAGGACCCTTGGAATCATGACTTGAGCCAAAGGCAGACACTTAACCTACTGAGTGACCCAGGTGGCCCAAAATCTAAGTTTAAATAAAACAATTTAATGCCTATTTAATGTGAACTATTCTGATACTTGGTTTGGAAGTGTTTTTTTTTTGGAAATATATATATATATTTTTTTTAAAGATTTTATTTATTTATTTGACAGAGAGAGATCACAAGTAGGCAGAGAGGCAGTCAGAGAGAGAGGGAGAAGCAGGCTCCCCGCTGAGCAGAGAGCCCGATGTGGGGCTCGATCCCAGGACCCTGAGATCATGACCTGAGCTGAAGGCAGAGGCTTTAACCCACTGAGCCACCCAGGCGCCCCTGGAAATATATTTTTAAGGTTAAGTTAGGATTCAGAAATGTGAGTGAAAAGTACATTCGTTATAGAAACTATACTTCTTTTGAGGTTATTTATGTCATCTTTTTGGTTTTTATACAAGATAAAAAGAGGAAGTAGATTATATTTTCTTAGGGGGAGTAAAATTAAATAAGATTTTAGGTGGCTAAAGATCATTTTTAAGGTAGTTACACAGAAGATAAGGGTTAGTTAGCTCAAAAGTGATCTAAAATTGGTTTCCTTTGAATTAAAGAGAAAGAAATTTCCTTAATCATGTAGACATACCCACATAATACCTGAGGACAAATATAAATATTATAATAAAGTTTGAGTTCATTTAATACTTGTATGTAATATACACATAGTAGATCTGTTTTAATTTTATACTTGTATAATATCCAATATCAGATATGTTGTTTTCTAAGTTGGAATAGGTTGGGTTCTTTGGACAGATAAATAGATTAGTGATCTTGTTTGTTTTGTCTAGTGAATACATTTATTTTTGGCCTTGAAAGTTGAAAAGTACTTTAAAAATATGAAATCCTTGTTTTCTGGGTTTTCAGAAAAAGGAGAAAGATGAAAATGTGTCAAAGATTTACACTTACTTTGATGTTAAAAATGTAAAACTTCTAATGTTCTCTACTTGGATTTTTATGAATTTCAGGTGTTTGCCTATGAACTTCAGAGCAGAAGATTTAGCTAGTGGTATTCTCCGAGAACGTGTCAAAGTGGGTGCAAGCTTGGCTGATGTTGATCCAATGAACATTGATAAATCAGTAAGTTTTGTAAATGTTTTTCTAGAAGGAGCTTTTTTTTAAAATGTTACTTCTTGTTTCTAAGTCAACACACAATAAAAATAAAAACCTAGATACCACTATTATTAGTGTTTTGATGCATATGATTTGAAACGTAGCACTCTGGTACCGTGTGTTGTTTACTCAAGTTTTTTTTTTTTTTTTTTAAACCATTTCAGTGTTAACTGACATATATAATAAAAAATGGGTAGGAAATGAGGCTGACAAATAAGGCAAGGCCCCATAAATCGTAGTATGCAGTGGGGCATTGTTAAAGCTACTTAGTTTCATGATCAGATTTACATTGTAGATGTAATATTCTGTCTATGTTGTAGTTAGTGAATTTGAGGGAAGCAAGGCTGGCATTAGGGAAGCTGGCTTAGACATAGTTGTAACATAGTAATTTGGAGTAATGGTGATGGTAGGGTAACGACGGAAAGAAGAAATAGGTGGATTTGACAGAATTCAGGAGAGAATTCAAGTTTGATGAATTGGTTGGATTTATTGCTTTTGGCAAATGAGGGAGAGAAACAAGTTGAATATATGACCTTAGTTTCTGGCTTAAGTGACTCTCTGAGGTAGGGAACATTATAAGAAGAATATATTTTAAGGAGTCAAGATGATTTAGTTAGTTGTAGACGTGTTTAGGTGTCAGTGGCACATCACAAATGGAAGTAATTTGTAGGAAATTAATTACTTAGGTTTAGCATTAGGGAGAAGTATCTAGAAATTCAGATATGGGTCCCCAATATAAAGATAGTTGAGATCACTATGGGAATGGATCATAGTACCCGGGGAAAGTATGTAGTATGAGAAGTGAGACAAGATGTAGAGGATATAGTAGATTCTTACTGTTAGTATAATCTTTTGGGGGGAAATATTTTGGAATATTTACTGCATAACCAAGATTGTATTTTATATTTTTTTAATTTTGTTCCCATAAGCCTTTCTGTATGACATAATTTGATTCTCATATGAGAAACTTAAGTTATGAAATGTAGTTGTATAATAATTCAAAATGAAATGTTAGCTATCTCTAATCTGAAAATATTTTTTAATTGAGGACCTTATTTAGAATATTGAATTCACAATCTCATATTCTCAGAGGACCTTGATTTTTTTTTTTTTTTTTTTTTATGATGTATGCTTTTTATTTTTTATTTTTTATTTTTTTTTTTCTTATCTTTTTTTTTTTTTTAATTTTTTTATTTTAGACCTTGATCTTTTTTTAAAAAAGATTTTATTTATTTATTTTAGAGAGTGTGAGTGAGCATGAGTGGGGGGAGGGGGCAGGGAGGAGGGGAGAGAATCTCAAGTAGACTCTGCCCTGAGCGAGGAGCCCGATGGGGGTGGGTGGGGTGGGGGTTGGGGCTTGATCCTGCAACCCTGAGATTAATCAGTTGAGCCACCCAGGTGCTCTTCAGAGGACCTTACTTAATGATCTTTGGTTATTTGGTTTACCAGCACTTTACTCTCTTGAATCTAGTCAATTTTAGATGTCTCTGCCCTTCAGTAAGAGTATTTCTTTAAAATTTGATAACATATATAAGAAAATATAGTTTCTCTTAGAATGTTTCTGTTAAACTCTGCGTTTATTTTTCCAGATTACTTACTTTTTAAAATATAGTAACATTTCATTGTGAAACATTTTCAAGTACTGTTAATAGATAGAGGGGAAGAAATCTGCCCTAATCCAGCAGTCAGAGGCAATCACTGTTAATATTTTGGCAGTATTTCCTTCAAGTGCTTTTTTCTATACAATTTTTATTTTACAAAGTCTTTTAGGTATGGGGTGCCTAGGTGGCTCAGTCAGTTAAGAGTCTGACTCATGATTTCCACTCAGGTCATGATCTCATGGGTCATGAGATAGAGCCCCCATGTCAGGCTCTGTGCTCATCAGCAAGAAGTCTGCTTGAGATTCTCGCCCTCTGCCCTTCCCCCCACTTTCCCTCTTATCTCTCAAATAAGTAAATCTTTACAAAAAATAAAGAAGAAACCTGGTTGGGGCGCCTGGGTGGCTCAGTGGGTTAAAGCCTCTGCCTTCGGCTCAGGTAATGATCCCAGGGTGCTGGGATCGAGCCCTGCATTGGCCTCTCTGCTCAGTGGGGAGCCTGCTTCCCCCTCTCTCTCTGCCTGCCTCTCTGCCTGCCTCTGATCTCTCTCTGTCAAATAAATAAATAAAATCTTAAAAAAAAAAAAAAAAAGAAACCTGGTTATGTAAAGTTCAGCTTTGGAGTGTCATAGACCATTGTAGTAGCTAAGGTGTTATTCACCCAACTTCTAAATCAGTTTTTATTCCCTTGGGGACATTATTGCGCTTGCTAAGAATATATGTGATAGATGGTATTTTGAAAGGCATTTAAAATACTAGAGTGTGACCACAACTTATCATCTCCTATAGATATCCATTAAAGTGTTAGACTGGCTATTAATCTTGTCCTTAGTTGCTAGGAGATTAAAGAATGGTAGCTTTACTTAGCTGAATTGAAATATAAACTTGAATTTTACTGCTAAATTTATTTTTCCACATTTCAACAGTGTAAATCTTTGTAGTACCCGCTGAAGGCATATATTTCTGAATCCTAAGACTATCAAATTTTAAAAATTCTGTAAGCAGTTAAAATTATTTTATATTAAACTTTTTCCCTTCTTCCCAAGGTGCGGTTTGATAGCATAGGTGGATTGAGCCATCATATTCATGCACTAAAGGAAATGGTAGTATTCCCACTTCTATATCCAGAAATTTTTGAAAAATTTAAGATCCAGCCTCCAAGGTAAGTAATATTCTAGATATTTATTATTGTAACTACTGTTGGTTTATTAAATTTCAGTTAGTAAATGATTAGAATTATTTCATATGTATTTATTTGATGTGTTCTAACAATGAGAATTAAGAATGAGATTTTACTATTCAATATTCAAAGTCTTTGGTACTGAGTGTATTCTCGAAGTTCACATTTTAGCATTTAAGAGTCAGTCATAAGATAGAAATCTTTATGCAGGCCTTGAGTATACAAGTAGATTGCCAAAATGGATTTTCTTTAATTTGGCCTCCTAATAACATTGAGTTTGATTCTTTATGTTGTTTAGTCTTTGGAAACACAATTTCAATTAAGTGTTTCTTTGACTTGATGATGGGGTAGTTTTGAAATGGTAAACTTGATATTTATTTTTATGATAAGATTAATTGTGTTTGATCATAAGATAGCTAGGCTGAAAAAAGGCTAGAAATTATGTTAAAGGAAATTGGGCAAAATAAAATATTCTGAAGATGTATATATAGACTGTCAGGTTTAAACTGCTAAATATTCCTTTTCATTTTCCATCTGTTTCAGGATGTAAATCTTGTTAAAGAGTCATCCTCTATTCCATTCATCAGTAGGTTAAAAATGTGGCTTATAATTCTGAAGTGGCTTTTTTAAAATCACAAAAGCAATATGTTTGTTTTTTGTAGATATAACTTGAATTTTACACATAATTATTACTTTTTTCAAAGTCGTTAAAGTAATATAGCTATGGAAGAAATTGAAACAAAATGGAGAGAGATAAGCAGAAAGTGTTATAAGTGGAGGGTAATCTTACTCCTTAGGGATGAATAATTTTGTATATATTTAGAAAATTTTTTAAAAAATATTTTATTTATTTATTAGAGAGAGAAAATGAGAGAGCATGTGAGGGGGGAGGTCAGAGGGAGAAGCAGACTCCCTGCTGAGCAGGGAGCTGGATGCAGTACTCAATCCTGGGACTCCAGGATCATGACCCTAGCCGAAGGCAGTTGCTTAACCACCTGAGCCACCCAGGCGCCCCAGTTTTGTATATTTTTTATATAAAGGCTTATTTTATACATGTATGTGTATGCTAAGTTTATATTTTGTCTGTATTAAGCACATAAAAACATTTAATATTGGTGAAATTATTCAGTAATACCTTTATATAATCCTTTTTTACTCTACAGTATATTCTAGACACCTTCCCATATCAATAATGTGTGTATCATTCTTTTTGACATTTTAGTAGTATTTTGTTTTATGGATGTAACAGTGTATTTATCTGTACCTTATTATTTTTTTTAAGATTTTTTTTTATTTTTTCAGACTTTAAGTAATCTCTGTACCCAACACAGGGCTCGAACTCACAACCCCAAGATCAGGAGTCGCATGCTCCCCTGGCTGAGCCAGCCAGGTGCCCCTATCTGTGCATTACTAATAGATAACACTTAAAATTTTTCAATTTTTCACAGTTAGAATTAATGCTTTTTGGAACATCCATTTAATATCTATATTATATTCTTTTGTGTCTTTATATATGCTACATTCTAAGATAAGAAATTTCTGGGTCACAGGGAGAACACATTTAAAACTTTTATATGTCTTGCCAAGTTACTCTTTTCTCTGATTTGCCTACCAAAGTTTTATTGTTGAAAACATCCTTGAATGCTCTCAGCAAAGTGAAACTTTTGTCTTTATACTATAGGAAGCTTTCCTGGTGTGTAATAGCTATCATATACATTAGTACAAATTTATATGGGTGATGCATCCTTTTGTGTTCATTATTAGTGGTGGTGATAGCATTATCTTACTTCTGTTGATTCTTTTTTCCTTTAGGGGCTGTTTGTTTTATGGCCCTCCTGGCACAGGTAAAACCTTGGTTGCCAGAGCATTAGCTAATGAGTGCAGTCAAGGAGACAAAAAGGTCGCTTTTTTTATGCGAAAAGGAGCAGACTGTCTGAGCAAGTGGGTTGGTGAATCTGAACGGCAACTTCGGCTTCTTTTTGATCAGGTAAGTGAAATCAGCTTATATGAGTATCTTCTTTAAAATGGAATATTTGTTATATTTAGTCTGTAAATATAAACTGTTTATAAGGAGGCATATTTCCAATTAGTATGTTTAATTTGGGATCAGTAATCTGAATTTGTATGCTTTGGATGTATTTAATAGCAGTTTAAATAGTACTAACTTAAGATGATTCACAAACCATTTATTAAGGTGGATAGTAGGCATATAATACCTTTTTAGGTGCTTTTGAGAACCTGGAGTATAACATGTATGTTACTAGGTTTTAATCTAATTGAGGAAATAGAACAAGCATAAGAAGTTAAATATCTGTGCAAGAAATCTCACAGAGCAGTGTATTATTTTCATGAGCTGTAAATGTGGTGCTAGAAGAATTCAGTAATTAATGTTCTTTCTTTCTTTATTTTGAGAGAGAGAGAGAGTTCGTGCAGGGAGGGGGTGCAGAGGGAGAGAATCCCAAGTAGACTGCACTAAGTGCAGAGCCTGATGTGGGGTTCATCCCACAACCCTGAGATCATGACCTGAGCGGAAACCAAGAATCAGATATTCAATTGGCTGAGCCACCCAGACACCCCAGTAATGAGTGCTTTCAAAAGGCAGGGTTAGGTGACTGAATATCATGTAGACAGTCTTCATTTTTTTTTTTAAATTACTATAGCTTTAACAATATTATTTCATAAGACTTTTATTAACTTAGTCTTGTTATAAATTTACTTTTGATTATTTGAACTAGTGAAGGATATCAGTCATATTTGGCAATGCAACTTTTATTTCATTATATCTAAGGAAATTACATGAAATTAAAAAATTTTCAAAAAGCAATCTTTGAGTAGTCATTACTTGAGTTCATGTGTATTAAAGTCCTTTGTAGTTGGTAAAGCACTTAAAATATTTTTATTCATTTTAAAATTTATTATTTATTTTTTAAAAAAGTTTTATTTATTTGAGAGAGAGAGAGAGAAAGCACGAGAGGGGGAGGGTCAGAGAGAGAGGCAGACTCTCTGCTGAGTGGGGAGCCTGATGTGGGACCTGATCCTTGGACTCTGGGATCTTGACTGGAGCCAAAGGCAGATGCTTGACTGACTGAGCTACCCGGCTGCCCTCAAATATTATTTTTAGTTACTATGAGAAACTCCCACGTTCTAGATAATGGGAGTAGAAAGAGGAATAGGGTAAAATTTTTGCCTTCAAGGTGTTTGGTGTCTATTGGGAAGTGAAACAGTTTGCTTAAAGAGAATTTACTAATAATTGAAAAATACAAATATAGAGCAGTATTGGTAGATGAAAGAAGAATTAGTTTGGGAATTAGTTTGGGAATGGTGGTATATTGTCCAGTGACTTAATTTTAAATTTTTGACAGGGCTATGTAATATGCTTTTAGCCCCTTCATGCTGGGAGTAGGAATGTCTGTTGGTTTCCCCCTCTCGTGCTTTCTCTCTCTCTCTCAAATAAATAAAACTTTAAAAAAAATAAATAATAAATTTTAAAATGAATAAAAATAGTATTTGAAGTGCTTTACTAACTACAAAGGACTTTAATACACATAAATTAATAATTATTAATTTATGCCATAGTTATATATATTTATGCCATTAATTTATAATTAATGCTTTTTAAAATCTAAATTTGGTTTATTTCTGTTTCATAGTGTTCTTTGTGGGTAAGTAGGTAAGAGTAGTTGGGATGCTCTCTTTTCTAAAATATTGCTGATAGTCATTATTATTAAAAAATTTTAAGATTTATTTATTATTTTAGAGAGAGAGAGAGATTGAAAGCAGGGTCAGAGGAAGAGAATCTCCTGCAGACTCCTTGCTGAGCATGGAGCATGACATAGGGCTTGATCCCACAACCCTGAGATCATTACCTGAGCTGAAATCAAGAGTTGGACGCTTAACTGACTGAGCCACCCAGATGCCCCCATTACTGTATTTTTATTTATTGATTTCATTTTTTATTAAAATTTTAAAATATTTTATTTATTTATTTGATAGAAAGAGAGCGAGTGATAAAGAACACAAGCAGGGAGGAGAGGGAGAAGCAGGCTCCCCACTGAGCGGGGAGCCTGATGTGGGGCTCGATCTCAGGACCCCAGTATCATGACCTAAGCCGAAGGCAGACACTTAACTCACTGAGCCACCCAGGCACCCCCACTATTGTCTTTTGAAATGAAAGAGTCCACATTCTTAAATTAAGGACATGATCTATACACTAAATGAAATAAAGGAGGTATAATATATTGGCTAATAGTTTGGTTTTTGGAGGTGCCTAGGTGGCTTAGTTGGCTTTGCCTCTGCCTTTGGCTTGCGTCATGATCCCAGAGTCCTGGGATGGACCCCATGTTGGGATCTGGGATCCCTGCTGTGCCGGGAGTCTGCTTCTCCCTCTCCCTCTGCCATCGCCTCCCCCCCCCCACCCCCAGCTTATGTTCTCTCTCTTTCTTTCTTTCTTTCTTTTTTTTTTTTTTTTAAAGATTTTATTTATTTATTTGACAGACAGAGATCACAAGTAGGCAGAGAGGCAGGCAGAGAGAGAGAGAGGAGGAAGCAGGCTCCCTGCTGAGCAGAGAGCCCGATGTGGGGCTCGATCCCAGGACCCTGAGATCATGACCTGTGCCGAAGGCAGAGGCTTTAACCCACTGAGCCACCCAGGTGCCCCTCTCTCTCTTTCAGATAAATAAGTAAAATCTTAAAAAAAAGAGTTTGGTCTTTGGTGTCAGAAAAATGTTTAACATGTGGGTTTACTATTAAATATATAACATGAAATAAATGAAAACATCTGATTCTTAGTTCCCTCTTCTATAAAATGGGAAATAATACCATTCTCATTGGACTACTGGGAGATATCACAGAAAGGAAGTATGTAAAGTGTTTACCACAGTGGCGGACACATAATACACTACAGTTTGGTTCTGCAAGGCTTTAGTTCTGAAAAATAGCTGTGTGTTTTGTGTATATAAAAGTGATGATCAAATCTTTATTTCTTTTTTTAAAATTTATTTATTTATTTAATCAATCAATCAATCAATCAGTCATTCTTTACACCCAGTGTGGAGCTTGAACTCATGACCCGGAGACCAAGAGTCATGTGCTCTACTGACTGAGCCATGCTGTACTCACTAAGCCAGCCAGGCTCCACTGTTTTTCTCTTACTACATGATTCTACTTTTATAAAGTTTTTTTTCCCCCAAAACCTAAGTTTTGTAGTTAAATGCCCTTCATTTTAAATTACTAGGGGTCACCTGGCTGGCTCAGTTGGTTGAGCATCCCAACTCTTGATTTTGGCTCAGGTCATGATCTTAGGATTGTGAGATTGAGCCTCACGTTGGGCCCTGCACTGGGTATGGAGCCTGCTTAAAATTCTCTTTCTTCTCCCTCTGACCCTCTTCACTGCCTCCCCCCCAATTTAAAATTACTAGAAAACACTGGATGTTTAATGCATATCATGTCAATAAGAGAGAAAATAAGAGAGAAGTGGGAAATTTATATCTGGTTTTTAGTAAGTTGCCATCCTATGAACCAAGAATTTGCTGTAAGTAATTCTGAAACATAAATGATCGAGTAAATTATATAATATAAAAACTTTTCATTTGTAATCTAATATATTTTAAAAGATTATTTATTTGACAGAGAGAGAGAGAGATATCACAAGTAGGCAGAGAGGCAGTCAGAGGCGGGAGTTGGGGGGAGCAGGCTCCCCGCTGAGCAGAGAGCCCGATGTGGGGCTCGATCCCAGGACCCTGAGATCATGACCTGAGCCGAAGGCAGAGGCTTAACCCACTGAGCCACCCATGCACCCCTCTAATACATATATTTTTTTTACCTTCAGTTAAGCTCCTGCTTGATTTAAGATTTGAGTGAAAAATGAAAACTGTGAAAGTAATGGAAGAAAACTCTGGGGAGTTTTTGTTTCTAATCTCAGAATAGGGAGAGTCTAGCTATGGAAGAAAAGATCTGTTGTATAAATTTCCTTTTTAGATTCTGCATTGCAACAAAATGCTATAAGCAAAACCAAAAGATAAATATTTAAATGTTTCCCTTGCAGACAAAATTTTGCATTTTCTTTCACAGAGAGAGGTCTCATTTTTAAAATAAATAGTTCCTTGAAATCACTAAGCCAAAGACCAATGAGCCAATAGAAAAATTGGCAAAGGAGGGGCGCCTGGGTGGCTCAGTGGGTTGGGCCTCTGCCTTTGGCTCAGGTCGTGATCTCAAGGTCCTGGGATCAAGCCCTGCATTGGGCTTTCTGCTCAGCGGGGAGCCTGCTTCCTCCTCTTTCTCTCTCTCTCTGCCTGCTGCTCTGCCTACTTGTGATCTGTCAAATAAATAAATAAAATCTTTAAAAAAAATTGGCAAAGGATATGAACAGAACTTTGATTAACAGAGCAGTAAATGAGGGGGCACCTGGATGGCTCAGTGGGTTAAGCCTCTGCCTTCGGCTCAGGTCACGATCCCAAGGTCCTGGGATTGAGCCCCGAATTGGGCTCTCTGTTCAGCAGGGAGCCTGCTTCCCCCCTCTGTCTGCATGCCTCTCTGCCTACTTGTGATCTCACTGTCAAATAAATAAAAAAAAAACCTTAAAAAAAAAAAACCAGAGCGGTAAATGGCTCTTGAAGATAGGAAAAGTGCTCATTTTTATTGATAATAGAAATAAAAATTGAAATGAGATTTTTATCCTAAAAAATTAGTCAAGTTGAGATGTTTGATAATACATTTTGAGGTTTCTTAAATATTGCTGGTGAGGAGGTAAGTTGATACATCAGTGGAAAGCAGTTTGAAAATATCTGGCTAATTAGAGGTGACATTTGCCATTTAAATCACTTTTAATATATATTATATTGATAATGTTTATATTTATGTAAAATGTTAAATATGCACAAATACTTATTCAAGCATTGTTGATAGTAGGAAAAGATTGAAAATAGCCTAAATGTCCACAAATAGCAGACTAGTTTAATCATGGCACGCCCATACGTTAGGGCATTTTGTAGCTGTCAAACAAGAATGAAGCAATCTTCATGTGCTTATATGGAAGGTAATTAAAATATATTGTTATATGGATAGACTGTGTTATTTGATAAAAGCAGTGTATATACTGGGCTTAAAGTGCATCAAATAAAATAGTATTTTTAAAAGTACATTTTTGTGTATGTGTATAAACAACATGTCTGGAAGAATAAACATAGAACCGTAACTGTCTGCTGGGAGAGGGCTTGTGGTTGGAGACTGGCTGGTAAGGAGACTTCATTTTTATTGTATCTTTCTTAGCTGCTGTATGTTGTACGTTTTGTTTATATTATCTATTAGGAAAATACAGTAATGAAATATAAAAAGTTAAAACTAATATAAATAACATTTGTTTTCTTTTTATCCTAGGCATATTTGATGAGACCTTCCATAATATTTTTTGACGAAATAGATGGATTGGCTCCAGTTCGCTCCAGCAGACAAGATCAGATCCACAGGTGATTTTTCTTAATTTGATTATGTTGGATTCTTTTCACTCACTGACATAGTAGTTGGCCTTAGCCTCTGGGTAAGTGCTAGGAAGCTTATAAGATGTGAACCCTGTCCTTGAGGAAGACTCCTTTCACTTAGTTCAGGGGTCAAGAAACTATGACCTGTGGGCCAAATCTACCCTTTTGCCTGCTTAAGTAAAGTTTTATTGGAACATATCTATGTTTGTACTTTTTGCATTATATCCAGTTACTTTTGTGCTTCCAAAGCAGAGTTGAATGAGTAGTTGCGAGAGAAAGATTGTATGGCCTCCTGCAAAATTTAAATACATTTACTTTCAGGCCCTTTACATAAAAAGTTGCCTAATCCTGACTTAGCATGTTTTTGAAATTTATCCATGTCATATATATTAATATTTTGTTCTTTTCCATTTCTGAGTAGTATTCATTGGGAAGGGAGGGAGGGACACAGAGAATGAGGGAGGGAGAATATATGTGTGTACCACGATTTATTTGTTAATCTACTTGATGGAGCTTTAGTTAAATTCTGTTTTTGGCTATTGTGAGGATGCTACTGTGGACATTTGCATATACATTTTCGTGTGCACATACGTTTTCATTTTTGTTCAGTAAATATCTGAGAGAGGAATGGCTAGATCCTATGGTAAATATATGTTTTAATTAATACTGTTTTCTAAGTGGTTGTACCAATTTATGTTCCTACCTGTAATGTATGAGGACTTGAATTGCTCTTCATCCTCGCCAGCATTTGGTAATGCTGTTCTTGGTAACTTTAGCCATTCTAGTGGGTGTGTAGTAGTAGATTAATTTGGATTTTCCTGATGACTAATGATATTGAGCATCTTAGTATATGGTTATTGCCCATTTATATATTTTCTGTTGTTAAATATCTTAAAATCTTTTACTCCCTCCTTTAAAAAAAAGATCAGATCGTAAGTCTTATTGTATCATACAATTTCTTTATGTACTCTCAAGAGAAACCCTTTGTCAGGACTGTGTTTTGAAAAATTTTCAATTAGTCTGGCACTTCTTTGTTTGCTTAACTGTGATTTTTGAAAAGCACAAGATTTTAATCTTGGTGAAACCCATAATATCAGTTTATTTTTATATGTATTTTTTGTGTCTTGAGAATAATTGTGTAAACCAATTTGTCAATAATTATTTTCTTTTAACATATTAATAGTTTTAGTTCTTAAAATTTGCTCAGTGATTTTAAAAAAAGATTTATTTATTTATTTATTAAAAAGATTTTATTTATTTATTTGACAGAGATCACAAGTAGGCAGAGAGGCAGGCAGAGAGAGGGGGGGGAAGCAGGCCCCCTGCTGAGCAGAGAGCCCAATGCAGGACTCGATCCCAGGACCCTGGGATCATGACCTGAGCCGAAGGCAGAGGGTTTAACCCACTGAGCCACCCAGGCGCCCTAAGATTTATTTTTTTGAGAGAGAATTCATATTCGTGTGAGTGGGAAAAGGAGCTAAGGGAGAGAGAGAGAATATCAAGCAGACTCCATAGTGCGTGCAGAGCCCAACTTGGGGCTCGATCTCATGACCCTGAGATCATGACCTGAGCTGAAATGAAGAGTCATCTGCTTAATTGACTCAGCTGTCCAGGCGCCCCCTAGCTTTGGTTTTTAACAATTTAGCTGTGACATGCATCAGTCTGGGCTTTGTGTTTATTCAGATTTGTGTTTATCATGTATTTGCAAATTTGTCTTTTTTCAATCTTTTTCTCTCTTCATCTTGGATAATATTTTCATCTATCTTTGGTCAGTCCTTGCTTTTTACTTTGTTATGTGCATTTTGTTGTTTTGTTCAGCCAACACATTTTTTTGTTTCAGAAATTATTTTTTTCAGTTGTAGAACTTACATTTGATTTTGTTTTTTTTTTAAGAGAGAGCCTAAAAGTGCGTGCATGTGTGTATGTGAGCATGGAGGGGAGGGGCAGAACCTTAAGCAGACTCCACACTGTGTAGGGAGCCTGATGTGGGGTTCAGTCTCATAACCCTGAGGAGATGACCTGAGCCAAAATCAAGAGTGAGATGCTTAACTGACTGAGCTACCCAGGCGCTCCTTGATTTTTTTGCATTATTTGTATTTTTCCAATGTGATTTTCATGCATTTAAACATTTTGTTGTCCTTCATTGAGGTTAACAATAGTTGCTTTAAAATCCTCTTGTGTTAGGGGCGCCTGGGTGACACAGTCAGTTAAGCGTCTGACTCTTGGTTTTGGCTTGGGTTGTGATCTTAGGGTCATGAGATTGAGCCCCACATCAGGTTCCATGCTTAGTGTGGAGTTTGCTTGGGACTCTTTTTCCCTTAGCCCCCCTCCCCCCACGTTCACACGAGCTCTCTTTCTAAAATAAATATAAATAAATAAATCTTAAAAAAATCCTCTTATGTTAGGAAAAAAATCCTCTTACGTTAGACCAAGTTTTGTGTGTGTGTGTGTGTGTTTTTAAGATCTTTATTTATTTATTTGAGAGACGGTGAGAGAGAGAGAGCATGAGAGGGGAGAAGGTCAGAGGGAGCAGCAGACTCCCTGTGGAGCCGGGAGCCCAGTGGGAGCGGAAGGCAGTTGCCTAACCATCTGAGCCACCCAGGTGCCCCACCCTCTTATGTTAGCTTCCACATCTGGTTTCATCTCACTGTTGGGCTTGTTTGTTTTCTTCTGAAAATATGTTCTATTGTTTTGGTACTTCAGTTGTTGGGCGATTTTGGATTCGATCCTGGATTTATTAATGCTCATTTGGGGAGGCTCTGGATTTTATTATTTTTCTTTTATGACTAGTATTTTTTGTGTTTTACGGATAATTTTCTGCTTTAGGCTTGAATTACAGACTGTTTCTTGGCTGACAGCTTTGATCTCCTTTCAGATCTTTTCTTTTCTTCTTTTTTTTAAGAAAATCTTTACCAATACTTTCTTTGATCTGTGTCTTGGTTGTTAGGAGTCATTTAGAGATGTGGGTAGATGGAGTTTGGGGATGTCTTCCCTAGCTCTTGCCTTTGTAGGATCCCCCATATTCTTTAGTGTTAATGGTCAACCTTCTCTTTTCTGAACTCTCAGGCTGGGAAGTTAAGGGGTTTCCATTAACATAATCTTCCTTACCTACCTCACCATATTTAGCCCCATGCTGAAAGCCAGAGACAGGGGAACTTGCTTTCTCTATGTTCTTTTCTCCAGATGACCATGAATTTCCAGCAGTCTGTATGTCTCTGTTTACTCACTAGTTCCTTCAGTGTTTTTGTATTATTATGTACAGGTTTTATAGTTACTTCCTGAAGCAGAGCAAGGGGTTATCTGGCAGGGTTTTCATCCATCAAACCTGGAAGGGGAACCTTTGAGTACCAAGTATGCAGGTTTTAATTTCTAAAGTAACTACTAATAGAAATATGATGTAATTTCTAAAATGTTAGTTGGTAATTGGAGGGAGGGATAGAATAATAAAAAAATTGAAATGCAGTCAAGAAGATGAACAGAATCATAGAACCAGTGGGAGAAACATACAAATGTAATTTATTTATTTATTTATTTTCATACAAATATAATTTAAATTTAAACCTAAACACATAAAAAATGACCTGAAATGGGGCGCCTGGGTGGCTCAGTGGGTTAAAGCCTCTGCCTTCAGCTCGGGTCGTGATCTCGGGGTCCTGGGATCGAGCCCCGCATCGGGCTCTCTGCTCAGCGGGGAGCCTGCTTCCCTTCCTCTCTCTCTGCCTGCCTCTCTGCCTACTTGTGATCTCTCTCTGTCAAATAAATAAATAAAATCTTAAAAAAAAAATGACCTGAAATGTAAAGGAACTAAATGTTCTTTTTTTTTTAAAGAGCTATTTATTTTAGAGAGAGAAAAAAATTGCCATGTGAGTTGGGGGGGAGCCAAGGTAGAAGAGGGAGAGAGAGAATCCTCAAGCAGACTGCCCGCTGAGCATGGACCCCAACTTGAGGCTGGATCCCAGGACCCTGAGATCATGACGTGAGCTGAAATCCAGAGTCTGCCGTTTAACTGAGCAACCTAGATGCCCCAGACCAAATGTTCTTTTTTTAAAGATTTAAAGATTTATTTATTTATTTTAGAGAAAAAGAGACAGCATGGGGGTAAGGGGCTGAGGGAGAGAATCTTCCAGCAGAGTCTGACGCAGAGATTGATCTTACCACCCATCAGATGATGACCTCAGCCGAAACTGAGTGAGAGGCTTAACTGACTGAGCCACCCAGGCTCCCCCTAAGTGTTCTTTTTAAAAGACAAAGATTGTCAAACTGGGGAAAAATAAAATATGATGACACTTTGTTTATAAGAGATACACTATGTATAAGGGTATAGAAAGATTCCAAGTAAAATGGTGGGAAAAAGGCATGCAAAACCTTAGTCAGAAATACACATAGCAGTGTTATTCATAATAGCCAAAATATAAATAATCCGTATGTCCATTAACTGCTGAATCCATAAATAGAATGAGTTATAGCCATACAGTTCAGCCTTAAAAAGGAATGAAATTCTGACACATGCTGCATGGGTTTAGCTTGTGTGGGTACATGTGACATGGATGACCCTCAAAGACTTAATGCTAAGTGAAGTAATTCATACACAAAAGGTCACATGTTATACTATTTTATTTATCTTATTTATTTTTTCAAAAAATATTTGTTTATTTAGAATTAGTGAGTGAGTGCATGAACTGGGGGGAGGTGCACAAGATGGGGGGGGAGAATCTGAAGCAGACATGGGCTTGATTTGAGCCACCCAGGTGCCCCATACTATTTTATTTATATAAAATGTCCATAGTAGTCACTCGTAAAATGGCATGAAAATATGCCAAGTTAATACTAACAGAATACTGCTGTATCAGTATTAGACAAGATAGACTGTGAGTCAGAAAGCATTATTATACATATAAAGGGACCAACTTATAGTGATAAAAGCTTCAGTATTTTTTTTGTTAATTACTTTTATTAACATATAATGTATTATTTGCCCCTGGGGTACAGGTCTGTGAGTCGTCAGGCTTACACACTTCATAGTACTCACCATATCACATGCCCTCCCCAATGTCCATAACCCAACCACCCTCTCCATACGCCCCCCCCAGCAACTCTCAGTTTGTTTTGTGAGCTTAAGAGTCTCTTATGGTTTGTCTCCCTCCTGATCCCATCTTGTTTCATTTTTTCCTTCTCTCACCTCCAAGCCCCCCACTCTGCCTCTCAGATTCCTCATATCAGGGAGATTATATGATACTTGTCTTTCTCTGATTGACTTATTTCGCTTAGCATAATACCCTCTAGTTCCATCCACATTGTTGCAAATGGCAAGATTTCATTTTTGATGGCTGCATAATATTGCTGTGTGTATGTGTGTGTGTGTGTATACATATACACACACGTACTACATCTTTATCCATTCATCTGTTGATGGACATCTAGGCTCTTTCCATAATTGGCTATTGTGGACATTGCTGCTATAAACATTAGGGTGCACGTGCCCCTTTGGATAACTACATATTTATCTTTGGGGTGAACACCTAGTAGTGCAATTGCTGGGTCATAAGATAGCTCTGTTTTCAACTTTTTGAGGAACTTCCATACTGTTTTTCAGAGTGGCTGCCCCAGCTTGTATTCCCACCAACAGTGTAGGAGGGTTCCCCTTTAATGTTTGTTTTTGATAAGGTCACTCATCTCAGAGAATGAGGAATACAGGTATCTATAAAAACCTATTATAAACATAATGTTGAAAGATGAAAACTTTTAATATGACAGTTATAAGCATGACTATGAACACTTTTGATTAATGTTCTACATAGATCCTGATCAGTGTAGTCTGGTAAGACAAAACAATATAAGGTGTGTGTATTGGAGAGGAATAAACAATGCTGTTACTATTTATAGATGATGTAATTATGTATATAGAAATTCCAGAGCAGTCTATAGATAACTTCTTAGGTGTAGTAATGAGCATCTGGCAAGGTTAAACCAATCATTATAGAAAATTTTGCCTTTCTTTGTACCACTTTTTTTGTATTGACAAAATGACTCTGGAATTGATAGGGAAATAGAAAGAAATAAGAATAGTGAATACTTTTGTGGAAGAACAAGGTAGGAGTATTTGCTCTGCTAGTTATTAAGGCCTCTTAAGGTTAAGATAACTTGATGTTGGTGGAAGACTAGACCAATAGACAAATGGAACGAAATTCAGAGCCATATATAAATCTACACATATATGGATGCTTGATTTATAATAAAAGAGACAATGCAGTACTGTTGGGAAAGGATGACCTTTTCCATGAATAATGCTGGGAGAATTGGGTATCTGGTGAAAAAATAAAACTGGATCCCTCTTCACACTATGCAAAACAATTCCAGTTGATTTTATTTAGATCCATATTTGAAGGTAATACAGATACGTTTAGAAGATATGTAGGAGAAAGATTTAGGGCAGGCAAGTAGGCCTTGAATATAGTATTAAGTAGTTCGGACTTTATTTTGAACATTAATCAAGGTTACTAAAGGATTTTTTTTTTAAATTTTATTTATTTATTTGACAGAGAGAGATCACAAGTAGGCAGAGAGGCAGGCAGAGCGAGAGAGAGAGAGAGAGAGAGAGAGAGGGAAGCAGGCTCCCTGCTGAGCAGAGAGCCCGATGCGGGACTCGATCCCAGGACCCTGAGATCATGACCTGAGCCGAAGGCAGCGGCTTAACCCACTGAGCCACCCAGGTGCCCAAGGTTACTAAAGGATTTTGATCCAGGGGCTGGTCATTTGATTTTTCTGAAGAAGTCAACTTTTGATAGAATCCAAGCTAGGTTGTAATTCTGTTTCTGGCCATAGTTGAGACTGTTTTCTGAAAACCCTTCTAAAGAACACTTAAAAATGCTGATAAATATATTTTTTAAGGTGTATTTATTCATATGAGAGGGTGGTAGAGATGGACAGGAAGAGAGAGAATCTCAAGCATATTCCCTGCTAAGTGCACAGCCGGACTTCGGGCTTGAGATCATGACCCTGAGATTATGACCTGAGCTGAAATCAAGAGTCAGATGCTTAACTGACTGAGCCACCCAGATGCCCCCAAAATGCTGATAGATCTTAACAAACACTTGAAATACTTATCTGCGATTGGAATGTACTAAGGAAAAATTTGAGGTTAAATATGAATTTACTTAATGATGCTTATTTTGCATCCTTTATATCTGAAGTGAGACACTTAGATCATTAATTTTCATTTATTTAATTAGAAAGAATAAGCACAAATCCTTACTATACATGTACACTGGGTCTCTAGCATTTTGGTTCCATTTATAGTTTTGACAAACATTTAGAACAGTTTATTTGGGAGTGAGAATGATTTTTTTAACTTACTGAGCATATTGGAGAAGTTGTTTCAGGCAGTTAGAAAAACATTAAGAAGACCTTTGTTACTAGAGCTATGGTTTTTGTATAATTAGACATGCAACATTTTTATTCAGAAATGTTTAAGTCAGTTTCAAAAACTAAAATATGCACAGAATGATTTTGAATTGAACTTAGTTTAAAAAGTAGCCATTCTAAAGAAGTCATCCAAAAGTATAACCATAAGGCAAATGTAATTCTGTAGGAATCTAAACATCATATAAATTGCCAGACATAAATCCCCCCCCCAGATTGCTGTCTTATTAAAACAGACTTTTATATTTCTTTGAAATTTTTAGTCAGTTTTTAGTAATTTCTACACCTAATACGGGGCTCACATTCACAATCCAGAGATTCAAGAGCCAGCCAGACACCCCTTTATTTCTTTTTAAAAAAGTTTATTGAGATGGTATTCATACATCATGCAGTTCAGTCATTTAAACTGTTTGTTCAGTGGCTTTTAGTATATTTCCAGAGTTGTGTAACCATCACAATAATCAGTTACAGAACATTTTCATCTCCCCAGAAAGAAACCTTATAACCTTTAGCTGTCACTCTCCAGCCTCCTCTTTAGTACCCCCAAATCCTACGCAACCCCTAATATACATTGTGTTTCTATAGATTTGCCTGTTGGATATTTCATATAAATGGAATCATACAGCATGGGGACTTTTGTGACTGGCTTTTTTCAGTTAGCTCAGTGCTTTTTTTTTTTTTTTTAAGATTTTATTTATTTATTTGATAGAGATCACAAGTAGGCAGAACAGCAGGCAGAGAGAGAGGAAAATGGGCTCCCTGCTGAGCAGAGCCTGATGCGACTCGAACCCAGGACCCTGAGGTCATGACCTTTGCTGAAGGCAGAGGCTTAACCCACTGATTAGGCCAGTGTTTGCAAGGTTCATCCATATTATAACATCTCTCAGTACTTCATTTGTTTTTATTTACAAATTATATTTCATTATATGGTATACCACATTTTCTTTATTCATTCATCAGTTGTTGGACATTTGCATTACCTCCATTTCTTGGCTATTGTGAATAAAGCTGCTATGAACATTTGTGTATAAGTCTTTTATGAACATTGCTGGATCATATGGTAACTGTGTTTAATAGTTGATGGAACTGTCGGACTGTTTTCAAAAGATGTATACCATTTTACACTCCCATCAAGCAGTGTGTGAATGTTCCCATTTCTTTACATCCTTGTCAATACTTACTGTTTGTCATTTTGATTATTATCATCCTATTGGGTTTTAAGTGGTACCTTGGGGCGCCTGGATGGCTCAGTTGGTTAAGCGTCTGCCTTTGGCTCGGGTCATGATTCCAGGGTCCTGGGGTTGAGTCCCATGTTGGGCTCTCTGCTCAGCGGGAGCCTGCTTCTCCCTCTCCCTGCTGCTCCCCCGCTTGTACTTTCTCCCTCTCTGTCAAATAAATAAATAAAATCTTAAAAAAAACAAACTTTAAAGTGGTATGTCATTTGGTTTTGATTTGGATATTCCTGAAGATGGACCCTTTGTATATCTTTTGTGGAGAAATGTCTATTTAAATCTTCTGACTGTTTTTAAGTTGGGTTAATTTTCTTTATATTGTTGAGTTGTAATTGTTCTTTGTATATTCTGGACCCCAGACCTTTATCAGGTATATGGTTTGCAGATATTTTCTCCTATTCTTTAGGTACATTTTTCCTGATAGTGCAAAATTGTTAATTTTTATGAAGTCCTTATCTCTTTTGTTGTTGTTTTTGTGCTTTAGGTGTCTATTAATAATGTTTTTTAATACTTTCAAAAGTGATTTCTGTACAGTATTTTACATTAAGATTTAGTCATGCCATAATTTTACTAGCATTTAAGACTGTGAAGTTTAGTATAAGCAGCAGATTTTACAGTTTTTTTCTTTCTGTTTTTTAATTCATAACTTTGCCTGAAACTTTTCTTACAGCTCAATAGTGTCAACCCTCCTTGCTCTAATGGATGGATTAGATAATAGGGGTGAAATTGTTGTTATTGGTGCTACAAACAGACTTGATTCTATAGATCCTGCTCTTAGGAGACCGGGTCGTTTTGACAGAGAATTCCTTTTCAACCTGCCTGATCAAAAGGTAAAAGTTTCTGTTTTTTAATATATGAAGATATATTTGTGATTCAGTTATGAAGCATATATGCACTTTGAGAGTACATTTTATGAACTTTCACTTTAAAAATTTTGTGCTTATGGGCTATCTTAGTAATTCTAAAAAAATGCTTAAATAATTTAATCTTTTTCTCTTAACAGCTTTGAGAACATTTATGACTTTTAGGAAGAGGAAAACCTGTAGTTAGATTACTAAAATGCTTACTTACTCTTTTCTTTAGCTTTAAATTTAGGTTGTAGTAATTATCTTGGATGGCAGGTTATATATCTCTGGTTAGCCAAAGGAGCTGTGTTCTCATAAAAATAATGTTTTTAGAGTATTAGTGAGATTATGAATAAGAACCTAATGTGCAGATTTTCATAGAAATGACCATGATATCATATTTAATTAAAAGAAGCAAAAGTTACACATGGGCAATGTATAGTCATTGTGTAAAATGTTATTTAATTCTGCTTGCCATTTTTATTGTTGTTCTTGGTTTGAGCAGTTTAATCATTGACTATGTCTTCATTGGAAACTTCAAGTTTGAAAGGGGGAGATATGAGAAGATACTTTATTTGACAATGTTTCCCATGTAATTTAATATTACAGATAAGCATAATTAAAACATTTATAACATACAAATATAACCTGAAGAAAGAAGATACTATTTGTGGATGTATAATATATATCCATATATATAATATATTATATATATAATATTATATATTATATAAAATATAAAAATTATACCCATATATATTATATATATCTATATATAATATACACACATACACATTTGTAATTGTTACATAGCTTTGATTTTAGATTGTTACAGAGCTTTGATTTTAGATCTTCATATAAAATGCCTGGTTTACATACTTAGAGTAAAAGGCTGTGATTAAGACAGTGTACAATACAAGACTAAGGAAATGAAGGCAGTGTGCTGCTGTGTAGAGCAGGTCATACTTCAGCTTGAAATAATTCTGCACAGTCACTAGTAGTTGTCTCAGTTTTTGATTGACAGTCTTAGAGGCTTTAATTTGTTACTGAATTTACCTGACTTTGTCAGGATAGGAAACCTACCATATGCAACATCTTTTTCAAAACCCAAGTGTAGCTTTCAGGGCTGTATCAGTGCATTGAGGTGTGCTTAGTTGTAGAAGACAAGGCTGAGGTGGGAAGAGCCTATTTCAGCATGGGGAAGCATCAGCTATCTTGTTTGGGACATCTTATGGTCCAAACACATCTTTTAGTGTACATGGATAATGTATTTAGTTCTAAGAAACACAGCCTGTGTTCATTTTGGCACAGGAAAGCCATTATCTCATTAACCAGTTGTCTTGTCATGTGGCCCTCAGTCATATATGCCAGTTATAGTCTTCACAATTCAAGTGCAGCTCACAGAGATCAAAGATTTAATAGTAAACAAGGTCTAGAATAGCACTGTCCAGTCAAATTTTCTGTAATGCTGGAAATATTCTGTATTTACATTGTGCATTGAGCACTGTACAGTATGGTAGCCACTAATCACGCTTAGCCCTTGAAATGTCACTAGTGGGATTAAGGAACTGAATTAAGGAACTGAATTTTAAATTTTCTTTAAAAATTTAAATAAAAAAGCATCATATGGGTAGTGGTTTACTACATTGTACAGCATGGATCTTGACATAGTTTTCCATGTGAATTTTAACTCCTGCATTTCAAGGAAACTACTTTGAGACTTAAACCTAAGGTCATTTTTCTTGGTCTGTGTCTGTGGAACAGGCTTGGACTGTTTTTTTTTTTTTTCCTTAGATAATATGTAAAGTCATGAAATTATAAGATTAAATGAGATTATTAAATCCTCTGTCCTAAGGAATAGTTCATAAGGTAAAAGGAAAAGTTTGAAAGTGAATTCTGGAAGCCAAGTGAAGAAAGTGTATCAGTGAAGACAGTGTGACTAACTTTGTCATATGTTGCTAAATTAAGTCAGATGAGAAAATTGGCCATTGTTTTTAGCATTATGTAGGTTATCAGTGAACCTAGATGGGAGCAAATTGACTTAGTGGTGGATGCAAAAAAGCTTAACTGGGGTATGGTTAGCTTAAGAGAAGAGCAGGAGGAGAGGAATTGGAGACAGAACGAAAGTTAAGTTTTTCAAAGAGTTTTGTTGCAAAAGGAAGTGATAGGTGTTGAGGGAATTGGAGGCAAGAGGGAGTGTGTTATTTTTAAGCTGGGACAAATAACCAATAGAGAAGGAAATTCTGGTGATGAAATTGAGAAAGAAGAATTATCACAGTATGTCCTTAATAAGCAAGAGGAGCCATAGTATTTACTACATGAGTGGTGAGAATGCCTTTAGGTAGGAATTGGATAATTTGTCTGTGATACTAGGGAGAAGACAGAATATTATGGGTACAAATGCCTATAGGTGGACAAATTTAGTGTGGAATGTCTCTGGAACTTTTCTTCTTACTGCTTCAATTTTCTTAGTGAATTAGGAAGCACGGTCCCAATGAGAAGCTGAATGTGAAGACAGAGAAACTGAACTAGTCTGTTAGGAGATAGACCTAACGAATAATCTAGAGAAGGATTGAGGGTAGTAATAAGGATCTGCTTGGGACTTTAAAGTGATGCCAGTCAGAGTGTCATATTAGTTCTGCAGTTTGGGCAATGGAATATGATGTCTCCTGCTGTTTGACCAAATAAGGAAAAAAAAAAAAAGTAAAAGCAAGCCTTGATTCTTCCAAATTTTAGTAATTTTGTTAACTCTTTATTAGCATAAAATAGCACATACCTTCTTCAGGTGGTAATGCTTTTTAATTTTTGTTTATTTTCTTTATTATCACCAACACTTATTATTATTATAAGTATTATGTGTGTATATATGAGTCCTGAGAATTGAGCAGCTTGAATTTGCCTCTGACTCTTAATAATAGAGGAATCTACTTTCCATTAGGGGAAACAACGTAACTTACTGTTCTGTATGTCATATAAAGTACATTATGAATCATTTCTGATTTAAGTAATTTCTTTCTCTATTTCTTGTTTTTACAATAAAGGAAACTCCGATTGATTCTATAGAGAAAGATCAAGGCACTAAATGTATTAGAGACCTGACAATGACTTTTGACCTTAAGCAATTAATTTCATTCCTCTAAACCTTTACTTATTTTGTGAAAAGACAGTATAAGAATAGATTTTGAGACATCTTCCAGCCTGAATTTTTTTTTGGTGTGTTTCTAGTTCTGTAAGGGTCTTCTGAAATTGATGCCTATGCTGCTAATGAGGTCAAGTAGATTCTTAATGTCATATTCTAGAGGATATAAGGTCTTGGATGATTTTTTTTTTACCTTGATTTTATAATTTTTTAGTATCTATTCAGGCAGGTACTTTAAATTGGAAGAAAATAAGTGTCACATCATTGGTTTATTTTTGGTAGCTGAACACTTAACTTAGAACTTGGAATTAGAACAGTAGCTATTGTTACCAGATTTTGTCAACTTTTTGAGCAAGGTTTATCTCGATGACTTTGAAGTTCTTTTTGTTTTGTTCCTGGACCCCAAATTCCTCATCAAGCTAATAAGATTATCATGTTGGTTATAACTTGCTTTTTCATATTCTTTTTTTTTTTTAAAGATTTTATTTATTTATTTGACAGATAGAGATCACAAGTAGGCAGAGAGGCAGGCAGAGAGAGAGAGGAGGAAGCAGGCTCCCTGCCGAGCAGAGAGCCCCATGTGGAGCTCGATCCCAGGACCCTGGGATCATGACCTGAGCCGAAGGCAGAGGCTTTAACCCACTGAGCCACCCAGGCGCCCCTCATATTCTTTTTTTTTTTAAGGCTTTATTTTTTTATGTTGGAGAGAGAGTGCCAGCAAGTGCACGTGAAAGGGGGTAGGGGCAAGAGGAAGAAGGAGGGAGAGAAAGAGTCCTAAGGCAGACTCCCTCTTGAGTGTGGAGCTCCATGTAAGGCTTGATCCTGGGACCTGGAGATGATTTGAGCCAAAATCAAGAGCTGACTGCTCAACTGAGCCACCCAGGCTCCCCTATTTTTCCTAGTCTTAAAAGCTCAAGTAGCATTGTTTTGTTTTGGTTTGGTTTTTAAAGATTTTATTTATTTATTTGACAGAGAGAGAGAGAGATCACAAGTAGGCAGAGAGGCAGGCAGAGGGAGAGGGAGAAGCAGGCTCCTCGCTGAGCAGAGATCCCGATGTGGGGCTTCATCACAGGACCCTGAGATCATGACCTGAGCCGAAGGCAGAGGCTTAACCCACTAAGCCACCCAGGTGCCCCTCAAGTAGCATTGTTGAGGGTATGAGTGCATTCAAGTTTTACAGAGTGTTTTTCCTTGAAAGAAGGCAAAAGTGAAAATAAAAGTCTGATATGACTCTTCATGATATACCATCAGTTGATTATGGATTCTTACTACTTTAGTTTCTTTTTGACTGTGAAAGAAGAAGAAATTTCATTTAATTTGAAACCAGGATCTTAAAATTTTGATTGTGCTATATAGTTAGATTTAAGGTGGAGAATGCTCTTTTGAAAACAAAAAATCAAGGTAGAATTGCTCAAATATTTGATTTTTTAAATGAATTAATGTTTACTGAAATATCACCTTGTTATTTATTAAATTGCCAAACATTATATTTATTTCATTGAAAACTTTTTCTACTTAAAACTTTTCCCAAGTTTTAAATTACTTGTTTAGCTTGTCAGTCATAATAATTTATGCGTATGATAGAACCAAGAGTTTTATGAAATCTAAACCTATAGTTTGTTTAAAAGTTAGCACTAATTGGGGTGCCTTACTGGCTCAGTTGGTAGAGCATGTAACTTTTGGTCTTAAGGTCATGAGTTCAAGCCCCATGCTGGGTGTAGAGCCTGCTTTAAAAAAAAGCACTGAGTAATGTATGGAATTGTTGAATTATTATGTTATCTATCTCAAACGTTTATAACACTCTATGTTAATTATTATTTAAAAAAGGGTTATACATGTTATAATACATTAGAGTTCCTTGTTCATATGTATTTGGGTAAAAATGATCTGATGTGGTGGAACAGTGAAACTTAGTTTTGAATGTAATCCTAGATCAGTGAATATCTGTCACTTAGTCATATGCTCCATTAGTTCCTTCACCTCTCAGAATATTAAATATCTTAGTTTGTGAAACAGAGACACAATCTCTCTTACATACTACTCTATTGTTATTGTGGGAATCAGAGTTGATGTAGATGCCATGGTATTTAAATTTCTTTTAAAATAGTTGTTTTTCAGGGCACCTGGGTGGCTCAGTGGTTAAAGCTTCTGCCTTTGGCTGAGGTCATGATCTCAGGGTCCTGGGATTGAACCCAGCATTGGGCTCCATGCTCGGCAGGGAGCCTGCTTCCCCCCGCCCCCGCCCTGCCTGCCTCTCTGCCTACTTGGGATCTTTGTCTGTCAAATAAATAAATAAAATCTTTAAAAAAAATAAAAAAATAAAATAATTGTTATTCTGGGGTATGGTGAGTGCATAAATTTGTTCCAGCTAATACATTTCACAGGTTGTTGATATTATACTTTTTTTCTTAGGCAAGAAAACACATTTTACAAATCCATACCAGGGATTGGAATCCAAAATTGTCAGATGCTTTTTTAGGTGAACTGGCTGAAAAATGTGTTGGTGAGTGCTATTATTTGAATTCTTTGATCGTTATTGTTTGTTCTGCTCAGCCTCCCCTTATGTTTGGAATGTGAATGAGTATAGTTATGTCTGTGCAGTAGATGGCTGGCTCTGCCTTTAAATGTAAGAATTATTTTGAAAATTTCACTTGAAATTAAACACTTCTAATTTTACAATTTTAGCTGCCATTAGGTGTTTGATTATTAACCAAGCCAGTAATAATATGCCTTTCATTGAGTGCTGGATTTCCGTAATATTACTGCTATGTATTCTTTTGGGAATTGTTCCCTCTCAGAAATTTTACTAAGAAAAATAAGCTTAACCTTGAGAAATAAAGGTCCATGTTGAGGGCAGGACTGTAGTCTTTTACTTTGCAGATTATCTGATGGGCTCATCTTCATGTCTGTGGTCTAGAAGTTGAGTGAGAGGAGTCTTCAAAAGAAAATATTTATTGGTATCTGCTAGTATTTCCCAAAATATAAAACTTTCCAATTTAATGTTAAATTATTCACAAAGTAGAAGATCCTCCTTACAGCGTGAATGAAAACTACTGTCCTAAAAGGATGTAGTGAGAGATATGTGCATACATGATCATATATAGGAGATGGAATTCAAGGGCTTTGGAATTCAGGTTTTTGGCTCTAATTAGGTCTGAAATAAAAATGATTACACTATTAAACAACTGAGTATACACACTGGTATTTCTCCTTCATTCTTTTTCTGTCTTTTGTCTGTTTTCCTCTTATTCGCTCACAAGTAAAAATTAAAAAATCTTTTTCCATGAATTTTTTAAGCATTATGAAAAATCTCCAAACTAAGTTCACTAACAATCAGCAGTCTACTTGGGAAAACTTTAAAGTTACCAAAACCAGAAAGAACAACTTAGTTAAAAAAATCATTGGGATCCACCATCAGATATTAAAACTTAAATAGAACATTAGTCCATTCAGTTAGCTACATCCGAATTATCCTCTTCATCCACAGGGACCTCCATCTCCGAAGCAGCATCCCTCAGCTTTTGAACCACAAAGACCTCGACATCTTCTGGTGAGGAGAAAACGTAAATCTCTCCAGCACTACTCCAGTTTAAGCTTTGCCTGGTATAAGAGAGCATGCGCCAAACCCATTTCATGTAAATTTGGCTTGACTATTGCAAAGCCTTGTGCTGCTTTATGGGAGAGGGTGGTATTTGGTACAAAATCCAGTCTTTTCCCTTTTTGAAATTTGACCCCTTTTATTTCCTACTTTTATGATATTATTTTATTAGAGTACTGATGAGACTGGGAAATCTTTGTAGATTTTTCTGTGACTCAGTCCCAGAATGATCCTTAACTGAAATAAGCAGAAGTCTTCAGATAACTTTGGAAATTCCCTAAACAATAGGTATATTAAAATTACTTGCTATTATCCTATCTACCATCTGAAATGTTACACTCTAATTCTCTATCCTAAATATAAGAATCTTAGTTTCCTTTATTCATTTCCAAAGGCTACAACTTCTCATTATTCCAAGTGATTTATTTTAGCTTTTAGTCAGTTTCTTAAGTTTAAGCATTTTAAAGACATGATTTCTTACAGGACTAAAAAATTTCTCTTGCCTTTTGAGAGTGGTGGTGGTGATGTTTTAGGATCTGCTTGTATCTACACCATTTTCTTCCTGGAGAGTGACATAAAAAGCCAGTTGTACATTAAGACAAAAAGTCAAATGCAGGTCTTCAAACAGGAATGAAATAGTAATATACTTTAAATTTATTATGAACTTACCACTTTCTCTATCCCAAACACGTTTTAACATGTATGGGTTCAGTTCAGTGAAATTTATGCCTAACAAAAAGAATATGTTTTCGTGATAAAAAACTGCAAAGACACCTGACCTCTTCATCATATAGAGGTTATGGATTTGGTAACTTTTACCTTGAAATAAATTCCCAAGTACGTGGAGAGGTTTGGATGCTTAATAGGGGTGATTTTTGAAAGTAGTCCTCATGTAATTTCAGTGTCTAGATCACATTCACAAATACTAGGAGCTTAAGGTTATGAGGACCTCAAATCTAATCATATTTCTCCATTTATTTTCACTAAGAGGGCCGAAACAGTGGAAGTGTATCAATGAGGCATCTATCTTGTGGGCCTTCATTATGTTTGATGTTTTATTTAAACAGTAGACTTCATGGGCTGCCTGGGTGGCTCAGTGGGTTAAGCCTCTGCCTTTGGCTCCGGTCGCGATCTCAGGGTCCTGGGATCGAGCCCCGCATTGGGTTCTCTACTCAGCGGGGAGCCTGCTTCCTCCTCTCTCTGCCGGCCTCTCTGTCTACTTGTGATATCTCTCTCTCTCTCTCTCTGTGTCAAATAAATAAATGAAATCTTAAAAAAAAAACCTCAGAACAGTAATTTGATAAAATTTTAGTATTAACACTGTCTAGTCTGTAACCTTTTTGTATTTTCAGTTTTTCAGACAAGTTTCCATTTTAGTGGTGGTATTTAAGAATGCTTTTTCTTGGAGTACCTTGCTGGCTCAGTCAGTAGAGCATGCGACTCTTGATCTCAGGGTTGTGAGTGTACGCCCCACATTGGGGATACAGCATACCTAAAAAAAATGCTTGTCTTTCTTTTTTTTTAAAAATTAACATATAATGTAATATTTGTTTCAGGAGTACAGGTCTGTGATACATCCATCTTCACAACATCCTGCACTCACCACAATATCCCTCCCCACCCAGTGTCCATCAGCCAGCCATACCATCCTCCCACCCCACACCCCCCCCAGCAACCCTCAAGTTTGTTTCCTAATATTAAGAGTCTCTTGCAGTTTGTCTCCTTCTGGTTTCATCTTGTTTCATTTTTTCAAAAGAATGCTTTTCTTTGGTATCTAGATATTTGTGTTCGTCAGAATATTAGAATTTTAATGGTAGAATTAATATATTTATGGAATTCTCATGAAAGGGATGTTGATATTTTCTTTAACATCAACTTTTAACTTTCAAAGGGCTGTAGTATATTTTCCATATATTTATTTATTTATTTTTAAAGATTTTATTTATTTATTTGACAGACACACACACAAGAGAGGGAACATAAGCAGGGGGAGTGGGAGAGGAAGAAGCAGGCTTCCTGCTGAGGAGGGAGCCTGATATGGGCCTTGATCCCAGGCCCTGGGATCATGGCCTGAGCTGAAGGCAGCCAACTAATGACTGAGCCACCCAGGCACCCATATTTTCCATGTACTTAGAATGATCATATTATCTATTTTCCTACATCAGGATGCTTTGGAGAGTGAAAAAATAAGCTTTTAATTAATTAAGACAAGACAAGAGGCCCAAACCAGGACATGTGATCTTAAATACAATCTCTTTAGCCATGGTTATCATGTAATTTTAATTTTGTTTTAGAGTCTAGTAAAGGAGGCATATTATTAATCCAGTAGTTCTCAGTTTTTTGTTTTGTCTATCAGAATCAATTGTAAAGCTTTCTCAAAATACGCATTTATGATATTAAATCACCAGAGATTCTGATTCACTAAGTTCGTTAGGAATCTGTTTCTGTTTCAGTTTCATTGTTTATTCAGATCAGTGGTCAAGATTAAAAACTACAGATATAAACCAGTAATTCTCATTCACAGGCAAATGTAATGAAGATAAATCCTCTCTTTTCTAGTCTGTTGATTATGATAATCCAAGTGAAGATTTATTTCCTTAAATGGGACCTATTGTTGCCCTTTTAAATTATCTTTAGTAGAGTAAGCAAAAATGAATAGTACATTGCTATTATGTATGTTACTAACATGTCAAACATAAATGTTATGGGTATTGTTTGTTACATAAAATATCTTTTAGTGGCTCTTTTTCTGTTCTGCTTTGTTTCTGAGCTTTCTAAAAAATTTAGGCTTCTTGCTCTTAGAAATAGGATCATATGGTATGTTTGCCAACTGTGTTTTATATGCTTTCAAAGAAGAAAAAAGCGTGGTAGTTTATATTGTTTGAAGATGGTAGATTGTTTTTTACTTCCTCTGAAATGAATTATTTCATTAACTGTTTATGACTAAGCTGGTATTTCATAGTTATTTTATTGAACTACTATAACTAGGATATGTTCAGCATAGGAAAAGATACCTTTTTTCAGGTTTATTCATTGAGAAATAGAATAAAGAATGAAAGACTAATGGTTAATTTGGTTATTCTGAGAATTATTTGGGAGATTGCTGTCTTGGGACAGTGTTAGTGCTTCATCTGCTTATAATTTTCTGAATTAGATTTTCACAGGTTATACTAAGTTTTCCCTTAACTCTGAATAAATATTTCTTTAAGAATGGAATATTTTTGTGTTTTTACATAATTTGCATTGAAATTTTTATTCATAGTAACTTGGCTTAATAATAAAAGAATTTAGATTTCTTAAAAAAAAAAAAGCCCAGTAAATATAATTCTTCCACTTTTTGTGGTAGTATATGGTAACCTCACAGTTACGCAAATCCCAAACTATCACCTTGGAGTTACTGTTTTCTTCTTTCATTCAGGAAATATTTATTGGATATCTACTGAAAGCCAAGCTAGGCATTATTTTCAGTATATGAGATATGTTAGTGAACAAAACTGATCAATACCCATACCCTCACAAAGCTCACATTCTAGTTGGGGAAGGCAGACAGTAAACATAATAGGTAAATGATAAAAGTGGTACATGCTATGGGAGAAAGGGAGCAGAGTAGAGAGGATTTTTCTGTTTCTGGAGGACTTGATCAGCAGGATCATGTGCCCTACTAATAATAGAGATACAGTTTATTGTAGGTGTGTGAGTCACTTACAGTTTGATTTATATAGTTTTGTGCCTTAATGTTTTTTTTCTGTCATTTAGTCTGGGACTATTTTCTGCTCACAGTTTTTCTAATCACCATTTTTATTTCATTATTTAAATGTTCCACAAGGTCATTGCATAGTATAAAAAGATAAATAAACTTGATGCCACTCTTTGAAGAGCTTAGGGTCTCAACTTTTAAAACTAGTTCGAGTGGTTCCCCCTGCTGGCATGTTTGGTACGATAAAGGTTTGTGTAATAAAGGTGGCCAAATGCAAGTTTAATTGCTGACATAAAAAACAACATGGCTGGTTTGAAGTTTTCTTCCTTTTTGTGGTTGAGACCTAACAGTTTGTGTGTTTTTGTATGTAGTTGTTGCTTAAATGAGTGAAGTGACTTAAAAGCAGGGGCTTGATCTGTTAACTACATTATCAGTTAAGTGTGGGTAACGGCTAATACCCTGTGTTGGTATAGCCCATAGAACTATATTATCAGTTATCTTAAGCTAAACGTATATATTAAAAGGAAGTTAATGTGAAATATTAATGGATTCTTAGTCCCTTTAATACCTTTGAAATTATTAGAGTTGGTGACGACTTTAAACTATAATTTTTGGGGTAATTAAATAGAAACTTGCTGTGGTTTGCGCCCAGAGTTAGTAGGAGAATAGCTCTGTTCTTGACGTTTCTGCATATGTTCTATGTTGTACTATTCCCATATGTGTTTGGTAATTAGTAATATTAGAAAAGTTTACAGGTGGGTGCCAGGGTGGCTCAGTGGGTTAAGCTTCTGCCTTCGGCTCAGGTCATGATCTCAGGGTCCTGGGATCGAGTCCCCTATTGGGGACTTGGCAGGGAGCCTGCTTCCTCCTCTCTCTCTGACTGCCTGTCTGCCTACTTGTGATTTCTCTCTGTCAAATAAATAAATTAATTAATTAAAAAAAGAGAAAAGTTTATAGGTAAGTATAATGTTAGAAGGACTAAACTAATTATTGGAAATAGTGATGAAGGATTGAGATGAAAGTTACTCTTTAAAAACCTTTCCTGAAGAAAGTTGTACATTATAATTAGTGATTTTGGCACAGAATACATGGTTTGTTTTGGTATCACTAGTTCATGTGTTAATTAAAATATTTGAAACATTTTTAGTCTTACTGAGTAAATTTTACTAGGTGACTTAAATGGTCAGTTTTTGCTGATAAAATTACACATAATTATTGATTTAATATTAATAACTACTTAGGTAAAGATGTATATATTTGCAAACTATAGTTGGTACTGGGAGAATGAACTTACCTTTGTTATTCTTTTCTTTTTGTGCATTAGGCTATTGTGGAGCTGATATCAAGGCCCTGTGCACTGAAGCTGCTCTGATTGCCCTGCGGAGGCGTTACCCCCAGATCTATGCTAGCAGTCATAAACTGCAGCTAGATGTTTCCTCAATAGTGCTCAATGCCCAAGATTTTTACCATGCAATGCAGAATATTGTGCCTGCTTCTCAGCGTGCTGTCATGTCTTCGGGACATGCACTATCCCCCATCATAAAACCGCTGCTGGAAAGAAGCTTCAACAACATCCTAGCAGTCTTGCAAAAAGTGTTTCCTCATGCTGAAATTAGCCAGAGTGACAAGAAAGAAGGTACCAAAAAGTAATTTTTCGTATTGTTAAAATGAAACAAGTATAGGCAGAAATAAATTCCGAGTTTCCTTATAAGGTTATTTATGTGTTATTCTTTTATATTTGCCATGAATATAGAAAGTTTATCTATTTCACTCACTAGGTTATAGTCTAGGCCTGGTGTATTGCCTAGGTATGGTAGTTGCCTAGTGAATGTTTGTCAAAAGGAAGAATGAATGTTAGTTCTGTTTGTTACCTCTTGGGACATTCTCAGTAATGTAGAAGTGTTACTATCTTTAGAAAACGTGACTATAATACGATGGCTTACAATTATTTTATTATAAAGCCCTTAAATAAATTGTCACTTACTAATCCTGATAATAGTACAGTGGGGCAGGTCCTTTTATAATGTAAAGAAGGAGACTGGAAGACTTAGGAAATATTCCCTTATTTGGGGTCATTCAGTAAGTTCTAGGACTTATTCAGACGTGGGCATCTGATTATAGCCTGTGCTCGTTACTCATAATGTCCTTCTGTTGCTTATAATGTTGCTTATAATGTCCCTCTGGTTTCAACTCATGAAATCTATTTTGTTGGTACTGTCAGGGCACTCTGCAGTGTGCTATATTAGTGAAGTGTAAATCATTAGTAAGGGAGTAAATTAGAACCTGGTTGTATAAGGTGGTATAAGGTCTTGAATTCTAGCTTTAAGATTGGACCTGAGATAAAAATAGAATACTGCCTTTAAAAAGTCATCCATTGCAAGTGCTTGGGTGGCTCTGTTAAAGCGACTGCCTTCAGCTCACGTCATGGTCCTGGAGTCCCAGGATGAGTCCTGTGTGGGGCTCCCTGCTCAGCAGGGAGCCTGCTTCTTGCTCTCACCCTCTTCCCACTCATACATACTCTCTGTCTCTTGTTCTCTCTCTCTCTCAAATAAATAAATAAAATCTTAAGAAAAAAGAAGTCAACCATTTACAGGGAAACTTTAGGTTTATATACTAAGGTCTGTGAACTTTGAAGAGAAAGTAATGAGTTTTAATTATCTTAATTTTTCCAGTTCCTAATACCTTATTTGGCATGAAGTCTGCACCAGAAAATTGTTCAGTTAATTATACTAACATTAAAAGTATTATATGTAGTAAAAATCATCTATAGTCAATGCATTTTGCTGTCTTTATAAATACTTTTTTGGGAACTGTATTTTTCAGGGATAGATTCTCATGAAATATCACATGGATTACTTGATCTCATAAGTTTGTTAAGTAGGGTGGGGAATAAATATTTTATTATGAATGTGCCAGGTACTCTGCCATGAATCGTACATTTCTTATCTCTGATTTTCATAACTGAGGATATGTATCTTTTCCCCCAATTTTTTTTTTAAGATTTTATTTATTTATTTATTTGACAGATCACAAGTAGGCAGAGAGGCAGGCAGAGAGAGGAGGAAGCAGGCTCCCCACTGAGCAGAGAGCCTGATGTGGGGCTCGATCCCAGGACCGCGGGATCATGACCTGAGCCGAAGGCAGAGGCTTTAACCCACTGAGCCAGGCAGGCGCCCCTCTTTTCCCCAAATTTAAAAAAAAACTAATGTCACCTTTAGAAAATAATAAAAATCGTATCTTCCCATTTGAGAGATTATGATAGTTCATCTTTTTATTTATGATGTTTTAAAATTTAAATTCAGTTAATTAACATATATTGTATTATTAGTTTCAGAGGCAGAGTTCAGTGATTCATCAATTTTGTATAATACCCAGTGCTCATTATATCACGTGCCCTCTTTACTGCCTATCACCCAGTTACCCCATCCCCCTTTCATCCCCCTCCAGCCACCCTCAGTTTATTTCTTATGATTAAGAGTCTCATATTGTTTGTCTCCCTCTCTGATTTTGTCTTGTTTTGTTTTTCCCTCTCTCCGCCTATGATTCTCTGTTTTGTTTATTAAATTCCATATGAGTGAGGTCATATAATTATCTTTCTCTGATTGACTTACTTCACTTAGCATAATACTGTCTAGTTCTGTCCATGTCATTGCAAATGGCAAGATATTATTTTATTTGATGGCTGAGTCGTATTCCATTATATATATACACCACATCTTCTTTATCTCTGTATATAGACATATGATATAGTTCCTTTATTTTCATTTGAGAATTTTTTATGACATTATTATCTGTTTTCTTATAAATTTTTTAAGTATAGAGTATGCTTTAGTTCCAGTTTTTTCTTCATGTACCAGTAGAGAAGAGAAACCAAATTATGATTATTTGATTATTAATAATTATTTTTTAGTTATTTAGATATATTATTCTGGTTTGTTTTGGTCTTAACCATCCTTCGTAGACTGGTATATGAAATTATCACTCAAAAGGTATTCAGTTGGGGACACATGGGTGGCTCAGTTGGTTAAGTGTCTGCTTTCGGCTCAGGTCATGATCCCAGGGTCCTGGGATGGATTCCCGCATTGGGCTCTTTGCTTAGCAGGGAGCCTGCTTCTCCCTCTGCCTGCCACTCTGCCTGCTTGTGCTCTCTCTCTCTCTCTCTCTCTGACAAATAAATAAATAAAATCTTAAAAAATATTTAGCTTATAAAATCCATTGAAATCTATATCTGCCAGCACAGTTCAATACCTCTTTGTAGAAATTATTCCTCTTTTTTTTTTTCTTTTTCTTTTTCTTTATTTTTTTGGGGGGGAGAAGAGTATGATTTCTATCAGTGTTAATTCTCTCATTTCTCCTACACATGTAGCATTACTTTTTATTGAGTGATTGACACTTTTTTTTTTTGATTGACACTTTTGTTCGGTATGTGTGAAGCACAGTTATTAGTACTTGAGGTAGTAGCCCAGGTATGTTTTTAAGTACTGCACCCTCAATAGAGATAATGGTTCCAGTTTGTCCACTGAACTGTAACAGATGGCAGGCTCAGATAGAGACTAATGTTACTTGAATGAGTGCATTTTTTTTTCCCCACGGTACAATTTATTTATTTATTTTAATAAACATATAATGTATTTTTATCCCCAGGGGTACAGGTCTGTGAATCGCCAGGTTTACACATTTCACAGCACTCATCATAGCACATACCCTCCCCAGTGTCCATTTCCCCACCACCCTCTCCCATCCCCCCTCCTCCCAGCAACCCTCAGTCTGTTTTTTGAGATTGAGTCTTTTATGGTTTGTCTCCCTCCCAATCCCATCTTTTCATTTTTTCTTTTCCTACCTCCCCCCAACCCCCCTGCCTTGCATCTCCACTTCCTCATATCAAAGAGATCATATGATAGTTGTCTTTTTCCGATTGACTTATTTCGCTAAGCATGATACCCTCTAGTTCCATCCATGTCGTCACAAATGGCAAGATTTCATGTCTTTTGATGGCTGCATTGTATTCCATTGTGTATATATACCACATCTTCTTTATCCATTCATCTGTTGATGGACATCTAGGCTCTTTCCACAATTTGGCTGTTGTGGACATTGCTGCTAAAACATTCGGGTGCACGTGCCCCTTCGGAGCACCACGTTTGTATCTTTAGGATATATACCCAGTAGTGTAATTGCTGGGTCATAGGGTAGCTCTATTTTCAGTTTTTTGAGGAACCTCCACACTGTTTTCCAGAGTGGTTGCACCAGCTTGCATTCCCACCAGCAGTGTAGGAGGGTTCCCCTCTCTCCGCATCCTCGCCAGCATCTGTCATTTCTTGACTTGTTAATTTTAGCCATTCTGACTGGTGTGAGGTGGTATCTCATTGTGGTTTTGATTTGTATTTCCCTGATGCCGAGTGATGTGGAGCATTTTTTCATGTGTCTGTTGGCCATCTGGATATCTTCTTTGCAGAAATGTCTATTCATGTCCTCTGCCCATTTCTTGACTGGATTATTTGTTCTTTGGGTATTGAGTTTGCTAAGCTCTTTATAGATTTTGGATACTAGCCCTTTATCTGATATGTCGTTTGCAAATATCTTCTCCCATTCTGTCAGTTGTCTTTTGGTTTTGTTAACTGTTTCCTTTGCTGTGCAAAAGCTTTTGATCTTGATGAAATCCTAATAGTTCATTTTTGCCCTTGCTTCTGTTGCCTTTGGCGATGTTCCTAGGAAGAAGTTGCTGCGGTTGAGGTCAAAGAGGTTGCTGCCTGCATTCTCCTCAAGGATTTTGATAGATTCCTTTCTCACATTGAGGTCCTTCATCCATTTTGAGTCTATTTTCATGTGTGGTGTAAGGAAATAGTCCAATTTCATTTTTCTGCATGTGGCTGTCCAATTTTCCCAACACCATTTGTTGAAGAGGCTGTCTTTTTTCCATTGGATATTCTTTCCTGCTTTGTCGAAGATTAGTTGACCATAGAGTTGAGGGTCTATTTCTGGGCTCTCTATTCTGTTCCATTGATCTATATGTCTGTTTTTGTGCCAGTACCATACTGTCTTGATGATGACAGCTTTGTAATAGAGCTTGAAGTCTGGAATTGTGATGCCACCGACTTTGGCTTTCTTTTTCAATATTCCTTTGGCTATTCGAGGTCTTTTCTGGTTCCATATAAATTTTAGGATTATTTGTTCTATTTCTTTAAAAAAAAATGGATGGGATTTTGATAGGGATTGCATTAAATGTGTAGATTGCTTTAGGTAGAATAGACATTTTCACAATATTTGTTCTTCCAATCCATGAGCATGGAATATTTTTCCATTTCTTTGTGTCTTCCTCAGTTTCTTTCATGAGTACTTTATAGTTTTCTGAGTATAGATTCTTTGCCTCTTTGGTTAGATGAATGAGTGCATTTTTAAGATTGGTTTTGTTTTCACAGAATTCCTGACTCTCTTACCTAGGTGTATATCTATACGTGTGTGTATGTGTATGCCATGTTAGAAAATAAGTCAGCTTGTTTCTTGTTGTTTTTGTAAAGAGTTGGCCATAACTGTAGCACCCTAGCAGCTAAGCAACTACTTGGTCAAGTTGACTTAGAATTTTTTTTTTTTTAAGATTTTATTTATTTATTTGACAGAGATCACAGGTAGGCAGAGAGGCAGGCAGAGAGAGAGGAAGGGAAGCAGGCTCCCCGCTGAGCAGAGAGCCTGATGGGGGCTCGATCCCAGAACCTTGGGATCACAACCTGAGCCAAAGGCAGAGGCTTTAACCCACTGAGCCACCCAGGCGCCCTGACTTAGAAATTTTTAATAAATATGTGAGTATTTTAGGAGAGTGTCATTTCTTTTCCAGACTTCTTATGGTTAGTCAGTGAAGTCTTCTGAATCGCATCTCAGTATTAGGCAGTCTGTAAAGGTAAAATAATTCCATTAATTCCATTTACAAATTATTAAAAAAAAACCCTGCAGTTTGTCAGTTTGCTTGGTTGATCCGTATTATTTGATAGGTAACATATTAATATCACTGATTTTTAAACCAACTTTCCTTAGCTTTGGTGGGGCACTAATATTAAAGGACTTCATAAGCCTCATAATTGTTGTGATTTTTTTTTTGAACAGATATAGAAACTCTGATTTTAGATGATAGTGAAGATGAGAATGCTTTATCAATTTTTGAGACCAGTTGTCACTCAGGATCACCAAAGAAACAGTCATCAGCTGCTGCTGTACATAAACCCTACCTTCATTTTACAATGTAAGTATCATACCAATTTTTTAAAAATTCAGAGTGATTTTTACTGTTTCATATTTAGAATTATGGTGTATTTTTACTTAAGGTTGTAACTTTGAGGAGTCTTTCTGCTGTTTGGACTCAATTCTGGGAAAGTTTTACTGTGTATGCTTCTTTGTGTGGTAATAATTGGGTTTATTGGTAAACTAAAGATTATTTTTTTGTAAACTGTGATTTTTTAAAAGGAGATTTAGTTATTTAATTTGCAAGATTTTATTTATTTGAGAGAGAGAGTGAGCACACGTGGTAGGGGGTGGAAGGGCACAGGGAGAGGGAGAAGCAGACTCCCCACCCTGGGAGCTGGATTCCAGCACGGTGAGGGCAGATGCTTGATTGACTGAGCCACCCAGGTGTCCCTCTTCTTTTTTTTAAACCAAGGTAGAAGCAAGGGGTTGTCTTTTAGAAAGTCAGCTTATGTCCCCAATTTTAATGCCTTTTATGTTGAACTAAAATGGTCAAAAATGAAATGTTTATCATGATCTGGAATATTTTAAATTGTAACAAGTGTCAGATGATAGTTTAGGGATTCTAAGAGTACTAAAAGGATTCTGAATTAGAAGTTTCTTAGTAAACAGATCAACAGATAACTTTTTGATTCTCCAAAACCTCATTAGTTTACTTCTTCCTGATGTTATGGTTTTTCTGTTTACATTCACCTTTATTCATATTAAAGCAGCTTTTGTCAGGCACTTTATTGGGGAAACAACTTTAGTGCTAATGTAATTTTAACTTAAGAGACCAAATAGTTTTCAACTATTAGCAGCTTCATCACTTGCATTCACATAGTTAGCATGATAGTTATAGGACCATAATGCTTTGTCAGGTAGGTCTAATAGCACTTTTATTAGAAAAGGCTGGATTGGTTGTATGTACTTTTAAATTCTTTTTAGAGATATTTTGAACAAACTTAAGTCTTCAGCTTAAAGTTTCTCCCATGTTGATTTTGGCAAAATGTTAATTTGATTATTTGCACTGATAAGTCATATTTTTTATTTTTTAAAATGAAATTAAGTTACTTTCATTTATTCTTTTTTTCTTTTGTTCTTTAACAGCAAGGTTCTTCTATTAGAAACTTTTCTTCTATTCCAGATCTTTTCTTTTATGTCCTCAGGGACATTTTCTTAGATTTTTTCGGTAATTTCACAAATCTATTTTATTGATGGCTTAGGGAAAACCAAATAATCATTTTTTTTTCTGATTCTCACCTGACTACCCTATGTGCATGTGTGTGATTTGTTTAGTTATTTGGATTTGAAATATATAATAGAGGCTAAGAAATTCTCATCAAAGAACTTGTTCAAATTTTATGAGTTAACTCTGTTGTCAGTAAAGTGATAAAGAAATATCTTTGATTTAGAAAACTTAATGTGCAGTTTTGAGGCCGATTTTTTATTAACGTTCTCTGTCATTTAATGTATATCTCGGTACAGTTTTGTTTGGATTAAACTTTTTGAAGGAATTGGTTTAATTTTAGCTTCTTTTATGTAAAATTTCTAGTTCATGATGTGATTTTTATTTAATAGGGAGACAGCTATATCCTAGAAGTAAGCTTTTTTTGTTTTAGATGTTTTTATAAGTTCCATTCATTTCTTTTCTTTTGTTTTTTAAAGATTTTATTTATTTGACAGAGAGAGACACAGAGAGAGAGAACAAAAGCAGCGGGAGTGGGAGAGGGAGAAACAGGTTTTCTCCCGAGCAGGGAGCCTGAGCAGGGAGCCTGATGCGGCCTCTATCCCAGGACCCTGGGATCATGACCTGAGCCAAAGGCAGATGCTTAACGACTGAGCTACCCAGGCACCCCCATTCATTTACTTCTTTATTTACTGACCCATTCTCCCAATTTTTATGTGTTTATGCCTGTCACTGTATTAGGTACTGAAAACATAAGCATGAGTAAAGTAGTTCTTACTCTGGAGAAGTTCTTTTTTATTGAGGGTGACAGACGTTGTTATATGGCTGAAATGCTTGATAGCAGAACTAGAAGCTTTCATTGGGAAGTCAAGGAGGATTTGCTGTCCTCCTGAATATGAAGGGGTAAGAGTTAGCATCTGATGCTCAATATAAACTAGACATGAGGCAAGTATATAAAGCTTGAAGCTTTATATAGGACTCTCATCAGTCATACAGCATTTGTGGTATCATCATTTTATAGACAAGGAAACCGAAACGCAATGAAAAATAAGTAAATTGCCCATGATTAAGGTGCTGGAAGGTAGCAGAGTTAGGCTCTGTACTGTTTGTTTCTTAGGATCCATTTTTTTTTTTTAAATTATCTATGTGATTTCCAAATTGATTTCTGAGCTTAATAGGTAGATCGGGAATTGTATTGTTTTTTTGGGTAGGTTGGACAGTAGGATTTTCATGCTTTCCAAAAAAGCATACACTTTAGAATAGAGGCCTTTAATAAAGGCTGTATGTGGGTTTTTGTTGTTGTTGTTGGTTTGGTTTGGCTTTGTGTTTGAACAAGTGTTAGTATGTGTATATCAATACAGTAAAAGTGCTAGCTAGATAGGTAGAAAGCATGACTTTAATACTGGTCTCTAGTAACACTAGCTTGGGCATTGTTGGTGGGTTTCTAATAGGGAATAGTTTCCTAAAACAGTGTTGAAACCTTTATTTAGATTTAAGGTGAAATAGAAGTCAAGATATTTAAAGTCTACCAATCTGATAGAGAACCCTTATGATGGAAAATAAGTTTTCTTTCTTACTGTTTATTGCCATAAGGGGATTAGAAACAGAGCTTTCTGAGGTTTTCTAAATGAAAATAGCTTTGTTTTTTCTGATTAGAAAGATGATATACTCTGTAGAAAATTCAAGTAATAAAGAAGAGCATAAAGAAGAAAGTAAAAATTAAAGCCCAAGCACCTGAAGGTAATTTTTGTTAAAGTTTTGGTGACCACACTTCCATATTCTCTCTATGCGTATAGACAGACCCACATATTATTTTATGTAAATTAAAATCCTCCTGTAAGGCTAATGTAACTTGCTTTTTTATCTACTATATTGGGAATGTTATTTTATGCCAGTATATGTTTAATGTCATTCTTTTAAAATAGCTACATAGTATTTTATTTTTTGGATGTTCCATAATTTTTATAACCTTATTAATAAAGATTGAAATTTCCAATTTTCTTCTTCTATGATAGATATGTGGATCTGGATAGGCATCTTTCTCAGTATACATTTTTAACATCATTATCTGATTCATAGCTTAGGGTAAATTTTAAAAACAGTGATTGCTATGTCAAAGGGTATATACATTTAAAACTTGATACAGGTTGTTAAATTGACTTCTAGAACAGTTGTACCAATTTACATTTTCAGCACTGATATATGAGAGTGTTATTTTTCCTATACCCGTGTCAATTCTGAACACTGCCTTTTTAAATCTTTGCCAACCAGATAGATGAAAATAATATCTTCTTGCTTGTTTGAATCATTCATTTGTTCTTTCATATTTACTCATTCAGATATTTTGTCAAAGTGCCCATCATGTGCTATTTGTTGTCCTAGGTACTTGGAATATGTCCGTGAACAAAATGGACAAAGACCCCTGACCTCATTCAGCTTATGTTTTAGATGGAGATAGACAATAAAACAATAAGTGTATTAGATAGATAAAGTATTAGAAGATACACACTATGAAAAAAATGTAGAGAATGCTTAAGAGGTAAGGGAGTCCTTGGGAGTGGGACGAGTTGCAGAATATCCTTGGATATGTATCTTAGCATGTATGTGACATAATTGCCAAATTTAATTTTGGAAAATTTTGCTTTTTTCCATTGCCACTAGTCATGAGAAAACCAATTTTCCCAACATCTGCTTGCTAATAGTATTAAAATTAATTCTTAACTTATCAATCTAACATATAACAGGTGTTTTCATTATTTTCATAATTTTTTCATCTCTATTAATAACTACCAAGTCTCTCCTCTGACCTGTAACTACCAAATCTTCCTTCCTCTCTTCCTTCCTTCCTTTCTTCCAAGATTTATTTATTTATTTGAGTGGGGGGAGGGGCAGAGTGAGAGTCCTAAGACTGCGCTGAACATGGAGCCCAGCACAGGGCTCAGTCCCATGACCCCAAGATCATGACCCAAGCAGAAATCAAGAGTCGGAAGCCCAACCAGCTGTGCCACCCAGGTGCCCCACCAAATCTTTCTTAAGCCAACATTGGTCTTGAACTTTAGACTGTCTCTAGCTGCCTGTTGCCCTTAGTGTGCCACACATCTTTCAGAATGTACTGCACTGTGTCTCCCCTTCTCCTCCTGTCAGTCTGGTGAGCTACCATCCGTGCAGGTGTTAGGACTAGAATTGGACATCATCCTCAACTCCTTCCTCTCTTTCCTCCGTATCTAGTCTGTTCCTTCTCACTTCCTCTGACACTGTTCTTATCTAGATTATCATTAACATCTCATGCCTGGGTTATTACTGCAGACTCCTAACCGGTCATCTTTCCTCCCGTTTTGTCTTCTTTTAAACCTTTTCCTCTACTGACATAGTGATCTAGAGTTATCTTCTGAAAACATGTGTATGATCATATCACTTCCCCTACTTAAGCTAATATGTTTCCTCATTAACTTCAGTGCACATTCCAAATTAAAAAAATTTTTTTTTCAGTTTTTTTAATTAACATATAATGTATTATTAGCCCCAGGGGTACAGGTCTGTGAATCGCCAGGTTTACACTTCACAGCCCTCACCATGGCACATACCTTCCCCAGTGTCCATAATCCAACCACCCTCTCCCTACCCCCCTCCTCCCGGCAACCCTCAGTTGTTTTGTTGAGTCTCTTATGGCTTGTCTCCCTCCCGATCCCATCTTGTTTCATTTATTCCTTTCCTATCCCCCAACCCCCCATGTTGCCTCTCAGCTTCCTCATATCAGGGAGATCATATGATAATTGTCTTTCTCTGATTGGCACATTCCAAACTTTTAACATGGTTTACAAAACCCTTCTTAGCTCTTCATCATCTGATTCTCCTCTCCTCTCATCCCTAACCCTAGAACCTTTACCCATACATTGCCCTAAAACCTTAAAAGAAGCTAGATGTATGAACTATTACTCCAAAGGGCCAGGGGCTGCCTTCGATCCTTTGTATATCCTGTTTTTATTTCTTCAATAAAATCCGTCCTTTATACCTCCAGCCTGTTGAGTTCATGCTTTGGTAACACTTTCCAGGAAACCCTTTTGTCTCTAATTGAGGTCTCTCATAGCATTCTGTACTTAAACAGTGCTGCTTGTTAACCACACTGAATTTTATTAGTTGTATATTTCCTTTTCCCACTCAATACTATTCAAGTATGAGCTCTATGATAACTGGTGTTGTTAGGTATCCAGGGCTGAGGACTTACCATAGGAAGCATTCTCCAGTTATTAAATGAATGAACATTTTGTTACGTTCCTATTTTCTTTTTGAAATTTTTTTATTAACATATAATGTATTATTACTATTTTCTTTTTGAATTATCTGTTTATGTCCTTTGCCCAGGAAGCTGTTTTCTGTTAAAACACTATAAGCATAAGTTCTTTATACATTAAGAACTATTCTTTTTAGTGGCAGATTCTTTGTCTGATTTAGTTGTTTGCCATTTGGTTCAGATTGTAATTTTTGAGTAACAAAAGTTTGTAGATTTTTTATGAGTTAAAAGTACATGAATCTCTCATTTTTTCTTTTTTCATTGTTTTTAGAATTAATTTTCTGTGAAATGAGGATCTGAATCTTCCCTTTTTAAAAACAATATAATTCATCTCCATTCCATTTATTTTTTATGCTTATTATCTTATATGAAATTCTTTGAACTATAGTGACTTGGTTCCTGGAGTGCCTGTTATGTTCTGATCTGTGTTTGTTTTGTTTGGTGTAGTCTACATTATATCCTATTATTCCATTCTGTAATATATTTCAATATAAAGTAAAAGTACACCCTAGCTTAGCAATTATGTGGACCTGAGTGAAAATTTGAAGTCTTTCACCACCTGTTTGTACAGTCTCATACCTAACTTCTTTGAGTCTTGGTTTCCTCATCTGTTTAATAAGAGGAAGCTATGTATTTCATAGAATTGCTGAAAAAATTAAAGCTTTATGAACTACTTATTACCAAAACAGGTTTAAATGTTCTGAAATTGGAGCTAGCACACTTAACCAAATTTTTCTTGATGTTCTTACTTGATTATTCTTTCAGATGATATTGTGATTAAGTTTTAAATCTTTCTGTCTTCCTCAGTTTTTTTTTTTTTAGATTTTGATGTGACTATTTTAATTTTTTTCTCATTTTAAAATTCTAGTTAGTTAGCATTTAGTGTAATATTGGTTTCAGGAGTAGAACTTAGTGATCATCACTTACATATAATAACCAGAGCTCAATACAACTGGTACCCTCCCTCCTTAATACCCATCACTCATCTAGCCCATCTCCCACCCACTTTGCTCCATCAATCTTTAATTTGTTCTCTATAGTTAAGTCTCTTATGGTTAGCTTCCCTCTGCCTTTTTCCCCTTTCCAGTTTGCTCATCTGTTTTGTTTCTTAAATTCCACTTATAAATGAAACCATATGGTATTTGTCTTTCTGGACTGACTTCGCTTACGATAATAACACTCTAGCTCCATCCATGTCATTGCAAATGGCAATATTTCATTATTTTTGATGGCTGAGTAGTATTCCATTGTGTATAGATACCACGTCTTCTTTATCCATTCATTAGTCGATTGGCATTTGGGCTCTATCCATAGTTTGGCTACTGTTGATAAGGCTGTTTTAAACATAAGGGGTGCATGTGTCCCTTCGAATCTGTATTTTTGTATCCTGTGGGTAAATACCCAATAGTGGAATTGCTAGATCTCAGGATAGTTCTGTCTTTTTTTTTTTTTTGAAGAACCTCCATACTGTTCTCCAGAGTGGTTGCACCAGTTTGTATTCCCACCAACAGTGTAAGAGGGTTCCCCTTTCTCCACATCCTTGCCAACATCTGTTGTTTTCTGTGTTGTTAATTTCAGCCATTCTGACAGGTGTGAGGTGGTATCTCATTGTGGTTTTGATTTGTATTTCTCTGATAATGAGTGATTTTGAGCATCTTTTCATGTGTCTGTTGGCCTTGATATGAATATTTTAAATGTATGAAATAAAATACTATAAACTATAGTTAACACTAAATGGGTTAGGAAGAATTGACATCTTTATATTCAGGCTCATTATGTATATGTACTTTTATACTTTTGCTAAGAATATTTAATATTGTTTGTTTTATTTTATTTTATTTTTGCATTTGTGAATAGGACCTCCTTTCCTTCCTTAAATTGGTTATTGATGGTATTAGGATCTGTTTTGATTTTTCTATTTCTGTCTTCTGAATTGTTACTTCTGGTAGGTTCTGACAGTTATTAGTTGATTCTCTTGCATTATTTTAGTGCATAATCATATCCTTTATAAGTAACAGTATTGTCCTTATCTATTTCTATTAGTTCCATTTTTTATTTGCTTTATTCTTATTGCATTACTTAAAATTTCCTGCATTATCTATAGTGATAGTAGATGAACTTGTTTCATTTATCATTTTAATGGTGCTGTAGAATCTTGAGAACACAAGTTGAATTTAGTTTAATATATTTCCCTAAATTTGCTTTCTCTGTTTTAGATCTTTAGATATTATGTATTCAGGTATGGGCATTTAGTTTTTATTGGCTGAAAAACCAAATTTTCCTGCCACGGAGAAAGTCCCACTTTTTTTTCCATCTTAAAAATTGTGGTAAAATATACATAGAATTTAGCATTTTAACTATTTTAAAAAAAGTCTTACATCTTGGATGATATTCAGATATACCAACTTCTTTGTTGAAGTGGAATTCTTACATTGACCTTAGATAATTAATAGTGTCACTAATGCTTAGTGTCTGAAGCATTTTCCATGTTAATGCATATGATAGGATGAATACCCAGGTATTTTTACATAGTTTTAGAATGAATTTTTATAGTTTTACATCTTGGTTATTACAAAGGTCAGAGAGAGAAAAATTTTAGAAGTATAATTAATGAAAAAATGATTCACTGAACTTAAATAAGGATAAGAAAGTTCTGTTATTTTGGAGTTACATTTTTAGTGTAAATATCTTGCCTAATATTTCATACTGATCATCAGAGTGTATGGTTTTGGAATAATTATCATGTCTTACATGTATTGCAGGTCACCATATCATCAGCCAACCTCTTACAGGCCAAGATTATTGCTGTCTGGAGAACGGGGCTCAGGTCAAACTTCTCACCTTGCTCCAGCACTTTTGCACACTCTAGAAAAGTTCTCTGTGCACAGACTAGATCTCCCAGCACTTTATTCAGTTAGTGCCAAAACACCTGAAGAATCATGTGCACAGGTAGGTTTGTACCAAATCAGAGTACTTCCAGCTTTCTTGTTGTTGTATCTCTGTAGTGTTTATAGATAAAGATTTTTTGAAGAACAGTAATGTGAATATTAACTTTCTGTTGGTTAGTCATTAACATTCAAATATTAAGGCCAAGCAACCTTCTGATATATATCATGTTTAAATGTGAGCTCATAGTTTTTGCCATGATATTTCATTCTTTTCTGAAATTTTAATACCCTCTTTCTTATGTTAAGATTCTGTTAAACACTGTGGAAAGTAAGTTTCTTTTGCCTTTTTCTTATCCTCTTTTCAACACTGTGGTTTCAGAGCCTTTCTAGACTTCTGTCTGTACTTGGAGCCTTACTGAAGGGGAAATGATCAATTTGAGATGTCAGGTTTTAAAATTAATGTAGAAAAATGATAGCAATTTAAACATTATATATATTTGTGTTAGTAGTCAAGTGTGTTTGTATATTTCATTTTCAACTGCTTTATGTTTGCTGGTTTGTGAAGTGCAAAGTTCTAGTGGGGTTGTTGGTATTTCTTGAAGTTTTACTATATAACTATGAATTTAAGTGTGTCATATTGGAACTAGAGACTAGGGGAATATGTTTTTTGAGCCAAGGGACCATGTCTTCACTATTTCTGTGTCTCTGACACAGTGCCTAGCTCATAGTAAGTGCTCATTAAATGTTTAATGTTTCTTCAAAACAAATGAGAGGAATGTCACTTTCTACTTTGATATTTAGCCTACTTTTGATATTAGGTGACTAGAGTAGTAACATTTAAGAGCATTGCACATAATTTTTTTGTTTTTTTTTCAGATACATTTTATAAATACTTAATACCTATATATATACTACTTAATTGAAAACCATTCTGTACCTTGTAGCAAGAAATACATATTTTTTTTAAACAGTCAACAGTATTGGTTTCATTTCTCTTTCACTTACAGCTGCCTGGGTATCAACATCTTAGTAGTACTTCACTACTTAGAAAACCCTTTTTTTCCCAAAACCCATGGCTTAAATGAAAACCTGTATACTAGTAATTTGTTCCAAGTTTTATACATTTAACTTATCCTGGCTGTATATATATGTTCATATTTTTCCTTTTTAGTGACACAAAACTATTGTAGTTTATATGCAAGTAAGGGAATTACTCAGTACCATTAAAAATAAATCCAGGGGAGAGAGAATCTAAACAGACACTAACTGTGGAAGAAGAAATTGAGTATCAAAAAAGCACTAAATCCAGATAGTTTCGTGGTTGAATTCTTTTAATCTTAAAGGATAAGATATTTTAATGCTGAACTAAAATACAGAGAAAACCCTAAGACTGATCTCACTTAGGCAATGGTCATAAAGTAAATACTACAAATGGATTCTAGTAGCACATCAAAAGAGTAACATACCATTATTAAAGCATGCAAAATTGATTCATTTAGACATTGAGAGATATAAATATTGGAGCAAACACATTGAAGTTATAAATATTTGCCTGTGATATGGTTGTATATTTAGAAAACTTATAGGAGCTATTGAAAAATTACTGGGGACATTAAGAGAATTCTCTAAGGTAGACACGTTCAGAGTTAATGAAAAATAGTTGTCAAGTTAGGAATATAGTAGAAGAAATAGTCCCATTTAAAATAGCTACAAAGTTTACTTAGAAATTAAACAATTAATTCTCAGGGTCTAAAAGAAGAAAACTAAAAATTCACTGAGCAGGACAGTTGAATAAATAAAAAACATACTTTGTTTTTTAATTACTGTACTTTAAAGGATGTACCCAATTTAAATTGCAAATTGATTAAAATATCAGCTACTTCGCTTATTGTTTGTAGCCTTGGAGAAATTGCTTACTTCTTTGAGATTTATTTCTCATCTAAGAAATGAAGTTAATAATGCTACATAAGGTGGTTGTAATTATTAAAATAAGCTCATCCAATAAGGATGGCATATAGTACCTAGTAACTGTTAGCTGTCATTTTATTTATTACTACTCCTGCAGCTTCTTTGCACAACTGAGAACTGGTAAGACTCAAAATTGTAAAGTTGTGAGTTCTTTTTTAAATCAATGTATAAATTAAATGCGATCTCAAGTATAATATACCCACAGTTGAAGAAGAAAAGTTAGAAAAGGGCTTTGTGTTTCTTCTAGAAAATAAATAAGAGCAGTGCCTGGGTGGCTCAGTTGGTTAAGCATCTGACCCTTGATTTCAGCTCATGTTGTGATCTCAGGGTTGTGAGATTGAGCCCCACCCACATCAGGCTCTGTGCTTAGTGTGGAGTCTGCTTAAGATTCTCCTCTCTCGGGGCGCCTGGGTGGCTCAGTGGGTTAAAGCCTCTGCCTTCTGCTCGGGTCATGATCCCAGGGTCCTGGGATCGAGCCCCGCATCGGGCTCTCTGCTCAGCGGGGAGCCTGCTTCCTCCCTTCTCTCTCTGCCTGCCTCTCTGCCTACTTGTGATCTGTCAAATAAATAAATAAAATCTTTAAAAAAAAAAAAAAGATTCTCCTCTCTCTCTGGCCCTCCCCACTGCTTGTGCACATGCTCTCTCTCTCTCTTAAAAAAAAAAAAAGAAGGAGGAGCATAGCAAGGACAGTTCTAGAGGGAAAAAGATAGAATGAAGGGAGCCCTACCAGGTTTTAAAAAATGTAACAGAACATAGTAATAATATGTACCTGTGCAGGGACAGACAGACAAAGTATTAGAAGAGAGCGTGAACACTTAGGCCTGTGTAGAAATGAGAATTTAGCAGCTGATGATGATTAGTGTATGACAGTGGTGAGGATATGATAATGATAGTGATGACATTCGATATTATAGAATAGATGAATTATTTAATAAGTGGTTTTGGAAAACTGTCTGACTCTATGAGGGGAAAAAGAAAAAGGAAACAAAACTGGATTTCCTACCCTTTTTTGTGGCCTCCAAATAAATTCTAGATTATCAGTGAACTGTAAAAAGAGAATATACAAGGTCAATATATTTATTATCTTGAATATGAGGAAGTAGTTTCTAAGCAATGAACACAAGCCAGAAAACATAAAGATATGAATAAATTTTACTTTATGTAATTTAAATTACACATGGCAGAAATAATTGTTTTATAAAATTAATAGGCACAACCTGGCAAAAAAGTATATTTGTAACACACATGTCAAGGGTAAGTGTCCTAAATAAACAAAAATATGTTAAAATCAGTAAGAAAGAATGACAGTGACAACCTAATATAAAAATTGGCAAAATAGCATGCCATTACAGGAAGAAAAAAATAGAAAAAGCAACCAGTAGAAGTTTGAAAAGATTCTTAGCCTCACTTACAGCTGAAGAAAATGCAAATTAAAGCAACAGGAGGGACGCCTGGGTGGCTCAGTGGGTTGAAGCCTCTGCCTTCATCTTGGGTCATGATCCTGGGGTCCTGGGATCGAGCCCCATGTCGGACTCTCTGCTCAACAGGGAGCCTGCTTCCCTTCCTCTCTCTCTGCCTACCTTTCTGCCTACATGTGATCTCTGTCTGTCAAATAAATAAATAAAATCTTAAAAAAAAAAAGCAACAGGTTACTATTTTGAAACAACTGTCTGGTTTATAAAAATAAAAAACTTGGGGGTTCCTGGGTGGCTCAGTCAGTTAAGCATCTGCCTGTGGCTCAGATCGTGATCTCAGGGTCCTGGGATTGAGCCCCACGTCAGGCTCCCTGCTCAGTGGGGAGCATGCTTCTCCCTTTCCCTCTGTAACTCCCTCTGCTTGTATGCTCGCTCGCTCTCTCTTTCTCTCTGACATAAATAAATAAAATCTTTAAAAAAATTTAAAAAATGGAAAGATTGATGATGCCTGGTGATTTTGGAGTGTAGATTGGCACTGTTTTTTTAAAAATTATTATTTTAATTACATACGCCTTTTGGCCCAGGAATTTTACATTAAAGAATTTTTCCTAAAGATGTTTTAGTTGTAAATAGTCTCTGCTGGATGTACAAGAACATTTATCACATCATTGTATAGCATTGCCAAACTAAATAAGACCAACAAACTAAATGTCCTTTAATGGGGATGGTCTATGATAAATTATGGTATATCCTTTTGTACTATGAAGCCATTAACAAGAAGGTAGTAAATTTACATAGGAGTATATGTGAAAGGAGATATTTATGAAAAAAGCAAGTTGTAAATCAGTCTATCAAAATATGATCTTTGTGTAAAAAATACTTTAAAAAATTTATATCCGTGCTTATATATAAGTAGAAACTTTGTCCAAGAATAACCTAAAATACATAATAACTATTACTTTGGCTTGGGGGAAGGAATATGGAGAGTTGGGGAATGAATATAACTTTGTCATTTTAGTTTACACTCTGCTGTACAGTTTGAATTTTTTTTTTGATATGAATACTTGACAGTATCAAGCAAACTAAAGATAAAATGACTTTGGAAGAGGATCATTTTCAGAGTGAGAGGGTATTCTGCCTATAGTTCTTTATGGTTATATGTGTATGTACAAGGTCATAAATCCATTACTGACTTATATAGGTGAGGACATACTTAGGAAACATTGTAGTGAACTATATGTTGGTGTTACTGGGATCCTAGGATTTTTTCTGCATTCTGCTGGGCATCATTGGGCTAAATTTGAATTCTGACTGTATACTCTTAGGTCTCTTTCTCATTTCGGGTCATTTATTACTTTTTGTTGTGTTCTTGGAGAGGATGGAGAGAGGTGTCCTTTTGTAGTGGAAAAGAACAAAAACTTAACATTTATTGTTTTGGTTTATTACACTGCACTTAGTAGATATGACATCTCATCTTTGCTTTTGCCTCCAAGGTCCTCGGTTAGAGGTAGAGCTTATTTGTGAATGACTACACCTGAGTTTCCAGTCTGTCCAGCGACTGAGTAGATATGGTAGCTGAAACTGAACATTGGCTAGAGACCAGATAAACTGTCCTGGTTGATCCCTGATTATTTGTATCTTAAATACATATTTAAAGTTATTTTAAACTTGTAAAGATATTACTGTCTCTTCTAAAAAATCTAAAAGGAGACTATTACATTATAAAATTGAGGAATTTTTTTTTCTTAGTTTGTGGAGCTATTAGTGGGTAGAAGAAGGTATAAAATTCCTAGGAAAGAGAGCATACTAGTCAGGGGCTAAAATGCTGGAAAGAATAAAAACCTCTTCTCTCTCTTCCTTTTTTTCTATATTCCTTTTCTTCCCTTTTCCCTTACTTTCTTGAGAGCTAGTCTTTCTGTAGGCAGTATTATCTCTAAATAGATGTGGTTTAGTCTGTGGCAAATTATTCTTCCGTGCTTTTGCTCTTTTCCCCAGCCTCTAAAATACTTAATCTAAATTAAATTGGATTATTTAATAATGTGACACAAACATGAAAGTTAATCTTAAAGAAGTCTTAAATCACCTTTAAAGGGCTATATTTATATATGTGATAAAATGGAACATGGGAAGAACCCAGTTTATATTTCTTCATACGTGTTTTATTCTGTGTCTGTTTTGTAAAACCTATGCACACACACACATATATATATGAAAATCTTCCTTTTCTCCTTCATACCGCCTCACCTGATGACGAGTATTACAAATTGTATGAAAACAGTAGAGGATTAGTGTCTACTATAGGGTTTTCTCATTGTTGATTAAGATTTAGTGAGTATTAATAGTTGTCTGGGAGTACTTATTAAAATTTCTGATTCCCTGGCTCTACTCCCAGGGTTTCTGATTCCTTAAATTTAGGGTGAGCCCTGGGAATCTGCACTTTAAACCTGCATCTGGGTGTTACTATTCTAGGTCTTGAGTAGATCAATGTAGTACTTTGGCCAATACTGGACACTAGGTATTTATTACAGAAAACAATAGCCAGAGTTCATAAAGTGGTTCTGTGTGTGTGTGTGTATGTGTGTCCGTATCTCTCTCTCTCTCTCTCTACCTACCTACCTACCTGAGTGTTGTATAGTCTTCCAAAGGCTCTGGAAGGAAAATAGAAAACCCTGGTGTAGCCTGGAAGATTTATGATTGTTCCATTAAATTCACAAGTAATTATTGAGCCCTAAAATAAGTTTGGAGATGTTAGTAGCTATACTAAAAGACTTACCTGTATTAACACTCTAAAAAAACTCATAGCTATGATTCTCCTTTTCTGACACCTTCAAATATATATATATTTTTTACCTTTTGTATTACTTCTGCTGTTGATTGAGGAAAACCAGGATTGATGAGTGATTCATATTTTATCTTTTTCATTAATTCAGAAGTATGATTGAATTGATAAATTTATATATTATCTGTCAGAGATTTTGGAGTTTGGATACTATATGGTGTTTCAAATGGTCAATAAGGATCTTTTTTTTTCTTTCTTTTTTTTTTTTGTGAAAATTTTAGTGTATTTCTTTTCCCAGGAAGAAATTGTATTTGGGAATGTTCAGGGGAAATCCTTTTTGGTTAAATAGCATGAAGGAATTAAGATACTTACCTGTGTGTATCTTTGGATGCTCTTGTGTTTGTGCATAAGGGTTTCTGGATTTCTCCATAGCAGTCTGTGTATACTTTGGATACTCTTGTGTTTGTGCACATGGGTTTCTGTGTATTACCATAGCAACAATTTTCTTTTTCTTGAGTTGTAAACAAATTAAATTTTCCTAGTCCAGCGTTTATCACATCTACTGAAATTCTTGACGTTCTTAGGCAATGAAAATAACAAAAGGAATTTGAGTGATTTAATTTTCATAAATGTTTCTTTATATTACAATCATCATATAGAAACTCCAGTATACTTTATAACAGGCTGATTTTGTATGCTTGTAGAGAAATCGAGCACTTTATTTCTTGAATCTTGATCCTAGACAGTGCCTCCTTTTCACAGAGATGCTTGATAAATCCTAATAGAATATAAATGGAGTCGAGTGATATGATATGAAGTTATTTGTAATGCAGATACATTATTTATTATAATATTTTGTGATAGCATGGTATAAGGAATTAAATAGACTTACCAGTGCATTTTAATAGTGCTTTTTATTATAAAAAGCAAGAATATTTTAGCCCCAAGATTTTTCTTTTACCTATGTTTTATAAATTATAGCAAAAGAACAAGACAGATTCTAGAAATTTATTGATGACAAAAAGTTGTTTCCCTCTCTCTTATATAGCCCCTTTTAGGAATGTGAGAGCTGTACTAGCTTGGAGCTTTCTGCTTCATTCACATGTGTATTTAAAATTACTCTAGTTTCCCGTTTGTAAAGAAAGTGGCTTGTTACGGGCTGTATAGTCTTAATTTTCAAAATACAGTAAATTTTCATGTACTACACAATTTAATTTGCTGGCTAAAATACTGACTTTAAAGTTTAGCTTTTGAGGTGATAAGAACTCTTTCAAATATAGGTGCACTTTATGTAATTAGTGCCTCCTTATATGGATACTTTTAACTTCAGTGGCCTGATTTTTCTCTTTCATATCTTTAATATTCAGAGGAAGTAGTTTGTGATTTTTTTTTAAATAAAGAAATTTTTAAAAAGTTACATAAGGGACCATGATGTCTGGGGCAAGAAGAGGCCAGAAGGAAATAGAATATATTGTTTAAAGAATCAAAATGAACAGTTCACATACATTGGTGTTTGTTCATTTTATTTGTGCAAGAGTGCTGGTCATGTCAGAGGTATTTTGGAACGGTTGGTTCAGTAATTTGGCCTACTGTCTTTTTTTCTCTATAACAGTTTTTCTGTTTTCTACTACACCTTGCACATCCACCAATCCAAGACACCCTATAGGTGAGTATTTTTCTAGTTATCAAATGGCATCACTTGTTCCCAAGACAGTTGCCGCTTCACTAAAACTAGGCTTTATTTTTCTACTCTGAATCTGGTTAATTAATTTCACAGAGTGTATCTTACTCCACAACTTTAAAAGTTACCAGCAAACTGCTGAAGAACGGTTTTTACATTATGGAAAAATCACGATAGAATTAAACTTTTTTTCTGAATTTTTAAATACTGTTTTTAGACTATTCTTTTCGAATTTTCATTATAAAAAGTTGGAGAATTAGAACAGGTTGGCTATATATTTAAAGAAAATATTAAAGTTTAAATATTCTGAGGTTACATGGGTTAAGAAATTAAAAGTAACACTTGTTTTATTAGTGCTTTTGAAGTTTTCTAGAAATTAAGGATGTTTTTGCTATAAAGCTTTAGGAGAGAAATTTTGAAAATAGCCCCTGGGTATTGATGCTGCATGTAGTTAGATTAATTATAAAATCAGGTAATAATACATTCATGGACCAGAAAGCCTAAGCCTTTTTAATTTTCTGTATTTGTCTTAGGCTTTTTTCTTTCTGGCTTTTTCCCCCTTTAGGTTTTAAAATATAATTTTTAAAAGTTCTACTGATAAAGATATTTTTCCTAAAGTCTTTGGAAATAAGTTCAATAGGGTATCGTGTTCACTTTGTTAATTTGGGGAGAATTGGATGAAAAGAGGAAAGAAATATATTAAAAAAAAAAAAACCCAAAACCCCTCAACTCCTTTAGAGTTGGTGATGCTTTTGTTTCTAGTTCAGCCTTGCAAATGAGTTTAAAACACCTGTAGTACTGCATTATTTAACTTCTGGCTCTGTAAAGTTTTTTTTATGACTTAACCTTCTGTTGCTTTGCCCTTATTTTTTGGTACTTATAGCAGCTAGATGTTCTCAACACATATTTCTGGAAAATCTAACCTACAAGTATTAGAATGAAAGGCTACATTTTATATTTTTTAAAGGCATGTTTTCTCATTTCTCCTTGGGCATGTGGTAACTTGCATGGCTGAATTAGGTGGTTAGTTTTGTGAGGTTTCTCAGTAAGCTGTAATAGCTCATTAGTCTTTTTCATGTAATCACACTTTTTTCCTTGCTGACTCTCCCTAGTTTTACCAGCACAGAATGGGAATTGGAAAGACAAAAGGCATTGGTCACTGTCTTACACATACCATCCCTGATTTGGGTGGCATGTAACAATTTTTTTTTGTGGGGGGGATTAAATGCCTCACTTGCCTTTGTGCTCCTGTGTGGTTCCTTCCTTTTGCCAATATTTATGCTTGTTTTTCTCTTATGAATCTTCTACAAGAACTTTGGAAAACAATAATCCTTGGATTTTCAAGATCCAGGATAAGAGGGTGCGTGTTTGCAGAAAAGGTCAAAATTTGAGAGTCCTGGAGTTGTACTGTACAACTGTTCTGGATTGGTGGATATGCAAATATTAAAGGAAGGGAAGGAGCAAATATTACTTTTGATGTGAGTGATCATAACATCTACATTTCCAATTTGGGGGAAAATTTTATTTCAGCATCTTCCATCTGGTTTATTAAATTGGCAGTACATTTTATTTTACACAGAATGTTTAAGCTTTATAAAGTGTAGCATTTGAAAAATTCATGCAAGTGGTAGGCTTACTCATTAAAGAAAAATAATCATTTTGATTCTTAGGAATATTTCTGATAGTCCTGATCATTTGGAATATTAGATTAAAAAAATACTAGATAATTATTTCCCTATCTTGCACATTACACAGGTTAATTGAAGCGTGTTTAAAATAAGGCAAAGTAGTAGAGAATTTTAGAAATAGAATTCTGAAATTGAAGAAAGATATTTACATTTATTCTTTCACTTGTAAAAAGTATTGAAGAGATGCCATATTAACCCACCAGAATTTGTTGATGGGCTATTGAGCTGTTGTTGATACATATGTAAAGGGCAGTAGTTCTGCTTGGCAGCTTACTAATAGCCAACCTGGTCCTTATTGGCGTTATGTTGGCAGAGTGCGACTGAAGCTATGGTTAGGACTCTCTTTAACACCCAAGGAAACTTTAGTTTGTATTTTCTGACAATGGGAGTGTCTCAGAGCTTTTTGCTAATTTATTTACTGCTCTTTAGCGATGTGAGGGTATTTTGTGACTACTTTATGGAGGATTGAATTAAGGTAATAGGAGGTAAGCAAGTGGTTCAGCAGGTAGTTCATTAATTTTAAGCTCTAGGGTGGTACATTGTGGTAAAAATGTTTGTTTAATTCATATATTTAGTGATTTTAAGGAATGTGCACAAACATGGAAACTATGTCTTCCTTCTCTTCTTTGTGCTTACTGATACATCATTCTGACACGGGTGACATATAGGTGCATGTTTATCTCTTTATTTGCAGCATATTTTATACTGGTGTTTTGCTTTATTATCTTTACTTAATAAGTGGAGCAATTTGATACCTTTATACTATCAATAAATACTGAATAGGAATAACAAAATGGCAAAAAACCCCACACCCCTTCTTTTTTTAGGTGGGGCAAGGGTAGATAGAAGCTATTATGTGAGACTTGTATATCACATCTTGAAAGGCTTAAATATTTGAGCTGAGAATAATTGCAGTAACAGGCCTGACACATTTCATGTATTTGGGGGTTGCTGAGTAAACTTTAGAATAATATCAATTTGAATTTTTAATGCCAGTTCTTTCCTTAATTAGATTTTTCGTGAAGCTCGAAGAACAGTACCTAGTATTGTTTACATGCCTCACATTGGTGATTGGTGGGAAGCTGTCAGTGAAACTGTGAGAGCTACTTTTCTGACATTGCTACAAGATATACCATCATTTTCACCTATATTTTTATTGTCTACCTCTGAAACCATGTACAGTGAACTGCCTGAAGAGGTAAGAAGTGATTAAATATTTACCTTGTAGTTTCAAAATAGTTGATCTTGTAAATTGGACACGTTTAATTTATTTAATAAATTTAACTTATTTAACAAAATAAATACTGTTTAGATTCATGCTTTGGTTATACCACTTATTAGCTCTGTGATTTAAGAAAGTTAGTTAATGACTTAAGTTTCACTTTCTTTTTTGGGACTAATGATATATTTGTCACTGTTACTGTGAAGATTGAGATAATTTATGTTTAGACCAGAGCCCAACATATGTATGATACATACTGTAAAGGCCTAAGCTGTATAACAGTTAGTTCCATTACAATTAGCCTTTTTGTTCTTACTGTCTAGTAGATTGTTTGCTGGGACTTGACCTTTCAGTTCTTTCCTTGGTAGCTTTATTGTTAATTTGACTTTAATTCTGCTGTGTATAGTTTTCAAATCTGGTATTTAGGTTTTGAGTTCAAAGCCAACTCATATTTAATGTATTAGAATCAAAGGTAAAATCACAGAAAAAAAATAGTAGTCAACTTGTGAATGAAACTGATTTTTAAAAAATTGTGTTTTTAACACCCTAAGCTTACTAGGTCTTGAAATGATCACCTTTAGAAATGCTTAGAAGTATTTTGTCTAGGTGACACAGTTTATATGAAAGTTTTGCATGTTTTAAATGCTATAATGTAAACCTTGATTATGTAGAATTTTATGATTAATATACCTGTTTACTGAGGTCTTTTTGTTTAGCACTTGTTAGCTGTCTTGCTGATTTTGTAAGTAAATATATTAAATTTAGAATAATTGATTTTTGGTTATTCAGAATCTGATATTTTTTTTTTTAAAGATTTTATTTATTTATTTGAGAGAGAGAGAGAGAGAGAGAGAGATCACAAGCAGGCAGAGAGAGAGGGGGAAGCAGGCTCCACGCTGAGCAGAGAGCCTGATGTGGGACTCCATCCCAGGACCCTGAGATTATGACCCAAGCCGAAGGCAGAGGCTTAACCCTCTGAGCCACCCAGGCACCCCTTGATATTCTTAATTAAGACCATTAATCACAATTTTTTTTGTATCATAGGGGCCAATAAAGTTTTAGTAGAATGCTATATGTAGTAAGAGTCAGAAAAATGAAGCTGTACCAACTTACTAGTCTTTCAATTTTAGATAAACTTTTGAACCTAGAATAGCCTCAGTTGCCTCATCTATAAAATGTGGGTAAGAGACAGACTTCTTGGTGTGAGATGGTATATGTGAATTTATGTTGGAAACCACAGAGCTATAAAATGCTTGGTATTATAAAGTAGGAATGTACTTGAAATTAATTTAAATGGATTGAACCTGGACATAACCTAGAAGCCACTTTTAAAAAGTAAATCCTCACTGTGAAGTAGTTTCATTATAATTTTCTAAGAGATAAAGAAAATTTGGGATAATTGAGGGTTCTTCTTAGGAATATATAATTATGTGTTCTTTTCCTTATATTGTCTGAAAAATCTGTAAATAAAGGTTTTATGAACCCATTTTTTTGATACAGCAATTTTGTCTACTCCTATTTTCTGTTCACATATCGATTTCATTGTTGGTTTAGTTCTTTTTTTTTTTTTTTTTTTAAACTAAGCTCCATGCCCAGTGTGGAGCCCAAAATAGGCTTGAACTCACTACCCTGAGATCAAGACCTGAGCTGAAATCAAGAGTTAGACGCTCAACTGGCTGAGCCACCCAGGCCTACACGTTGGTTTAGTTTTTTAAAGTTAATATTGTATCATACAGATTTTCAGTATTGCCATATTGTTGTCATAATTTTTAATGAATTCAACTTACTCATTATTTGTTTACTAGTACCCTTAATTAGTAGCTAAAATATTAAAGAGTTATTAACATCGAATCCTGAAATTTTAGCTCTTTTTTTCCCTTTTGTTTTCTCTGTTCTTTGCCATTATTAACCAAGTAGCTAGTAAAGCTATCATGGATATTCACATTTGTGGGGAAAAGATTATGAGAATTCTTAGACTACTCATTACATAACATGTTTTATATTTACTGTTCTTTGGAAATCCTTCGCTGCCCCTAAGCCTTTCATTTAAATTTTAGCTTTGTCGTTAGAATGCTTGCTTTTGAGGTGACAAACTGAGATAGTAGTGAATAATAGTTAGCACATATTGATAAATATTTGGTGAATAAATGAAAAGCATAGAATGTTGCAGACTAAGTAACTATAGCTTAGCAAAGTGCCTGATCTGTAGAATAGACAGTGTGTGGCAAAAAACCCAAGTGATTCTAAAAGAAGGAAACTGCCAGTTACTAGAGTGCCTTTAAGAAAATACAGTGGGGGAAAAATAGTGGAACAGAGAATCATAGGGGAAGGGAGGGAAAACTGAATGGGAAGGTCATTAGAGAGGAAGAAAAACCATGAGAGACTCAAGTATAGGAAACAAACAGGTTTGCTGGAGGGGAGGTGGGTGGGGGATGGGGTAATGGGGTGATGGACATTGAGGAGGCATGTGATGTGACGAGCACTGGGTGTTATATGCAACTGATAAATTATTGAACTCTGTATCTGAAACTAATGATGCACTATACGTTGGTTAATTGAGTTTAAATAATAAATACGGTGGATAATTTAAAAGTAAAATACAGATTTTAACCTGTCAAGTAGGCAAATATAAAAAGCAGTTGAATAAATCTCTCAAGGGCAGTCCGAGTAATAGATTTAAATATGTACACATATTTTGGCTCAGCAATACCATTTATAGGGGTTTATCTGAAGAGTTTTTCACAGACTAACACAAAGATACAGTGCAGACCACATTAAAAAAGTATAAAATATCATAGCCTTTATTCTCAGATTGGAAACTGTCATATTATAGAGAATTGGCTAAATTATAAATTTCTTCCATGAAACATGATGAAACCTTTAAAATACTGATGTAGAAAATAATGTCATGAGGTCCTGACTCAGTTGGTAGAGCATGTGACTCTTGATCACAAGGTTTTGAATTTGAGCCCCATGTTGGGTGTAGAGATTACTTACAAATAAAATCTTAGGGGCGCCTGGGTGGCTCAGTGGGTTAAAGCCTCTGCCTTCGGCTTGGGTCATGATCTCAGTATCCTGGGATTGAGCCCCACATCGGGCTCTCTGCTCAGAGGGGAGCCTGCCTCCTCCTCTCCCACTCTCTCTCTGCCTGCCTCTGCCTACTTGTGATCTCTGTCTGTCAAATAAATAAATAAAATCTTAAAAAAAAAAAAACTTAAAAAAAAAGTCATGAAAAGATGTTGTGAATACGTTGTTAAAAAATACAGGTAATCAGAATGTATAGTATTATCCAAATTTATATAGAAATAACTATATAGTAGTTGTATAGTTTTATATATTTAAATAAAACTATTTATATATACATAATTATTAACAGAAGTGTCAATAGTAATTATTACTGAGTATTAAGATTATAATAATTTTCATTTCTTATCTGTATGTTCTTTTTTTTTAGATTAAAAAAAATTTATTTATTTGACAGACAGAGATCACAAGTAGGCAGAGAGGCAGGCAGAGAGAGAAGGGAAAGCAGGCTCCCCGCTGAGCAGAGAGCCTGATGAGGGGCTTGATCCCAGGACCCTGAGATCATGACCTGAGCCGAAGGCAGAGGCTTAACCCACTGAGCCACCCAGGCGCCCCTTATCTGTATTTTCTGAATCTTCCGTAGTAAATGCTACTGTTCTCAGGAGATGAACTCATTCAGGGATGAAAAGAAAAGGTTCTTCCCACAGCTTTTAAAATTGAACAAAACCGGGTGCCTGGGTGGCTCAGTGGGTTAAGCCTCTGCCTTCAGCTCAGGTCATGATCTTAGGGTCCTGCATCAGACTCTCTGCTCAGCGGGAGGCCTGCTTCCCCCTCTTTCTCTCTCTGCCTGCCTCTCTGCCTACTTGTGATCTCTGTCAAATAAATAAAATCTTTAAAAAAAATAAAATAAAATAGAACAAAACCAAAAAAGAATTAAGTTACCGTGGGGGTAATGTTTTTGTTTGTTTTTTGTTTTTAAGATTTATTTGTTTATTTTAGAGAGCTTGTGCAAGCAGGTGTGAGGGTGGGGAGGGACAGAGGGAGAGGGAGAGAACCCCAAGCAGGCTCCCTGCTGAGCACAAAGGCTGTCATGGAGCTCCATTCCCTGATTCTGAGATCATGACTTGAGCCCATATCAAGAGTCGGATGCTTAACCCGCTGAGCCACCCTGGCCTCCCCTGGGGGAGGGATAGTGTTTTATTAGTAATATAAAACTACTTTCTTTTTGTGGGACAAAGTAGTAATTTCGTCTTTTAGAGCTCTTTAGCATTCTCTTGTAGATGTTTCTTTGTAGGTACATCTCCCAAAGTAAGTTTGTACTTAAGGCAGTACATTGGGATATTGAAAAAAAAATTAGAACTTCATTTGTGTTGGGGTGCCTGGGTGGCTTAGTGGGTTAGGGCCTTTGCCTTTGGCTCAGGTCATAATCTCAGGGTCCTGGGGTAAAGTCCTGCATCGGGCTCTCTGCTCGGCGGGGAGCCTGCTTCCTTCTCTCTCTGCTTGCCTCTCTGCCTACTTGTGATCTCTGTCTGTCAGATAAATAAATAAAAGCTTTTAAAAAGAAAACTTTAGTTGTCTTCATATTATCTTAAGTATTTTGTGTATATAGGTTTTATAATAGAAAAGATAATATTAGTAGAATAGTATATTTAAATAATGTTTTGAATAAATGTACTAGAAGAGATATTTTCAGATTTTTTTTTACTGATGAGGTGTTAGATTAAAAAATTGGAAATCATTGCTCTAGATCACCTGTTATCCAAGGACTTCTGTGGGCCCCACAAGGCTTTCAGGGAGATGTCACATTCCTTTTTTCTAACTACATACCTGTTTGACTATGGGTTTTCTTCATGACTACAGTCAAAACAACATGTAACATTGAATGCAGAAGCAGAAATGAAAATCCAATTGTCTCTCAGTAAGCCAGACATTAAAGAGAGTTGAAGAAATGTAAAACAATGCCATTTTTTCTTGTTAAATTTTATTTTATATATATTTCATATTTTGGGAAATATATTTTTTAAAAGAATATATTTTTCCAAAATACATTTTCAGTGTTAATATGTAATGGATTTTAAATGAATACATAATTTGGAGTGCTCTTAGTTTTATTTTTAATACATAATTACAGACAGATGTAACCCACATAAACAAGCTCATTTGGGTTCCCAAGTGGTTTTTGAGAGTTTAATAAGATCCTGAGACCAAAACGTTTGAGAACCTCTGACTTAGACCACAAGGTCTTTGAGAGGAGGGGACTGTCTTACTGGCCTTCACTTCTCTACTTCTTGACACATTGGAATTACTTAGTAAATGTTTGTTGCATAAAATATAGGAATTTACCACTGAATCACCACATTGGTTTGAACTCTTGCTCAGCCTAATTTCTTTTCTCTTTTTTGTTTTTTGCAAAATTCTAGTGTAGGTAACCTTACTTTTGTGGACCCTGTAGACTCTTTCTGAGAATAGCTGGAGAATTTTAGTTGAGTTACATGGGAATTACAAATTATTTCTCTTCAGGAGCGTTAGAAGAAAGAATTGAGGATTGAGCATCGGAAGGGACTTTTTAAACAAGGAAGCAGATAAAAAGTAGAAATATATATAGGAAGGAAAACTAACTTTGGTCAGAAAGAATTGCATTTACATTTCTGAACAGATTCATAGTATGTATTTTGTTATTAAATTATTATGGGCAGGCTCAAGATGATATAATTGGAAATGAATTTTATTTTATTTTTTGTTCTATTTTAGAGAGGGAGGGGCAAGGGACAGAAGAAAGAGAATCTTATGCAGGTTCCATGTCCGGTGCAGAGCCCCATGTGGGGCTCAGTCTCACAACCCTGAGGTGTGACCTGAGCCAAAATTAAGAGTCAGACACTTAACTGACTGAGCCACCCAGGTCCCCCTGGAAATGAATTTTAAGGAAATATCGCATTAGCGACACTTAGGAAAGTAAAGATTACAAGCAGCATTTTGTTATTTCAGTATTTCATGTCTTTTTATGTCTCTCAGTTTATCATGGGAACTGGGAGTTAAAAATCAATAACTTAAGTAGAGAAATCCAAGTAGGGGCATTGAAAACTCAGATGAATGATTCACGTATACAAGAGAAGTATCTTAGTATTGATATTTTTGTTGTATAACAATTACATGATTCTTAAAATTTACAAGGAAAGAGGTTATTGTAAGTCTTTTAAAATTACAACTATCTACAGTAAATGAGCATGAATTATTACTATGTTAAGGTAAAATGTCAGTTTATTTAATGGATTATTTACTTACTTTGTTTTGAGGAAAGCAGATTTTATTCATGAACACTGTCTTAGGTTCATTTCTGACCTAATTTCCCGTTCCTTTTATCTTTGAGATCTTGTGTCTTAAAACATTAATTTTCCCCATTAGAGTCTGAATGAACTCTCCCTTTAAAACTGGGGACTGACACCTCTAAGATTTAATAAATGAGGTAAGATGAAAAGATTTTGGTAATGAAAGATTTGCTGCCACTTAGGCAACTAAGTCCAAGGCACTTGTAGGAGCCAGTTATATTTATTATCTAACACAGGTTTTTTTAACTGTTCACTAAGAAAAGTATTACTGTCGTTTTCCTGTTTGACAGATGAAAAAACTCACAGCTAGTATGGCAGAGCAAAGTTTTGAACCCAGATTTGCTTGATTACAAAGGTCATGCACTTATAATGCACTGTACTCTATAAGATGCAGAGAGACCATTTCTGGATGTTGTGATGCTTAAGCTAATGAGTGGTCAGGGAACTAAGTTTTGTATTTATCAAGTTAGAACCGTTATCTATTCATCAAAAACTTTTTGTGTTCCTATTGTGTGCAATGCACTGTCATAATAAGTGAATTTGTTGAAGGCAGGTCCAGTGTCTGTTTTTTTCGTGCTTTCATTCACCATGCTTAGCTGCCTTATGTGTATACACATATGGAATACTCACAAACTGACACATACATACACGTACATATTTCCAGTATGGTTAATCTTTATTGAATGAATGAATGAATAAAATAGGTGAAAAACCAAAAGATAGCCACTGTTCTCTAATAATTCAAAGTTCAGAGTGGGCCAACTGGGTGGCTTAGTTGGTTAAGTGTCCAGTTCTTTATTTTGGCTCAGTCATGATCTCAGGGTTGTGAGGTCAGTCTCCACACCCAGCACAGAGTCTGTTTGAGATTCTCTTTTCCTCTCCCTCTGCTCCCTAACCCCATAAATAAAAATACGCATATATTTTTTAAAAAGTGTAGAGGGGAGAGAGACCTGGAAAAAATAATACAGTACGAGGAGTGCTAAGATAGTATAGTATGCAAAATATGTATATAATATGTAAGAAAACAATCCAGGAAAAACTGATAAAGTTAGCTTTATCAAAATTAAGTACTTTTAAAAAGACGCCATTAAGAAAATGAGGAAACAAGCCACAGACTGGGAAAAAAGTATTTCAGATACATCAAATTGCATATCTTGATAAGACTTACATCCAGAATGTATTAGAACTCTCTCAGGGTGCCTGGCTGACACAGTCACTAGAGAATGCAGCTCTTGATCTTGGGGTCATGAGTTCAAGCCCCACCTGAAAAAGCTGAAAAAAGACTGAAAAAGCAACCCATAGAATGGCAGAAGGTATTTGCAAATCATATATCTGATAACGGGTTGATATCCAGAGTATATAAAGAGCTCTACAACTGAAGAATAAAAACCCAGCCAACCAAACTTCCCCTAAAGGAGCCATATTCACATGGCCAATAGCATATGAAAAGATATTGAACATCAATACTCAAAAGGGAAATCAAATTGAGACCACAATGAGATGTCAGTTCATACCCATTAGGATGGCTGTTATCATAAAAACAGAAAATGTGGATGCCTGATGGCTTAGTCATTTAAGCGGCCTTGGGCTCAGGTCATGATCCCAGGGTCCTGGGATCGAGTCCCGCATTGGGCTCCCTAGTCAGTGGAGTGCCTGCTTCTCTCTCTGCTTGTTCTCTCTCGCGCTCTGTCAAATAAATAAAAATCTTAAAAAACAAACAAACAAACAAACAGAAGATAGCTAATGTTGGTCAGGACCTGAAGAAATTTGAGCCATTGTGTATTGCTGGTGGGAATATAAAATTGCACAGTGTCATTGAAAATAAATTGTACAGTGATTCCTTAAAAAGTTAAACAGAATTATATGATCCAGCAAGTCTGCTTTTGAGCATACACTCAAAAGAAGTGAAAGCAGCGATTCAAACAGGTATTTGTATACCCATGTTCATAGCTGCATTATTCACAATAGCCAAAAGGTAGAAACATACAAATGTCCATCAGCAGATAGCTGGATAAAGAAAATGTGGCATATACATGCAGTATAACATTTTTAGCTTTAAAATGGAAGGAAATTTTAACACAGGCTACAGCATAGATAGACCTTGAAGACATCATGCTAAGTGAAATAGGCCTGTCACTAAAGGACAAATATGTGATTCCTCTTCTAAAAAGTTCCTAGAGTAGTCATATTCACAGAGATAGAAAGTGGAATGATGATTGTCAGGGGCTGGGGAAAGGGAGAGTATGGGGTGTCAGTATTTACTGGATACAGTATTTCACTTGGGGAGGATGAAAAAGTTTTGGAGTTCGGTGGTATGATGGTTGCGTAACAATGCGAATATATTTAATGGTACAGGCTGTATAATTAAAAATGATAAAAATGGCAAATTTTATGTTATGACTATTTTACCACAATTAAGGTAAAAAAGACTATAGTTAAGATTTAAATAGACATTTCACCGAAGAGTATGTATTCTCTTGGGCTAATAAAGCATGGGAAAAGATTTTTAATATCATTAGTCATTCAGGAATGGGATACCACAGCACAACTACTAGACAGTATTGAGTGTTGGCAAAGGATGTTAGAGAAAGTGGAGGCCTTATGCACTGGTGGTGGAATTGTAAAGCATGTAGTCATTTTTTGAAAAATTGGCAGTTCTTAAGATGGAAGTCATAAACTTACGATATGACTCAGCATTTCCACTCCTAGGTAACTACAGAAGAGAAATATGTTCATACAAAGACTTGAATGCAAATGTTCCTACTACCATTATTCATAATAGTGGAAATAGCCCATTATTCATTCACTGGTGATTGGTGAAACCAAACATTTATATATACAAACAGTGGGATACTGTTCAGCATTAAATGGAATGAACCGATAATGTTCTACAGTGTGGAGGAGCTTCAATATATTATGCTAAGTGAGAGAAGCTAGAGAACAGACTGCATGATACACAATTTCTAGAAAAGGCACATCCCTAGAGACAGTTAAATCAGTGGTTGTTGGGTGGGGAGTGTGAGTGTGAGTAGGGATTGATAGGCATGAGGGTGATCTTTGGAGATAATGGAAATGTTTTAAAACTGACTTGTGATGGTTGCACAACTGAATTAACTTACTAAAAATCATTGAAATTAAAGTTTAATAAGGGGTTTTAGAATGTATGCTTGTGTGTATCTGGGAAGGTCAGAGAAAGTATCATCCAGAAAGCATTGACTTGAGTGGAGGGTTAAAAACAGGGTTAGAGGGGCACCTGGGTGGCTTAGTGGGGTAAAGCCTCTGCCTTCGGCTCAGGTCATGATCCCAGAGTCCTGGGATCGAGCCCCGCATCGGGCTCTCTGTTCGGCGGGGAGCCTGCTTCCCCCCCTTCTCTCTGCTTCCCTCTCTGCCTACTTGTGATCTCTGTCTGTCAAATAAATAAATAAAGTCTTAAAAAAAAAAACCAACAGGATTAGGAAAAAGTGGATAGCACATATAGAGATCATTGTGAACCAGTGTGAGAAAGCATGATTTCAGGGAGTTATCTGAGGCTTCTTGTCTAGTTGCAGCATGAAATTTGAGGCTGGGAATGTCAGAAGATAAAGCTAGGAGTAAATTTAAAGTGAAATGAGCCTACTTGTAAAGTGATGGATCTAAGCTGTTGGTAATAACCTGGCAAGAGTTTTAGAGTAATATCACAGACTTACTCTTGGTATGCTTTTGTATTCACAAAGTTTAACACAGTGTTGAAAAATGATCGGTAGAGAGAATATTTAAAACTGAGATGAAATGTTTTGCTACTCTTGAACAAAATCCTGGTACTTCTAGGGTATTGCATTCTATTTATTTTTCAAGACCCAGTTAATGTTAGCTATTTCTGCTGTATCTCATCTAATAATGCCTCTTCACCCCTACCTCTTGCAGAGTCTCTTCTGTTTCTCAACAAGTGTTAGGACACTTCTGGTGTGGTATCATAATGCTTTCTTGTGAAATTTTTAAGATCCTTGACAGCAGGAAGTAATTGTATTTCCTTCAAGTTTATAATGGCAGTAATTGGCATTATATTTAGCACACAATGGGCATTCAGTGGTAAATTTGCTTTGCAGAGCTTTTGAGGAAGGATCAGTGAAGCATAGATCAAAGGGTTGGGGGGAATTTTACATGAAAGTAGTCTACAAAAAAAATATTTGAAGGGCACATGGTGAAATTTCATAAATTCTTAGAGGATTTGACTTCGTGTTGAGGTAAATAGTTCCCCATCCAAATTTTGAATTCTACTTTTCATTGTTTCTTTTCTATGTTAGAATTTTAGAGCTGGAAAAGGCCTTTAGAAATTATGTAATGTAGTTTTTTTTTTCTTTTCTTTTTTTTTTTTTTGTTACTTTGTGATCTTAAGCCAATTACATAAACCTTTCCAAGTTTAAGTTTTCTCAAGTATAAAATGAAGGACTCCTATATATACTTCATTGTTTTAAAGATTGAAATATTTAGAAATTTTTAGTCTTCAATTCAGTAAGTGCTTAGACATAACAAAGAATGAATTATCTAATGTTTATCATAAACGTGTGACTAATTTTGGGCTAGGATCTAATGTTTCGAATTTTGATCCAGTGTTTTCTCATTGTCTTCTAGTTGGTTCTTCTTTCTATATTAGTGACCTGTTCCCATTTTCATTTGCAGTTGCCATTTTGATCTAGGGAAAGGAAATTACAAACTTTACTCATTCATTCCATGCTAATTACACATTAGTATGTCTCAGTCATTGTGGTAGCTGTAGGAAAACGAATGAATAAGGGATGGTCTCTGTTCTCAGGGAGTTTGGTGTCTAGAAGTGGAATATAGACCTTCTAGGAAAACATAAAAATTGAAGTGTGTAGGGGCGCCTGGGTGGCTCAGTGGGTTGAGCCTCTGCCTTCGGCTCAGGTCATGATCTCAGGGTCCTGGGATCGAGCCCCGCATCGGGCTCTCTGCTCAGCGGGGAGCCTGCTTCCTCCTCGCTCTCTCTGCCTGCCTCTCTGCCTACTTGTGATCTCTGTCTGTCAAATACATAAATAAAATCTTATAAAAAAAAATTGAAGTGTGTAGAATTAATGTGGATGATGTGGAGGTTTTTTTTTTTTTTTTTTTTTTTTTAAAGACAGAGATCACAGGTAGACAGAGAGGCAAGCAGAGAGAGGAGGAAGCAGGTTCCCTGCTGAGCGGAGAGCCCAATGTAGGGCTCGATCCCAGGACTCTGGGATCATGACCTGAGCCGAAGGCAGAGGCTTTAACCCACTGAGCCACCCAGGCGCCCCTGATGTGGAGGTTTTAAGCAGCCTGTCTTGCAAGGGGGACATCTGGGGTCAAAGGCTCTATAGAGGAGGTAAACAAAGGGGAGGTAGGTAATCACCAGTGCGAGGAATTGAGGGGTGTGAGGATGACTGGCTTAATATTGCTTGGGAGTTTTGTGTGGAAGGTGGTGTTACTGTGGAGCATTCTGGGGAGGAACTGAAGGTTTAGTTTATTTGCAGTGAAACCAGAATTCTGGAAGATGCAGTGGAATAGACTTGGGATGAAAAGAGCCCAGGAAAGGAAATCACTGAATAGGAAGTACGCAGAAATAATGTATAAGAAGGCGATGTTGTTAGCATCCTTCCAGCTCTCTAGTGTAGGTTCTAGGTCATTACTTTCTAGCTCTTACGCAAGAAGTCCTTTGAAATTTGCCATCTATTATAATTGGTTATCCTTTCTGCTATTATTTGTTGACTCTTCCAGGGATAGTATAGTGTATTAATAACTTGAGCAACTGGTCATTCTCCCATTATGGATTAGACAGTGAGGTTGAATCTCTCAACAGCATAGCCTTTGGACTAGGTTAACTAACCCCACGTGAATAAAAATTAAAGATTGTACTGGAAGTTGAAGAAATTGTAGTTTGGTATAATAAGTATACTTTTAATTCTCTACATATTTAATGTCTTTGTGTAGGTTAAATGTATCTTTAGAATACAGTATGAAGAGGTCTTGTATATTCAAAGGCCTATTGAAGAAGACAGAAGAAAATTTTTCCAAGAATTGATTCTCAATCAGGCATCAATGGCTCCACCACGGAGGAAACACACTGGTAAAGTTCCCAAAGCCTTTAGGGAAATGGGGGAAGGGGATGGGGAATGGAATTAAGAAATGCCCTTTCTGGGCGCCTGCGTGGCTCAGTTGGTTAAGCAACTGCCTTCAGCTCAGGTCATGATCCCAGAGTCCTGGGTTTGTGTCCTACATTGGTTTCCCCTTGCTCTCCGGGGAGCCTTCTTCTACTCTCCCTCTGCCTGCCACTCCTGCTGTGCTCTCTCTCTCTTATTCGGTCAAATAAATAAAATCTTAAACAAAAATGCCCTTTCTTGTCACTTCTTAAAAAAAACATTTCTTGTGGAAGTAAAGTCAGTTTTTTAGATTCTGCTCTTTAGATGGACACATTTTCTTTGGATGGAAATTTCTCTTTAGATGGAGAGGCAATTGTGTTTACCTGACTTGAGATTGTGAAGTACAGCCTCATAGTTAACAGCTTTACTAACAAGTGACTGTTAATGAAGTCTTCTTATCATTTCAGTTCAGATGCTCTGGTAGATTTCACATTGTGTTCTGTTTTAGTTAGCTAAAGTACAGAGGACTTGAACAATAATTTTGAGAACACTGGGTGGTGTGCTGATTACTTTGTGGGTCAAGGTAGGTGTGATGGGTCAAGAGATGATCAGAATGTTTGCCTTTCCTGGTTTATTTATTTTTCATATTTTTATTCAGTACCTGTTCTGTTAGGTATCTTGTGGTAGGCACTTAGAAACCCATCATTACTTTAAGTATTAGAATTTTCTTGGATTTGGCTTAGTAGCATAATATTTCAAATTTCAGCCCCTTGACTTAAGTGAGGAATGCATTCTAAGTCGCTTAAGAGACTCTTTCTAGTCTTAAAGATGTATAAAAGATGAGGTCTTCTTTGTAATCTTTCAGCCTCTTCTTGAAAATAGCAATCCTGTTATAAGTTTTTAAGTGTCTTTACCATCATTCTATCTTTTATGTTTTTTATGTGTTTGTTGGAGGATATTAAATACATTTCCACCCCTTCCAGGTCCTTGCTTTTCTGAATTCTACTTCTGTTTTTTATTGATTATCTTATCCAACATGTCAATCATTTAATTGTTCTTTAGTGACTCGTTTCCACATTTTCTCAGAGTTCTGAGAATGAGCATCTATCAAATGGCTGTAGTTGTGGGGTTTTTTGCCCCTAGAAACCTTGGGAAATTAAATATGGAAGTTACACCTTCTGATTATTGGTTGTTCCCTCCCGTTAATCTAAATAAGTTTTTAAAATATTTCATTATGAAAATGATTCATTTTATCTTGCATATTCCAGATACATTTTAGTCTCATTGATAGATTGAATTTTCTGTGTTAAAGATTAACATAATTCTTTTTCTTTTTGAGTTGCTTCTATTTACTTTCATTTTTCATCTTAGGGGCTATTTAGAAATCAGCCATAATCCTTAAAAGTTTAATCCTGAAATTCAGTGTAATCCTGGGAAAGTCTTTTAAGGAATTAGGGAATAATGTGTTTAGGAAAGTTAATACTTTACTTTTTGAGATTTTTTTGTTTGTTTTAAGGTAGATAGTGAATATTATAGATTTTATATATAACACTGTGGACCAGATTTTCTATCTTATTCATGTTTTGGGGATTCTTCTTCTAGTCCCCCCCCTTTTTTTTTTGAGGGAGAGAGAGGGTAGGGAGGGGCAGAGAGAGAAGGAAAGTCTTGAGCAGGTTCCAGTGTGCAGTGCAGAGCCCCACACAGGGCTCGATCTCATGATCCTGAGATGTGAGCTAAGCTGAAGTCAAGAGTCAGACAGGTAAACGACTGAGCCATCCAGGTGCCCCCAGTTTGTAATTTTTTTTTTTGTTCCCTGCACAGGTACATGCCATTCACTACCCCTACTATGTTGCACTAAGAATATGAATAGAAGACTTGTCTAAAATTAGAACTTTTGGGAGGGGGAAGGATCAGAGAATGGTTACTTGCCTATTTCACTTTCATGCAAATAAGGCAACCCCATTTCGAGAAGAGGGTTTTTAAACAACATTGACTTTAAGCGAATCAGTATACAGTTCTTCACCTAAAGATATTTTTGTTGATTTGAAATATTTCTAGTAAGTTTTATGTAAATCATATTTCAAAATCAAATTATTTAAAATCATACCATTTGCCATTTAAAGGAGTCCTACTATGAATTGTTTTATTAAATCTATTCTCTAATGTACTGTTACTTTCCATTCACATTTTTACTTACTGGACTTCCTGGTGGTTTGTATGTACTTGGAATTGTTTTTTGAGTGAATGACAGAAAAATAATTGCTGTCCTGGCTCTGATCTGTTGGAATCTTAACATTTTCTTCTATTTTATTAAGGTCTTTGTGCTATGGAAGTGCTTCCCCTTGCACTACCTTCTCCACCTCGTCAGTTATCAGAATCAGAAAAAAACCGGATGGAGGACCAGGAGGAAAATACTTTAAGAGAGTTGCGGTTGTTTCTCAGGGATGTAACCAAGAGGCTGGCCACAGATAAACGCTTTAACATCTTCAGCAAACCGGTGGATATTGAAGAGGTCTTGTTTCAGTAGTGTGCAAACAGTGAAGTTGAACTGGCTAAAAGAAAAAAATGTTGACATCTTTTTTTGGAAGGAAAAAAAACAAAGGCATGGATGAATATTACCCCTAGCCTGTAAAATTTTAATCCATGTGATAACTACCGATGTCATCAGCAAAAATCTGGTGACTTTTGGATGAAAATAGTGACCAATTTGTATGTCCTCTTAATTAGTATTGATCTTTGTGATCTCTATCTCTTCAGTTTAAGAAGAGGATTAAAAGTTACTTTAGTGAAATATCCATACTAGACTATTTTTATTCCAGGATAAATCTTGCTCTTAAAAAGTATATTGGTGTTAACCAACCAATACCAATTAATTTTGGCATTTTCCAAATTATGTATACCTTAGTGAAAGTGGTGGCAAAGAAAGCTGAAATTTATCTTTCATATTTTGGAAATGCCTGTGACTAAAAGATGCTGTTTGAAGTTAAGTATATCCTATGTAACTAAAATTTTTTTTTTCCTGCAAGGATTTTCTCTGCTCCCAGTGGAAAATTTCTCACTTTTTATGTGTATTGTTTTGTGTCCTTGTGGGAGCATGGTTTGTGATGATAAGAAAAGAAATTTTCCATTTGGAATCTACTATAATACTGTAGATGAAATTTTTGTTTTGTTTTGTTTTGTTTTTGTTTTTGTTTTTTTATCCTGGGATAATATAGTGTGTGGATGAACACAATACAGTCTTTACTGACATTCTTATAGTTCAGACTCCATGTTTGAACAGCTTTGGTGTTGTTGGTTTTAAGTTTTTTCTTCCATCTTTTTTATTTTTTAATTTGAATTATGAAATGATTCATAGTTTAATGTTGCGTCCTTGTTGTGAAATCTGTACTTTTGGACCTGAGCAGATTCCTTTGGAATCATTACGTCATCTATGACCGGAAAGAATAACCCAGCATTATGTTTTTTTTCCCCTCTGAAAGTAGCTATTTTTCCATTTTTGGTTTTTGTTTATTTTTTGGAGTAAAGGGACTGTCTGTAACTTTATTTGTATATTTTTATTTATCCACAACACATAGTTTTATCCATTGATCTTTTTAACAACCTCACAAGGTCATTATTATTCTTATGTTGCAGCTCAGGAAACTGAGGCTCCTAGGCAAGTGACATAGGCAAGACTGAAAGATTTTTTGAAATTCAAAGTCCACATTCCTTACATTATATCACAGCTATACCTTAAATCTTTTTCTACTGAAAAGACAGGAATTGCCTAATTTGCTTTAGCAATTAATACATAACATTTTAAATTTTGGGAACATTTTTTTTCCCTCTTAGTGTTACCAGATAATCTTAAAACTGTCAGCCTACTTTAAAGATTATTTTAGATGTTTATTTTTATTTGAAATTGGGTATGGGTCTCTGACACTTAAAAAAATTTTTTTTAAGATTTTATTTATTTATTTGACAGAGAGAGAGACAGTGAGAGAGGGAACACAAGCAGGGTGAGTGGAAGAGAGAGGAGGAGCCCCCCGCCAAGCTGGGAGCCTGACACAGGGCTTGATCCCAAGATCCTGGGATCATGACCTGAGCTGAAGGCAGAAGCTTAACGACTGAGCCACTCAGGTGCCCCTCTGACACTTAATTGATAAGGGCTTGACCTCAAGTCAACCTACTCTACTGGGAGTGAACCAATTTTGCCCTTCCCCCAGAGAATTCTCTTTCATTCTAAACAGAAGAAATGATCAGATTTCAAATGCCATCTGTGGTAGAATAAAAGTTTTATAAAGGGTCGTAAGGCATTGGAAGGGGATAAAAAATGTTGATTAGGTAAAACTTTTATTCAAGGGTTATGTTTTCTTATTTTCTGTTTTATTCTTTTTTTTACGTTCGTTCTGCTACTGGTTCTTTGCTCTTAAAGCTGAAAACATAGAGGTCTCTCTGAAGCATGAGGGTAAAACAAGATAACTTTTTTTTTTTTTTTTAATTTATTTGAAAGAGAGCAGGGGTAGGGGGGCGAGGGAGTGAAGGGGTAAAGGGAGAGGGAGCAGCAGACTCCCTGCTGAGCAGGGAGCTGGAGTCAGGCTCATCCCAGGACCCCTAGATCATGACCTGATCCAAAGGCAGATGCTTAACCAACTGAGCCATCCAAGTGCCACATAAGATAATATTTAAATAACCTAAAAAATAAAAATTTATATTCAGATAATGAATTTGACATGTCTAAAAACTTTATGAAATTCGAAAGCAGACTTCAGAGAAAACAGAAGTTTAGAAAATAAACATTGAACTTAAAATTAGGTATTGGAGCAAAAATTTTTCAGTCTTTAGTAATGTAAATTTTTAGAAAATGTGTAATAGAGAGTGAGAGAGAAAGTGAGCATGAGTGGAGGGGTGGGGCAGAGGGAGAGGGAGAAGCAGATGCTTAACCAACTGAGCCACCCAGGCACCCCCAATAATATAAATTTTTATAGTGGTTTGCAGTTAATAAACAGTTTCCATATGTACACAAGGCATGCCAAATGCCAGAACCAGGAATCTAACTAATATCTTCTGAGCTCTTATTTGTTCAGTATAGCTTCACTGCCTCCCCTATAAGGACATTTTCAGCTCCTAGAAATTAAAAAATTATTACATGCCCACACAGTTACCTAAAAATTTAAAGAAATGTATAAAATATGTATATGTTTGTGTGTGTGTATTTACAGTGGAGAAAAAGTAACCTTTATTTTCATAGAACAGAAATTATCCTAGCTCCAGAATTTGGTCCTGGATTAATTAGATGTTTCTAAGACTGCTTTTATATCAAACCTGATCACTTGATTTGAGATTTGCGTTGGGGGAGGCAATAGGTAGATAGGTTGGTAGAGTTTTCTTAGTGGCTGAATGTTACAAAACATTGGGCAAATCCTGACTTACTACCTCCTATTTTTGGTTATCTCCCAGAAAGTTGGCACATAGAGCACATTTGCTTGCGAATTCATTTATTAGGGATTTTACTAGTCATTGAAGGCAATACTTATTTTTGTTGTATAATTGACTCAGAATGTTTGTAATGACTCCAAAGGAGCAGAAAACACTTTCCATGAAATGATTCACCCTGGAAAATGAGAAAGAAAAATTTTTTTGTTTAAAGATATTGAAGAGATTTACCAGAGAACTTCTTTAGTAATATGAAAAATCTATGTTTCTTAATTTCCTTTAAAAAATTTCTTGAAGTAATATTTATTGATACTTACTGGGTGCTTTTACGAATACGTTTTCTTCTCAGATCCAAAGGATCGGGGTGGGGGGAAAAAGCTGACAAAATTGGCTTTATATTTCAAAATGAGAAACATTTCAGTGTTGATTTAGGTAAGACTTGAAACCGAAGCTTTCATGGAAAGTTGACTTCAAAGTAGTAACTTTAGTAGTATAAATTGTTCTATCACTTTATCCTTATTTGTAATTTTTAAGATATTTCGATTTAATTTTTAAATAACCACATGGTTTTGTGTTTTTCTGAGTAGGTCATATGAAATAGAAGTAATTTTCATTAAAATATCCTCTTTGTTTTAGGTTTCAGATTATCTTGAAGTAATCAAGGAACCAATGGATTTATCAACAGTAATAACTAAAATTGATAAGCATAATTACCTGACTGCTAAGGATTTTCTGAAAGATATTGACCTCATCTGTAGCAATGCTCTAGAGTACAATCCAGATAAGGACCCAGGAGGTAAGGAGGCTCTGGGCAAGATTCACTTTGGTGATCAGTAAGAAGATAATTGAAAGTGTAAATACTAAAGCATGCCCATGTTTAGGTAGATAAATTAGTTTTAAGGACATATTATTGTATTTAGAAACTTCTTTATGAGGAACTCATACTTAAATATAATTATTATTTTATTAAATAATGGGTTTCAATTAGGATTTTATATTTTAGGTATTCTGTTCCCTGTTTAGTTTTTATTTTTTGTACTTAGATTCTTATTTTGTTCAGGTAGGGTGGAAAACTGAGTAATTGAGAATTGAATGTGAAATTTATTTGTTTAGTAAACACCAGTGCTGATAAACACTGGGAATTTCAAATTGATGGGAACTCATTATAGGATAAGTTTATATAGTAGAAGACCCCTTTAGGTAGACTGTGTGTATTCTGTCGATTGTGGGTTTTTTAATGTTATTTTATTGTTTTGTTTTGTTTTGTTTGTTTTATTTTATTGTTTTGTTCCTAATCCCACCCTGTACTCAAATCTCTAGTCCCAGCTCTTTGAGTACCCTCCAGGAAGGACCTCTAGGAACATATCTGTAGTTAAAACAAGATGAATTGACTGATTCATTGTAACACAAAAGAATATGTATCATATGGAACTATATGGGATTTGAGCTTATGCTGAGGATTTTGGAGAGGATTTAAGAAAGTTGGGCATTATAGTAGATTGGATGCTCTTAGGAAGTGGGGGTAATTTTGTGATTAGGTATTTTAAGAACCTGAAAGGAAGAAGAGTGGAGCAAGGCTAAAACTGGGATGGGGAAAGATGAAACAGTCATTCATATTATCCAAGATAGGGTTATAGTTGGTTATTTTTGTAGCTAGGACAATGTTCATGCTTTTGTCTATGTTTAGATACGATTATGGAGTGCTTTTGATTTCATCTTTATTCATCATGGTCACCAAGTGGCCTTTTCTGATGTTGTGTTCTTAAAATTGTATATGTTTAATATGAGTACACCAAGGCCAGCTGATGGTGCCTGGCCAGTTTCCAGCTGACAGAGACTGTTATTCTTTCTCTCACTCTGCTGAGAATTCTGTTTCTTCAACAGGCGATAGATAATTAAGATGTTTTTTACTTCTTAAACATTGATTTAACTTTCAGTTATCTCAAGATAGTTACAATATAGTTTCTGCCTTGCTTCTGTATCCATGGGCAGTAGTTCTTAGGCCACTTGTTAGAATGACCTGGATTTCTCACTTTCACATGAAATTAGGTGTTTCTCATCTAAATTTAGACCACAGCATGTCATAGACCCTAATTCCAAGTTTAGAGGCAGAATAACATTTTACATAGCTGGTCTTAAGCTTTGTATTAGGACATTTGCCTCTTGTTTGTTTTTGTTTCTTTTGCTTCGTTTTGACTTTTTATTATATATGTTGTATAGAAAAATTTCTAGAGATTAAAAACAAAGAAGATAATTAAAGTAATTTGTAATTCCACTACTCTGTGTTCTTTCTCTCTCACACAGATATATTGTATATGGAATACATACATGCATAATATTTTTACTAAGATGAGAACATAATTTTTGTGAACTTTGTCATTCATGTAGTATTTTGTGAAAAGTTTATGAGTTATATATTTCTGTGACATTATTTTAATCACGTAGATGTACTGTTATAACTAATACCCTGTTGTTGGACATACTAGATTTTTTAGTTTTTAGTTTTTTCCTCTGTTATAACACTGATGAATATCTCTATAGCATAAATTTTATGCACATCCCTGTTTCCTTAGAATAAATTTTTTTTTCTTAGAATGAATTTCTTAAAGTGAAATTTCTGAAGGAATATATATCTATATCTACATACAGATATAGATTTAGATATCTTCCTTCTAAGGCTTTTAATCTGTACTGTTAAATTTTTTACCACAATTTTGTTTTCTTTTACCAGCAGCATGAGGGCCATTGTTAGCCAATATAACAATTTTGTGTGAATGAGAGAATCATCTTCTTCTCTGTAGATGGCATCCAGCAACCGAACCACAGTTCGGGTAGTGAAGAATGGGCTGGATGTCAGCTTCATTTAATTTCTTTGCTGGGGCCCTTGGTGAGGGTACAGTCTGCACAAATGTGTATAGTAGCCTTGACCAAAGTATGAAAGTACTTGAGTGCCTACATTGTGTCTTAATTTTCAAGATACAGAGGTTGCTGAAACTGTAGGAGGTAATAAGAGCTTGGGCTTTGGATTTGTACCTAAGTGTTAGTCCCAGTTCTAGGCTATTACCTAGTTCATTAACATGATTGAGTTTAGTCCTTCACATTTTAGTATCCCTATCTGCAAAATAGGGATAACTGAAGTATTCTTCTCATTGGGGTGGTTGTATGAATTAAATGAGAAAATGTATTAGGTTAAATCTTACGAAACTACTGTTTTCATATGGTTCAACCTAAATATATTAAGCCCTTAGCATAATGCCTGAGACATGTTAAGTGTTCCATAGAGGTTAGTAGTTCACATTTTTATTTTTGTTACCATCATTAGTTTATTTAAATTGTGCCTTAATTTTTCATAAAGTCATTGATTAGCGGGTACCTGTGTATTAAATTCCCCGGATCACATTTAGGAAAAAATCTAGGGACTGATAGTGAAAAATAAATTTGAATGGTTAGAGAAAGCCAGTTGAGGTCACTCCAAATTTCCCGCTCATGTTACTTAATTATAACCACATTGGATTAATCATAAAGGTCAATCTGGTCAATTCAGATTTTTCACCCTATGTTACTTAATTATAACCACATTGAAATAATACTACTTTTGAGGAAGAAACCATGGTTTTTGGTGCATAATAAGCTTTTCCTATCTGATGCAGTTGTATAATCAAAGAATAAGGCTCTATCTCACAGAGTTGACGTGGTACACTTATAACTTTCTTTCTTCACTGTTTTAGATGCAAAGAGTGTGATATAATTCAAAAGCACAATTTTGGCTCTTAGATTATTTCGTATCTTTAAGTTAAGAGGCTTATTTTTTTCTTAGCAGAAGAAGCACTTGTTATGTATTAGGAAAACAACCTCAGGGTCTGTTGTGTAGCAAGTGGAAATTACATGAGTGTTGTATTACTTTTACAAGCTCCCATGAGTATTTGGAAGCTTACAGTGTTCTGTTTTGCAGAACTCTTGGCCATTTGGGAAAAAAAACTAGCATATACATAGAAGACAAAAGCCAGTATTTTGAAAGCTATCCATGTTGCCTAAGTGTTTACCCAGATTCTTTCCCTTGAGGATGATGTGGACAGAAATTAAATATGTTAGCCAGAAGGATTTTAACTTGTAGTTCTAAATGTAACTAGTATCTCAGATATTTGACCCTAATTATTATCTTATGGATCTGTATATGTTAAGCCATTCCCCATTCTTTGTCTTGTAGATATCACATTCTCTAGCCCCCAGTCTCATTCACAAACAGACCATTATTGAGCTCATTTTGCTGAAAGTTCAGACTTAGTCTTGTAGTCTTCTCAGAATCTTCTGTTTTGTACCAGTTTGCTTAGGAATAAAGCTCACAGTTTTACCCTAGCTTTTGGAGCCCTCTGTGGGCTGTGCTTCAGCCAAACCCATTCATATTTTCTATTAGTGTTTGTGAGTACCATGTACTAGTTACTGAACCGAGTGCTTAGAATACAAAGATGATTGTGACAGTCCTTGCCTCTTACAGTAGAGATACCCAGATGTAATACATGTTGAATAATTGCTCTGTGGCAGACATTATGCTATGTGTTACGGTATTAGTTTAAGAGAGTTTTCATAACAAAATGCTATAGACTAAAAGAGGCTTAAAGAACAGAAATTAATTTTCTTACAGTTCTGGAAGCTCAGAGTCCTAAATGAAAGTGTCAGCAGGTTTGGTTTTTCTTGAGACTTCTCTTTGGCTTGCAGATGGCTACCTTCTTGCTGTGCCCTCACGTGGTCATTTCTCTATGTGCACAGACCCTCGGTGTCTCTTTATCCAAATTTCCTCTTCTTATATAAGGACACAGATTGGATAGGGCCTATTCATACAACCTTATTTTACCTTAATTACCTCTTTAAAGGCTCTACTTATTTTTATTTATTTTTTTAAAGATTTATTTATTTATTAGAGAGAGACAGCGCGCGAGAGCAAGAATGACTGGGAGAGGAACAGAGGGAGAGGGAGAGAAATCCTCAAGCGGAACCACCCGCCCCAACCTCGAACACGGAGCCCATCATGGTGCTCAATCCCAGGACCCTGAGAACGTTACCTGAGCCAAAATCAAGAGTTGGATGCTTAACCGACTAAGCCCTGCAATTATAATAGGTTATTAAGGTATAGAGATAGCATAGAGGTGGCAATTACAAATTTTGTCTTGAAGTGACCACAGATGATTGTAATGCAGTTTTATAAGGTCTCTGTTAGAAATATGTACACAGGGGCGCCTGGGTGGCTCAGTTGGTTAAGCGGCTGCCTTCGGCTCAGGTCATGATCCCAGCGTCCTGGGATCAAGTCCCGTATCGGGCTCCTTGCTCGGCAGGGAGCCTGCTTCTCCCTCTGCCTCTGCCTGCCACTCTGTCTGCCTGTGCTTGCTCTCTCTCTCACAAATAAATAAAATAAAGTCTTAAAAAAAATAGAAATATGTACACAGTGTGAATAGAGCACAGAGGAGAAGACACTACCCAGAAATGACTAAGGTTAGGAAGGGCATTCATTCCAGGCTGAGAGAAGTAGTGTACAAAATTATAAAAAGAAAGTGAATGTGGCTGGAGAATAGGGTGGGATAGTGTGCAATAGGGTGGAAGAGTGAATGGAAATTAATTGATTCCCCTTCTCACCAAGTCTCCATTTACTGAGCACCCATGTATGAGATACTCTCTTACGGATAAATTGTGGTCAGTTCTGGAATTGTACAGCTCTGACCTGGAAGATGCCTAAAGCCTATGTAGTAGGCTTAGTGAGATTGAACACAGAGGGCTTAGTGACAGATTGATTAGATGTGACTGACAGAAATCGAGAATGACTTCTGAGTTTGTGGTCTGAGTGGTTAAGGACTCTGAGAAGGAAACCAGTGGAGGAACAGGTTGATGGGCATTATGCTATATTTAATTTTGGACGTGTTAATATGAGTTAACTTTTGGTGCACTCAGATAAAACACATATTTCAGAGTAGTAGTTGTGTATACAGTTCTGGAGCTTGGGAGACATTTGGGCAAAAAACGCGGTTGGAATTATCAGCATGTAGGAGCGAATGAGACCATAGAGGTGGTATACAGGATGAGAAGAGAGAGAATCCTAGGAGGAATCCTTTCCTAGGAAATTTAGGTCCCATTTCTCAGTTTAGGTCCCGTCTTACTGTTGGAACTTATGGCACCTTTGTTAAATGTATTGCCCCTCTTGGGAGTGTGTACAGCTTTTTCTTTGTAAACCAGTTTTATTGAGGTGTAAGTTACATAGAGTACATTGTTTTTTAAAACTACATGTATCTTTTAAAATCCACTTACCCTTTAAGGAATATTAAAAGCTACATTCATGAAAAAATTTTTTTTTATGTCCTTCCAGTTATAAGTAATCCCTTCATCTTGGAATCATAGCACTTTGTAACTTTTCTGAGACACTTTTTACCTACCTCTCTACCACCTGCTCCCTTGCCCTGAGGTGGTTACTTGTTCACATATCCTTATACCTTGTGTTCGACTCTAAGCTGATTGGGAACAGGATCTGTACAGGTGTATGTATGGAGCATGTTTTGAATAAATGTGGCCAGTGAGTAAATTTCATCAATTGTTCTCTTGTTAGGTACTAACTGAAGGAGTTTCAAATTACATAGAAATTATAAAGTGGGGACATGATAACATAATGGAGATATGAGCCAGTAAATACATGAAATATCTTTTTTATGAAATAATTTGAGATGAAAAATTATCCCATAAAAATTAGTTTTGCTTAAAATGTTAATCTTTCTTAATAATTTTATGGGAAAAGAACAGCTAATGTACTTCTGTTTGCCAAAATACAAAAGATACACTGATGCATTGATAATAGTTGCTACATTCATAAAAGCAGTGATTCTTTTTTTAAATTTTATTTTATTTTATTTAAATTCAGTTAATTAACATATGGTATATTATTAGTTTCAGAGGTAGAGGTCAGTGATTCATCAATTGTATATAACACCCAGTGCTCATTGTATGCTGATCACAGTTACCCTATTCCCCCACCTGCCTCCCCTTCAACAGCCTTCAGTTTGTTTCCTATAGTTAAGAGTTCTTATGGTTTGTCCCCTTCTCTGTTTCCATCTTATTTTATTTTTCCCTCCCTTCCCCTCTATACTCCTCTATTTTGTTTGTTAAAGTTCACATGTGAGTGAAGTCATATGATAATTGTCTTTCTCTGATTGACTTACTTTGCATTATATTTACTAGCGTTATATCCTGTATACTAGCTTTATACCCTCTAGTTCTACCCATGGTGGAATGGTAAGATTTCTTTTCTTTCTTTCTTTCTTTCTTTCTTTCTTTCTTTCTTTCTTTCTTTCTTTCTTTCTTTTTTTTTGATGACTGAGTAATATTCTATTTTACACGCGCACACATACACACACCCCACATCTTCTTTATCCATTCATCTATTGATGGATGTCTGGGCTCTTTCCACAGTTTGGAAAGAGCTGCGACATTGCTGCGACAAGCATTGTGGGGCAGATGCCCCTTCAAATCACTGTGTTTGTAGCCTTTGGATAAATAGTAGTGCAGTTCCCGGGTCATAGAGTAGTTCTGTTTTTCACTTTTTAAGGAACCTCCATATTGTTTTCCAGAGTGCCTGTACCAGCTTGCATTCCCACCAACAGTGTAAGAGGGTTTCCCTTTCTCTGCATCCTTGCCAACATCTCTTGTTTCCTGACTTGTTAATTTTAGCCATTCTGACTGGGGTGAGGTGGTATCTCATTGAGGTTTTTGTTTTGTTTTGTTTTGTTTTAAGATTTTATTTTTTTATTTGACAGAGAGAGAGATCATAAGTAGGCAGAGAGGCAGGCAGAGAGAGAGGGGGAAGCAGACTCCCCGCTGAGCAGAGAGCCCGATGCGGGGGCTCGATCTCAGGACCTTGGGATCATGACCTGAGCCGAAGGCAGAGGCTTTAACCCACTGAGCCACCCAGGCGCCCCCTCATTGAGGTTTTGATTTGTATTTCCCTGATGCCGAGTGATGTTGAGCATTTTTTCATGTGTCTGTTGGCCATTTATATGTCTTCTCTGGAAAAATGGCTGTTCATGTCTTCTGCCCATTTCTTGACAGAATTATTTGTTTTTTGGGTGTTGAGAAAAGTAGTAATTCTATTAACTTTATAGATGCTCATTAGTTTGCCCCCAAAATGTAGGTGGTCCTACCTTTATTTTATAGATATAAGGGGGTTGAGGCTCAGAGGTTATGTACTTAGTGTGCATATCCACAAATCTTATATGGCACAACTGAATGGATTGAGTTCTGCCTCAGAGCCAGTGTGTGTGGTTTTTTGTTGTGCTTATGTTACTTTCATATTACATGGATTTTGAGATTCTTAAGATCATAAAGTATGAGACAAAAGAAGTAGTAAATACATAACTTACATTTTAAAACAAGGATTTTAAGTCTGATGTCCACGAGAGTCTATAGAACAACATCTGAAATTGTATACATGTGTAATTTTTCATTTTCATCACATGCTTACAAGGATCTAAGATTACCCCCTCCCACCTTTCAAAAAAGATGAAGTTTGAAGACATGACATCTGTTCTGGTTTTAATGTTCTATAAGCTTATGATTCTTTGATGTGTATAAACATAGACACAATTCTAAGCTAAGAATGATTAAAAATAATTACAGTGATAGGCACATGAAAAATACTGTTTCCTCATAAATGCAGATGCTCTTCAGAATAAATTCCTTATCCTTCAGACCAGCGGGAAATTTTTATGGTTCTCTTTTTCATTCATGCATTCATTCATTCATTCATTCATTCATTTCCCATTTAAGTGTGGATGGACTATGGGTGGGAGGCATACATTTAAAAACAAAGACCACTGAGTTATTTTAGAGTGATAATGTGCCAGATACATGGCTTTATATTTTCACTTAAATCTTTCTTAGCTTTTTCAAGCTGGGGTAGAAAGCCAGTAGCAGAAAATTGTGGTACCACATGTACCACAAACATTGTATTATCAGCTTGAAAGTACAGCTACTTTTTTTTTTTTTTTTAAGATTTTATTTATTTATTTGTCAGAGAGAGAGAGAGAGAAAGAGCACAGGCAGACAGTGTGGCAGGCAGAGTCAGAGGGAGAAGCAGGCTCCCCACTGAGCAAGGAGCCCGATGTGGGACTCAATCCCAGGACGCTGGATCATGACCCGAGCTGAAGGCAGCTGCTTAACCAACTGAGCCACCCAGGCATCCCAGTACAGCTACTTCTAAGGATGTTTAATTTAGGTTTTTATGTGTAGTAGCTAAAATTTGGAGTAATTTAAAACTTCTAACAGTAGAGCAATAGTTTTAAAAAATTAAGGTACATCCTAGTTTGGATTCTTACACAGCATTATGGTTTGGTTCTCAAAGAATATTTGAAAGTTATCAGGAAACTTCTGATTTTGTCTATGATGGCGTAAAAGAAACTGAATTTTCCCTCTTACCTGAAACAGTGAAAGAAACTGAACAAAATGTGTGAAAAAACAATTTTGAAGTCATTGGATGTCAGGAAATGAAGGATAGTGTTCCCCAAAAGATGAGAAACAAATAAGTTGAGCACTGTAGTTGCTTGGAGAATTTCCAGACTGTGGTACAGGAAGGAAGAGCCCAGGCAGGACCTGGAAGTCTACCTGAATTACAGAGACAGAGCTGGGAATGTAAGGAGGTCAAAGTAGGTGGAGTTCTCAGGGCAGAAAGAAAGCTGCACAGAGAGCATTGTGGAGATCTGCAGAAGATCCTCCTCCTGTTTTGAGCTCAACACTGGTGTATACATGGGAGGAAACTGAGACCAGAGAAAAGAAATAATCCTAGAACTCAAGGAGGGCTGGCAGTAGTGCAGCAAATAGAGCTAATAAACCAACAAGGAGATAAAATGGGATCAAATATAAGTACACATCCAAAAGAAGTAAGAGAAAGAAGGAGAAGGGAACAAAGAGCAAATGGAACAAGTGGAAAATAAATAGCAACCTTATGAATGATCACATAAATTACAGTGAAAGTAAATGGTCTATTTTGGCGTAGTCTCAGTAGCTTAATTTTGCTTTTGTTTCCCTTCCCTGAGGAGACTTACCTAGAAAAATGTTGCTAAGGCTAATGTCTGGGAAATTACTGTCTGTGTTCTCTTCTAGAAATTTTATGCTTTCAGGTCTCACACTTAAGTCTTCAATGCATTTTGAGTTTGTTTTTGTGTATGATGTAAGAAAGTGGTCCAGTTTCATTTTCGTGCATGTGGCTCTCCAGTTTTCCCAACACCATTTGTTGAAGAGACTGTCTTTTCCCCATGTATATTCTTGTCACTTTTGTCATAGATGAATTGCCCATGTAAGCATGGGTTTATTTCTGGGTTTTCTGTTCTGTTCTGTTGATCTGTGTGTCTGTTTTTGTACCAGTACCACACTGTTTCGATTCTTACAGCTTTGTAGTACATCTTGAAATCTGAAATTGTGTACCTCCAGTTTTGTTTTCCTTTCTCAAAGATTGCTTTGGCTACTTGGTTTTTTTTGTGGTTCAGTATGCATTTTAGTATTCTTTGTTCTAGTTTTGTGGAAAATGTTGTTGGCATTTTGATAGGAATTGCATTGAATCTGCAGATTGCTTTGAGTAGCATGGACATTTTAACAATATTAATTTGTCCAATCCATGAACATGTAGTATTTTTCCATCTATTCGTATCACTTTCAGTTTCTTTCTTCAGTGTTTTATAGTTTCCAGAGTACAGGTCTTTCACTTCTTTGGTTAAGTTTTTTCCTAGATGTTTTACTCTTTTTGGTGTGATCAAAATGTATACTTTAAATATGTGGAGTTTAATATCTCTAATATATCCTTTTTGTTTTTAAGACTTAGGGAAGAACAATGTTAAATAATAAATTCAAATTATACAGTTGTGGTTTTTTGGTCATGGATTCTTGAGACCTATATTCATTTATCTTCATATTTTTATGATATCTCCTTTGGATATTTATTTTTATACATATCAAAATAAACTCTTTGATTTCTGACATTTTTTCCTCCTTCCCTCTCAATTTTTTCTCTTATTTTTTGCAGTATTACTTCCATTTTCCCATTTTTCATGCAAGAAGCTAGAGAGTTATCCTTGATCCATACCTCACCCTGCACTTCATCATTAAGTTGCATTATTGAGAACATATTTCAAGTCTGTAATCTCCTTTTCACCACCCCCACCCTCGTTCAGTTTGCTCTCCTCTCTCACTAAAAAAAAGAGCCTTCTGATTATGTTCCCTGTTTTTATTCTTGACCCCTTCAATACAGTTCCCAGGTAATGGCTAGAGATGATCTTCTTTTTTTAAAAAGGTTTTATTTATTTATTTGAGAGAGAGAGAGAAAGAATGAGCACGTGCACGCACCTGAGCAGGGGTGGATGAGAGGGAGAGGGACAAGCAGACTCGGTGCTGATGTGGGGCTTGATCCCACAACCCTGAGATTAAGACCTGAGCCAAAGTCAAGACGTGGTTGATTAACTGACCGAGCTTCCCAGGTGCCCCTGGAGATGAGCTTTTGAAGATCTTCATTTAAATCATGTTACTTCCCTGTTCTGATCTTTTTAGTGACTTTTCATTGCTCTTAGAAAAAGTCTGAGTCCTTTAAATACAGTCAGATTCCCATTTGTCTCTTGTTGTTTATTTACTTTTTTTTTTATTTTAAAAAGATTTTACTTATTTATTTGACAGAGAGAGAGAGAGAGAGAGACAGTAAGAGGGAATGCAAGCAGGGGGGAGTGGGAGCGGGAGAAACAGGCTTCCTGCTAAGCAGGGAGCCCGATGTAGGGCTTGATCCCAGGGCCCTGGGATCATGACCTGAGCCGAAGGCAGACGCTTTAACAACTGAGCCACCCAGGTGCCCCTCTTTTTTATTTTTTTTAAATTAAGGTTTTATTTATTTATTTGAGAGGGGAGGGAAAGACAGAGCAAGCACAAGGGGGTTGAGGGGCAGAGGGAGAAGCAGACTCCCTGCTGAATAGGGAGGCTGTTCAGTCAAGGCAGACACTTAACCAACTGAGCCAACCAGGTACCCTATTTATTTGTATTCTAACCACAGAGGCTGCCTTTTAGTTTTTTGAAATCTCTAAGATCTTTTTACTCCAGAACTTTCTCCCATGGTATTTTCTGAACCTGCGGTGATTTCCCCCCTACTCTTCAGGTGGCTTCCAAGTGCGTGCTTTCAGTCTCAGTTTAAATTCCACTTCTTCAGAGAGGCCTTTCCTTGTCCAATTCAAATTTACCCCCACTCCAAATACCATGTGGGTTTTCATCATAGCCATTACTCAAGGTTTTGGGGGATGTGGGAAGGGTGAAGGGAAATGTTTATATGTGTGTATGAGAGATTATTTGATTAACATCTCTGTCCTATACTAATATGAAAATTCAAAGTGGGGACCTTTCTTGTTCATTTCCATGTAGCTATTACCTGGCTCAGGTCCTGGTACAGTTGCCATTATTTATTGAATGAATGTTTAGAGAAATGTGTTGGAAGGAAGTATACCAGTTGTTGCCTTTTGAGTGTAAGATTTTGTAAGATTTTTGTAAGATTTCCACTATGAACTGTTATGGCTTTCTCAATAAGAGCAGTTATAAATAAAATGTCCATCTATACTTTTTGCCTTTACAGGGTTGAAAAGCAGATGTTATTTTGAGACTCGGGGTTTTAGTTCTTGACACTTTATAAAATAAGTGACCTTGATATATTTACTTGATTTTTATTTTAAAAAAAGATTTTATTTATTTATTTATTTTAGAGGAGTCGGTGGGGGGAGAGCAGAGGGAGAGGGACAAGCAGACTCCTGGCTGAGTGTGAGCCTGACACGGGGATGAAATTGAGAGTTGGATGCTTACCCGATTGAGCCACCCAGGCACCCCTTTCCTTTTCGTATTTCAGAGCTGCATAGCTCTCAGAAGTCCTTTTTATGTTGTACTGTTCATGAATGGGGGCTTCTGGATTACTGTAAACCAGAGACTCAGTGCAAGTGTCATCAGTAGTTTACCTAGCCAGGTAGATGGTTGTGTGTATTTCCCTCCTTGATTTACCTGTGATTTTTATACTGTCTTGCAGTCTTCAGCTTAGAGTGTCTTGCTGTATTTTTTTGTTTCTGTTATGGTTTTTTTTTTTTTAAGATTTTATTTATTTATTTGACACAGAGAGAGAGAGATCGCAAGTAGGCAGAGGCAGGCAGAAAGAGAGAGAGGAGGAAGCAGGCTCCCTGGTGAGCAGAGAGCCGGATGTGGGACTCGATCCCAGGACCCTGAGATCATGACCTGAGCTGAAGGCAGAGGCTTAACCCACTGAGCCACCCAGGCGCCCTCTGTTATGGTTTTTTAATAGGTCACTGTTACTTAGGGTATATTATCTTCTTCACAGTTTTGACCAGTTTTCACTTATGGAGAAAAGTATGTAAGATTCTCTGATGCTCAGTATTTATCTGTGGCAACTCTGGTGCTGGGCATATGGCGAATGTCCTCTGAAACTCTTAACATTTTTTATTGAAAATCATACATTTTTGTTTTTTAAAAATATAAAATAAAGCTTTTTATCTTTGAGATAATGAATTGTTAAATAGGCCTTGTACAATTGACCCTGAACAACACAGGTTTGAATTACATAGGTCCACTTACACATGGATCTTTTTTTTTTTCTGGTAAATTCAGTACAGTACTACAAATATATTTTCTCTTATGATTTTCTTAACATTTTCATTTCTCTAGCTGTATTGTAAGAATATAGTATATGATACATTTAATATACAAAATATGTGTTAATAGATTATTTATGTTACCTGTAAGACTTCTGGTCAGCATTAGGCTATTATTAGTAAATTTTGGGGGGAGTCAGAAGTTATGGGTTTTTGACTATGTGGGGATTTGGCACCTCTGACCCCCTGTGTTGTGCAAGGGTCACCTGTACTTTGAAGTTCTAAAAAATACAGTTTTCAGAGAATTATCAAGGTGACTAAGTTGTGTATTATATTTATATTTTACTCATCATTTAAATGAGCTTGTTTCTCATCTGGAAATGCTTTTTACAGTTTTATTTAAATGTTTGTATTCTTTACTTTCTCTTTTTAAGATGCCCTTTGTTTATGTTATTTCATTTATCTATATATTCATATATCTATATCTATATCTATATCTATATCTATATCTATATCTATATTTCATTTATCTATAAAGAATACCAACTTTTTTAACAGATAAAATAATTAGGCACAGGGCTTGTACCCTGAAGGACACTGCACATGCCATCATTGCAGCGGAATTGGATCCAGAATTTAATAAACTCTGTGAAGAAATTAAGGAAGCAAGAATAAAAAGAGGTGAGTTATGGAAATGAGCTTGCTCCTGAAGACCAAGAAATCACTGAGTATTACCAAATGATGTTTCTTTAGGGTTGCTGGCATTATGAAAATAATCTCCTTTGAGGCATAGACTTTATATATTCCTGATACTAATGTGCCATGCAAATTCTCAAAGGTATTTTAAAATTTTACTTTCTGTGACAGTTTTACTTTCTGTGAAGTACAGCAGTACAAATTATAGAAAGTTCTTTTCAGTGAAATTTTTTTTTGGAGGAGTAGATCTGTTAATTATTGGTTCTTACTCTTAAAGGATTTATAGGCTTTCATATCTGTAGAGGGTTTACTTTTTAAAAGTTTTTAGGAATACAGTTTTTGTTTTCTCTGTTGGCATTTATGTGTAGTTTTATTAATATAAAATTAACAGAATTAGCAAATACGGTTTGTTCATTCAGTGTATAAGCTTGTCCTTGGGGAACTCACTTAGTAGGAGGCAGAGAGAATTATAAAACAAATCAAGTACAGTTGAGATGTATGAGTTGGTCAAACATGTTTATAGCACAGAGGAGAGACCTCTTTTTAGGGATCCCAGCATTTTGTCTAGAGTTTGGGGAATGAATAAAGGAGTGTTGTTTCTAGTGGAGCGGAAGAAGGGAGGCAGTGACAGAGGAGGAGGAGGTATTTGTAAGCACAGCAGATAATAGCATGTGTAAAGGCATAGAGATATGAAATAACATGGCATATTTGAAGAACTACAAACTGGTATTGATGAAGCTTTATGGAATGGTGGGAAATAAAGGTGAGCAGAGTCCAGGACACTGAAATTAAGAAGCTTTTTTCCTTCTTTGTTAGGCCTTTCCTGGTCACCTAATCTAATATAGGCCCTGGTCACCATAGCACATGGCATTTTGTCTTTTTTTTTGGTCTCTCTTCCTTATTTGGAATATAAGTATTATGAATGGCTTATTCGTAGCTCTACTGCAGACCCTAGAACTGTCCTATAAATATTTGAATGAATCGATGCCAGTGCTGAGGAGCTTAAGCTCAGTGTTTTTCAGGTCAGTGTTTTTCAAAGTGTGTGTGTGCCTAATACCCACATCAGCTTATTAGACTTAGCGAATTAGATTCTCGGAGAATTAGATTCTCGGAGAGTAGTAAGACTGAGAAATCTGTACTTTAACGAACTATTCAGTGTTTTTTTTGTACACTAAAGTTTGAGAACCATTGCCATAGTCAGTATGAGTCACTGAAATATTTCAAACTGTGAAATGAATTGGTAAATTACTTTGGCAGCGGGAAACAGCAAGGTCTCAATATGTCAGGTTAGGAGGATGAGAGACTAGTCAAAAAACTGGTGGAGCCAGTTTGGAAAACAGTTTGGCAGTTTCTAAAAAATTAAGTATAACATTTACTATACGACCCATGATTCTACTCCTGGAAACAGCCCAAGAGAAGTGAAAACATATGCACTTATAAAGACTATTCACAGCAGCTAAAAACTGGAAACAGTGCAGATGTCCATCAACTGGTGAATGGGTAAGCAAAATGGTATATCATAAAATGGCATACTGCTCAGCCATAAAAAGGAACAAATTATTTATACATGGTACAACATAGATGAACCTCAGGATCATTACCTGAAGTGTAAGAATTCAGTCACAAAGACCACCTGTTTTGTGATTCCATTTGTATGAAACATTCACAAAAGACAAATCTGTGGAGACAAAACGTAGATTCGTGATGGCCTGGGGTAGTTACCTAAAATTGGGTTGCTGTGGTGATTGCACAGCTCTGTAACTTTACTAAAAATCATTTAATTGTATGCTTAAAATGAGTGATTTTTTTTTTTTTTGTTACGTAAGTTGTACCTCATTAAAGCTTTTGGGGGAAAAAAGCTGTTGGAATTGTGCAGAGTTTTAATTACTATGAAGTGAGAATGGTATAGGATCAATGTAAATTGGGGCAGGGGAGGAGGCCATTGTGAAGGGAAGGAAGAGTCAAAATTGGCTACTCATATGACTGATTTAATACTTAGTAGATGCTAATACTATCAGTAGAGGTAGGGAATATCTCTATAGAGATAGGGATGAACAGGTTTTTGTTGGGGAAAGATAAACTAGTTAGCTTTAATTTGACCCATCTTTATGATACCCAATTGGAGATACCAAATAGGCAGTTGGATATAGGGATCAGAAGCTCAAGAGATGCTTTGGCTAAACATGTAGATTTAGGAATTATTATGTAATGATGATAGAAGCCGAAGGCATGAATGATACTTTTTGGTAGAAGGTATAGATCAGAGTGAGAAGAAAAGGGATTCCAGAGACAACCCTGAGAAAGATCAATATTTAATGACCACACAGAAGAAACAAGTCTAGTGAAGGAAATTGAGATGGAGTGGTTACTCTTAGGAAGATCAGTGTAGGAAAACCAAACTTACTGTGGTGTGGTTTGACAGGCATCTAATACCAGATGAAAACAGTTCAAGTGAATGGGGTTTAATGACCCAACAAACACTTATACATTCTAAGATGGCAGAAATAGTAACTTAGACAAAATATTATCATTGTCTTACAGTCATAAGACTGTGTGGCTTTGCAAATTAAGCCGAGTAAACATAGGGTTCCTTTGGGGATTAAGTGTTCCGCATGGCCTGCTGGGTTATTTCTTTTTGATTTTATATCTAGTTTCTTTCTCATTTTTAAACAAAAGATACTGTTTTCATCTGAATTACAAACTGTCCAGGTGTAATTAATGACTAAAACTTAGTTCTTTATTTCAGACTTTTTTTAAAACCATGTTGGTTTATGTAGCTGGGAATATTTAAATAGGTGTTGCTTATCTTTTGCCTGCAGGCTTATCAGTAACAGCAGAACAAATAAATCCTCATGGCACTGGAGCTCGGAAGACTGAAACTAGAGTTGAAGAGGCATTTCGGCACAAACAAAGAAATCCATTGGATGTCTGGCACAACTCTGCAAATAAATGTGCATGTGAGTGTTTGAGACCATGTTATCCAGTAGTGGGAAGAGCTGAGAAGGATGCAGATTTGTTAGGAGTTGGGGACACAGACTAGGTGCTGCTGTGTTCTCACAGGTCTTCTCATCTTTTCTCTGTCCAGAGGTGAAGAACTTGTGCGGTGGGATAGAAGTATACTTCTCTAACTGTAGGGAAAGAGGGCCTGTTTCAGGAGATATTTCTTTTTCTTTTCTTTCCTTTCCTTTTCTTTTTTTTTTTTTTAAGGTTTTATTTATTTATTTGACAGAGAGAGACAGAGAGGGAACACAAGCAGAGGGAGTGGGACAGGGAGAAGCAGACTTCCCGCTGAGCAGGGAGCCTGATGTGGGACTCAATCCCAGGACCCTGGGATCATGACCTGAGCCGAAGGTAGATGCTTAACAACTGAGCTACACAGATGCTCCTCTGTACAGCCTTTTAAAAAATTAATTAATTGATTAATTAATTTGTACAGCCTTTTTAATTTAGTTTTGTTTAAGTGAGATGTATTTAGAAAGGGAAAATTCATTGTTCTAGGTTTTTGTCACTTGTGGTCATTCATGCTGATTTATAAGATTTCTGAAAGACAAATGTTAACGAACGCAGCACTTTCCTAATATAGTCCATATGTTTGCTGAAGTTAGCCACCCTTGGAAGATCTATGCTTTTCTGGTATAAAGGTGGTCTTACTGTTGAAACTCTCAGTAAAGCTGGCCGTAATATGTTCTTTCACCAATGGCATTGGATTTGAGTGAATGAATCAGATTCTTTTTTTTTTTTTTTTAAGCTCTTTTCTCTGTGGTATTTGGCATTCATATGTGAGAAAATTTGAAGGACTTAGTGGTACATTTGGTTCCATGAAATTGATTAAAGCTATTTGGTGTAGTTGTATCTTGGATCGTGATCATGACCTGGATTATGTAATGTAGCACTCTAATTTTAAACCTTGAAATCCTGTATATTCTCTGCACCTGATACAAATATTTACTAAAACCCATTGAAAATTAGCTTTAAGCAGTTTAAGTTCCCTTAAACATTTAAATGTTATTTTAATCTACAAATGTGAGTTTAGTTTTCTCTTACCAGTAGATGGCATATGTGACTCATCATTTGCCTGTTTCACATTAATTTACTTGAGTTATAAATCTAAATATCCTTAAGATAGAGTTGCTTTCCTAAGGTTTTAGTTTTGGAAATAAGCTCAGAGAGGCTTTAAAAATTGACTCTAACTATTGTGTCCCCATATTGGTTTTTCAGACAACGTGCTCCTGTAAAAGGAAGTAGTACCTGAAAGATTAGTTCCATAAATGGATACTGCTACCACATGTCAGGTGCTGTAGAGATACAGCAGTGCTTAACACCGAAATCCCCATTCTTGTGGAGCTTGTATGATTAATTTCTCTTACTTTACCAAAATCATACCTATCATTAGAAATAATTATATGAGGAAGAGAAAAATATCTCTAATTTGACCTTCTCCCAAATGAGAACATTTTCTTTGTTCTTAGCTGGGATGAAAGGGTTAGGAATAAACTTGCGTCGGTAGGCCTTCTAAGCCTTTACTTAGTGCCCGCAGATCAAGTCATTGAGCTAGCTCTTGATTGAATAGAGTTTAGCTGCTTCTTGCTGTAGAGTTAGATGGCTTAGTGAGGAAAGATAGGGGAACTGTTTATGATTTGGTTGTGTTGCTGGAGAATAAGTGAGGTCACAGTGTTTGGAGTGATTGTCAGTAAAAACCTAACAGCTCCACCTTTTAGAGAAAGAGCAGGCTGAATTTTTTTTCACTTTTAATGTGGACTGGATTAGTTTTTCATATAGTTAATGGAATTCTTACAAATGCCCATCACTTTAGCTTTTTATATACAGCTTTTAACGGTAAACTAGTAACAGATTTCTTCTCCAGTTACCCTGCAAGTATAAATTATGAAAATAGAAATTAGTAGGGGAAATACGAATGGAGAGATGATTCTAATGATTTGGTTTTGAAGGCAAAATATATTTTGAACCAAGTGACAAAATAACTTGAATTTGGGAAATGATTTCAGAAATCTTTCGTAGATTTATTCTTAGATAAGAAAAAAAGTAATATTTATAACAATATTTGTCAATTTCCTGTGAATACCTGGATGTCTTTACAGAGACTCAGTAAGGATTGAAGTTGAAAGGATGAAAAATTTGTAAACACATATATGGGGAATTAAAGGTTCCTGGGCCCATTGTTACTGGAAGTACTCATAAAGCTCATGACGGTTTCCGGCATCTGGAGATAAATGTAGTCTTCTTTTTTTTTTTTTAATTTTTAAAATTATATATAATGTATTATTTGTTTCAGAGGTACAGGTGTATGATTCATCAGTCTTACACAATTCACAGCACTCGCCATAGCACATACCCTCCCCAATGTCTGAGATGAATATAGTCTTTAAACTTCTGTAGGTCTTCCTTTTTGCATCACTGACATTTTCAGTGGTTGTTGCTGCTGCCTTGATAGCAGAGGGCTTAACTTTTTTCCATATTTTCTTTTCTTTTAAATATTTTGTTTGTTTATTTGAGGGAGAGCAGAGGGAAGAGCAGAGGGAAAGGCACAGGCAGACTCCATGTTGAGCATAGAGCCCAACATGGGGCTCGATCTCAGGACCCTGAGATATAACCTGAGCCAAAATCAAGAGTTGGACACTTAACTGACTGAGACACCCAGGCACCCCACTTTTTACATATTTTCGAATAACAGCTGTGTGTAACCAGTTTATCTTGCTTGGTGAACCATTTATAGCACAGGAGGCTAACAGTTATCTAACCAAATTGTCTATAAACTTTGTAGGGTTTCTGTCTACTACTATACTTTCTGTGGGTGATTCCTTCTCTGAAAGGAGAGGCAGTAGATAGTTATTTGTGGGACACCTGTAACGGTTCTGTCTTGATACAGTGGATCATGTGTTCATTTTCCTCCATGGTTTAGGAGCTTTGGGGTGATTTTGCTGTCCAAGCACTCATTTTCTTGGTGGAAATCTGGGGCTGTGGCCCTCAATTTTCTAGGTAGCCTGATAATGTAGTTTGTCATTCCCTACATATTATATGCTTGGACCCTGGCTGTTAGGAATTAGGAATAGCTGTAAAGTAGAATCTAGGGTAATAGAAAAAAATTAAAGCTGGGTAAACTTACACTCAATTAAAAAATTTTTTTTCATCCTTCAGAGTTCAGCACTGACTTCATATTCATTCTCCTTGTAGGTTGTGAGTATTAGTCAGCTTGGATTTCAAGAGCTAAATAGTGGGACGCCTGGGTGGCTCAGTGGATTAAGCCTCTACCTTCAGCTCAGGTCGTGGTCTCAGGGTCCTGGGGTCGAGCCCCATATCGGGCTCTCTGCTCAGTGGGGAGCCTGCTTCCCCCTCTCTCTCTGCCTGCCTTTCTGCCTACTTGTGATCTCTCTCTCTGTCAAATAAATAAATAAAATCTTTAAAAAAGAGAAAAAAAAGAACTAAGTAGTTCTTGTGTGTTAAACCAGTATGGGTTTGCTTTCTTTTGGGCCTTAATATAGTGAACATTTGTAAAACAAGTGTTGCACTCCAAGTTCTATATACCTGTTTTCCTTCTCTCTAAAATAGTTCGAGTTCGAAGAAAATCAAGGCGGCGATCACAGTGGGGTAAAGGAATTATTAAGAAAAGGAAAGTCAATAATTTAAAAAAAGATGAAGAGGACACTAAATTTGCAGACTACGAGAACCATACAGAGGACAGGAAGTTGCTAGAGAATGGAGAGTTTGAGGTAAGCACTGACTGCCATGAAGAAAATGGCGAAGAGACCGGAGACCTCTCTATGACCAATGATGAATCATCATGTGACATCATGGACATGGACCAGGGGCAGAGGCTTAACAATGGAGCAGGCACGAAGGAGAACTTTGCATCTACTGAAGAGGAAAGTTCCAATGAGTCTCTGCTCGTCAACAGCAGCGGTTCTCTAAATCCAGAACAGACATCTAGGAAAGAGCCTTTCCTTAAAGGAAGCTGTCTAAATGGTGAGGCCTCCACTGACAGTTTTGAAGGAATACCAGTTCTGGAGTGTCAGAATGGCAAAGCTGAAGTAGTCTCTTTCTGTGGTAGTGGTGACAAATGTAGTTCTGAACAAAAGATTGTCCCAGAGGACCAGTCAAAAGAAAAACCAGAAACTTCGAATGAACATCATGGAGATGATCCTGAGAAACTAGACGCCCTGGAATGTAGCAGTAATGAGAAGTTAGAACCCAGCCCTGAAGTGGAGGTTAAAGATGCAGAACTGGATAAAGAAGGTAGAGCGAATATTTTTTTAAAAAATTGAAGTTTTAAATTCCAGAGTTAACTAATGGCGTATTTTGTTTGGTCCCCAGTAGCACTAGTTGATAAGCAGTTATACCCCTCTGAGAGTCTGTTAAACTTTCATCTTTTTCCCTAGGAAAGTGTGCATATTCATGCCTAGTAAATTTTGGTGGGAATTTCAGTGTGTTATGGTCTAGAATGCATCGATTTCCTGGCTGCTTACTCTTGCCTCCCACCTGATTATCCCTCTCCGAATGGATTTATGGATAAAGGCTGAGTAAGCCCACAGGTGTTAAGAAGATGGAATTCTAATAAGAATGATTGGGGTGGGGTAGGCTTGGCTGAGAAGAGTTGGATACTAGATACTGTATGGTATCCTATGCTCATGTATACTCAAATTACCACTCCTGTTTGTTATTTTCATGTGGCTTTGAGCTGGTAACTTAGGCTCTCCAATCTTTTTTTTCATCTTCTAAATTAAACTTCAGAGTGGTGTCACTGTAGGGATTAAATAAGTCATGTATATTAATCGCCTCTTTTTGTGCCTGGCACATACCGAGCTGTATTCATTCCAGGCATTCACTGTTAGTTGAATCTAAGGGATGCTGAGTCTAAGAGGCTCCATTGTTTTGTAAAGCCGGTGGTATAGGAAGCAGTAGAACCTGTGCTGTCAGATCTGCCTTGTTCTTGCAGACTCAGAGCACCCTGCTAGCTCCCGCCTTCCTATGGCTATGTGATTCCTTTAAGCAGCAGCAGAACAGCGGGCCTGGGAATTTCTAGCCCTGCTTTGTTTATCATTCTTTAGCCCATAGTGGGATGGGGTAAATTACAATCTAGCTTTAGCTTGGGATCAGGGCTATGTGGGAATAGTTTTTTGCTCCAACTTTTTTTTTTTTAATTTATTTATTTGAGAGAGATTGAGAGAGAGCATGAGAAAGGGGAGGCAGAGGGAGAAGCAGACTCCCTGCCGAGCAGGGATCCCGATGTGTGGGACTCAATCCCAGGATTCCAGGATCACAACCTGAGCCAAAAGCAGCACCCAACCAACTGAACCACCCAGGCGCCCTTTGCTCCAAGTTTTTGAGCCCTCTAGCAGAAGTAGGAAGTAGAAAGATAATTATTCAAAGTCTTAGAATTCTCTTGATGGATAAAGAAGATGTGTGTGTACTGGCCTTTTTTTTTTTTTTTAAAGATTTCATTTATTTGACAGAGGGAGTGCATAAGCAGGGGAATGGGAAAGGGAAAAGCAGGCTCCAAGGCTCCAAGCCAGATGCCAAGGCTCTATCCCAGAACCCTGGGATTATGACCTGAGCTGAAGGCAGACACTTAACCAACTGAGGCACCCAGGTGCCCGTGTTCTTAAATGCTACCTGTTGAGAATTTTTCTTTCTCTTTAATATTTAATAATAGAAGGTAGTTTTAAGGGCAGTATTTATTCTGATATTTATTTATTTATTTGTGTTTATCATATAGACAGAATTTAAAACATGTTTTAAAGCTAGGGTTGAGTAACAGAGTAGGGAGAAAGGGAGAGATCTTCCTGATGAAGCACTTTGGGTATGAGGTGAGGAGTCCTTTTTAATGTTCTTTCACTATTAGATATTTAGTATGCTTGCAAAAAAGGTGTAAAGTAATATTATGTTCAATTGGTTATCTAAAAACTTTATAAAGATATTTGTTGTATAAAAGCTTTACCTGAAATTTTCACTTCTGCCAGGGCAGGGTTACCTAATGCAAGTTTTCAGTCTCCTGGATGTCCATGAACTTGGTAATGTGATACGGAAGGTCTTAACAAAACTCTTAGCATATGTTAATTGAACTGTAAATAAAGACTTTCACTCTAGAAGCTGTCTGGAATATAAAATATCTCTGCTACATGGAGATACATGTTTCCCAAGGCAATATTTTGGTTCTTTACTGTTTATCTGTATAGCAAGCATTGATTGGAGGGAAATGTTTAAAGGCATGGGAGTAAGAGAACTAACACAGGAGGGAAGTGGAAGGTTCTTCGTAGTGTTTATGAAATGGGACAGGTCCTCTATAAGGTTCTGAAACAGGGATGCCTGGGTGGTTCAGTTGGTTAAGCGTCTGCCTTCAGCTCAGGTCATGATCTCAAGGCCCTGTGATCTAGTCCCATATCTGGCTCCCCGCTGAGCAGGGAGCCTGCTTCTCCCTCTGCTTGTGTGCCTGTTCTCTCTCTGACAAATAAATAAATCTTAAAAAAAAAACACCAAAGTTCTAACAGTTTGAGTTTGTCTTTGCGTTCCTTCCCCCTTGGCTTTTTCTTAGAGTATGCCTACCTAGGGGATCACAAGGCTTATAGCGTGTCTACCCTCTCTATCCCTCAGAGTACCTGGTGCTGTCAAATTATGCTCAGCCACCTCCAAATTTGTTTTTTTTTTGTTTGTTTGTTTGTTTTTTTCAGTGTAGCTGGTCTCAGTATGATGTTAGGAGGAAAATAATTAGATTATGTGTAATTCACTCTGAGGTAGGAGAGACCTATTACTTTTAAATGGGCTTATTTTTTTATGAAAAAAAAAAAAAAAGTTAGAAACCAGATAAATTTCTAATAGAAATCTGGACAGGGGGCGCCTGGGTGGCTCACTGGGTTAAAGCCTCTGCCTTTGGCTCAGGTCATGATCCCAGGGTCCTGGGATCAAGCCCCATATCAGGCTCTCTGCTCAGCCGGGAGCCTGCTTCCTCCTCTCTCTCTGCCTGCCTCTCTTCCTGCTTGTGATCTCTGTCTGTCAAATTAAAAAAAAAAAAAAAAAATCTGGACAGTGTAAAAGAAAAAATAAATTTCAGTTAGTGTTGAAGTTTTTTTTTGTTTTGTTTTGTTTTTAACTTGCAACAGAAATAGACTTGTAGACAGGTCAGCCTCACTTGGTGTGAGTGTCTGCTTTTCTAGGTTGCTTCCCCTCTTCCAATTCTGAAAGCTCTAAATTTTAAAATGATGGCTATCGTAAAAAGAGTAAAGATGATTTACAGGTTAGTGCTTAGAGGTGATGATTGCTTTTCTCTTCCTTTAAGTGGATATGTTTATTAGATGATACTCTAACATAACTTGGCTTTCATAGTTGTGGTTTAATTTTCTTCAATTTGGGTTACTTATTTTAAAAAAATTATCATTTACAGGGACGCCTGGGTGGCTCAGTTGGTTAAGCCACTGCCTTCAGCTCAGGTCATGATCTCAGGGTCCTGGGATCGAGTCCCACATCGGGCTCCTTGCTCGGCAGGGAGCCTGCTTCTCTTGCTGCCTCTGCCTGCCTCTCTGCCTGCTTTGTGTGTTCTCTCTCTCTCGTAAATAAATAAAATCTTTATAAAAAAAATATCATTTACAGAATATACCCTTATTCCAAAAAGTTTTGTGGTGGGTAGAAAAATTTATAGTTGCTTAAGCTTGATTTTTCTTAACTTTTACTTGCTGCAGTGCATTTTTTTTTTTTTTTTTAAATTGTAGGTGCTTCTAAAGTAAAGAAATACCGTAAGTTAATTTTAGATCAGGCAAAAACAACAAGCCTGGAACTGGTTCCAGAAGAGCCGTCTGAGCCTGTGCCGCCTCTTATAGTTGATCATGAGAGATTGAAGGTAAGCTTTGCTATTCCCAGTCAGTCTTAAATGAATGGAAAGAGATTTATTATGTTTGTAGGCAGTTGAGTAAAACTAGTTTTGATAATCTCTTGCTTTACCTAGGAATACAAGTGCTTTAGGGCTTCTAGTAAAAAAAGAAGTATGTGTGTTTTGAGGGGTTTAGAGAATGGTTTTGGGAATAAACTAAGCCTTAGAATCTTCTAAATTGTCACTGTTATACCATAGCCTATGGTGTGTATTCGCGAGCCTTTTGAATACATCTGTTTCAGTGTGAAAATGAAACCAAACTTCATTTTATTCTTTTCTTCTAATTTTTCTTAGAAATTGCTTGATTTATTGGTAGATAAAAGCAACAATCTTGCAGTTGATCAACTTGAGAGATTATATTCTCTTCTTAGTCAATGCATCTATCGTCATCGTAAAGATTATGACAAATCACAACTTATAGAGGTAAGTGCTCAGTTCATCCTTAGAATAAACAAATATGTGCTTTTACTTGTCCCAAAGGAAAAAAGAGGAAAACATTTTTTTTAGTGTATATCTTTCACCAAGTAGCTGAAGAATGTTTTGAAGATTTAAGGTTAGAAGATTTGTTAAGAATTACAGTCTGAAGAGTAAATCCTTTCTGTATCATTTTGTCTCAAGACAGAAGTAATCTGGGATTTTTTGTTTATCAAAACAGCACTTCGTGGTTCTGGGTTGGCAGATACCTAGAACAGCGTGTCACAATTCTCTTGTCCCTTCCTGTTAGTGACATCACTGAGCATATCACTTTGGCCTACTGAATGTGGGGATGGCCTCACAGTCCTTACCACTGCTACCTAGGCAACCACTGCTGATTAAGGGAGTGGCCTGAGCAGTGAGAGCTGTTTGCCACCCCATTAATGATTAGAAAAGAACTTAAAAGTCATCTTACTCATCAGATCTACTCTTATGAGATGGCCACATGAAGGAGTGGTTGTCCTTTTGCTTAGACACTTTAGATGTGAACCGTTCCCTTTCTTTTTTTTAAAGATCTTATTTATTTGAGAGAGAGGGAGTGAATGTGTGAATGGGTAGAGAGGAAGAGGGGGAGAATCTCTGGCAGACTCTGAGGTGAGTGCAGAGCCCAGCAAAGGGCTTGATCTCACAACCCTGAGATCGTGAGCTGAGCTGAAACCAAGAGTTGGATGCTTAACTGACTGAGCCACCCAGGTGCCCTGAACTGTTCCCTTTCTAGAGAACTCTGGGATAAATATCAGTTTATACCTGTTTATATAATTTACATCATTAAGCCACACTTCTGCTTTTTGAGGTCATCTGGGCAAATGTAGACCCACTAAATGGCTAAGTGACTGAGTTAGACTCCCTGTTCATTTGCCAGTTTGTTTATGTGGTGGACTGATTATTAAATACTTACTGATTGCCTGTAGTTCCAGATACTGTGCTAAATGTTTGGGCTGTAAAGTCCCTGCTCTCAAGGAGCATTTCTAGTATATTAAAGGTTTATAGGTAGAGGATATGATTATTTTTCATGTTCAATAAGGAATATTGGACTTGAATCAGAGGGAGAGAACATTTAAAAGTTATTTTCTAATCACATTTTTAGGAGTTACATTTTTATGAATCTACACTGTCATTATATAATATATAGAAATAATAAGAAAGCACAAATGAGAACATAAAAACACATCATCCACATCCCACCGTCTAGAGGAAACTAGTCAGTGTTAATCTTATGGGATATCGTCTATCCTTTAAAAATGTCTAGATGTGTATAACATATGTATAAGTATGTGAATACCTACTTAAAAATTGGGACCAGATTGTGTATTCTGTTTTATAATCTGACTTTTTTCCTTATTCAGTAACAATATGATGAAACATTTTTATTGGTCTAATATGAGAACTTTTTGATCAGATGATAATCTAGCCTGTTGTACAGAGATGTAGAATATAATTTCAGCTGTTTAAAGGGGAAAAGAAAAACCAAATGTCTTAGATGTGTTGGACACTTGGCCATCTGAATGAAATATGTAGGGTAGAGATCTTGACCTTTTTTTTTTTTTTTTTAAATTCCTGAACTTGTTTATCTGCATGAATTGACATTTGATTAGCTTGAATGGATTGAATACTCTTCAGCAGTGAAACATTTTTCCGTAGGGGACTTGGAACCCTGTAATCTAGGGTCCTTTTTTAGGGAGGGAGGGGATCTGTAGCAGAATCACCAGTGAGTGGCATTTCTTGTGGTGATGGCAGTGACTGTTTCTGCCCCCCTCCCCCTTTTTGATTTCAGCTCTGATTAGAGTGAATAGCAGTGGGAACAGGTGCCTTCTACTACTTCTGGTACAAGTTTTACTATACTGAATACATTTATTTTGCTTTGAGAGAACATGAGTAAAGGATGGGCTCAGACTCTGGAGTGAGGCTACCTATACTTAAATTCTGATTTTGTTGTTTATTAGCTGACAAATTATTTATATATATAAATTTCTTGGTACAATATCAGGCATAATAAGTACTCATTGAGTGTTACTAGCATCATCTTCATTAGTCTAAGTATCAAATAGGAGGCATTTGGAAGCATCTAGGGCAGATAGTCTTATAGGGTAGCTATGGTATTATAATCAGAAAACACTTAAAGCTTAACCTGTATCTAAAATTCTTTCTCAAAAAAAGTTAAAGTGAATTTTCCCATAATAATTTTGTCTTTTCTATATTAGATAACATGCACTTTTTTTCCCCTTGTAGGAGATGGAAAGAACAGTTCATATGTTTGAGACATTCCTATGAACTTTTCAAGATGAGTGGTTTATCCTCTCCCATCTGCTCCTGACAGAGCAGTCTTCTGAGCCATTCAATTTCAAATTGCACCAATTATGTGCGGAGCCTTGGTGTAAAGTGCTCTCTCACTCATTCTTTCTCTCTGTTGAATTTGGTGCTATTGTCTCAGGTACCTGAAACCAACCAGCCTACAAGAACCAAACAGAACTTCAGAAACATGTTGTATTTTCCACAAATAAAAAATACAACCCCACAGATTGGAGATTTTGGTGCTACAGAAACTGCTCTCACTTCTGCTCCTCTTTTCGTGCACTCTCTTTTGGAGACTTCTCTCTTAGGGAGCAGACCAGCAAACAGGAGGAAACTGGATGGGGCAGTTCTAACTGTGTTGAATTGTTTAAACAGTGGGCAACCTGTTTTGTTTCCTTTTTTTGTTTTGTTTTGTTTTTCTTTCTCCTTTCTACTCCTTTTAGCACATTTGTTTTTATTTGTTCCTCTGGGTAATGGACTGAAACCTGTTTTAGAGTTGGCGATGGTATATTCTGGTGGGAAACTGAAGAAACTGGATGAAATTAGATTAGGCTCTTTAGAACTGCCTTTAATGTGCCTTTTAATTCATTTGAGAAAGATAAGGCTAAACAAAGGAATGGGCTTGTTTGTAGCAAATGAATTAGAATGTGTTTTTGGTCACAACCTTGAAAATAAGTTTTGATACTCTGTGTCATTAAGAGGCAACCAGTGTTTTGGTATAAAATGCTTATCTTGTTTTCCAAACTCAAATCAAGACATTAAGCCACATGATATATTAAAATGGTAAGTTTTCCTGTATGGTCTGTTTCTGTTTAAGAAACACATGATAAAACAACAACAACAACAAATAATACGCAGTCCACCAAAAAACTTACAAACTTTACAGTATTGCTGACAATGATGACCAGAAATTAGATAGATGGCGACGTTCTTTTCCTCTCTCAGTGGCAATTTAATAGTTATTCGTGTTTGAGTTCCCAGAGAAGAATGATTTCATGTATAGTAAATTGTTAACTGTTTTGTTTTAAAGCCAGGACTTGCCAATGGACAGAAAAGAGGAATTTGTCAGAAGCTCCATAAAATTCATTTTCTTTATGCATAGTTGCAGGTGAGCTTTGGTATGGTTCTTGAATAACAGTATTAATGTTTAAATCCCTTACCATAAGCTTACCTTCACAATTGTTCATTTTGATTGGAACCCATTTTGAATCTTGTTGAGTGATTTCTGTGAATTGTACTTACCTAAAATTAATTATGGGTTACTAGTTTTACAAAAACTTTCTACAAATTTGGAGACACAGTCTAGGCAGTTGCAAAGAGGCAAAGGGAGTGCAGTGACATTTTTTATCAGATGATTTTTAAACAAAAAAAGTAGGAAATTTTGACAAGTTGGCTTGATATCTTCATTCATTATAGCCGTTAGCTGCAGGTGTGTCTTTCCAATATATGCAACACATGTAGTTTGGGTTTTAATTAGAGCAAATGGTCTTGGACTACTGCAGAGATACTGAGCTACCTCAGCTTTTTGTATTTTAGTTACCAATAGTGTTTACAGAGTCCTGTAATCACTTTGCCACCGTTTACATGCTGAAGCTAAGGTACTTGTCTCCTTGTCCCTGGCTGTTTGTAGTGTGTTTGTCGCCAGCGCAGAGCACACACTTTGGCCGTAGGCTACTGCAGTAATCTTAAGTGCTTCTTTGCATTGACATTTTGCGCCTTCTAATTATAGCTTAATTTTTTTAAAATGCCACTTTTTTTCTTTATACCTAGTCTATGAAGTTTTCATAATATTCAGTTAGTCATAATTCAAGATGCTACCCATGTAGACACACTGTATTTTTAAGGTGGGCAAGTGCGATTAACGATGAACCATTTTAAAGGGGAGGTTATTTGAAACCTCTAATTTGATTATTGGGAGGATTTTCATGCTTTCTTTAGTATTTATTACCATCATACCAGTTCAGACTATTTTACTGTCTAATACATTAGCATTTTGTATTTTGATGGAAATTGTTACAGAATTTAAAGATTTGATGAAATAAGATGTAGCAGATTTTTTGTAGCAAGTTTCTGCTAAAAGGGTTTTTTGCAAGTCTCAGGTTCTTGCTGCACTATTTTTTTTTAAATATTTATTCCAGTTACTCTAATTCAGAAGCATTCTGTTCAAGTAACAGCAGCACTTGTGAAAGGAAAAAAAATGCACATGTTCTTAGTAGGTTACTAAATTTGTACCAGTTAATTAAGATTTTAGCCATCAGTGGGTTTGACAAGGGAAATTTATTTATGTTCAGCATTAAAATGCTTCCAAAAGATCAAGTTTTTTTATTTTAACCTTTATATAGATGGAGAAATAGGAGGCAACCTCAGTATGATAGGAACTGCCACTTTGAACAGTTTAGGTCTTAAAGAGAAAGCCAATCTAATGCCAAGGGGAGAAAAATTTGCTGAAATTGTATCAACTCCTCCACTCCCCTTCCCCTGCCCCCACACACAAAAAAACAAAACACATACCAGTTGTGCTTACTTTACAGATATCTGGTGGTTCTATAGTTTAAAGCAGCTTGTGAAATTATCCAAGTGGACTCAGTTTTGTTTACCTTTCTGTAAGTTCTTAATTTTTGCTGTATAGCATTGGCAAAAATATGTACAAATTGACCTCTGTTCTTATTTCCTATTGTGAGCATTATAAATGATAGCTCCTGTGTAAAACTTTGCTCTCAGATCAGTAAAATATGTATCACAGCACAGCCCAACAATAGTTAATGCTCAGCTGTGGGGACCATGGGAGCTTTTTGAAGATGGAACCGCACTAGGGTTGAAACTGATGGCTGTGGAGTTAATTGTGTTTTGAGCTTGAATCTCACCTGTGATTAATTTTGTTTTGTTTTGTTTTATGTCCTTTCATGACTTGATTTTTCTCATATGCCAATGTATTTGTAGGTTTACTGGATTTTATTTTTAGGGAGTGGGGTGGTAATATCTTCCCATTTTTTGATTAAGTTGGTTCAGCTATGGTGCTATTCAGTAGGTATCTTTGGTGTCAGGTCCCGTAGCTGAATGCCATTGTTATTATAATTATAATTTGTAATCACATTGTAAGCTTGAATTTGGACTTGTACCTGCATCTTTTGTATTTTGTACATTCAGTTATTTAGATTTTGGGAGTCCTTTTTGGTTTCAGTCATGTATGTCTACTTTGTAGATTAAGTAGACTTCATCAACTATGGTCTGTTTTGGGTTTATAGTTTAATTTAGAATTGTGTTAAATTGATGTTTTGCATTTGACTTCATTTTACATTAGTTTGAAGTAAATTATTTAATTTTTGAATTCTGGAATTTTGAACATTTACTGTAATTTGTAATATAACTGCTGTGAAATACTTGAATAAAGATGACAAGAAAAACCTGTCTTCCTTTAGCCTGATGATGATTGCTGTTGGCTGCAAATGCAGCACCACTGCTGTAGCTGAACTCTTCTGCTGTGCGGTTCAGGCATGATGATGTTTATTTATCTAGCTGTGTTCGAGGGACGAGGCAATCATAGGGTCCCCCTACTGCTCTGCCATCTTAACTCCCCTGGTCGGCATGTTGATGTTCGTTAAGCACCCACCAAAAGCTCGTTATAGCATTCTTTTAGATTTTAGTAGCCCTCAGTATTTTTTAGCTAAAAGTTTTTCAACATGTTGAGGAAATGTGGTTTTAATTTCAGTGGAAGACTGTCTAAAATGTGTTCTATAAAAGCAAATAGATTACTTCTGATACTTGTTTTTCTATTTGGAAGACTGCTACAGTAACAGTCAGATACTTTGGTTAACTTACTTTATTTAGAGTTTTTCTCTTTGATCAGGTAGTTACCAGCATACTTTGAATAGTACATAGAGTTTAAATATGGAGAAAGATTTCATACCAAAATTTTGAGGGGCTTGTTGCTCCATGGGAGTAGAATGTTCTTGGCTTTAGATTGCCCATGTTTCTGCTGTGTACCTTGAGATACCTTTTCATGTCCTGAGATTAGTATGCTAATCCTACTCAGCAGAAGTCCTTGCGGTGCCTTGGTGGCTCAGTCAGTAAGCGTCTTGCCTTCAGCTCAGGTCATGATCCCAGGGTCCTGGGATTGAGCCCCGAATCGGGCTCCCTGCTCTACAGGTAGTCTGCTTCTCCCTCTCCCTTTGCCTGCCTCTCTGTCTGCTTGTGATCTCCCTCTCTTTCTCTCTCTCTCTCTGTCAAATAAATAAATAAAATAAAAAAATAGAAGTTCTTAATTTTCATTTTTTAAAAAATCATAGTAAAAAGGAACTGGTTGAATTTGAATAAGACTTTGTTTTTATTGATTTTGCATATTTTTACTTTAAATTGTCTTTATATCAGAAGACTGGTAGTAATAACCTGGGAAACAGATTTTTAAACATTGTAGTCAAATGTTTATGTAAGTAATTTATAAGCACATTTGAGTCTTTTAAAAAAGATTTTATTTATTTATTTAAGACAGAAAGAGAGGACACAAGCCGGGGTGAGGGTGGCACCGAGGGAGAAACAACCCACTGAGCAGAGGGCCTGATGCAGCCCTCGATCCCAGAACCTTGGGATCATGACCTGAGTCAAAGGCAGGTGCTTAACCCAGCAGCCACCCAGGTGTGCCCTGCATTTGAGCCTTAATGAAGTTTGTGGAGGTCTGGAGAGAAGTTGGGTTTATTTATCCAGTTTTAATTCACATTGGACTCAAAACTACAGTAAAGTAAGACACTAATCGTTTAAATATCTGTTTCATTTATTGCTATTCCCTAACACCTGCAAAGTTATCTGTTGGCAGTCTTTTTTTTTTTTTTTTTAAAGATTTTATTTATATGAGAGGGCAAGAGCCAGAGAACAAGAGCGGATGACAGCACAACCAGGGTGAAGGGCAGAGGAAGAAGCAGGCTCCCTGCTGAGCAGGAGCCCAAAGCAGGGCTCCATCCCAGGACTCTCGGATCATGACCTGAGCCAAAGGCAGATGCTTAACTGACTGGGCCACCCAGGCTCACCCCTTTTGGCTATCTTTTTAAACATAAGTTCCCTCTCTTACCTGCACAGTCTTGTCTCTCTCTCTCTCTTTTTTAAAAGATTTTATTTATTTATTTAACAGCGATCACAAGTAAGCAGAGAGATAGAGGAGGAAGCAGGCAGAGAGCCTGATATGGGGCTCAATCCCAGGACCCTGGGATCATGACCTGAGCCAAAGGCAGAGGCTTTAACCCACTGAGCCACCCAGGGGCCCCACAGTCTTATCTCTTATGTCCTAGGTACTATGCTAGACATATTCTCCATCTTTCAGTAGCTTGTAGTTCATTAGGGGAGGCTGGTGGGTATACCAGTAGTAATGATCAGTGGGATAAGGGTTGTAACAGAAGGAACATGGTGTTGTTCAGAGTTACAAGAAGGGGACCAATTAATTTTGTTTAGGAGTGGGGAAAATGAAACTCTTCCCAGAGAGAGTTGGCATTTTATTTGCCCTTTGTTTCTTTCTGGCTCTTCTTGAGTGTAGCCCCACTTTACCAAAACCTTTTCTTAGTTTTCTTGGGACCCTTCATATTACAGCATATCATCACTTTATTCATACCACTCACCATGGAGTATCTTTATTTTCAACTACTGAAATCTTGCTTATATTTCAGGGCTGGGCTTAGATTCTCCACCAATACATCTCCCTTACTGTATCTTTCTCAGAACTTGGCTGTATTTTGTAGTGCATCGCATAGTGAATTACTAATGTTAGGCAAAACAGTGATGTATTCATGTGGTAAGGAAGTATCACATTTTTTACTGCATTCCCTGTAGGAATTTAAAACAATGCTGGGCTTGGGACACCTGGGTGGCTCAGTGGGTTAAGCCTCTGCCTTCAGCTAAGGTCATGGTCTCAGGGTTGGTCTCAGGGTCCTGGGATCGAGCCCCACATCGGGCTCTCTGCTTAGCAGGGAGTCTGCCTCCCCCTCTCTCTGCCTGCCTCTCTCGTCTACTTGTGATCTCTCTCTCAAATAAATAAATAAAATCTTTAAAACAAAACAAAAACAATGCTGGGCTTATAGTAGATGCTTATTTCTTTTGGTTTAATTGACATAGCTGAAATTTACTTAAATCATCCTTTCATTGATTCAGCAGGTTTATAGTGGGTGTCTACAGTGTGCCAAGCACTGTTGCAGGTGCTGGAAATAAAGCAGGAAACAAAGCAGAAAAGGTCCCTGTCTTCATGGAGCTTATTACTTAAATTCTTTTAGCTATAGCGTGCCAGATTTCTGTCATGGTTGGTCAGGTTCAAGTTATTTTTTAAGAAATGTTCTTCTGTCTATAAACATTGAATGAAAAGTTTTGTTATTAAAAATTTGCCTAGAACTATTCCTTTTCTTCTATTTCCCATCTTAGTGAATAGAACCATATCCATCAAAGTTCCAAAACCTGTCATCCTAAATTTTATCTTCTTTATGGTGCATCTCATTCTAATCATGCAGCATGTTCTGTTGATTTTTATCCCGCTAAAATGTCTCCCATCCATCACACTTTCTTCATCATAGTGCAGCTGACTTAATCTGGGCATGAATCCTTTTGTCTGAACTACTGCAGTAGTCACCAATTTGAGAGAATGTAAAGTTGGGCAAAGACATAGTGTCTGTTTTTTAAATTTTTTAATGTATTTAATTTTTATATTTATATATATTTTATGTATTTTATATATTTTATATATATATTTATATATAAAAATTTATGTATAAGAATGTTATAATTTAACATCCTTACATCATATTTACTAGGCACTAGGGACTGTCCTGAGTGCTTTACAAATACAAATTCACACTCAGTCCTTTGAGAACCTTATGAGCTATGTGTTGTTATTATCCCCATCTTACCGGCAGGTGGACAGGGGCATAAAGTAGTTTGTCTGAGGTCACACAGCCGGGATCCAAATGCAGTCAGTCGGGCTCCAGAGTTGATACTCTTAATTGCTGTGCCTCATCGCTTCTTGTTGAGGTAGAGAAACGTGCAAACGTATTTCAGCATACTGTGTATGGCACGTGTTAACGACTGAGTTATGCATAAGGTCTGATGGGTGTACAGAGGCAGAGCACGTAGCCCACCCTCAACAAAGCCTTCCTAAAAAAAACTGACACCTGAGCTGAGGCATCAAGATGGGAAAGATTTTCTAGGCAGAAGGAACGACAGAAGCATATACTGAAGAGTAAAATAGCATGACAGCTGCAGGGGAAGGTACAAGCAGTTCCTAATCACCAAAGGTCAACATTTATTTAACACATTTATTTGAGTAACGCCACTTGCCAAGCACAGTTCTTGGTATTAGAGTTACAGCTGAGGCCAGGACAGCAAGGTCCTGGAGTACAGTGTAGTGGGCAAAGGGCAAACAAGATGTTATCTAATGGTGGGCCAGTGCTTGTGTGATAATACAGTAGTAGTAATCGCAGCAGCAAACATCTGAATGATAGGTAGCGTTCCAAGGATTAACCATTTAATTATCATAGCATCTGTGAGCTAAGGACTGTTGTTGCTTCCACATAACAGAAGGGGATTCTGAAATACAGAATTGGTTGAGCAATTACCTGATGACTTACCCAATGACACTACACAGCTAATGTGTTAGCTGGGATTCCTACTTGTGTGGTTTCAGAACTTGGATTCTTAACTGGCCTATCATTGAGGTGAATGATAAATGCATTTGCTCTTATTCAGGTTTTTTAAACTATAGAGTACTGTAGAGACTGGTACAACATGCGTGTTCCCATCGTCCAGAATTAAATATTAACAGCTTATCGTAATTGTTCTTATTTATAGAATTTAAAAATTTTTTGTTTTAAAATTATTTTTTAAAAGATTTTACTTACTCATTTGAGAGAGAGCGAGAGAGCACAAGCAGTATGAGGGGAGAGGAAGCAGGCTCCCCACTGAGCAGGGAGCCCACCACCACCGTGAGGCTTGATCCCAGGACCCCCAGGATCATGACCGGAGCCAAAGGCAGACACTTAACAGACTGAGCCACCCAGGCGCCCCTATAGTTTTTTTTTTTTTTTTTAAGAAAAAAATTCTAGGTAAAATTGAGTCCCCTTCCTACTGCTCTCCAGTCACATTCTTTTTCTTCCTCAGAGGGAGCCATTCTGATGACTTTGATGAACATCTTCCCTGTCTGTTTTTAATTCATTATTTGAGAAGGTAATTATTTGAGAAGGGTGCTGAAGCCAGAGTGAGTCTGAATCCTGGTTCGTCTCTTCTTGGCTGCGTGACAGGAAGCAAGTTACTTCACCTCCCTGTACATCAGTGTTTATCTGTAGGGAGGGGATAACGATAGCACCAGGCCTGTGGTAGTTATTGTGAGGATTATGCATTTGGATCAACAAACACATTGTAATGACCTTAGAACAGTCCCAGGCACATAACGCGTTTAATATGTTTTAATCATTACCACTGTAATTATTACTGTTTGTGTCCATCAAAACGGTTTGGGGTTTTTAAAAAATGTACATAAATGGAATTATTTTACCTCTTTAAAAATTTATTTTTAATTTGAAATTCATGAATATGGTTTAAAGAATTAGAAGGCTTGCTACAAAAATTAGTTATCTCCCGATTCCTCCTCCCTCCCTTTCTCCCAGCAAAAAAGGAATATTCTCCCCAGAGCCAGTTGTTTTCAACATCCTTAACTAATTATTTAAGGATACATCTCTGTATTTCTAAATAATGTTCTTATGTGACTACTTTTTACTTTCCAATTTTTGCCTATATCTTGATTTCCCTTCACGGAAGAGAATAGTCACAACTGTCCCCCGTGCACCTCCACACTTCTGTTTTCTCATCCTCCCAGTTAGTTTTCATTGTTGTTACATCATTATTCAGTCTTTACATGATTGTGACCATGGAAAAACTCTTGACAGCTGAGATATTTAGGATGCTATGGTTAGTTTCCTGTACACTTTTTTGTTAATAATAGTCTTTGTTGTTATTTGCCTAGTTTTCTTTTTTTTTTTTCTTTTTTTTTTTTTTAAGATTTTATTTATTTATTTATTTGACAGGGATCACAAGTAGGCAGAGAGGCAGGCAGAGACAGAGAGAGGGGGAAGCAGGCTCCCTGATGAGCAGAGAGCCCGATGTGGGGCTCGATCCCAGGATCCTGGGATCGTGACCTGAGCGGAAGGCAGAGGCTTTAACCCACTGAGCCACCCAGGCACCCCACCTAGTTTTCTATTAACAACTAGTTTGCCCCTAAATTCATCCCCAGCAATTCAGCTCTTATCTTCAGACATACAGGCATTCTAGCATTTCATCATCTTGAGAAAGTTTCTTCTGGAACATTCTAACCTTTTTCATTGGTATGTTAAATGTCTCACATAACTATTTTTCTGGGTTCTCCCTTCACTATACTCCTTCACCTTTCTCTACTGACATTTGTATCCCGTGTTGGTGGTAAGTGGTTTAGTGCTATTCTGATTCCTTTTTTTTTTTTTAAGATATATTTATTTATTTTAGAAAGCAAGCAGGGGAGGGGGGAGGGAGAGAGTACCTCAAGCAGATCCCCCCACTGAGCATGGAGCCCCCTCCAACCCCAAGATCATGACCTGAGTCAAAACCAAGAGCTGTACACTCAAGTGACTAAGCCACCCAGACTCTCCTATTCTGATTCTTGATGCGTTCTCTTGATTTTGTTTTCCTTTCTTAAAGCTTTTAGAATTTTTAGAATTTTTTACCCTGATGTTCTAGAATGTCCCAGAAATGTCTGGATGAGTGTCTATGCTAGTGGGCCTCTGCTCTGAAAATTCATGTCCTTCAGTTCTGAGAAAATTTTCTGGAGTTATTTCTTTATGATTTGTTCACCTTGTTTTGTTGTTGTTGTTGTTGTTGTGTTGTTATTGTTGTTCTGATTCTTCATTTCTAGAATCACAGTTCTTTAGATATTGACCTTCCTAGACCATTCTCTAAATTCTATTTCCTTTCCAGTTTTAATTGTGTATTTAATTTTTTCAGAACTATTGTTTTCTTGATTTTTTAAAAAGATTTTATTTATTTATTTATTTGACAGAGACACAGTGAGAGAGGGAACACAAGCTAGTGGGAGAGGGAGAAGCAGGCTCCCCACTGAGCAGGGAGCCCCCGACACAGGGCTTGATTCCAGGAGCCTGGGATCATGACCTGAGCCAAAGGATCTAAAGTCGGTTAGTCTCTCTTGAGGATATTAATAATTACTTTTTCTTTCTTGGTTTTTCTTCTTCCTGCAGAGTTCCTTTTCCTATTTATTTTGGCTCCTGTTTAATATTGTAGCTTTTTCGAAAATGTTCAGTAATTCTTTGCTATCTGCTCATATTGAAGAGTGGAGGACTAAAAAGCTGCTTTCAAAGCATTGTGTAAGAATATCCAGATGGGAGAGTAGCAGAGCCTTCTCTGGAAAATACCATGAGCCCACCATGGAACAAAGCTGAAGATAGTCACGCTGGGGATTCCCTGAGGAAGCTATGCAGCCAGATCACCTGACAAAGTTGTATAGATTGGAAATGATGAATACAAAGTCAAATAAATATTGGCTACCTCAATATCATTCTCTGTTCTTTTAAGAACTGACCCTGAAATTTTGCAGTTTGCTTGGTTATCCCAGTTGAAGTTTCTTAGTGGGAATGCCTTTGTTTTCAGATTATTTTTAAGAATCAAGTTTGAGATTTTTGAAAATATATATGTACTCCTTTAGTTTGCTCTCACCTTTGCCTTTTTAACCTCATTTTCCTTTTATTAGGCCAATATATTAGATCTAAGAACTCAAAAGGAATGACAGTGTTCTTTGGAAGATTTTGCACTGATGGCTTTTACCCTTTTAGGAGTGACAGTTGTCTTTAGAGCACTTGGAGGTGATGGAGTCAGGTTTTCTCCTCGCTTTGACTTCTATTAATGCCACCTATTTTCCCGACAGCCCCTCTTGTTCCAGAAACAGAAATGATTAGTCTGTGTAAGACCACTTCGATTAATGGTCCTACTGTTAATGGTTAATATGGCAGATCTGAAAGGCCACATACCAAAAGACCGAAGACTCTGAATTTCTTACGATAATTTCTATTTCTTTCTGGAATTCTGGGTATCTAGAATTTTTTCAGGTTAGTGTTTTGATTAGTAGAAGAAGGATAGCTTCAGGGAAAAAAGTCCTATACTAGCTAATCCTTTTGTACTTGTTCCTGATGACCTTCAAGCCAAGAAAGATGAAGGAAGACTGGACTGAAGATAAAAAAGGTGAGTAAAGCAGAAAAAAGTTTGGTGTTATATATGTAAAGTAATGTGTTTTATAAGTTAACAAAAAGTTACCTTGACCTTTTCCCTACTACTTATCCTACTGGAGATATGGAAGTTAGGAGTGTGGGTGTCCATGGCAACATTAAAAAAAATAATTATAAAAGTAAGCTCTATGCTCAGTGTGGGACTCATTGACCCAGGGATTAAGAGTCCCATACTCTACTAAGGGAGCCAGCGAGGCACCCCCATGACAACAGTTTTTTTAAATTAACATTTATTAGAGAATGCACGATGGGGAGGGGCAGAGGGAAAGGGAGAGAATCCCAAGCAGACCCCACGCTAAGTGCTGAGCCTGACTTCCAAGATCACGACCTGAGCTGAAACTGAGTCCGTCCCTCAACTGACTGTACTACCCAGGTGACCTGACAGCATTGTTTTTTAATGTCAGCAGCTGCATTGTGGGGTAATTGCTAATAAGTTGCAAAGTAAATATTAATTAAAAGGCCAACATTTTAATGAGTTGTAATGGTTTTGGGAGGTATGGGTCAAAAAGTTGTTTTGAGGGCTGAGTAGACTGGAACTAAAGATTTATTATATGAGAAAGTATGATGGAAGATAAAGCTGTCTAGGTAGTTTGGGGTCTTGTTGTGGAGGTCCAGGCCAAAAAATGTATTTGTAGTTTATCATGTGGCAGTCCTGGAATGTTTTGAACAGCACCAGGACATGATGAAAATGAAATTTTAGAAGTATTGATTTGCCAGGAATATGGAAAATAATTACTTCCTTTCAACAAGGTATATTGACTACCTACCATTTGCTGTAAGTATGTGCCAGGCACTGAAGTTACAAAGATGAGTAAAATAGTCCCTGCCTTTGGAAATAACTACTCAGTAGAAGAAGATATATTAAGATTTTTTTTTTAAATTTAAGTAAGTGCAATGATAATGGTGTAGCAGAGGTGCTATCAGAGCACAGAGGAAGGAACTTCACCCACCTAGGAATTCGTGAGTGGGTTTTCTGGTGGATGTGATAACAGCATCTCAAAAAATGAAGGAATGTAGTAAAAAATTGGGGAAGAACATTCCAGGCAGAGGGAACAGTATAACAAAGGCATAGAAACAGAGGTAAACATGTTTCTTTCTTTTCTTTTCTTTCTTTCTATCTTCCTTTCTTTCGATTTTATCTATTTATTTGATGAGAGAGAGAAAGAGAGTGAGCAGCAGGCAGAGGGAGAGGGAGAAGCAGGCTCTCCAAGTCCGATGCAGGGCTTGATTCCATGACTCTGGGACCATGACCTGAGCCCAAGACAGATGCCGAATGACTGAGCCACCCTGGCACTCAAATATATTAATTTCATACAACTATGGGCACTTCTGGTTTGCTGTATTCTGAAGCTAAGTGAAGAGAAGAGTAGTGTTTGAAGTTAGCAAGGACTTTGCATGCCTTTCTTGTATTCAAGGTGAGAGGTGCTGCAGGCCTGAATGAGAGAAGTTGTGGTAAGGAGGGTTTCTTCTAGAAAATGTAGGGGTAACATCACTAGAACTAAGTGATTGGATTTCGGGGACAAGGATAAAGGAAGAGCCTCGAATTGCTCTTAGATTTCTGCCTGGGTAATCAGGTAGATTAGTAGCACCATTAACTAAGAATGGATGAGAGAGTAGCAGATTTGGAGTGAATGCAGTATGGGAGATTTTGACATCCAGGTCCAGCAGAGATTTATTTAAATATATCCAAAGCATGGGAGACTTAAGAGCTAGGGATTCTTTGGGGTTAGCTGCTGTAGGTGCATTCCAACCACAAATGTACATCAGATGTAGGTGGTTCTTCGAAGCAGAAAGAAAACGGTACATAGAGGAGCGGTAATGTTTGAGCAGCGGTAGAGGATGTCTTACAAAGGAGATTGATCGTAACTTCTCCAAAGCAGGACAGCCAAGGGCTATATCACAGAACTCAAGGAATAGAGAGTTTATGTTTGAAATGAGCTAAATATCAAATGTTCCAGTGGAGGCTAATTAAATATGTTCTAAAACCTTGCCAAGTAGATATGACAATTTGGTGATCTTTGTTCTCAGGAGAAAGGGAAGGAGTGAGAGCGTAACTAGAGAGGTGCACAGGGGTGAGAAAAGGATTCTGATAAAAGTGGAAAAATGACTGAGCATGTTTATATAGTGAAGGTGATGATAGCAGCTAACGCTTACTGAAAATATACTGAATTCCAGACCTCCCTCTAAGGGCTTTCCATGTGTTAACTCATTTACTCTTCACAGCAGCCCTATGAAGTAGACACTGTTCTCCTCATTTTACTTGAGGAGAGTTTACCACAGAGAGATTGTTAATATGGTTGACAACTGGTCAAAGAGCAGAATGAGAATTTGAACACGAGGATTCTGACAAAACAGCCCAGTTATTTGCCACTGGCCTATACTGCCTCCATAGAACCATGGAGCTTGTAGATAGAGGGGAGAGCACTGATCATTAATTGATCAAGACTGGGAAAGACTAGAGGGGATAAAGTCAGGAACCTAGGTTTGAGTTTTGGTCTTAAACAAGACTAGGGATATTTTATTCTTGAAGACCAGAAACTAGGGCTACAGGTGGAGGTCGTGAGTTTGTGGGTGGGAGAGGGGAATTGGGAAGTTTAGGAATTTAATCACATCACACTTTTCCCATCAAGTACATATTTATTATTAAATTTATACTTTTTTATTGTTAAACATAACACAGATAAGGAAAACTGCTGAAAACAAATGTATATCTTATCGTGAACTCCTATAAGATGTAACAACCTCTGGGTGAAAGAAATTATCAGCCGGTCCAGAAACTCTGTGCTCCATTCCGATTAAAACCCTCTTTTTCTCCCCAAGTATTACCACTATCTTAACATTTATGGTAATGATGTTTTTGTTTTTCTTAGAATTTTAGCAGCCCTGAGTATGTCTAAATCCTGCGTTTAAGTTTTTCCTTCCTTTTTGCTCCTTTGTCCTTTAAATCTCAACCTACAGATGGCTCCTCAGTCTCTCTTTTTCCTTGCCATTTGATTTGATGAAGAAACCAGGTGTTGACCTGTTGAATTTCCGACAGTCTGGATTTTGCTGATTGAATACCTATGGTGAGGCTAACACGTTCATTTGTTTTTTGTATTTCCTTTAAACTGGTACTTGGATCTGGAGTTGTGCTAGTATGGTAGCAACTAGCCACATGTGTCTGTTGAACACTTGAAGTGTAGCTAGTCCAAATTGAGATATGCTATAAGTATAAAATGCACATTTACTTGAAAGATTTATTATAAAAATAATATGAAATGTCAGTAATTTTATATTGACTGTATATTGAAATGATATTTTGGATATATTGGGTTAAATTTATTAAAACATAATTTCCACCTAATTCATTTTACTCTTTGTAATGTGGTTACTAGAAAACTTAAATACATCTGTGCCTTGTATTATGTTTCTGTTGGGCAGCGCTGATCTACAGGCTTAATCAGATTTGGGTTTTATTTTATTATTTTTTGCAAGACTACTTCATAAATAAGAGTGTGCTCTTTTGTTAGGAGGCACATAGTGTCTGGTTATTGTTCTTCTTGTGATGTCAGCAGTGATTGATACTAAATGCTGAGATATCTTAATTCATTAGAGTGTGCAAAACTGTGAGTTCTAAGGAAATCACTCCTTTACTCATTTATTATTGCCTCATCTGTTATCTAGTTATCCAGGGAGGATTAATGCTTGATTCTTTATCTTTATTAACCAGTTTTTAAAATGAATGATCTTCCTATTCAAAAGTGATAAATTACTTTTCTTTGTATCATTATGAATTCATAGCTTTAAACATATTTGATGTCATTTAGTGCATTGCCATTATTATGTTTACTGCTGCTAACATATTCCCATCTCTGGCCTGTGGGAATCTTTTCAAGTTGGTTCCTGAATCCTTTTGACACAACTCTACTAGTCTTTGTTTGCTTTTAAACTCTGCTTTGTCTGTAGTGATATCCCTTTTTTTGTACTTGAAATTGACAATTTATATCTTTTTTTTTTTACCCCCTTGGTCATTCTATTTTTACTCTTTTCAAAAAACTGGTTTTGGGTTTCATGGACTTTTCCTTTTTTTTTTTTTTTTCATTTTCTCTTTCAGTTTTCTGATTTCTCAAGTTAATCTCCTTCCTTCTGTTTGTTTTATGCTTCATTTCTTAAATGGGAAGTTTAGATTATTGGTTTGAGATTTTTTTTTTAAGATTTTATTTATTTATTTGAGAGGGAGAGAATGAGAGAGAGCACAAGAGGGGGAAAGTCAGAGGGAGAAGAAGACTCCTGCCAAGCAGGGAGCCTGATGTGGGACTCAATACCGGGACTCCAGGATCATGATCTGAGCAGAAGGCAGTTTCTTAACCAACTGAGCCACTCAGGTGCCCTCTTTTTTTAATATAAAGATTTACTGTTAAAATTTATAAGCAATGTTTTAGTGGCATCCCACACATGTTGATATGTTGTATTTTCTTTTTCATTTATTTAAAAATATTTTCTACTTTACCTTGAAACTTCCTCTTTGACTCCTGGGTTATTTAAATGTGTTTTGTTTAATTTTCAAATATTTGGCATTTCCCAGATTTTGTGTTGATTTCTCATTTAATTCTGTTGTGGTCAAAGAACGTACTGTGTATGATTTTAATTCTTTTAAATCTATTCTGGTTTGTTTTGTTACCTAGCATATGATCTATCTTGGTTAACTTTTTTCTAAAGCTCCACATTTCTCTCTTTCTCTCTCTCTCTCTCTCTCTCTATCTCTATCTCTACACCCAACGTAGGGCTTGAACTCACAATCCCAAGATCAAGAGTTGCATGCTCTACCTACCGAGCCACCCAGGTGCCTCTTAGTTTTAATGTTTTATATTGACCTGAAAAAAAAAAGTGTATTCTGTTGTTGGGTGGAGGGTTCTACAATGTCAGTTAGATCACACTGTTTGCTTGTGTTGTTCAAATCTCTGTATCCTTGCTGATGTTCTGTCTACTTATCTCAGTTACTGAGAGAGGAGTTTTGAACTCTCCAACCATAACTGTGGATTTGTCTCTTTTCCCTTTTAGTTCTATCAGTTTTTGTGTCCTGTATCAATGCTTTTTTGTTAGTTGCATACATGTTTGGGATTTGTTATGTCTTCTTGATGAATTGAGCCTTTTATAATTATATAATATTCTTCCTTGTCCCTGCTAATTGTCCTTGTTCATGGCCTTTGTCAATATAGCTACTTCAGTTTTTTCTTCTTTTACATTAGTGTTTGTATGGTATGTCTTTTTCCATCACTTTACTTTCTTTTGCCCTAGACTTTCATCTTTCCACACATAGAACTTTCTTCTCCAACAAGAAATATGGCTCCCATTATCTTGAATATATTTCCTTTCTAAATCCTTGATTACATAAAAAGTAGTTAAATAAGGGTTAACTCCTACCACTGGGCGGGGGAACCCAATGAAATAGAGGTCAAATTATGTTTATAGTGCTTTTTGTCTTTAGTCTGAGGGCATATAGTCTAAATACCGTGTTCAAAAGTTACTTGGGTTAATCTCCTTTTCCTCTACCCCCATCTGTTCTGATTGTTATTCTTTGAAATAAAATATAGTTAGATTCTTTTGTTTTTTTGTTTGTGTTCAGCTTTAAGGTCCCTCCCATCCTTATTTGTTTTAGTGTGTAAAACATTAACATACATATAAAAGTCATAACTATTCAAAACTAGTTAGACCTGAGCAGTGCCATTGCCTCCATCCCTTCCACCACGGAAGTAACCAATCTTATTAGTTTCTTTTTATCTGTATTTCTTTTGCTAAAATAAATATTTATGTATATTTACTTATTCCTCCCCCCATTCTTACACAAAAGGGAGTTATTATAATACTCCTTTGCACATGTTATTTAAAAAAAAAATTAACAAACTTTTTTGTTGTTGCAGTTTTAGGTTTGCAGAAAAACTGAGCGTAAAGGACAGAGTTCCCTTATATCTCCTTACCTAGCCCCTCCCCCACCCCGCTAACAACAACAGTTTCCCCTGTTATTAACATCTTACATTACTGTGGTACATTTTTTACATTTATGAGCAAATATTGATATGTTATTATTATCGTTATTGTTCTTATTGTTATCATTATTTATTAAGTAGGCTCTATACCCAGCATGGAGCCCAACACAGGGCTTGAACTCAAGACCCTGAGATCAAGACCTGAGCAAAGATCAAGAGTTGAATGCTTAACCCTCTGAGCCACCCAGACACCCCTTGATACATATTGTTAACTAAAGTCCATAGTTTACATTAGGACTCATTCTTTGTTTCATATATTCTTTGCATAGGTTTTGACAATTGTATGACATATACTCATCATTGCAGTTATCATTAAGAATCATTTCACTGCCCTGAAAACCTCTTGAGCTCTATCTATTCACTCCTTGCCCCCTCCCCTGGCAACCACTGACCTTTTTACCGTCTGCATAGTTTTTCCTTTTCCAGAATGTCATGGAGTGAAAATCATGTTTTATGTCGCCCTCTCAGATTGCCTTCTTTCACTCAGCAATATGCATTTAAAGTTCCCTCATGTCTTTTCATGGCTTGATAGCTCTTTTTTTTTTTTTTTAACACAACAACGTTCCATTGTATAGATATACTACAGTCTGTTATCCATTCGCCTATTAAAGGACATCTTGGTTGCTTCCAAGTTTTGGCAGTTTTGAATAAAGCTGCTATAAATATTCATGTGCAGGTTTTTGTGTGAACATAAGTTGGCAATGCATTGGGTAAATACCAAATATCATGATTGCTGGATTATATGGAAAGAGTATGTTTAGTTTTGTAACAAACTGCCAAACTGTCTTTCAAAATGGCTGTAGTATTTTACATTCACACCAGCAACAAATGAGAGTGAGTATCGGATGTTCCTTATCCTCCCCAGAATTTGATATTATCAGTGTTTAGGATTTTGGCCTAATAGGTGTGTAGTAATATCTTGTTGTTTTTATTTATTTTTTTTATTTTTGAGGGAGAGAGAGAAAACATAGTTGGGGCAGGGGGATTGAGGAGGGACAGAGGGAGAGGGAGAGAGAGAATCCTAAGTAGGCTCCATGCTGGGCTGATGTGGGGCTCGATCTCAGACCCTGAGATCATGAACTGAGCTGAAATTAAGAGTTGGAAGCTTAACCAGCTGAGCCCCCAGGTTTTAATTTGCAATTCCCTAGTGATGTGGTATAGAGCATCTTTTCATATGTTTATTTATCATCTTTATATGGGAAGATATGGGTTTAAATCTTTTGTCTATTTTTAAGTTGAGTTGTATTGTTGAGTTTTTTTTTTTTTTTTGTAAAGATTTTATTTATGAGAGAGAGAGAGAGCATGAGTGTTGGGGAGACAGCAGAGGGAGAGGGAGAAGCAGACTCCCTGCTGAGCAGGGAGCCCAAAAGGGAACTCAAACCTAGGACCTTGGGATCACGACCTGAGAAAAAAGACACTTAACCAACTGAGCCATCCAGGCTCATCCAGGCTCCCCAATTTTTTTTGTTTGTTTTTTTAAGATCTTGTTTTTAAGTCGTCTCTACACCCAACATGGGGCTCAAATTTACAATCCCAGGATCAAGAGTGGCATGCTCTTACTACCTGAACCAGCTGAGCCTGTATTGTTGAGTTTTAAGAGTTCTTTGTATAATTTGAATAACAGTCCTTTATCAAAAACAAAGCAAAGCAAAGCAAAACAAAACAAAACAAAAAAACAGTCCTTTATCAGGGTGTATTTTGCAAATATTTCATCCCAGTCTGTGGCTTATTTTTTCATTTCTTAACTGTGTCTCTATCACTTTGCTTTAAATTTCTCTAGGTTTCTTTTAGAAAGAAAGCTGTATCTTTTTAGTTCTTTTTGAAAAATCTCACAATATCTGTTTTTAAGTTGGGATATTTAGATTATTTACATTTAATGTAATTTTTAAAAATTGTGGTAAAACAGGGCGCCTGGGTGGCTCAGTGGGTTAAAGCCTCTGCCTTCGGCTCAGGTCATGATCCCAGAGTCCTGGGATCGAGCCCCATATCGGGCTCTCTGCTCAGCAGGGAACCTGCTTCCTCCTCTCTCTCTCTCTGCTTAATTGTGATCTCTGTCAAATAAATAAATAAGATCTTTTAAAAAAAATTGTGGTAAAACACACATAAAACTTATCCTAATCATTTACAGTTAGCAGTATTTAGTATATTCACGTTGTTGTGCAACTATCACTACTCTCCATCTCCAGAACTCTTTTTTTTTTTAAGGTTTTATTTATTTTAGAGGGAGATAGAGAGAGCACAAGCAGGCATGAATGGGGGAGGAGCAAAAGGAGGAGAGACTGTCAAGCAGATTCCACACTGAGCATGGAGCCTATCTGGGTCTTGATCTCATGACCTTGAGGTCATGACCTGAGGCAAAATCAAGAGTCAGAAGCTTAACTGACTAAGCCACCCAGGCGTCCCTCCAGAATTCTATCTTGGAAAATGGAAACTCTACTTATTAAGGAACAATTCCTCATTTCCCTCCTCCCCACAGCCTTTGGCAACCACTGTTCAACTTTCTGTCTCTGAATCTGACACCTCATAAGTGGAATCATACTGTATTTGTCCTGTGTGACTGGCTTGTTTCACTTAGCCAGAATTTCCTTTCTTTCTAAGGTTGAATACTATTCTGTTGTATGTATGTATCCCATTAAAAAAATCCATGCATCCATTAGTGGGCACTTGGGTTGCTTCCACGTCCAGCTGTTGTGACTAATGCTGTGAATGTGGTGTACAAATATCTCTTTGAGTCCCTCCTTCCAATTCTTTTGGGTGTAGGACCAGAAGTGGAATCATCACGTCATATAGTAATTCTGTTTTAGTTTTTTGAAGAACTGCCATACTGTCTTCATTTCACATTCCCACCAACAGTGCGCAAAGATTCTAATTCCTTCCCTTTCTCCTCAACACTTGTTTTCTGCATTTTCGATAGCAGCCATGCTAATGGCTGTGAGGTGGTTTACATTTAATGTGATTATTGATGTGTTTGGATTTAACTCTGTCATTTTATTTGATCTTTCCTGTTTGCCTCTTTTTTATTTCACTGTTTCCCCTTTCTTGGAGTCTTTTGGATGATTTAAATATGGTTTTGTGTATCATTTTAAGGTATCTGTTGGTAAAGGGCTTTGCAGATATGATTAAGGGTTATGAGACGGGGCAGTTATTCTGGATTATCTGAGGGAGCCCAGTGTCATCACAAGGGTACTTATAGGAGGGAGGCAGGACAATCAGAGTCAGGAAGAGGGAAGGTGATGACAGAAGCAGAGGTTGGAGTGACGTGTTCTGAAGATGGTGGAAGGGGCCGTGAACCAAGGAATGTAGGCAGCCTCTAGAAGCTGAAATAGGCAAGGGAAAAGGTTCTTCTCTGGAGCTCCAGGAAGGAACACATGTCTGTTGACACCTTGATTTTAGCTCATGAAGGCCCATTTTTGACTTCTGACCTCCAGAATCATAGGTAGTACTTTTGATTTATCCTAATCCACTAAGTTTACAGTAATTTTTTACGGCAACAATAGGAAAATGATCCAACTCTACAGGGCACCACCCAGGGAGAGGCCTGGCTGGGATTTCACACCTTCTGCCCTGTCGATTTGGGTCTGTTCTATGCGTGTGCAGCTCGGGATTTCATACAATTTAAAGGGCCTCATTCTCCTGCTCCCTCCTGTTTGAGATCTTCTCCCACACTCTTGGGTTCCCAAGAGCTCCCTTTCCTGGTGGTCTGGCTGGAAAGAGAGGTGGTCTGGCTAAAGGGATATGCCCATTATCATTGTCATAGCTGCCATGGGTTTAGGTCTGGAGAGTCTGGAAAGAGCGTTTTTTCTTCTGAGATTCTGGTTGCCCTGGAGTGTGATCTGGGACATAGAGGAGATTAAAGGCAAACCCGGAATTCACCACTGTGTGGGTCATTGTGTGAGTGCTGTGTTTCCTGCCCAGTTCACCTGCTTTATGTATTTTTCAGAGTCCTTAGGTAATTGCTTATGTCTTTTGTCCAGGACTTCTGATTGTAATCAGTGGGAGAGAAAGAGTAGAGTGTGCCTACCGAATCGTAACCAGAACCAGAAATTCTTTCATTTGTTACTTTAAGAAATTTCCTGCCTTTTTTCCCTCCTGTTTGTCATAAGCCATTACCTAATGTTTTTTAACTTTTATGTTCTTTCCACTTTAGTGTACATTTCTAATGTGATTTTTTTCTAATTCTAATCTTCTCTGTATCATTCCAATTTTAGTATATATGCTGCTGAAGCAAGCACTCTAATTCTTCCTGAGTTATTTCATATCCTTTGTGAGTTTTTCTAATTCTGGTTTATATGGTTCTTTCATTCTTCTATTATTGTTTTGTGTCCTTTGGCTTATTTTGAAATAGTAGGTCAGAATTTTCATGTATTTTGTAGGCATGCCTTTCTGGAGGACTTTTATTGCCTATAGGGGGTAGCCTCCTCCTTTTACAGTTTTTTCTTATAATACACTTATATGGGGTTTTTCCCTCAGTCCTTTTGTTTTTCACTTTTATATGAAATTTTCTTGAACTTTTAGAAGGAAGCCTGAATTTCACAGTCCTAGAGCTCTCTCTTCTGTTATTTTTCTGAAGAGTTTATAAGGATTTATTTATTTATTTATTTGACAGAGAGAGAGAGAGAGAGAGACCACAAGTAGGCGGCGGGGGTGGGGGTGGGGGTGGGGCAGGCTCCCTGCTGAGCAGAGAGCCCAATGTGGGGCTTGATCCCAGGACCCTGGGATCATGACCTAAGCCAAAGGCAGAGGCCTTAACCCACTGAGCCACCCAGGCGCCCCTCTGAACAGTTTAAATATAGGACTGCTTAATTTCTGAAATCTCTTGATTTTGTTCCCCTACCCTGCTTTTATCTGGGTCTCTCCTTTATCCCTGTGAGGTTCGGTTGAGACTGTCCCTAGTAGCTTTGTCGTATGGGGTGTGGTCCTGAAAGGGGGTTTTGGCATATTGGTTTTGAGGATTCATGAGGCTTATATTTACCACGGAAGCCTTGCCCTCCCCTGAGGACCGGAGTTTGCAAGGCTTCTCGGCTCAGGTACCCTCAACTCTGCCCCCAGCTCTCCAGCGAGTGAGTGTCTGTGGCTGTTCTTAATTCCATTAGATGCCCACGGCCCACTTCCTCACATACGGACCGTGGTCTCATGGGTATTAGTAGTTTGGTCCTACCCACTTGGGATTGGGAGTTCCGGACATTCCTTGTCACTTAGTTTTGTTTTAGATGTTATCCATGAGTCTGTGAATTTTTTCATCATGGTTTCTCTGTTTTTAATGGGCTCTTCAGAAAGATTAAAAAAAAAAAAAAAGAAAAGAAAACAAGAACAAACTATACAGCCATTGCCACCACCCTCCACCTCGGTGGTTTTTATGCAGAGTGATGATCCGGTGCTAAGAGTGAGGGGTTCTAAGTAGGAAACGTAAGGTGGAGAGGTGAAGGTTTGTAGTAGTCACTGATGGAAGTAGGGAGCTCTTTAGGAATGATGAGAATAAGGTGAGTTCACAGGTGAGGGTGGGCACTGAGTCACGGCACCAGCCTACGTGAATGTGTGTTTTTTCCCCTTGTAGCTGTCACCCCAGATGAAGCCTCAGAGGAGGCTGATAGCTGGGTTAGGATTACAATTAGGATTGTAATTTTGCCTTGTTGGTCTCATTGAAGGACTAGAATATTAGGTGGTTGAGATATCTTTGGGGGGAGGAATTCCATTCCTGGGTATGTGTAGATGTGAAACCAGGGTAGGGCTGCTAACTTGGGAGACAATGGAAAGGATCTAAGAGCTGAAAATCTGTAGTGAAACTAGAGCAAATACATAAGGGGAACCATGTGAATGTGTGAGATGGAGACTGTTGTCAGAGCCAGAGTTGATTTCTTAGGGAAAACAGATACAGGTTAAAAAAAGAAGAGCCTAGTATCAGGTGGCATTTCATGTATTTGATCCCTGCAAGTTACCGAATGCTCTGGAATTTCCAATTCCTCAACAAATGGCGAATCAGTAGGCATTACCCTAAAATTGTCACAGGAGCTTGAGAGCCACAAGTAAAACCACAGGCTTAAGAAAACTTTAGAACTCTTAATAAAAAACACATGAGTAGTCTGAGCCATGTGTCTGTGGCTATCTACACAGAGCACAGAGCTCTTCTGGTGTTCCCATTATGGTAACAAAGCAAAATTAATTTTGGTATGATAATGAGATAGCGTTATTTCTAAACATTGCATATAGTTACTTTGCTTATAGCATAAAGTTCCTTGGGAAAGTGTTAGAAATTAGTTACAAATTTCTATTTTAGCATTTTAATGAGTGCAAAGTATTTTAACAAGACTTTGCAACAAAATATCCCTTTAAAAAGAAATGTGACAATCCACAAGTGGCATTATACTTAGTATATTACTGAAATAAAGGTTATTTGTGGTGTGAAGTCTCAAATTACTTCACATATTTAAAGGAAACATCAGTAAGCTGTCAGTTCTGTAGTTTACCAGAGTTTAATAAGGAAAATTTTTTAATAAGATTATGTTTAAAATGGAGTTGGTTGCAAAGAAAGGAGTAATTGCCTATCACACTATTAAAAAATCAGTTTCACATCTTTGGAATGTTTCTTTACACTAATTTCCACATTGTTTGAACTTATATATATATTTATATATATATACACACAGAATCAAAAGCAAAAGATCATCAAAAGCACTTCTTTTTCCCCACATGCTCAAGATTTTAAAGCTGGAATTGGATGGAAATGTATCTCATTATTAACACAAATGTTAATCTAAACACCTATTAAATAGAATTTTTTTGTTTTAATAGATTTTAATGAGAATACTGGAATTAATGTGAAAGTTTTTGTATTTTTGGTGTTGATGGGACAAGTGATTGACTTCTCTGTTGCCTGATTCTGATGCTGTCAGTCCCCTTGTTGAGAAGATTGTCATGTTGTTCAAAATAAAGAAATTAATAAAGTACAGAATGCCCGAGAATCTTTTCTAGAAATTGTCAGGTCACACATTTGCAACTATCCCTGGATATGTTTTAGTTGTATAGAGAGGTTATAGTGTTATTGTTTATTTCAATCTTTTTATAATACAGCATAAGAGATGCTGGAGTCTTTTTGGCAGTAAGAAAGAAACATATTTGGAAAAAGGATTTGTTGACTTTAAAGAATACTGATCTAACATGTAAAAATGTATCTATTTTAAGAAATACTTTGAGAATGCTAAATCAGAATTTAGAATTTAAATGCTTCCGAATCTTTCATAATATTACCTTTACCTTCTCTTGTGCATCTTTCAAAGATGAGGGTCAGATGTACTGACCCCAGAACCCCATTGGCTGTTTGAGCTTTTGTTTATTTGAGAGAGTGGGTGTGAGCATGCGCATGCGTGGGGGTGGGGAGGGAGAGCGAGAGCTGGAGAGAGAGAGAGCTAGAGAGAGAGAGAGAGAGAGAGAATCCTCAGCAGGCTTCACACCCAGGGCTCAGTCTCACGACCCTGAGATAATGACCTGAGTCAAAACCAAGAGTCAGATGCTTACCAATTGAGCTACCCAGGGGGCTCCTTGTATCATAATTTCAGAAGAGAAGAAAAGTTTTCTAGATTTTGGGGGTGAGGTGGGGGCAATTTGTGGCCAAATAAGTTCGGAAAACACTACCTACGTATCTACTTTAGTAAAATTGGAGTGAATGTTAGTCTGTTTTTTGACCCTGAGAAGTTCTGTAGCATTTCCCAAATTTATTTAATCTCATCACCTTGCACAGTATACAAAAGTTTATAGCAGCATTATTCTTAATGGTTAAATGTGGAAGCAACCCGTGTCCATCAGCTGATGAATGGGCAAGCAACATATATCCATTTAAAAAAATTATAAGTAATCTCTGCCCAACGTGGGGCTTGAATTCACGACCCTGAGGTCAAGAGTCTCATTCTCTATCTACTGAGCAGGTATATTAAATGGATAGATATAAAAATTGATACATTTGGGGGCGCCTGGATGGCTCAGTTGGTAGAGAATGAGAATGAAGAACTGATACACACTACAACACAAGTGAGTCCTGAGAACATTATGCTAAGCGAAAGCAGCCAGAGACAGGAGACTGTGTATTTTATGATTCCATTTGTATGATGTGTCCCTAATAGGCTCAGTCCTAGAAACAGAAAGTAGATTAGTGGTTACCACACACCACGCTGGGGAAGCGGAAGGTGACTGCTCATGGACTCGGGTTTCTTTTTGCGATGGTGAAAATATTCTGCAGTTAGGTAGTAGGAATGTTAGCTCCACTCTGTGAATATACTAAAAGCCACTGAATTGTATACGTGAGAAGAGTGACTTTTATCATACGTGAGTTATATGTCAGAGAAGCTGTTATTTTAAAAGTAACCATAAGAAAGACGCTATAGCAACAACTAAGGAGAGAAGTCATGAGGGCTTAAAATAAGGTAGTGGGATGGAGAGGTACGAGAGCATGGAGGGGTGAGCTGGAGAGTCCCAGAGACTGATTTTTACCAGCAAGGATGCAGAGTCCCTGGGCTGAAGCCCTGAGGAGACAGGCTGGTGCATCCCTCGGCGCACAGGTCTGCACTGGCAGTGGCTAGCTTCCCTGAGAGTGAAGCTCTATGCTCATGGCAAATAACGCTTTAGCAAGAACTGTCGCTTCTTTAGTCACCTGTAGACCACAGGGATGGCTAAAGCAGTGCACAGGATCATAGTCTTGCCTTTCTACTTCCATAACTCAAAACATTTTTCTTGCTGCCAGTAGAGTTTGAGTCACCCGGCCATCACTACTCAGGCTGCGGTGCCCCGGGGGGGAGGCGAGAGGGCATGGCCCTCACCTGCCGACAACACAGCCTCATATGACCGAGTGCGATCCACTTAAAGGCTGTCCTCACCTTTCATGAGGAAAGACACTCGAGTGACTTGTCAAGTGTTACATAGTGGGCAACAGAGCCCCATGGGTTTATAGATTTGCGAAGGTAAGCACAGATTTTTGGATTGTGTTGACTTTTGCCAGCCAGTGGTAAAGGCAGACTTCTTGGAGTTGGCTTCCCATTCTCGTCAGCCCCTTGACCCAGGCGGGGGAACACTTTAACCTACCTCTGGGGCGCCAAGGTCCTGATATGCCCTTTATAACCGAGGATGGTGCAGCCAATACCCGGGCTGTTGTTCCCTCTTCTTCACTCTCCCAGTCCAGAGTTGTAAGTCAGCAAGAATGTTAGGAACCCCTTAAGAGTCCACTACAGAGTGGAGGCTCACAGGAGGAGTTTCAAATGAGGCAGCAATGGCTGGTCTCATATCTTACCTCAGTGGACTCTTTCCCTCCCCCAGAGCCATTTCCTGTGTGAAGCCAAAGCCTTCAGCGGAGGAGCCCGTGTGTTGCTGAGATTCTTACCGGGCAAAGGGGAAACTGCTTCCCAAGAGGACCACGTCTAACACGGAGCAGCTCGTCTGCCATATCTGCAGAATTCTTTTTCTCAGTACAGATTTCTGGGGGAGCTTCGAGAGGAGGAAAGAGTCTTAGTCTTGGAGTCATCAGAGCTGTGTAACTCTAGGCAGCCTTGGAGAGGGCGTGTGAGGTAGCACCGGCCCTCTGCGGTCTCACTGAGCCGGGTTCCGGTGCCAGGTGCCTCGGACCGGCCCTGTTTCATGTCTGGAACCTGCGCAGCAGGGATCGTCATCTGCAGGACTGTTTAGAGGACGTGATAACGTACGGAGAGCACTTGGGGTGTGGTGTGACTGTTCCTGCATACGGGCCACTTAACTTTTCTAAGATTGTTTCTTCTTCAAGAGTGAAGATGATGCCCTGGGGTTCTTAGGGTAGTTGAGGGGATCAAATGAGATAAGCATGCAATTAGGTTATACCAAGATTTGATTGAGATTTAATTAGAAAAGCCCTTCACAAGGTTCTTGGTAACCCATTCCAGAGTTTAGCACTAATATGTTTATCCTCACGTTGCACTGGAATTTTTCCTTCCTTATTACTGTCCTTTTTATCTTGCTTGGCCTTCCAAGAACCCAAAGAATTTCGTTTGTTTCATGAAAATCTTCATGCACTGAAAGATATATTTCATTCACCCCCAGGATTTAGGTTTAAAAAATAATGATCCTGATGATTACTGCAACTTTCTCATCTGTAATTCTTTGCTTCTTTTTTCTAAACTCTTTCTAACTTTTCCATTGCTTCTGGTGGCCAAAATGAGAAATGATCTTTGAGAATTTCTTGGACTAAAATATAGGGGAGAGTTTACTTTCTATCCTCAGTTCCCCATTAAAATATCTGTATCTTTTCTTATGAAACTAACATCTATTTATATACATTTGGGAGAAGAGGGAAGGAAAATTGCCCACAGTTGTGTCAGTACAACTAATAGTTTTATGACTGCACATCTGGTTATTTTTATATACATATTTTATGTATCTTTGTAGCTTATATATCTTTATACATATCTTACATAATCGCAATCATACAAATAGGCATCTTACAGTTTATATTGCTGCTTGTCTGTAGCACCTAGCTTGTAGAATTGTAAGGATTCAGTGCTTCAAGTGCTTAGCACAGTGTCTGGCATAAAGTTAGTGTCAGTAGGTGGGAGCTGGTGACGTTTCCTGATGGGTGCCCAGAAGTGGACTTACTGGGTCAGATACCTTTTAGACTCTGGATACATGGCACCTGCCACACTGCTTTCTAGAAGCCATTTCAGTTCCTCAAGCTCTTGGTAGTAAAGAGTTTCTCTGCTCCTCGTCAACACTTGGAGCTCCCCCAGCATCTCCCTGCTTTGTTTTTGGGTTTGGGAAGCTAATTTAGTAGGTGGAGATAATACCTTGTTATTGAAGTGTCATTATTTCATAATTACCGATGTTGAACTTGTCTCGCATTTACTAGCAATGTTTCCTCTAACAGGGTCTGTCTACGACCTATTTAACAACCAGAATCACTGAATGTTTTCTTATTGAATTACGTGGGCTCTTTAATAAAGATAATACTCCTTTGTCATATGGACTGCAAACATTTTTCCTGACTGTTTTCTTCTTATTTTGGTTATGATTTTTTTTTTTTTAATTCACACATGCACGCTCACACGCACACACAGACAATGGGATCCATCTCCTCTGTGCCTGACCCTTGCCAGGTCTGAGTAGTAGCTTCAGTCCAACAAGAGAGACTCCTCCCATGTTACACGGGCTCCGGATAGAACGTGGTGAAAGTACACAGACTCTTCCTAGGCCCAGAGAACACATTTCCCTTGATTTGGGGAAAGAGCTAACAAAGCTATTGCTCGGTTCTTATAACAGGTTATAATTTCAGCTCTTCCTGATTGGAATCTTCTACACGTTCTCCATCGTCTCCTCTAGGATGGCGTTTCTGGAGATAGCATTGCAGATATTTATTTGGCAAGGGTCTGGTCAAGCATCACAGGCTTCAGCTGAGTCCTCTGAAGAGCTCCCACTCCCCCCATCCTGATCTACCTTCTTCACATGTTTTCTTGAAGATGACGCTAGGTCTTAGTGAGATTTGGGGACTGAGGGTGGGGGGCTCTTCACATGGATGAAATGCTGGTGAATCTCCCTTCTCCTACTACCCTGTTAAATGGAAACTTCTTTCCCTGCAAGAGAGCGAGCAATCCTACCTGCTCTCCAGGGAAGCCTTGTGTGCATATCCTTAGTGGAGCAAAGTCAGTCTGCATGTTCCCTTGCTAAGGAGTTCTGTCCTTTCTCATCCTCAAGGTCTGCACTAAAGTCTCTGGAACAGAGCCCAGACGGCTGAGGGGTGAGAGCAGGAGCTGGCCTCCACGGGGTTTCTCGTCACTGTGGCCAGGATGGTGGCACACAAAGGCATTCCAGTGGCTTCTGAGTCTAGATCTATAAATATATTTATTATAATATAACAAGAACTTAACAATAAACATATACTATGTACAATACCATTACAGAGAACCCTGTTTTATATCATTCACAGAAATAGCCAGTTTTGCTCCAGTGTGATCAATGAGGAGAGAAACGGAATTTCAATGTCATCTGTGTTGAGCCTTGCTGACCACTAACACCTCCTTTGGAGGCAGACGCACACCGACGCTAACGTTAGCCCTGCCCCAGGCAGTTGGGAATTTGTGCTCCAGTCCTCGGGTTCACACTTGCACCCTGTTTGACATAAATACTTTAAATGACATACAATGTATGTAGTTTTGTGCTTATTACTTTTTAAAAGAATAAATAATATTAAAAACTGCATAACGAAGCTCGGTATCTTGTCCAAGTGGGAGCCACACTTGTAGTGCTAGAAGTCGATGGCCGACGCGAGAATTGGAGTTTTGTGTCGTCAAATACCGGAAGATGGAACGCACGTCCTGTCCTTTTTCTCCTTAGAAATGGGTTTCTATCGTGAAATGACGGCAAGTTGACTTCCCGGATAGAAAAATGGTCAATGCGTATTTGGTACCAACTTCACCTAAATAGCGCAGTGGCGGCGGCTCTCTTCTTGCCCTGCAATGGAAACTGATCACCGCGTGAGGTTTGAGGGTCTGAGGACTGGCAGGAAGGCCTCTGTGTCGTGAGCCACGGTGTGACCTCCCTCCTGGCTTCCCTTTCTCTGGTTAATACGCTACGGGAAGAGGGCTTCTGCTCACGCCCCTCGGGCCTTGGCTGACATGGCGCGTCTACAAAGGTTGTCCCCATCCTGAGAGCTCTTGAGGCAGGTGCCTTAATATATAGCTATAAATATCAAAAATAGTCTCCTGTGCTTTGTAGACATTTATTCTCCCTCCCTCCCTCCTGCCCTTCCCACCCGGCCTGGGTCCTCAGCTTTACCTCATGGAGGGAGCCAGAACTGGTTTCCTTCTAGAACAGAATCTTCTTCGACGCCGCCTCCATGAGGCACAGCTCTTCATGGGGCTGTCTGGGAGTTACATTTTTTTAAAAATAAAACGGGGGCCCTCACCCCCACCCAGGAGAGATCCTCTATTCTGCACATAGAAAAAAATTAGAGCAAATGCCCCACTCTGACACTACCTACAAAGGGCTTTGGGAATTCCCGCATGATCTTCTCATGGCCTCCTCCTCCTCTCGGTACTTAAAAATAGCCTTTTTGTTTATCAAGAAAATGCCTTGGAAATCTAAATAATTCATATCGGACAAGAGAAAGCTAGCACAGTCACCTGTCCCTCTTCAGCAAAAACACGGTAGAAAAACCTGTGAAGGACAAAGCTTCTCCCAGCTGTCCCTCGGCGGCCCCCACACGGCCGCCCCAGCCGTGTCTGGCTCGGCACAGTGGGGTCGGGGGTGGGGGGCTGGACCTCTCTTCCGGCCCAGCGCGGGCCAGGGGCCTCCTAGACCTTGTGCCGCTCACACAGTATTGTCCCTTTTCTTCTCTCGGCCACGGAAAAGTGTAGATTGGTTAAAAAAAAAAAGTAGGAATCAAAGTGATAAGGACACTTTGATCTGATTCCAAGAGAGCCTGACACCTACTATTGTCACAGGATAATTGATCTATGGTGGTTTAGGGATCAAGCTTGCTCTGCCCGAAGGGAAAAAATCAGCTTCTCTCTCCCAGTTGAAAAATATGTGAAACTCTATTGCACGGGGCAGAGCGAGCACCTCCGCTCAGAGCAAGTGTGTTTGCAGGCGCGCCCTGGCCCAGCTGCTCGGATGGTTGTGGCTCCTGCCGCGCGGGGCGCTCGGCCCCCATTTCCCCCAAAGGCGAGGATGATTTTCTACATTCAATGTAGAGAGTATTCCAAATGTTTAGCGCAGTGATTCCCTTGATTGTGTCTATCAGCCTCTTACGGGTGTTGCTGAACATGGGTCGTTGTGAGTTGCATTGGCCTCACCGGACTTGACCAGTCTCGGCTCGGGCTTTCTGCGGACGTCAGCCGCTTTGAATGTATTTCTTGATGACGACGCAGCCGTGTCTGAACACGGGGCAGGGCATGTGGGGCAGGAGGGCCCACGTGTTGGTCGCGGGCTCGTAGGCTTCCATGTTGCCCAGGGCAGGCCCCTCGCTGCTAACGATGCCGCCCGTGGCATAGATCTTGCCATCAAGCACCACGGCGCTGTGGGGGAAAGCGGGGAGAGGGTTAGCCTTTTCACGCCCCCCTTGGGCCTGGAGCTGGATGCTTAATACCCCGTCCCGGGGCGGGCGGCCTCCCTGCTCCCCCTTTTCGAAAGGTGTAAGGGATCTCAAGGTTTGCCTCTCTGCCCCATGACCCGAGCAGCCGCGGGAAGACAGTCTTCTCTCTAGGGCCGGTCAGGGATGCTGTGTGTTTGCGGCCCTCCCAGCCGTGGGGGACACCCCGGGACCTGCCGGACCCCCGAAAGGTGGCTGGGAGCACAGTCTCATGTACAGGCCCTCGATTCTGTTCACTGAGCGGCACCGTGTGTTGCCCGAACAGAGAGGCTTCGTCCGGCTCCATTCAGCTAGAGAACACAGCTCACCAGGATGATGGCAGACAGGAGAGAGAGGAGCTAAGTCCTAACTGAACGCTGACTCCTTGACTGGGACATTCAGACTCCAAGCTCCCCGCTGGGATTGTGGAGCAGGGTGGCCTGGTGGTGCTGCCCACCAGTGACTGCTGGGCCGGCGTCCTCTCCGCGGGGTGGTTGCCATGGCAGCCCGGGATGCTGAACCGGTTCCATGCTTCTCCCATGGCGAGAGCACCACACCCTGCTCCCATCTGCCCTTCCTGTCTTCCTGCATCTTGGCTACACTGTCCCACGCCCAGCTAGATCCATGCACCTGGCCCCCCGGTCCTCATGCATTTTCGCTAACGGCCCTGTCTTCTTCACTGTCCCCTGAAGCTGAACAGATACCCTTGCGAAGTTGCCACCGCTCTCTGCAGTTCTGAGCCTGGAACGGAACGTGCCAGGCTAGACATCTTACCTGAAGTTTCCAGCCTTCTGCCCTCTAGTTGCCTGCCCCCTGGGGCCCTCAGATTCTCCCTTGGTGGCACATTTCCCCCCTGCTTCTCTTGCCAGACCCAGCTTACGTCTTCTCACAGGCATTAAGTCTTTCTGGGCCCAATTCGAGTTTCCGATGAGGCATGCAAGTCTTCCCCACAGGTGGTGCCCAAAGGCCAGTCTGAGGCCAGTGTGGTCAGAGTGGCTCGTATGCACCCCTGTCGGGAGTATGCGATGGGAGGGTAAGGCCCGAGAACTGTCAAACCTTCCCGCTCATAGGAACTTAGTGGGTATCTAGTTCAACTGTCTGCCTCATCAGTAGGAGAACTGCCCCAGGGGGCGGACGTTGCTTGTCCAAGGTCCGAGGACAAGTTAGCAGTAGGCTATAGCTCTTTAGCTCTGCTGTGCGAGCAGCGGGGGCTCGGACTGAGGGTTCCGTGATTACCTCTGCATGGGCACAAGAGGTCTTCAGGAAAGATCCACTATGCAAATGTCAAATATAGGGTTTCTGGGACCCCTTTTTATTTCCTTGTTCTTCTTAGTCTGGGAAAAAGCTGGGGCTGGAAAAGCAGAGGCTGCTGTCTCACTGCCCAAGCTGGTTAATTCTCCCGGGCCACAGGGCCAGGCAGACCGGGAACCAAGCCATACCCTGACCTCTACTCTCTCTTCCCGTGGATGGTGGTCTGGGTGTGTTTCTGCCCTGTCAGCTTTGAGACTCCAAGGCAGCCAGGCCTCGTACCACTCCCTGGATCGGGGGTCAGAGCGTCCCTTGGGAGGCCACTTGTCCCATGTAAGTTGCTTCACAGGTGAGACCTGGCACTACCTCCTGTCTGTGATGGGGCAGGGGGTCCTGGGGGACAGCTGTCCTATACCCGGAGAAGGTGTGGCCGCAAGGACCTGGGGCAGGTCCCTGTATGAAGCCCTCCGTTTCTGGCTTGGAGACGGGTCAGCTGGGGCCGCTGGGTGGGGCCTGTAGTCGGAGGGCACTGCTGCGCTTGCTATCGGACGGCGGGCGGCCGTTCTGGTCCTCCGACCGTTCCTGTCGGCTTCCCCTCCCCGCCCTCCTCCCTCCCTCCCCTGGCAGAGCTCCCGCGGCCCTCACCTGCAGAACTGCCGGGAGTGATTCATGTTTGGGCCGGCCTTAATGTTCCCTTTCTCGGGGTCGTAGATGGTGGTGGCTCTGGCATACGCCCCGCCCAGGATGAAAACGAAGCCATTGAGGGTGACCGCCGGAGCGTACTTGTTGTCTGCGAGGAGAGCAGAGCAGGCAGGTCAGGGCATTTCTTCTCGGCCTCCCCCTCTCCACCCCTTCCTTCACCAGGAAGGCCTCCAGAGGACGGGCTCTGGCAGAGGACGGCTCCACCATCAGCCGTTAAACCCCAGGACAAGGCACAGGCCCAAGGGGGCACCCGGCACACAGACCAGCTTACCTGTCGCCCAGGCAAGTGGAATCCGAGGCTCTGCCGGGCCTGGCGGCTTGCCTCCCCCTCCCCGCCCCCAGACTGGGGTCTGCAGAACACGGGGCTTAGCGGGCCTTCTGGGCTTGGGACACTGAGACGAAGCTAACGGTGAGATGGGGGGGAGCGGAGGGCTGCTTCTCACCGATCATCGGGGACTCGATAAAGCTCCACGTGTTGGTCTGTGGAACGTAAGACTGGAGGACCCCCGCAGCTCTGCCCGCCTCGTTTACGCCACCGAACACGTAGATCTTGCCGCCGCACACCGTGGCTGCCGCAGAGTGCACGGCCTTGGGCAGAGGGGCCACGGCCTCCCATTGGTTGGTGATGGTGTCGTACCTGGGGAGAGAGGAGAACGAGAGCCCAACGTCAGCGGTGGGCCTTGTGCAGGGCAGCGGACATGGTGGGGGGCGCCAGCATCTGCTTCCTGACCTTGGCATCACTAGCACAGCCCAAGACCCCACACATCTGGGGGTACTGGGGATGAATCACTCAAGGCCACCTGGGATCTGGCCCAGCCTGGCCTTCGCAGCTGTCCTCCTGACCTCAGGGGACTCTTGTTCGCCTGCCGCAACCTCTACGCAGTTTCTTGTCTCCTTTCCTTCGCCCACCCAGGGCTCCCCAGCTTCTAGGCCCCTTCAGCCTTCTCTGTCCAGCTCATTCCTCCCTTTTTTGCCCGACAGGGCTGCACCGAGCATTTGCTGTACATGCAGGCTCTGGGCTGGAAACTGGGGGAACAGTGGGCTGGACCAGGGAGGGACAAGAGGAAGAGGAGACGGAAGGAGAGGCGGACTGGCGGGTTCAGTCGTTAGCTGATGTTGCCGCGAAGGAAGGCAGAGTTACCCAGGACGACTCAGGGTCTCTGGTGTGGGAAACTGGAAGGAGGGAGCACTACTAAGGGGACAGGGAGTTGAGGTTGGGGAGTCTGGAGGAGAGAGATGATTTCAGTTTTATTCATGGGGAGTTTACAGGACCCGTGGTAACCAACTGGGGATGTGTGGGCGGGGGGGCGGGCAGCAGTGGACGTGCGGCCTACGTATTCAGCGTTGGGATCATGGGCACAGAGATGGAAGCTGGAGGTCAGAGAGTACACAGGCAGCGTGTGGGCGAGAATAAGGCTGAGGACACTCGGGGGGAAACCCTGGCCTTTAAGCGGGGAGCTAAGGGGGGGTCCTCGGAAGAGTGGCAACACCGCACAGGACACAGCTCCGTGGGTGGGGGATGTGATGGGGGTTCAAGGAGTCCCCAACAGGTTCCTGGAGGTCCTGTCAAGGACACTTTAAGTGGAATGGGGAGTGCAGAGCTATTTCTGTATCAAGGAGTGAATGGGAAGGGAGGCAGTGGACACGACAGGTAGAGACTTCTTGTGGATGAAACTCAGCTGGGAAAAGGGGCAGAGAAGGTGGAACCTGGAAAGGTCTACGGAGCTAAGAGATGGCTTTCCTTGGTGCGTGCTGATAAATGTCTAAAAACAAGCTCCCCAGGGAAAAAGACCTGCTAGGCAACACTTGCTGCTTTCTGTGATGTGAACCCTCTCTCGGCCGATTTCAAGCTACCAATGGCACAGGGAACGTGGCACCAGGAAGAGAGGCGCTGCAGCGTACTGCTAGATGGAATCCCCACCATATACAGACACAGCAGACATGTCTAACCTCCAGAGCACAGATTGTACAGAATATAGAAAAAAAAAAAAAAAAGGAAAGGGTAGTGGTGAGTTTTGAGTATGGGTTACCTTTTTTTTTCATATAATTTATTTAGTTCTAAGTTTATACGATTTCATTTTTAGTAAGACCTGTAACTAACAACTGGCTTGCAGAGTGCCTAAAAAAGGTACCAGTCAGGTCTCAGGAGCCAGTATGAATGAGCTCCAGGGCACCACGGCTTTTGTTTTCATTTTAGGGGGAGAGGTTTACTTGTGTTTACAGACTGGAGCCCAAATGGATAAAGAAAGATTAAATATAGACGAAAAAGAGGGGAGAGCTGATAGAAGGAGGCTTTTGGTGGGGGATGCAGGTTGCATCCAGAGCGGAGAGGGAGGTGGTGTCCACTCGGGCATGAGAGAGGAAGGCAAGGATGGCGTGAGCGTCGGGCAGGAGCAATGGCGGGGAGAGGAGAGACGTCTCGCCGGATGACGTCACCAGCTCTGTGAAGCAGAGTCAGTGTTGGCGGGATATCGGTGTCCATGGGATAAGATCCTTGCTGGGGGAGGAGGAGATGACAAACACAAGTTCTTGAGAGCGGGCAAAACTGCTGACAAGGGGCCTGCGGCACGAAGGACCCAGTAGACGTCGGAAGACTTCAGTCTGGAGTGGGGCCAATCTACAAGACGGTGGAATTTTCTCTGCCAGCGCTCAGCCCCCGAGGGAAGGCACAGAGAAGGGGCAGAGTTATAGGACTGCAGAGACCTGTGGCACACGTATGGCAGGACAAAGCAAGAGCACGGGGAAGCGACAGAATGTGCAGAATGTGAGTACCAGACAAAGCGGCGACAAAAATGACCACAGGGAGCCGCTGAGAGGGACAGACTTGGGATCTAACAGACCGGCCAAGGACCTGGGGTGTCTGAGGTCTTCCTGGGCACGTTTTGGGTCTCTGTTCTCGGCAACTCTGTCAACTGTCCCCGCGGGGCTGCGCTCACAAGCACTCACTCTGGACCTTCTCCTTGGTGGCCCTTCTCCCACTCACCACATGGCTCTTTCGCCTGTCCTGGACTCTGGGCAGGGGCCTCCCCCGTGGGCTGGCTTTTTGCCAGTCCACCTTTCCAGGGAAGCTTGTGGGGCCCGCTTTTCCTCATGAGGCTCCTTGGGGGCAGGAGCCATAACAAGGTCATGGCTTAGTGATCCAGAAGCTGGCCTCTCCCAGCCGGTGCCCTGGGCCCTGAGACAGGGAGGAGGGGATAGCGGGGACACGTCCAGCTCTGTGCCTGTCAAGACTCAGGATCTGAGAAGAGGCTGAGGTACCTTACGGGGCAGTAGGGGCTGATTCCATTAAGTCCCGGACGAATGATATGTGGCCAGTAGGCAACGGAGTAAGTGTCTTTTTGGACAGTGTCAGAAGTTCAGATGTGTTTTTTTTTAGCCAATATGGCAGAGATCCAAAGAGCTCCTGCAGAAGGAGCTGGTGACAGTGGAAGATTATGTGGCTGTTAGTCTTCAGGCTTTCGGTATAATGGCACATTCCGCCAAATGCGAATTTCCCGAGAGCTTGTTATTCCAGGTGGCTGATTGCCAAGCCACAAGCCCTCCGTCAGCTCAATCTGTCAGCTTCCTGCTCGAGAAGGATATGCTAATGACATGCAAATGACCCTGTGGAGTGAGGCACTCTGCTATCATTTATCCGGTAACCACAGCTAGTGCAATATATTGCTAGGAAGTATTAGACCCAGTTATTTATATAATGATATAATACAGGTTTGTCTGTTGCACTGTTGTTTTAATCTATAATTATATAATCTTGCTCTATTCCTGTAATACAGTAATGTAATATAATTATAATGTACCATATATCTCATTCATTATCAATATAAGAGCAATTTGTACCATTAGTGCCTCCTGGGGAACAAAGCACCCTCGTGTCTGTCCCCATTACCCTGACCTTCTTGTCACCCTGAATTCTCATCATTGCCACCATGTGGCGCAGAAATTACTTGCCCGAAGGGGCTGCAGCTATGTTCCTCGGGAGGCAGTGGGCGTCCCCTCTGCCTGCGTCCTCCACCCCACCTGCGGGCACACCACCCAGGGGTCTTCAGGTCCGCGTCCTGTCCCTGCAAGCACAGCCGCCAGATACCAGAGGGCTGAAGGGCTCAGGGCACCTTGTTATCCTGGGCGGCTCCCCCATTTACCAAGGTTCCCAGGCTGGTCTTGCTCACACGATGACCTGGCTGGTATTTCTTAGAGGCACGAAGGCCCATTCCCCCAGGAAAGGCCAGTAGAGGCTGCTACCGGGCCTTCGAGAGTTGCTCCCGAGCCCCAGGGAAGCAGAGTCTGTCCCTCCTCTTGGTGCATTTGATCCTCGAACAAATCCCTGTATCTATCAACAAGTATAAGTTTGCAAAATGAGTAATCAGCATCTTAGGAGATTAAAAATAGCTGACAAAAGCAAGACAGGATGACAGATCTAGCTCAGTTTACTCCTACATAGAAAACGTCTCCTTTTTCATGTGTTTATTACTGGATGACAAACGGCTGGAAGGTGGTGCTTCTGGAAGCCCTGGGACGGGAGGGCCGTGCTGCGGGCCCCACTGAGGGCCGTCAGCATCAGGGCTGACCCAGGTTCGGCAGCACTGTTAATATCCTCATAATCACACAGGGATTCCCCATTAACTCCAAATCAATATGACAATTAGATGTCGTTACTGAGCCATCTCTAGGCTCCACTTGGGGGAGTTAAAAGCCCACAGTGAACATCCAGAGCTTGTCTCACTCTGAAACTATCTTTGCTGTAACATTTGTCAAGTGTCCAATTAGCCACCGAGGGAAAAATACAAATTGAGGGGTACGTGTGGGTCCACAGGCAAAATGTTGTCACATGGGAAGTTGTGCTTTCTGTGACAGCTGATGACGTGGGCCAAGGGTGGTGGGCAAGCAGCAGGACAGGATGTGGAGAAGAGGCTCCCGTGATCTCAGCAGCGCCCTCCTGGGGCTGGGACCTGGGGCCAGCTCAGCCTAACTTGCCCCTCTCGGGGGCACTAGTTTCTCCAAACGCGGGACTGCTCTGAGGTCCCCCTTGCTCGCTGCTGACTCACTGGTCTTTCTGAGTTCTCCCCGTGTCTTCTCCCCCAGGTGTCCATTCTCGGCAAGAATGGTCTCCAGCTCAAAGGGGAAGATGGAGTATTTCCACCCTGAGAAGGGCCCATCTCAGCCTGTGGCCGCCCCCCCCGCCCCCACCCCAGGGTCTATCCCTGATCCCGACCCTCCGTGGCCAGTTGTCAGTGGGCCTCAGGGAGGAGGCCAGCCCGGGACTTCCAGCAGAGGGCAGGCTCACACACACTGTTCTCCAGCCCATTGCTTTGTGTCTGTTTCTGGAGAATTCTAGAAGGTTGGCCAGCCCTGCGTGCAGTGACCATTCCCGGTGTTGAAAGCAGCTTTCCCGGGATGGGTGGGAAAGACGGAGGAAGGGGCTCCCCGATGTGGCAGGGACGTGGAGGCCTGGCCGGCCTGGCCATGGACGCAGCATCCTCCCCCTGGGCTGTCGGCTGCAGCCTTGCCCTACACCCCCTGCCAGTCTCTGGGCTGGTACCTCCAGTCCTGGGGCACCTCCTAGATGTCTGGTGAGACCAGCCAAGCCCACAGTGGGTCTCTTGCCTCCAGCTTGTCTGACCCCTGAATGGGACAAGAGTGCCTCATCTCAGCGGTGGCAGCTGTCATCCTTCCTGCTGCACTCTCACCGTCCTCACTCCTCCCTCTTTGCTGTGTTTGAAGAGCCCGCGACTGTCACCTTATAAATGTCCTTTCCCCTTGGCCCCAGCTGGGTGGGTGCTCGCGGGAGGAGGAACACGATCTTAGCTTCTGTCACCGTGGCTTACCTCTCCACGTGGTCCACGTTGCCTGCCACACCGAGTCCCCCGAGGGTGTAAATCTTCCCGTCGTAGACGAGGCTGTTGTGCCGACAGCGGGGGACCGTCATTCTGGAGACGAGGTTCCAGTTATCGAGCAGGGACATGTAGCACCAGACATCGGCCAGCGTCACCCCCGATTCCATGCCCCCTGCAGGCAGTACGGGTGCAGAGAGCGGGCGGGAGTGAGGATGAGCCGGAGGACAGGTGGGGAGAGAAGCTTTCACCTACAAAGTGGCCCTTTCCGGGCTCTGGCTTTCCTTAGCCCTGGTGTGGGGAGAGGAGCCCCCCGGGAAGTCTGTGTTCGGCCCCCAGCCCAGCCCTGCGGGGCCTCACCTGAGAGGTAGATGTTGTCCCCGGCACTCACTACGCTGAAGAACTCTCGGTCGTAGAAAGGCAGCGAGGCCAGGGGGTACCACTTGTTGTTCTGCGGGTTCCAGCAGGTGACGGCCACCAGGGAGCGCTGGGTCATCCCCACCATCTGACGGCCCCCAACCAGCACTATGACCTCGGCCACACCTGCAGGGACACCGATGCCCAGCCTTCGGACACAACCCCACGCTGTGGGCCGCCGCGCCTGGCGCCTCTTGGGGAACGGGGTGGAACACGGCCCAGAGTCGGGCTGACCCCACAGCACCTGCGTTTGGGGAGTGGGGGGCCCGTCCCTCAGTACCTGCTGAGAGGCGGGGCCGGGTTCGGGGCGTCTGCATCTCCTGGCGGGCGTGGGGCAGCATGTGGTAGCGCTTGGCTTCGTTGACCAGGTCCCGACACGCTTCTGACGACTTGATGAGCTCCTCGTTGTCCACCACGTTGAGCAGATAGCTGGGGTGGATGAAGGGGAGGCGGACCACGGCCAGGAGCTCCGCCGCGTACTGCGGGGTCAGGGAGACACAGGGTGAGTGAGATTATACGGTCGAGCCGCCTCTGGGCTCTGAGTCGTACTGGGAAGAAAGGAAGGATGGGCGGGGTATGGTCCCACATGGAAAACTCCAGTCTGTGTCTGGTCGGACAGTGTAGACATGGCTTACCCTGGCCTAGAGAGTGATGGGGGGCCTCCCATCAGCCAGAGGCGAGGACTGGGGGAGGTCGGGTGTGCTGCAGCTGAGCCCGGGGCAAACCATCCATTCAGCTCTCCAGCACCTCATTCCTGCCTCCTCCCAGGACCTGGGGCTCGGCTTCACCGCAGGCTGCAGGGGTCTGAAATGGGGCTCCTGAGCCCCGAAGACGTATACATGGGGCAGGAAGTCAGGAACAGGTGGGAGAGCCCAGGAAGGCTGAGAGTGACCACAAGGCCTGCAAGTCACACCCGTCGGAGCCTGCGTCTCCCCAATACCTAGAGACCCCTTGAGTGGCCTCCCACGGCCCAGACGGGCACCTGGACTCTTTCACCTGCACTGAAGGCTTTTCACGAACTGACTGGGACCCCCTCCTGCCTGGCAAACTCTTTGCTCACCACTGCAGCAAACAGTTGGCGACATTCCTAACGGCAGGAGTGCGGGTAAGGCCGGTAAGCCCCGGTCCCCGAGCTTCGGGGGCACACGGTGAAAATGCAGGTGAGGGGACGATCCGTTAGGAGAAGGCGCTAGCGGGGCCCCGAGGAGGAGTCTGCTTTGGAGTTTTGGGGTGCAGGTGGGAGGCTTCCCAGAGCGGACGCCATCTGAGCTGGGAGTGGAAGGACTGCCGGTTTCTCCAGGCCTCCGGGGGAGAGGAGGGAGGACGCCCGAAGCACAGGCAGAGGTGTCGGAGCGTGACGGAGAAGGGTGCATCTGGGGGCTTCTACGGAGCTTATTCTCGGGTGCCCGAGGTCTTTGTTGGGGGGTGTAGCGGACAGGGGAGATGACGCTGCAGAGGTGAGGGAGACCAGAGCCCGACCGCCCCTATGCCTTGCCTGCCGGGGCTAGTGTGCTGGGTCCCGCAGGGGGCGTGTCGGAGCTCACGAGGGGCTTTCCACAAAGAAATTACACGGTCACGTGTGTTCTTTAGGAAGACTGCTCGCTCGGGCCGCACGGTGGGACTGATGTGGAGTGGGGGAGACAGAAGGCAGGGCAGCCACCTCAGCAATGCCGGTGAGATGAGGGACCTGAACGCGGAGAGGAAGTCGGCCCTCCCGGGAGGGAATAAGGAGGCAAAGTGACAGCCGCGTGCGGCCCTAATGGACATGGAAAGGATGCGAGGGATCCAGGCTTCTGTTTTGGGTAATGGGCAGAACTGAAGGGAGGAACACAAGATGTATTGCTTTGGGGGTGTATGAATTAGAGGGGCTTGGGGGACCCTGGTCACGGGCGTGTCATAGACAATCGAAGACAGAGCGCTAGGCCCGAGACCCAGGTGTGGGGGCTGTGGCGGACGCAGTCACTACTACAGCTGTCCTGCCCGACTGCCTGCCTCCCTCCACCAGTGACCCCTGCCTCCTCCCCACCTGATCGGAGGACCCTCTCCTCTTGGGTTCAGCGGCCGGGCCCCGGTGGAGCGCCCCATCCTGCTGATCCCAGCGCCTGGCCGTCCTTCCCTCCCTTGTGCCGCTTCTCGCTCCCCATGCAATGAAGTACCCTTGCCATTTGCACTCGCTGCCTGGGTGTTCCGGGCCCTGGCCTTCCTGACTCTGACCTCGCCTTTCCGGCTCTCCAGGTGGCCTCTGAGCCCTCCTGAAGCTACCTGTGTCTGCACTCACTGCTGGGGGCCCCTCGCGCGTTAGAATCAAGGCAGTTCCACTCTGAGCAAGGCCTTCCGCCAGCGCTTTCTGCCCCAGAGATCCCGCTGGGGTGTGACAGCTTTCCGGTGATCCGGACGCCCCACCGGGGGACCCGGCCCTCCTTTCCTTCTGCCCTGGATTCTGGCTCCGATTTCTCCAGCTGTCCCCTCTGAGGGCCTCGCCTTCCCTCCTGTGACGTGTGCAGTGGCTTCCCAGCCCCAGCATGGTTTCCACGGCTCCTCCTGCCGGGGCTGAGCTCACAGGAGGCCCAGAGCACCGGCTTCTCCCTGCAGGCCCTGCGGCCTCTGGCTGGTCTCAGTCTCCTTCAGGTGCAATGCCAGCCCTGGGACCCCCGGGTGACTGACTTCTCGTCTCTCCTCCCTCTCTTCACCTCTCTGCAGCCTACAGGAATGGCTCTGGCCTCCCTCTGCCCAGGCCTATTGGCTCCTTTGAGCTCCCACTGATGGTCAGACCAGGAAGTCCTGCTTCCTCCACCTCCGTTCAACCTGGCTCCTGACGCCAGGGGGAAGGGGCAAGCGGGGTGGGTGGGGTGTTACCTGTGCCCGGGACACGGGGTCCTTCTTGATCCATTTGATGACAGTCTCATACACTAGCTCCTCGGCCTTGGTGTTGAGGCTGTCATTGGAGATGTAGGCGATGAAGTCATCCTTGGAGATGCTGAGGATCTCCTCCTGGGCCGCCACCTCAGGGAAGATCTGCAGCGCGAAGGCCTTGGCCATGTGGTAGAGCTCACTGCACTGCATGGCCTCGGCCATGGCCAGGACCCCCAGGCAGTTGCTGGCCGTCAGCTGCTTCTCTGGGGGCAAGAGCATAGGTCCACTGACCGCAGGGCCCTGGAAGGGTGGCCCTCTGTTCCTATCACCTGACACTCTGGATCCCTCTCGGAGCCCACATCCTTCTTGTGACTTGCCTTCAGCATCCGGGGTCCCCGCATCCCTGGGGCTGTGGATTGACCCTCTGGGTTTTCCTCTGCCCCGATGCACACTGCCTCCCCCGGGGCCTCGCTCCACTCCGGCAGATCCCACCAGAGGGACTGAGAGTGTGAGGCCTGGAGCGTCAGTGCCAGGCCTGGCGTTCCCTCAGGGCTGTGGGCCTCAGAGCTTGGGCCTGGGCTGGGGGCGAGGGTCGTGTGGAGACTGACAGTGTCTTCTAGTACTGTGACAGGCTCCCACTTTAGGATCACCCCAGCAGTAACTCCCCTCACAGGCCCACCGGCCACCTCCCACGGGCCTCAGCCTCACCCATCCTGGCCTCTAGGCCTGGCAACAGTCTAGCAGGCTCTCCTGAGGTCTGGCTAATGGTTATTCTAGCCTAGATGTGTTTGGGTCTGTGCCAGGATACAGTTGTTTGAATTTTCTTTTTCTTTCTTTCTTTCTGTTTTTTTTTTTTTTTTAAGAATTTATTTATTTATTTGACAGAGAGATGGAGAGTACAAGTAGGCAGAGTAGCAGGCAGAGGGAGAGGGAGAAGCAGGCTCTCCGCTGAGCAGAGAGCCCGATGTGGGGCTTGATGCCAGGATCTCAGGATCATGACCTGAGTCAAAGGCAGATGCTTAACCCCCTGAGCCACCCAGTGGGCCCATCCGCGCCATTCCCTCCAGGCAACCCATGCCCCCCTGCCCGGACTCACCGAGAAAGGACACACAGACTTTGCAGAAGGTGTGGAACTGGAACTTGCTGGCCGCCTCCAGCAGCGTCTTGGCGTTGGCGGAGTCGATGACCAGGGAGCCCGTGTACACAAACTCCAGCAGCAGCTCGAGGACGTCGGCCTGCAGGTTGGACAGGACGAGCTCCAGCTTCTCCCGGCCGCACTGGCTGCCATCTGGCGCCGACCTAGGCACAGAGACCAGGGTGTCCCTTACCTGCCGCCCTGCGGCCACGGCGCCGCCTCCTCACAGGGCTACATCTCTCTGCACGCCTCGGTCACGCCCTTCATTTTAGGACTCAAGGGACACAGCAATGACACACCTGAACCTAACGGCCTGACACAGGATCTGAAAGAGAAGAGTCTGACCAGAGATGCCCAAAAGAACAGAAAACCCTGCTTATCACTACTTGGCATGTCCATGCAAAAAAAGATGCAAATCAAGAAGCATGAGCTGTGGGTGGGGGCAAGGACCGGGACTGGCCTCAAAGGGAAACAATACGGCTCCGCCCTGAAGCTGGCTCCTGTGTCCCGGCCTGGGGGGGTGCCCGGCTGCCTCCGAGCGGGGAGCCGCCCGTGTGACAGGGCCCCCAGCTGGCGGTGAACACGGCCAATCCAGAGACGCCCCTCGATCGCCCCAAGCTGTCCCGGAACCCTGACTCCAACCCCAAAACATATTGTTTCCTTTTAGGCATGGAAAGGAAGCCCTTCATGACATTGCTTTGAAACTGAGGACGAGACGAGATAGACGGACAGAATGGTTAGAGCTGGGGGGGAGGGGGAGGGGAACAACCAAGGACTTCCGCCACAGACAGCCAGCAGCCATGACCTGGGACCTGGCCCGGGGCGGGGCCCTCCTGCCACATGGAACACGGGGTCAGAAGTCAGAGTGGCCTGCGTGTAGAGTGTGCATCGGGCTTGTGAACTGGGGGGAGCAGGGGGGAGGGACACAAATATATAAATATGTTCATATCTGGTGTCTATAGAAATACGAAACCATTGCAAAGGCTCCTAAGGCCTGGCAGCCGCGCCCTAAAGCTGGACCTGGAAGGAAACAGATAAGATGAAGCAAAAATCACACGACACCGAAGTGACCAGGAGGAAAGACACCCAGAGCGTTAAGAGTCAGGAGGCAGGTTTTTCAGAGGTGTTTGGCTTGGCACCCCATCTCGGCCACTCTGACCAGTCCTGCCTGGTCCTGCCCAAGCTGGGCAATGACCTCTGCCATCTCCTCCAGAAGAGGCCAGGGGCAAGACTCTCGTGACAGGTCCCTTGGGCGCCCCTGTGGCCAACAGTGGGAGTGTGGGGGTGTCCAGCAGCTGCAGCCCCTGAGAGAGGCTGACTCCTGTGTGGGGAGGGAGCTAGGGGACCTGCGTGCCCCTGCCCTGCCACCGACAGGCGGGCCACCTTGCCTCTCTGGCCCTCAGGCTCCTCTTCTGCAAAACAAGAGGATTGAACTGGATGAAGTCTAAAGTTCCACGGAGAGTTTGTACAACAGAGGCTGGAAAACGCCTTGCCCAGGAGACTCTGCTCTACCCCACAGAACCTGAAATGCCCCCGTGAGAGCAACATTCTCTGCAGTCCGGCCACCAAGGGCTTTTAAGGCACCAGTAAGACGGGGCAGAGAACAGATGAGCTGTGACTCATCGTTCAGGGCTCCCCTCCCCACAGCATGGCTCATGCCACCGGGGTCCACGGGGGCCCTGCCTCCAGGCTTGGAGGGAAAGCTGAGACGGAGCAGTGCTAGCTAAGCCGAGGGTCTGAGCACAGCCCCTTCTCAAACCCATAGACATACACGGTGTGTGTGACTTCTCAAGTGACTTAACACACCATGTTAACACTGCTGTCAGGACAGATTTTCATGCTTGGGTAATTTTGTTAAGTATAAAAATAGTTCATTATGGGATCACTTGAAAGCACAGAAATCGAACTCCTCCAGGGCCATCTGGTCAACCTCTTACTCGGGCTTGGCAGTCTCTGCTTTCGTTCCTACATGCTGCTGCCTGGCCTTTTTCCCTCACACCCTTCATACTCTGCAGAGGTCCCACTGGGCCATGGCCAGGGCAGGGCCTATGAGGCCAAAGTCAGGCTGCTCGCATTCTCCCAAGTTCCCCCAGCCACTGCTACTTCCACCTCGGGTCAGCCCTCCCGTCCACCTACGGTTCTGCTGCAGAGGAGATCCAACTCAGTGACGAGCTAGGGTGAACTTCAGCTGTGCACACACATACACACACACGCACACACACACACACTGGAGTGCATGTGACACATGACCCCGAGAACCCCCAGCCTGACCCTGTGGGGAGGGGTGTTGGGCAGATGGATGGCCGGGGTGGGGGGCCCACGGCCCTGAGTGTGGAGTCTGGTGGGACACATGTGGCTGTGCTTGTGGGAGATGCTTGTCCTGCCCCGAGCCTGAGCCGAGGAGAGGACCCCAGGGATAGCGCACTGCCTGCATGGCCAAGGAGTATGGGGACGATGTGAGGAGGCCCATGGGGTGTTGGTCATCACAGGTGCGATCCAGGGTTGGTGAGGCCCACGGTCCCTGTGATGCATAGCTGTGGCCGCTCCTTCAGGACCCCTGGGAGAGCTGCCCATGGGAAGCTGGGGGCTGCTGGGCAAAGGAATTCAGGGAGTGGTTGGAGGCCCCTGGGGCCAGATGCCAGGCCACGGGCAGAATGACCATTCCCCTTGGTTATGGCGGAATATTTGAGAACGTAATGGAAGCTTTGTCGGGTGGCTGAGTTCAAGATCTGTAGTGGGGAGGCCCCCGGCTGGGAGGTCTTATGTAGCTCATCTGCACGTATGTGTTTACTGTCCACACAGCTGTGGGGCTGAGGGAGGCCTGTGGTGATTTTCTATCGCTGACCCTCAGATGGTCTTGGGATTGGACCTCAGTGATCCTTAGGTCTCTTCCCTATGAGCTGGGATCCCTGGGAGGCACTGCTCATGATGGGTGGCCCTGGTCACCGATGGGGAGCTGTGTCCTCCACAGAGGACTTTTTCTGTCCCTGTCCTAAGCTGGCTCTTGGGGTCCAAGCATCCTGTTCCACTTAGCAGCATGGAGCACTGGGAGCTGCTGGGTGGTCTGGGTGGTAATGTGATCTCGGAGGGAGGAGAAGCAGGCAGGAATGGGCAGTGATGGCTTTGTCAGGCTGGGCCGTGAACCTGACACTGGGGGTGAGTGGGTGGGGCTGGCTGGTGCGACCCAGCCCACACAGGCCCTGTGAGTTCTGTCAGAAGACCAAAGCTCCCCGGGTCACCTTCTCACAGGGTATGGGACACAGCCTCTGCTTGGTAGGCCTGGGCCTCTGGATGGGCCGGGAACGCCACATGCCCATTATAGACCATTTGAGACCCCGCCATCAGCAGTTTGCTCACCTGGATAAGAACTGCCCTCTCCAGACTTTAGTCCCTCATCGGGCCCTCACACACCTCAGTAATCAGATGCTTTCATTTTGCAAGTTCGATCTGGAATAACTGGGGGGCAACTGTGGGGCAGTGCTGGGTAGGGGCCGTCACGGAGTAGGTGGAGAAGAAGGGTGGGTAGCCTGACCTGCTCTGGCCCATCCGTGGTGATTCGGCGGTGGGTCTGACTCACGCTGTTCTGCTCGCCTTCGAGATGGGTCTCTCCTTCTATTATCTGGTCTTCCAGCCACACCTGTCTGTTCTACCAGGAAAGGGGGGCAGACTGACACCCACAAACGCCCAGCTTCACGGGGAAGGAGGGGAGAGGCAGCCGATGGCTTTCCTATTGTTGGTGGGGTCACCCTATGTCCAGGCTCTGTGCCACTCAACTCCGGAGACCCCTTTCGCTTCCCCCAGAGAGAACAATGGAGGGAGAAGCCCAGAGCCCACGAGAAGCCCAGAGAAGCCCACGAGGCTTGTGAAAATCAATTTGGACAAATCAATGTGTCCATCTACTTTCATTTACTATAAAAACAGAATAGAGTTCAAATGTGTCATTGGCTCCAACAGACTTGGTGGGATGAGGGTTTTGGCTGGAAGGTAGAATGCTGGGTCTCTGTCCCGTTTGGTGGGATGAGGGGACAGCTCTCCCCTGCAGCACAACATTTCGTCCCACAGCCCGGCTTGGGGGCCATGCTTGGAAGTACGGGCAGGGAGGGCAGGAGCTCTGTCTTGTCTGTCCTCTCTGATGGGGCCCGCAGCCGGCCTGGCCAGGAAGGTTAGCCGATGCCTCCCGTGGCACCAGCCGGCCCTAAGCCCTCCTCGGCTCCTGGGGATAAGTGAAGAGACATCTCCACTTACCCAAAATGCCCAGGGCAGACCCAAGTCCTGCTCAGCAGGGTTTAGAAGTGACTCTGGACTCGGGAGGTTGTAAACCCGGAATGCCACTAGCTCTAGTCTGCTCCAAATATCCTTCCTCCTTCTTGAAGCCCGGGGCTCAGCCCTCTCAATAGTTCTGGGGTCCCCCACTAGCCTGGAGGCCGGCGAGGTGCAGTGAGGGCACAGCCCCAGCCCTAGCATCATCCCAAGACAAAGCCACGGCTCTTCCTCCTGCCCTGATTGTCACAGGGACTCAGATGGGGTGACAAAGGGGAGGTGAGGGAGCCCACGGGGCTCAGCATGGCTCCGCGCTTCCCGATGGCCTCCCGGAGCCTCCTCCGTGCTCCTCCTCATGCCCGAGGCCGGGTATGGGGGCAAGTGACCACTGCAGAGGTGGGGACTGGGTCTTCTCTTGGGCAGATCTGGTGGCCTGTTTACGAGTGTTTCCAACAGATGCACAAGTGTGCATGCACACACACACGCACAAACTCTGCATCCCTTTCCTCGCCTATCTGTCCACACTACCAACCCTGAGTTTCACTTTCTTTCCGTATAGGCTTTACGCACACATAAAGACTACCCTTCTGCTCTTCTCTGGGTTAGCAAATGGATGGTAAGAGCATGAACTTTGGAGTGAGACCTCCCATCCCAGTCCTACTGCTTCCTTAAAATCCTCTGCACCTCAATTTCTTCATCTGTAAAGTGGGGATACTAATGCTACTTGTTTCTCAGGGTTAGTGGGAGGATTTTCAGGATGACATTCGACATTTCTACAGGCTCCTTGGGGGCTGGGTCTTGACCTCACCAGGGGAAAAAGACAAGAGTTTGAAATGAATGCAGCCGCACCAAAGGTACACACACATGTGAGGACAGAGTGTGTGCACAGAGTGGGGGTTGGCCTGGGGCCTGGCGAACAGGGGCAGGTGAGCTGGTCAGGAGAGGACACTGAGAGCCAGCTCTCCCACTCACGGCCTGACTGTCGTCCTTGTGAAACACACATCTGACCACGACAGCTCCAGGCTGAAAGCAAAACCCCGGAGGGCCGGCTCCGGCCTCCTGCACTGGCCTCGTTCGCTCCATCGTCACCTGGGGCCCGGAGCGGCAGCGACACTGAATCGCGTGCTGGGCCTTGCCACCCCTGCCGTCCCTGAACGTCCCTCTTCCTACAGTCAGGCGCTCTGCCCGGGGGGGCCTCTAAACCCCATTTCTGTGCTCAGTCTGTTCTCCTGCTCCTACTTCTTTACGGCTCCCCTCGTCGGGCCGTGGGCTTTCTCAGGACAGAGACCCTTCTCATCTAGTGTTTCCTGCGAGAGGGGCTCCTGCTGTTTGCTGAGCGAAGAGGACCGAATGACTTGGTTTCCCCACGTCTGTCCTGGGGCTCCAGGTTAGGGTGTCTACACTGGGTTGTGGCTGGGGGTTGGGACAGGGGGCTCACTGGGGCCAGAGTGGTGAACATGAGACCGGCCCCAGGATGGAGGTGGGCAGGAGGCCAGCCGGAGCCCCCCCCAGGTCTGCGGGTCCTGGGACGGCAGAGAAGAGTGGGTCACCTGTCCTGACTGGGCTCACTGAGGCCATCATGGAAGGAAGGACCAGGACACAGACTGTCCCTCCTCCCTCTGGCTCTTCAGTGCAGCTTCCAGAGAGGGAAGCCCCTGCCTCTCCCGCCGGGCCTCTCTGGCCACAGCTCACTGCACCCGGGGTCCCAGCCCGAAATGACAGCGGAACGACACGGGCTGCTCCCTGACGTCTGAGGGGGTGAACTTCTCCAGGACGTTACAAAGCCCGGAAAGGAAATCGGCTTTCTGCAGAGTCTGCTTTCCTCCCCACAGCAGGAATTTCTTTGCAGCTATGGAAGGAAATGGTGATGGATGCCAAGCTTAAGAAGGGGGAAGTAAAATTTAAAACGGCCGCAAATTAACATGGTGAACTTCCGATACAGGGGTGCCTCTGGGCTCAGCTTTGGCCTTCCCTCCTCCTTGAGTGACCCTCCTCTACGCTGAAGGGGTCTCCCCAGACCTCAGGCCTCTCTGCATTCAGGTCTATCATCTGTCTGGTTGCCTGGCAGGCATCTGTCCCAGGGCAGCCTTCAGACATGAAAATCTGCCATGCCAGACACTCATTTCATCCCTTGCCCCCAGCTCTGGCCTGACACTGGTCCTTGGACCTGCCTTGCACCCCGTGACCTCACCATTCTCACGTCCTGGGGCTTGCACCTGGGAAACCTCTGCAGGGCTGGCCATGGCCCTCCCTTGACTGCCACTCTGGAATGTTGGAACTGGAAGGAAACCTGGATGTCATTGGAACCAGCCTCCTGCTTTACAGATGAGAAAACTTGAGGCCTACAAGAGAGGATGTGACTTGCCTGGGGTCGTAGGACAAGTGGCAGAGTCAGGTGTAGAACCCAGGTCTCTTAGCTGCCGGGGGGTGGTGCTCTCTCCCTTTCAGGGACTGCCTCTTAGTTCTAGCGCCCACCATTTCTGGTTAGGGCCACTGAGGCACGTCCTACAGTTCTTTCACCTTCAGGTGGACATCCCTTTCCCACTGCTCTGGATGCCCCCACAGCCTCAGACCAAGCCCAGGACCCTAGCCCAGGGGTCGGGCTTGCCCATCCACCTAACCCCAGCTCACATCCATCCCTGGGAAGGCTGTCTTCCCCTCCACACTGCTTATGATGGCCTCTGTCCCAGCTTTTCATGGCAGGCAACCCATGCCTTGTTTGGGGCATTCTAGAACATTCCTTATATTCTAGAACATTCCAGGCAACCCACCCCTTGCCTGGAATGTTCTTCCTCCTTCCTTTTTGGCCTAAGAAGCCTCCACTACTTTGGGTTCCCACCAAGTGGTGTCCTCTGTTGTGTACGAGAATTTGGCTTTACGTGTAAGGTCTCTAAAGACAGTCAAAGGGCTCCTGTGCTCCTCTTGCCCACCTCTCTAGCTCAGGGCTGGGCCATCCCTTAGTACCAACCTGCCCCTGCATCCTGCCCGCTCTGTGCTCTCCAGCTGGTCTGTAGCAGGGACCAAGGCCCTAGGATGCTGGTCACTGCCAGTATCGGAATTTGCCAAGAGTGGCAGCACAAAGACCTCCCTTGGCCCGAAGAAGCCACTGGACGTGCCCCTTTACCCCAGAGCTCATGCCCCTGACCCCTGTGCTTGGACACAGAGAACCCAAGCACTGGGGGCGGGAGACCCAAGCTGTCCATGAGACTGGAAGTCACAAAGAGCCTGCCCCTTCCTGCATGGCTGGGGCCAGCGAGGCTGGGTGGGACTTGCACGCCGGGCAGCTCAGCTCTAAGTGAAAGGACACAACAGATTGGAAAGGAGATGCCAGCCAGTGTGCCATCCTGAAACAAAACACAGTCACTCTGGGGTTAGTTGGCAAGTCCAAACACAGCATTGGGAAGCAAGCAGAGGTCCTGTCCTCCCACTCTGAGCCCAGTCCCGGCTCAGCGTCCGCCCCGGAGAGGCTGCAAGGCAAAATGAGCAGCGGCATTAATCTGCTGATGGTGAGAGAAAGAGGAGCGTTACCCTGGGCCGGCCCCCTCGGCTGCTCTCCCTCACTAAGGAGCTAGAAGGTGGCCCCTGACTTCTTTGCGAGGGTATGAAGCAGACAAATTAAAAAAAAAAAAAAAAAATCAACATAATGGAAAAAAAAAAAAAGATGCTCATGCACCATTAAAACTCATTCAGGTAGAAATAGCCGGGGCAGAGGGCGGAGGGGAAGGAGCAAAGGCTGAGAGAGACCGTGTTTAGGACACACCTGGTCTGTGCTCAGACAACGCCGGTTTAGGCTCCGTGTACAAGTATCAAGGCATGCAGCGTGAATGCGGATTTGGTTACAAGTCTCTTCTCCCCAACTCAAGCTGTGGAAAAGCGGCACCGTGGGCGCCTGGTGCTCCTCAGCAGGGGACAGCCTGGTCGATGTGCTTTCCTGGCATTAAGGTCACTATCGACAGCAGCGATGATGGTGCTTGGGCCCCTGTGCTGAACCAGTGGGGACAGTGTGCAGGGGTCCCTTAAAGTGGAGTCCGCAGTCCTCCTAATCTCAGGGAGGGCTTGTGAGCCACTGAGAACTCGGGATCCTCGGGGCAGGGCAGGGGTGTTGTCTACGGCTGGCAGAGGCCCCTGGTGACCAGCAAAGTTGCGTGGGGCGGGCTGGGGGCTGTGGCTGCTCTGGGGCTGTATGTGAGAAAGGGCACTCGGGGGTGGGGGGGGGGAGGAGAGATGGCTACTGGCTCTGTGACAGGGAGTCACGCTTCAGGAACCTGCAAGAGAGGGGAGGAGAAAAGCGACACAAAAGCGTCCTACAAAGGAACAGACCCGACCACAGCTGGAAGGAAGGCAAACCTTTGAATCAGGTCCTTGAAATACAAGCTGCAGGAAGCTAGAACATTTTGGTGGACTTCAAACTCTCTGCCTTCAACAACAATTTTCAGGTCTGTAAACGCTTTCGCTCTGCGCTGCTGGTTCAATTCCTTCAACATTTCTGCAGAACAGAGAAGACAGACAGGGCCAGGTTCCCATTAAGAGTTTTTTTTTTTTTTCTTAATTAAAAATTTTTCTTTCAAGAAGTAGAGAAATCGGAAAATACTTGATACTGTTTCTTGGCAAGACTGGCTCAACACTGACAGTCAAAAGAAGTCACAAACAATATGTGTCAACAAGAAGCAACTGGGAGGGGCTACAGAACCAAAGGAATGACAACTTTCCAAAAGCAAAAACAAAACAAAACCAAAAAAAAAAAAACCCCACAAAAAAACAAAACAAAACCAATCGAACAAACAAACAAAAAGAACCCCAAACCAAAACAATACAATACCCAAAAAATATATATATCAAACCCAGAAATTGAAAGGCTGGGGGAAAAGATTCCCATACTGACAATTGGAAACACAGAGAATACATTATCACAGACAACTGAAACTGTCGTATAACTACAGAACGAGTTCTCCAAATGCCAATGAGTGCTGATGCATTGGATGCCAAGTAAAGCATGGCATTGTGATGCAAGATGGGCTGGATATGGATCAAAGGAATAAAAACCACAGAACCTGCAAAAACAGCATCCCTTATGTTAGACACTCAAGCCATGGCACGGGGTGAGCTTTTCTCCCTCCAAGGAAGGAGAGGGTGGAATGGGGGCCTGCCAAGCACTTCCTTCCGTTGCACACTCTGGGACTGCCGGGGAAGGCGGGCAGGAAGTGGGGGCTGGGTGCACCTCCTCCCCATTTCCTTGGGTCATTCTCTCCAGACTCTCACCCTCGGCTGAGGCTTCAGCATGGGAGAGCCTGGCTTGCAGCCCCCACCAGTTCCCAGAAAGAGGCCTCCGGAGCCTTTCCCACCCTGATGCACACCTACCTTTGCCTGGTGTCTTGGCCACCTGGGGCCGGCCCAGAGAGTATCCCATGCCCGTGGGCTCCGAACCTGGGGATGTCTCCCAGACCCTCCTCAAGGCTCAGAAGGGGGAAGGAGGAGAGGCTGACAGGTACCCTGATTCGCTGATATAAACTCCCATTTGCGAAACTTAGGGCCTTCCGATGACCAATGTTCCCACTAGCCTTGCCTTGCCTGCCTGCCCCCCTGGGCTCCTTAGTTGCTGCTTGGTGGACATCGGAGGCCCAGATTCTTGGCCAGAATGACCAAGGCTGTTGTCAGGCAAGGTTATGTCCTTTGGCAGGTGAATAGGAAAGGGGTTCTGCAGAACTGAGCCCTGCTTCCAAGCCCCCCACCATCGCCCTGAGCCCTCCGGGTCGATGCTGCCCCCAGGCTGGTGTTCTGGAATCATCCTCCAGCAAGCTCTGCTCCTGCCTGTCATCTCTGTCCACATGGGCTGACATCAGCTGCCTGTCAAGACTCCCTTCTGAGACCCGCCCTGCCTCTGACAGCTGTGCGTCCTCGGACAAGCCCCTGTGCTCTCTGAGCCTCTGTCTGTATGTCAGCAGAATGAAGCTGGAGGCTCCCGCTCTATTCGCAGAGCCTGGTGAAAATCCCCGAGCTCAGGCTCAGGCATGGGCAGGGGTTTGGGGGCTTGAGGTCAGGTAGGTCCTTCTTGGCAAGGACATCCTGGGCTCTGGTTCTGCTGAAGACCAAGGCACACAGGGAGAGAGAGGTCTGAGTTGTGCGGGCAGAGCTGAATCACTGACCACACCACCAAGCCTACCTACATCAGGCCGGGCGCCTGCGGGGGTGCGTTGGGGGCGCTGGCTGGGGCCTCCAGAAAACTCCCCGCGGGTGTGTTCCGACCTGGGCAAGGGAGACCAGCAGCGCCTGAAGCACCAGGAGGGTGTGGAGGAAGCCTGTGGGGCAGACAGGGAACAAAGCAACGGTGCGGCGGCAGGTGGGGTCAGACGTCAAGAGCCTTGGAAGGGGGCTCCGGTGAGTCTTGTGGACACCGGGGAACCGTGGGATTCTGTTCAGAGGAGCAACAGGTTTGGACCCGGGTGCCAAACGAATCACTCTGGCAGCCCCCTTAGGGGTGGGACCGGGAGGAACCGGGTAGGCTGGAGGCTGGAGGCCAGGAAGGAGGTGGGGGAGGGCTGGGCCTCAGAGCCAGGCCTGGGGGAGAGCCTGAACTCTGCCTCCTATCAGCTGTGTGACCCTGGGAAAGTGTCCCTGAAGCCTCAGTTTCTCCTTTGTTGAAGTTAAATGAGCTAGCCCATGGTAAACTGTTCCGTGGGCCTCGACGATGTCATTGTCAATGGTGGTGACGGCTCCATGATCTAAGTGAGGAGGGACAAAGGCCTGAACAGCAGTGGTGACGGAGGACAGAGAAAGACAAGTACTTAGGCTGGGAAACTACGGCCCTTAGTGCTGGAAGGAACAGGGAGGCCGGCAGGTGCGAGGACCACTTCCAGGTTTCTGGGGAGATGCTGGGAAGGGAGGGGGTGCTGAGTTCAATTTGAGGTTGGGGTTCGGGCCTATGAGACGCGTTGGGGAGAGGGGCAGGAGGCAGGATGCGTCTGGGGCCTGGGCAGGAGGCGAGGCAGTGGGACCTGCAACCTAGGCCCATGGCTCGGGCAGGGACGTGACGCAGTCGGGGACCCACAGGCTCGGGCGGGTCAGGCTGAACCGCTCGCTACGCTCATAGCGAGCCAGGTGGTGATGTCAGCTTTGTGAGTGAAGTCCTGTGGGGTTTAAAGAGTTCTGGGCTGGAGTTCCAAAGACCTGGATCCTGGTTCTCGTTCCAGCTTTGCCACTAATTGGCTGCGTGACCCTGGGCAAGCTGCGCCAGCTTTAGGTTCTCAATCCCTTCGAGCACCGAGAGGCACCTGCCGGGTGCCTCCCAGCTGTCAGGCTGCAGGGAGTGATGGATGCAGCCCCACACGCCTGCTGAGTTAACCAAGCCCTGGGGGCCGGGAAAACACAGTGGTGACAAAATACCACTCCTCCTGGGCCCAAAGCATTCTGATTGTTTCTGAAAGCTCTGACTTGCAACCAAGGACCCGGCAAAGATGACATGTGCAGCCCCAGCCCTGCAGCGTGCTGCCTGCTGCCCTGGGAATCCTGGCTGGATCTAGGAGGTGCTGGGAGATCCAGGTCACCATCGAAATGCAAGCTCTTTCTACTCTCGCTTTGTGGAAATCTGGATTTAATAGCTGGGCAGGATTACTCAGTTTCGGAAAAAATTTTCAATTTATGAAAGTGCTCACCAGGGGATTCCTTTTCACAGCAGGGACCCAAGTGCATTCAAAGTTTCGATCAGGCGGTGTGTGCCTATTGCTGCCGGCTGAGCGCCCAGCTGGAGGGAGCCCGTGTTTTGGGACAGCACGACCCAGGATCCACGGGAGGAAGCCAGCACTGGCTCCAGGCACAAGCCGCCCTCCTGCCTAGCCCACTGTCTTGGCTGAGGACAACCACTTAATGTGTGAGGGGCTCGGAGGAATGTGGGGTCCTGGGGAAGCTTTCCAACCAGCCGTGCTGTGCCCAGTTTGCGGGCATCAGGGTGGAGCCTGGCAGGGGCTGGGCCTTTGGGGTAGACCCCCGTAGAACCCCAGCAGAATCTGGCTGTTTCAGGCTTGGGGAGGAGGGGGAAGTCCTGACCTCAGGGTCCTTCTTTTTTGGCTGACATCGGGGAACTGTCTTCTGGCCTCCCAGGTTTGGGGTGGGATGCCCCACCTGTGTCCACAGGACGCCTCGCCTTTGCCTGGCCACAGAGTGGCTGCCCTTTGCCCTTGGCCTTGCCCCTCAGTGGGGAACTCTCGCAGGTTCTGGTCACTGAATCCCCCCCTCTGATTCCTCTCCTCCCCACACCAAGCCCGCCTCCTTTACTGCCTAGAAATCTCTGCTGTCCATTCTCTCCTGGCCTCAGGAACAACTGGGCTCTGCCTGAGCCACTGACGTCTGGCTGTTTCCGGCCCTAAGCCACCCAGCAACCTGGCAACCCCTCCCGGATTAAATAAACCCTTCAAGCCGCAGCAGGGGGAGCAAACCTCCTCCACGCCCCGCTGAAGCCTCCCTGCACCCCGGGCATGTCCCCTCCCGGCCCTCACCCTTCTCCCTGCCCCAATCTCTCTCCCTTCCTTCTTCTTCTGTCGAATTACCATTTTGTCCTGTAATACCAGTTGAGGTATTACTGGGTCCCAAGCCTCTGCCTCCTTCCCCTCCTCCTCCCCCGGCCATTCACCCCCCTCCATGCTCCCGCAGCATCCCGTGCTCACGTCTTCAGAGCACCCTGTGCGTTGTAATTACTTATTTACATGTCTGTCTTCTGCATGTGACTGTGATTTATTTATATTTTTACGTTCAACATCTAGCACAGGGCCCGGCATATATACAGCTGGTGTGGTAGACGACAAAAATTCTTTGTCTCTCCTCCCACCAAGGGGTGAAGCTCTTTTCCCCACCCTCTGAATCTTCATTGCCCTTGAGACTTGCTTTGCCATGGAATGGGGTTGAAAGGACATTGTGTGAGTGCGAGCCACGGCCTCAAGGAAACTTGCTTGCTTCTGCTCACACTCGTGGACCCTGCCCCTACTACCATATGAACAAGCCCAGGTGACTCTTTTGGAGGATAATAGGCCACGTGGAGCAGAGATGAGTCATTCACACTGGCCAGCCCCCACAATATCAGCTAAGCCTGACCTAGAACAGCTGAGCCCAGCCCTGAGGGCAGATGAGAATCATAATCCAGATCAGTGGTGGTTACTTAAGCCACTAAATCTTGGAATTTTTTTGTTACGCAGCAAGAGCTAACTGATACAGAAAGCATGAGTAAATGATAGGGCTCAAGTGCTTGTGAAACTTCCCCTCCATCAGGGTCTCCTTCACAGGTAGTGTTTAAGCTAATTCTTTTCTTTTTTTTTTTAATTGCAATAAAATTTACCATCATAACTGGTTTTAGGCGTATGGTCCGGTAGTGTTAAGCACATTTACAGCATTGTGTGGTCAGTCCCTGGAATACTTCATCTTATAAAACTGCAACTCCGTTCCCATCAAACAGTGGCTTCCCATCCCCTCCTCCCCAGCTCTTGGCCATGACCCTTCTACTTTCCGTCTCTATGAATCTGACCGCTCTGGGTACCTTGTGCATGTGGAATCATGCAGTATTTGTCTTCTTGGGGCAAGCTTACTTAACTTACTATAACACCCTCAAGGTTCATCCGTATTGGAACATGGGTCAGAAATCCCTCCGCTTCTAAAGCTTGATGCAATTCTTTTATATGGATGCATCACAGTTCGTTTGCCTGTTCATTTGTGAGTGGACGCCCAGCTTGCTTCCAGCTTTGGGCAACTTTGAACCGTGCTGCCGTGAGGCCCAATTCTTGACACTCAGTGGCGGACGTCTCTAACTGTGTCGGCTCAGCCCCCGCTGTGAGTGGTGGGGTAGCCTGGCTCTGTGGACCCAGCACCAAGTGGCTTCGGAGAGAAAAAGGACACGGGGGAGGGTCGGCCTGGACCTGGATGCTTTGTTTAGAGCAGAGGGAGGCCACAAACAGAACCAAGCCTGGAAATGACATCGCAGCCCAGCTTCTGAATATTTTTCATGAAACGACACGAGTTATTTGTCAGAGACTAATGGGCTCATTCCAGCTGGACTAGAAGGGCTGTCTGAGTTGGTAATAAAGAGGAAGAGATGTCAAATATTAAAAGGCAACGCATTTCAGTGGCTTTGCAGCAGAGAAGTCCATTAAATCAGAGCCCCGAGAAAGGTTGTACAGCCGAATAATTTTTTCCAGAGCTCAAGAAAGAACCCAGCTAGGTGACAAATGCTCCTGATTCCAGTGGTATTTATGACACATATTTGATAAAGGACTTGAAAAAATTATAAACTCAGAGCAGTTGTGAAATATAGTGAGAAAGCCCAGCAACGACTGTGTCACGCCTGCCCAGAGGATAATTCATCCAGGAGTGGAGGAGCCCGGTGTGTGCAGACACTGTGGGGACAAATGGCGACTTTGCACCAAGAGAGCTGCTGTGGCTGGGTCAGGCCATAGACAGTCAGGGACAGGCTCCAAAGCTGAATGTCGCCCTTCTTCCTCCCCTGCCTGCGACTGATCTGATAGACACATCCCTCTTTTCCAAAGAACAGCTCAGAATCGACCTGGAGTGCCAGCTGGGCCCTTTCTTCTAGGTGAGGCAGGATAAAACCTGTGGACCGCGTGCCCAGCCTGAGTTGGAGGGATGGTCCTCTATTGGGAAGTCATTCCTGCCCCAGCCCAGGGCCTGACAGCCTCACACAGGCAAGCCCTCCCTGGAAATGTGTCCTTCTAGAGAAAGGAAGCGTGAAAGACTCAGATGTATTGCCTTACTTAGAGTTTTAGTGAGGAGACCTTCTGGTTGTCCTGTTGCCCAAATGGAAATTCCTACCATTTATCGGAAAGGGAAAAAGCCCTAAGGACAGTCACCACCGCTCACTAGCCTGCCTTTTCCAAGTTGTCTAATGCTGAGTGACAAGACCTATTTCTCAGGCAGTAAAATTTGGCACGGAAGGGCCTTTCTGTCCCTATAGCCCCTACCCCAGGGCTACACACTAGGGCATGCTTGATGTGCATTTGCTGGGCAGAACTGAGGGTTACCTTCCAGTGAGAACATTCTCAGGCCCTCCAAGATGATACAAAAGTCATGAAAATTTTTTTCCTTAAAATTTTTTAAAATCGGGGCGCCTGGGTGGCTCAGTGGGTTAAAGCCTCTGCCTTCGGCTCAGGTCATGATCCCAGGGTCCTGGGATCGAGCCCTGCATTGGGCTCTTTGCTCAGCAGGGAGCCTGCTTCCCCACCCCCCACCCCCCGCCTGCCTCTCTGCCTACCTGTGATCTCTGTCTGTCAAACAAATAAATAAAATCTTAAAAAACAAACAAAAAAATCTAAAATTTTTTTAAAAAATCCTCATAAAACTGTAGAGGTAGGGGCAGACTACTGGCTGGGCAGGGAAGGCCAGTGGGCAAACCCTGCAGCTGCGGTCAGAGGGATTGACCATAGCTAGGTGGACACTGGCTGCTGTTAGTCCTTCCTGCTCCCAGAAAAGTTGCCTCCACCTGGCTCTTTCCCCTGCTTTGAGGATGAAGACTGAGGGTTGAGATGCACACTCTGAACAAGAGAGGATGAAAATGTCATGGAGGTCAGGGCTAGGAGACCTGGTGGCGAGTCTGGGGTGAGTCTAGGAGAGGTAGCAGTATGCAGACAGCATGCAGGAGCTGGGAATGCAGGCTGACATGCCACAGCCAAGGTGGGGGGATATGCAGCGAATTAAGCATCCTGGAAAGTCAGGTCAGGACACTGAAGAGCTCTGTGGGGATCAGATGCCAGAATGTGGGGTCTGCAAGTGCAAGGGAGGCCATAGAGATGGACTGGGAGCCCCTAGGAGGTCAGGGGTCTGGAGGGAAGATGACCAGACAATCTCTCTTTGAGGCAGGAGACAGCTCCTGGGGCTAGAACTTGGCGCTGGGGAGGTGGGTACCCTGAGGGGCCTTGGTCCTCAGGACCAGGGGAGGATGAGACTCGTGTTTGGCCCCAGGGAGAGAGCTGAATCTGTTGTCTGGGGTGGGGATGGGGAGCTCGCCTCTCCCCCTGGGCCTCTGTGAAACTGTCTTGTGCCTCTAGCATGTTTAGAGACACTGCTTCTCTTCCACTGGAGGGTAGATTTGTGGAAGGTAGGCAGTGGTTCTCAGCTAGAGGGACTAGAGAGTCCAGAGGCCAGGCCATAGTCGAGCCATGTGAGAGAACCAATGTCAGCACCTTGGAGAGCTCTAAGTACCCAGGGGTCAGGGCAGAGCGTGGACAGGGCTCTAGAAAGGTTGAGGGTACTAAGTCCACAGCTGAGTAAGGCTGAAGTATGGACAGCCCCTTTCGGAGGCAGACTGGAAGTTTCAGATGCCTTCTGTCTGTCTGATCCATTAAACAGGTGGGCTGGGCTTGGGGGTGTGCTGGGGGTCCATTTGCAGACCCAAGGAGCTTCTGATTTCCCAGGAAACACACCAAATGACTGTGGTGCCAAGTGAGGGGAGTTTTGTGGGGCAAGCGCTGGGTAGAGGAGGCTCACAGAAGGGACTGCTGGCTGGGTTGGTTGAGCAGAGGGAGGCTTGGGTGGGGAGACAGTGAAGAAAACACTGGAAAGATGTGTAGCAACTCACCAGGTGGGCTGGAGGGGCCAGGTGTGAACCATATGCATATGTGCGTACGTGTGTGTGTGTGTGTGTGTTGGGAGTGTGTAGTGTATGGAAGCATGTGGGCATGACCATATGGTGTGTGTGAACATGTGGTTGTGTATGAGCCTGTGTGTACATGTGCAAGCATATGTGTGTGTGTGTGTGTGCGTGTGCGTGTGCGTGTGTGTGTGGTAAAAGACGCAGGCCCATATTACACTATGAAAGAAAACAAACCCAGTACGGTCTTAACCCACGGGAAACTGGGGGCCATTGGTGGATTTTATGAGATAGGGTGAGAGAGTCAAGTTTGTCTCTTCCACTCAAAAAATCGGCTCAGAATCAACCATCAATGGCTCACCCCCATGTACCCCACACTCTGCCCCCATCCCTGGCCTTCCACACCATCGGATACTTCCTTTCTGCTATTCCAACCCATTCTGATGCCCTGAATCCTCTGAATTTCCAGGTACGGGGCACTGGGCCCAGAGCTGGGGTCAGGGTGGGAGCTGCGGAGGAGGGAGCAGTAGTCCCAGGGGAAGGGGACAACAACTTACGTCAGTGGGGTCAGTGGTGGTGCTGATGGCCTTCTGGGGAGGGAGAGATGAGGGGTCTGGGGAGGGAGGGTTGGAGTGGGATGACCAGGAAGTGCAGGGGGTGTCACGGCTGGAGAACCAAATGCACATAACAAGACATATTCTTAATTTACTGGTTCATAGCCTAATACACATTTACTGAGGGCCTACTATGTGTCAGGACCTGGACTATGAATACGAAACCAGTTTCCATCCTCAAGGCGCTCACAGTCAGATGGGGGAGGTAGATGCTGCCTCGGACTAAGGTCAGTTGGATTTCTTGGCACTGGAACCCCCTTCTATGGGGAGCATTCCAAGGTGGGCAGGAAACTGGGCCCTGTGGAGTGAGTCTGGTGGGGGCAACCTCCTGGCAGCTGGCATGTTGCCACAAGACCTGGGCTCAGCTGATCCCAGGATGTCCTGGGGGGACTCAGAGCCAGCCAGTGATGACCACAGTGCTTGTGGTGAACCAGCCCAGCTGGCAGCTCAGGGGTGCTGGAACAACCCCGGGGGGGGTGTGCGGTGGGGGTGGGGGACGGTGCCGGTGGGTACTGACCCTGACATGGATCTGCCTATGCTGCCCCAATCCCCAGCCTCAGATCAGTTCCTGCTCTCCTGAACTCTCAGAGCGGCAGTCTGTGGTTCGTGTCACGTGACCCGAGTGGCACCAACATGGACACATGTGTTACACTGTCATACACAGGCTGATAAACACCCTTTGCAGCAGAGCCCGCCTGGGCCACTGGGGGAGCACAGGGAGCAAGTGGAGGAGGGAAGGCCCTCGGGGGTGGGGGACTTGGCTGTGTCTTGGGAGGGGGGTGGGGCTTGTTAATGGTGGACAGGAGGGCATTTTGGTTAGCAGTCTGCCTGTGCAAAGGCCCACGTCGCACATCAGCACACAGGCCACGTGAGCAGTGGGCAGCAGAATAGGGCGGCTGGAGTGCCCACAAAGGTCCCTGTGACCGACTTGTGTTAGGAACTGTAGAGTGTGGGCCTGGGAGGAAAACTGAGAAAAGTCACCCATGTCACCTGGGGTATAGAAGGGTGGGGTGGGGGGAGGGCACATATCTGGAGAAAGCTAGACCCTGTCCCTAGGGGCTGCTGCTGATTGGGGGGTGGGCGGTGAGGATGAGGTCCGGCCTTTTGCATGGAAAACAGTGGAAGGGGCTCTGAGCTCTGATGGGGAAGCAGAACCCCAGGGCTTCGAGAGCCCATGCACGGCTGGGGCCGAGGGAAGGATTTTCTGAGCGCTGTCCCCCTCTTCAGCCCACCTCCCTGCTGGGCCTGGGACATGGCATCCAGGAACCAGGTGCTGGCTGCTGCCTCTCTTCCCTTCAGCATCGTACATGTGCCTCTCAAACTGATGGGTCCCCACGCTTTGCCTCGTGGGCTGTGAGTACAGAGGCCTCTCTACGAGGAGCAGCCACCAGCCTGTGGTCTATCCTTGGCTGTTACCATTTTGTAGCTTTCTATTTTACTACTCACTATTTTAGGGGCAAGACGTCAGATTTCCAAATACGTATGAGGATCTGTAGCTGGCCCCTGCCAGAGAACAGAATAAAGCTGTGTGCTGCATGGAGCAGTGCCGAATGTGCCCCCAGATAGGGATAAACTCTAGACGTCTTCGCCCGGAAGACAGAGCTCAGTGAAGGCAGCTGGGGGACTGTTGCCACCACACCCTGGAACCCAGCCCAGCCCCCCAGGTGGAGAGGATGGGGTCTAGGTGCAGAGCCTGAAAATTCGTCATCCCGAGGCTCTGCTTTCATCATCCGGGGTGAAAGTGGAGAGTGTTTGCTACCCTCATTTCCTGGACAGCGGGCAGCGGGGGGCGGGGGGCAGAGGAGGCCCAGAGGGAGCCCTGCTTCCCTGCCTCACTGCTCTGGATTCCCAGAGGGGCTGGCTCTTCACCCTCGACTAGCCAAAAGGACCACCCCATCCTCTTTCCATCCAGAGGTCCTGGCCGACCTGCCTTCCTCCTGGGTTCCTGCGGAGCCTGGGCGAGACAGCTGTGTGTGTGGGTAGCAAGGGGGCTGGCTGGGGAAGAGGTCGAGTGAGGGACCCCAGAGCTTCTTCACCCATCATTCCAGACCCAGGGAAATAGAAGAACAACAAGGACCCAGAGGAAATGATATCTCAAATAAAGGGCGAGAATCCCAACAACCAGACACGATCTCAAAGCCTCAATTCTCATGAGCGATGTTCCACAGAACCTTGCTTTGTTGCAAGCGTCCTGAAGACTTAACCCCTAAAGGTCCAGCCAGAGAGGACGTTCGTAAAGTCAGCCACCTGCCCCAGGAAGGGAGAGGATGGCACAGAGAAGGGGTGGCGGGAGGTGCTGGAGAGGAGAAGACAGGGCGGGGGGGGAGGGCAGGCAGGAGAGAGATACAAGAAGTGGGGGAGACATGGCCCTCCCCGACCTGCTTTAGCAAAAGCCAGTGTTTCCCGAGACTCCGGAGAGTGCAGTCCCAGCAAATAAATCAATAGTTTTAAAGGATTTGCAAGAATTAGTGAACCAGAGCTGGGAGCACGATCAGTTCAGTTACCCGGGTAAAGAGGGAAATGAAACGGAAAGCCCAGATGCCAGAGGCTAATGGCAACTCTGAACACTTTGAATCACATCACAGGAGAAGAGAATTCATGGGCAGAGAGGCCCTGGGGTAAGGATGCAGGGGAGGAGCACGTGAGCGCCTGTGTGTGTGTGTGTGTGCAGGGGATGGGGACCCCACTTGTGTCTTCCGGTATGTCTGGGAAGGGGTGTCTCTCCATGGCTGTTTGCCCGTGAATGTCCATCTGGGTCCAGTCCTCCTGCCGGGCCTGGCCAGGGTCAGGTCTGGGGCAGCACCTTGCCTCTTGTCATTTCAGGGGAGACGAAAGCCTGGGATCATTTCATTTTTTTCATACTGCTAATGGTCTTGAATGATCATGCAAGCAATCACCATGATCATTTTAGGAAAATTAGCAAAAAAGAAGAAAGTGCCATCTGTTCTCCAGGTGACCAGGTGTCAGCTTCAGGCCCTGGCGCAGAGTCAGAGGGTCAGGCCTGCCTGAAAGCCAGCCCAGGAGTCACAACTGCGGAGAAACCCTGGCCGCCAGGGAGGAGCCAGCCCTGGGTCCATGGCTGGTCTCCCTGTCATACCGGCTGGCAGGGTCCTTGTGAAGGAGGCATTACCTAGGCTTGGTCCCAGGAGGTGCCTGGAAGTGTCAACAGGTTGCCTCTTCTGACATCCCTCCTTCCTGTCTCCTGTCTGCCAGCTCAGGCCTCTCCCCTGCTCATCCTCCTCGCCTAGGTCTGTGATCCTTGCCTGGGAATGCTGTCTCCAGTTAGACGGGACCTCTGCCGTGATGGAGAAGCTGCCTTTCATTCTCCCAACTCCCAGAGCCTCACACCGTCTCTGGGGCCCACGGAACTCGTCCTGGGGCAGCCCAAAGGTACTGCTAGGTAGGTCTGCCATGCTCTGTGATGGCACAGAGTCTGAAGGAGACTACCCCCCGCCCCCACCAGCTCCAGCCTCCAGCTCCAGGCCCAGGGGTGGGCAATGCTGAACCTGACCTGGGAGCTGCCCCTGCCACCTGTGGGCTGTAGCTCTCCTGCCCAGCTCTGTCTTGTTGATAATGGTGTCCACCCAGTACCATAGCTCCTTTTAGGAACAGAAGCCATCTCCAGGCTCCCTGAAGCTTCTAGTACTCCACGGTGGTGGCCCATGCTGGCTCGCATCTGGGGTGGGTCTGAAACCTCTGGTCAGTGGAGGTGAGGGTCTCACTGGAATGAGAGGGTCTGGGTGGGTACAGCCCTGGCCTCAGGAAGCTGCATCCGGGGCCTGGGGCAGGCGGGGGGAAGACTTTCTCCAGCACAGCTCACCTAGGGCTAGGAAAGGTCTGCGCTGCAAACCGTAGGGCTCCCCGAGGCCCCAGGAATGACCCCATGTGTTTCAGCAAAGGAGGATCAAGGGTAGGAGTGGGCTGGGCCACCCTGACTGCCACCAGAAGCTGCTCTCTCTGCTCCCATCTGCCTCCGGAAGGTTCTGAAGCCGACACTTCCCTCCTTGCTCACCTCTGCAGGCCAAGGTCCAGCTGTGCCTGTCTCCTGTTAGCAAGACCTGTGTCATCCACCGTGAGCAGCGTCTGTTCATGTGGTACGTCTGCATGGCAGTGGGGGACACGGCCTCCCGCTCCCCTGATAGGCGCCGGGGAGGGGAACGTAACAGACTTTGATCATTGCTTACAAGAGCTCTCGGATGCAGAGCCTGGATCTGGCTGGTCTCTGTACCCCAGCACTTGGCACAGAGTCTGGCCCGGAGCAGGTTTCAGGTAGAGATTTGAGTGAATGACGGGGGGAATGAATGAAGAGTTGCTGGACTGGACAAGGTGTGGTGGAAGAGGAGACACTGAGCTGGGTCTTGAATGGGAAGCAAAGGCCCAGAAGCAGGGACCAGGTGGGACAGGTGGCTGGGTGGAGAGACGGCAGCAAGCAGGGAGAGCGAGAAGCTGCAGAGCGGCAGAACCCGGGGAACAGCCACACGGAAGGACGGAAGGACGTGAGGCATTTCCCGGCCTCCAGAATTTTCTTTGCCCAGGCAGCACCCGTCAGGGAGGGAAAAAGCTTGCAAGCCCAGGGCTCGGCTCTCTCCCAGCCTGGGGTGAGGAAGGGAAGGAGGTGGGTGGGGACAGGCGGGCTTGCTCAGAACACAGGGCCTCCTTCTCCTAAGCTCTCACTTCCCAGGCATTTGGAAGTCATCTGGAAGGACAAAGAACCAAGGGCCTCGGACAGAACGGCCCCTGGGCCCCACCTGCAGCACTGAGGTCTCCTAGGGGCTGACTGAAGCTCCAAGTAGAGTTCAGGGCGCCCCAGGGGCCAGGCCAGGAGGGGCAGTGGCTGTCCAGATGTTCTAGCAGGCATGGGAGGACACGGTGTGGGGACGGCAAGGAACAAGGGCATGGTGACCTTTTGCTGAGAGCCCGTGGTGTGCTGGCAAGGCCCTGGCACGTCACCCACCTTGCTGTGCTGAAGCTGTGAGTGTCCAGGACATACGGGGTGGTGGGGAGGGGGTGAGGTGACGTGCCCCGTGTCTCCAGCTGGAGGCTCAGGCCGTTTCGATCTGACATGGGCCTGGCCCTATCTAAGGCATCAGGTCTCAACCTGTCTCTTCCACCCAAGTATTCACAGAAATCCTTAGCACCTGGGCCCCACCCCCAGATTTGTGTCCAATTGTATGGGGGACAATCTGGGCTCCAGGATTTCTAAAAGCTTCCTAGAAGATGTTGATGTGTAGCAAAGTTTGAGAATCTCTGGTCTCATGCCCCAGCGCTGTTCTTGTTTTTTTTTTTTTTTTTTTTTTTTTTTGCTTTTTTGTTCTCATTCCTAAAGTGTCCAGATCTGTGCTCAGAGCTCAAATAAATTTACTGAAAAAAAAATAAAATAAAATTAAGGAACAACAGCTCAAAGAGCCAGCAATTTATGCAAATGAATGCAAATAAATACACGCTCCATACATATGTTTATGCAAATAGTCTTGTGGTCCTTGCAAATCACTCACCCGCCTGCAAGCAGCTGTCTACGATTTCTTGGTGAGAGCCCTGGGCAGGGTGCCCGGGTTAATGACAGGTGATATCACGACCTCCCAGAACAGACATCTCTATTAGCAAGCTCATCCCAAAAGTCCTCCGGGGAGCTGCTCACGGAGCCCAGCTCTGTGCACCAAAACCCCCTTGCCTCTGCACTCAGGCCTCGGGACTCACTCAAGCCCACAGGCCAGGGAGGGACCAGGAGCGGCTGCCCAGTGGGCTCTTCAAGGCCATCAGGCCTGGAGGCAAAGAGAATGAGGGCCTGGCAACGGGCAGGTGCCAAGAGGACAGTTCTGACCCCCAAGGGCCTCGCTGGGCTGCCTTTTGTTCTGGGTCAGTCCGGGTAGGCCAGCATGTGGCTGGGCACTCAACCCCACTCAGACAGGTTGTCCCATGTGTGCTTTTGGCCTGACCACGTCCTATGGCTCACTTATATAAACCCAGTGGGAGATACGGAACCTCAGAAGAAAACCTGCCTAATCAAAATGAGATTGGCACGAACACCCACACTCCCCCAACATGGTCACTGTGGCCCCAGCACTAGTTCGCAACGTCTTTTCCCAGGCCCCGGGGAACACCCATGGCCTGCGTAACTTTGGGACACCCTTGCCTCATTGCCTCAAGGATGAGCCAGTCCTGCAACCCTCTGGCCCCTGACTCTGTTCCCTGAGAAGGACCAAGAGGAACTGAAACCTCACTGCTTCCCTTCCGCAGGCTCAGCACTCCCCCGGGTGTCCTCCTGGGCTGGGCACACACTCCCAGTGGGTGGAGGGAGTTCCTCAAGGGGGGCTGGGAGAGGACTGAAGATCCACCTCAGAACCAGGGCCCTGGCTTTCGGGATCCTAGCTCAGCCTGCTGTGGACAGCCCTGAGGTCACACTCAGTTCCTTATTTCTCTGGTTGCCGCATCCAGGAGATGGAGGCCATATCATTTGGGAGGCTCTGGGGAGCCAGAGTGTGAGCTCTGTGAGGGAAGAGATTTAGTTAAGCATGGCAGGTCGGGGCTCACGGCATTTTTGTTGGCTGACTGAATGAACAAGCATTTCCTCCACAACACACGCAGCCCTCTCTTCCCCCGTTGTCCCTATCACTCCATGTACAATGTGGGGTGGGGGAGGCGTGGCCCATCCCCATGAGGGAGCTCCCTTTTGGGATGGCAGCCGTAGACAGTGTCCCCTATGCACAGCCCATGCGGGGAAATGCCTCCCTCGTTGAAAGGCCAGTTCCCTTGAGCACAGCTCTCACTCTGGGGGGAGCCGGTGGCAGAGAGATGGCAGAGGGGAAGCAATCCTTTCAGGTTGTGAAGGAAACCCAATGTCTACTGTTACAGGCGGGTGCCGGGGGTCAGATGGGGGGATGACTCTGTCTCAACGACGACCTCTTACAGCAACCAAAAGTCTCTGAGCTCGGGCGCCTGGGTAGCTCAACTGGTTGGGCGACTGCCTTTGGCTCAGGTCATGATCCTGGAGTCTGGCGTCGGGCTCCCTGCTTAGGGGGAAGACTGCTTCTCCTTCTGACCCTCCCCCCTTCTCATGCTCTCTCTCTCTCTCCCATTCTCTCTCAGATGAATAAATAAAATCTTAAAAAATAAAAGGTATCTGTGCTCCTGGGGACAACCCACCCACCCAGGCCCTAACGAGCCCTGGAATCCGGTCTAGTGGAGTGAAGTCCACCATATTGTACTGGGGTACATGGCTTGGCCTCACTGGCCACCCACCCTCCACTCAGTGCCCTCAGGGGTCATTCTTAGTTTTTGTCAGTCCAATTTTCCAAAAGGAAAAAGAGCTTTCCCCCTCAGAAACATCTCTAGAGTACCAGCTGGCTCTGGCTCAGACACCATCATCCCCAGAGTTGCCGCCCAGGCTGGTGACAGAGGACCGGCCCCTGGCAAGCACTATCTCCCTGTCGCCTGCTTCACTCCTGCTGGCTTGAATTGCACTTCTAGAGGGTGATTTTATTCTTTAATTATTTCAGGCTGACCCTTCACCTCCTCAGCTTTTCCGGGATGTTTGGGAGATTCCTTGTGGCTCCAGTCCCTCAGCGGCTTACGTGATAAGGGGTGAAGGAGATAAAGGCTATAAAGGCTTCTCCTTTGGAGGAAAGGAGAGTGATGAGCCCTGGAGCCTCCATGGCTGGTTGGCTGTGGGCCTGGTCACTGAGTCTGGGTCTGCTCCTTGTCAGGTTGTTGTCTGGAGGGACCAGCCTTTGCCCACATGCTGACCCTGGGGGAGGCCAGCCATGGGCATTCAGAGACTTCCCTCCTCTTAGCTGAAAACTGGCTGGAAAGGTCAGAGGTGAACGGAAGGTACACGGAATAAATTTCTGTGGTCAGTGGGATCCACCAGGCTGACAGAGAGCTAAACCAACATTGTCAGGAAACAGCCCTATCCCTCTCCTGGCTGGGGGTAGAGACCTACTGCCAGACCAACTCACAACCGGGTAGACCCAGGGCTGGTCACCCAGAGTCCAGATTTGAGAGCCTAGAACCAATCCTAGAGCCCAAAACAAACCCAGAATTTACACCTAGAGCCCAGAGCTTAACATTTAGAACCTAAAGCCCTAGACGCAGCCCCATGTTTGACACAAAAGCTAGATTCCTGATTTAAAAACCTGGCGCTCAGACAACTGGACCGAGTCCTGAGAACGCTCCCAGCCCCGGTGTGCTAGAAAGTTCCCTTTGCTGCTTCCAGCCCTCTGACTGGCACCTGACAGTGTGTGGAGTATTAATTATGGTCAGAGCTTTTCAACATGCAATAAAAAGCCTTTTAAACCATTCCGATGGGAGGTGATTAACTCTATTAAGTGGCATTATGGATCTTCCTATCTGTTGCTTTCATAAACATAGTTGTAGGCGGAATGTTTTATTAAGGGCATAAAAATGTCCCACATTACAATGCATAAGCACATATTGATGTGATATTTCTTTACTGTGCTGCACGCCCTGGTCCCCAACCACTCCGAAAAGAAACTACATGTCTTAATAATTTATGCTCCAAGTTTTAACCAGGATTATCAATGGCAGCTTTTGAGCTTTCTCTCTTGGCAACACAATAGATCATAGTAAAAATGCACCGACAAGCGATGTGTCCGTTTGATTTTTTCCACCTGAATCAGCAGCCCAAACTCCAGACACAGCAGTTTAGGGCAAGCAGCACGCTGAAGAATTTAAGTCTAAGCATTTAATCTGTTCTTTCCATAAATTTCTGCTGCTTGTGCTTTATAATGATTCTACCAGAGGAAGTTTATTTATATCGCAGATTTTCAACATCAGCACATTGAGAACACAAGGGCGATCGCTCAGTCAATAGCTTACAGCCATGTATAATATCACTCCGGAAATCAAAAGCCCATTTGAAGAAAAGAAGGCTCAGATTAAAGTCACTTTAAGACATCAATAACTCGGAACTGGCTGCAGAGAAGTTATAAATATCCAACCTGCGCATATGCAAATAGGCGTTCGCAGACGCGCCACCGCCGCCGAGCGCCCGGGAACCCCGGCGGTCCCTCCCCTCCCCGCGGCACGTGCTGCGGCGCGGGGGGCGGGCCCTACACGTCACTGGGGGCGGGGCCTCCCCTCTCCGGCCCCGAGCCCCTGCTGGCGCCGGCATTCAGCCGCAGCACTGAGCTGCCACCCACCGGGTCTGGGGCTCCAGCTGAGCTGAGCCTGAAGACCCGCGCGGCTTAGGAACCCAGTCTGAAAACCCAAAGCACTGAAGAGACTGGCGCCTTTCTGCGTTGCTTACCACGTGCCAGGTGCTGGGGCAGGGGGCACTTCAATTACATCCGCCGCCCTCAACCATCTTTCTGATCCCATACCTGTCATAGCTGCCCACCCCTCCCCCCAACTTCCTCTGCCGGGAGAGTGGGGGTGGAGGGGTTGGAGGAGGAAGCACTGGCACTTTGTAAAGCATGCACCCTGCATCCCCCTCTGATACCCACCGATTACATTATCTCCTTTATCCCCATGGTAACCCTAGGACAGATGGTCCCCATTTTACAGATGACGAAAGTGAGGCTCAGGGAGAGTAACTTGTCCCTGGCCCAAGAATGGCAGAAGCAAGGTTTGAATCAAGCTCTGCTTAATCCCAAACCCCGCTTTTATAGTTTTAAAACACTATATTTTGCTGCTTCCTGCTTGCCCTAGCTGCCTTCCTGCAGGGCAGGCCCAGGGGCCTAGGAAGTTATAGGTCACTTGGGAAGGTGATGCCCAGGGTCCAAGGAGCATCCTAAAAGGTCACGATGCAGATAAAGCAAGGGGATGCCGGTGGTTGGGGCTGGGTAGAACTGGCTCAGAAGGCAAGCCGGAGGGCTGGCTGGTATGGCCAGCTGGGTGAGATCCCTGGGACGGGCCCCAGAATGGGTGGAAGGAGTCACAGCAAAGCCCAGGGTCTGGAGCTAGCTTGGGGCCAGGGCTCTGGTCTTGAGGTGGTGAGGGAGACCTCAGGCCTTCAGGAAGGAAAGGCAGGCAGGATGAACCCACTGGGAGGGGCTCTGACCTAAAGTGGGGGCTGGTGAGCTCAATGGCCACAGACTAGCAATTGTACTATCCTGGGCAACCGTAGAAATTGCCAGAGCCTCCAGTGGCCAAGAGCTTATATGGCCAAAGCTCCGGACATCACAACAACTCCTCAGAAGAAAGGGGAACCCTGCTTATTGCCCAGGAGCATGATGTGGCCCTGCAAAGCCCAGGGATCCATCAAAAAGGGGGTTACCTATGGTCAATGGACAACAACAAGATAGATAATAAGGTTAAACCCTGCAAAAGTGTCTGGACAAGAGAGACTGTGCCAAAGGGCTGACCGTTTGAATGAACTTCCACAAAATCACAGAAGCTGATGACTGAAAGAAGACACACATCCCATCTTCAGGATGGCTTTTGTCTAAAAATGCCCTAACTCAGTAGCCGCCTCTGTCCTTGCTCAAGTTGTCCCGTCTCCTTGGACTCCCACACTCCCTGCTCTGTGCTCACAACACTGTGGGGTTTACACTTCAGTACCGTGGGCAGAACTGAGCGCTTAGAGCTATAGTCCTCCCTTCATTCATTTATCCACACACACCTTCAGCCAATATTTACTGAGCACCTACTATGTGCAAGGCACCATGGGACACATTGATGAACAAAGGATCAAAAGCCCTGCCCTGTGGGGCACTGGTTCTGGAGGACGTTTGGTGACTTGTCTGTCTCCTCTTTGTCAAGGGCAGGCATGGTTTAGCTGGCTCATGAGGTTTGGTCAGTCACGCATTTCACTGCACCAGGTCCCAAAGCTCCCAGCGAATGGCTGTTCAGAGCCTCAGGCCTCATGACTCATCATCTTTCTTCCCTTCTTCCTAGTGCACCTGGGCGTTGCTCATATTTTTTTGGGTTCCTTCCCAGGACAAGGGTCAGTGGTGGGATTTTTTTCTTCCTGATGGGTAAGGCCAGGTCCTTTCAGGTCAGTGACCTCATCCTGGAAGGGGGATTACACACTCCCATTCCCACTCTCTGCCCCGGTGCTAGGAGGGCTCCAAGCCAAGCCCCAACCATAGCTTAGGAGGGTGCGGAGCCGACCCTGTGATGAAGGCGGAAGGAGGCTGTGCACGTGTGTGCCGGGTGCTGCCTGTTTGGCTGGAACGTAGCTGGAGGAGGGTACAGGAGGGTCTCCTGGATGAAGGGAATGTTCAAAGCTTGGGCTTGTCTCCTTACTGACTGGGGCAGAGACTCCCTGAACACCTGAGCCATCCCCAGCTGCTTCCTGTCCCCAGGGGAGGAGCTGGATTCCCATGGGCTGGGGCCTGGGAGGACAGTTACCTGAGCCCCCCCCCGCCCCCATGTTTTTGGCTGTGAGAACTGGCTCTTCTTAGGGTGGAATGTTGCACTTTCCTGGAACTCTCTGATGGCCACATGCATAACGGCTTCCTGTAGTTCCTCAGGAGGGCCCTCTGGTTACCTGCAGCAGCCACAGGGGCCTGTGGGATGGCCCTGGAGAACCCGGATTAGGTCACCCTTCACTTTACTCAAGAGGGAGTCATGTCAGCCCTAGGCCGCCGCTTGAGCCTGGGGGGTCTGGGAAGGTTTTCCGGAGGAGGAACAAGACTAAAGGTAGGTCTGAATAGGGGTGGGCCTCCTGAGCCACGAGCAGAAGCTGAAGTGAGTGTGTTGTTGGGCTGAGGCCCTGAGGGCCCAGGCCTGTGGGGCTGAGGGGTGGGCGAGGCTGGAGGGGTCAGCAGCCTGGAGTGAGTGACAGGTAAGGGAGCTTCATGAGAAATGGGGACCACTGAAGGATGTTGACTAAGGGCGGGCCTGGTCACGTGGTGCTTTAGAAAATCTACTCTGACGGCAGAGTGGAGAGTGCCTGTGGGGGGAGGGGGGCCTGGAGGCAGGAGGAGCCGAGGAGGGAGTCCTGAGGGGCTGAGCTGAGGGTCAATGGCAGAACTGAGATCACACAGAGGCTGACCAGGTGGGAAGGAGGGCCTGGCTGAGGGAGGGCACGCGAGGGCCCTGGAAGCCAGTCTGGTGGGCTGAGCTTGAAAGGCCCTGGTGGAGGTGAGCCAACAGGCCCCAAGTCCTTGTTGGGGTGTGGGGCTCCCCAGCCATGGGTCCAGATTGGGTCCATGTGAGGGCATCTCCTTGGGTCTGACTGCAGGGCAACCTGCAGCAGCTTCTGGGGGGACCGAGGGCCCCTGAACTCTGACCCTCTGCATCTGGCTCCTCATTTTATAAACACGTAGAGATTCAGTGCGAGGGGGAGGGCAGGAGAGGGGCTGAACTGGGCTGGGAGCCAGGCCCTTTCTGTGCCCTTGTGGCAAACAGGGCACCCTCAGGGCCGGTCCCAGAACTAGAAACTGATGCTATTACAGTGCATACATGGTGCAGGACAAGGCCCTGGGGCCAGATGGCCCAGTGTCCACCCCGACTGTGTCCCTGACTAGCTGGATAAACACGGGAAGTTTCCTTCATGCTTTTGAGCCCAAGTTTCTCATCTGTAGAATGGGGCCTGTGAGCGTAGCTGCCGTGAGGATTACACAGTGTGTGTGAGGCTTCGATGAGAGTCTGGAATGCAGTACCCTCAAGAAGCCACTTTCCAGCTCAAACTGCACACTGCACAACTCCAGGGGGCGCCCATCACCTCACACTCATCAAGATTTCTCTTGTTATTGTGACAGTTTTCTGGTAGATGGCAAGCAAGGGTCTTGAGAAAAGGGTATCTTAAAATTTTACAGGGAGTTGCTAAATTGGCCAGCGGCGGGGGTGTTCTAAAGTCATTCACAGTCGAGTGGGGGAGACAGACATGAAAATAGACCATCAAGATGCTCGCTGTTGAGACGGGTGAGTGAAGTCTGTGTGCGTGCTGGGGTGAGCTGAGGAGAGCCTCCCATCCTCTGGTGCGCTTCTGTTTCGGGCCCAGGCTGCTGCCCCGGAGTACTGGCCTCGAAAACTGGAGTGTTTCAGAAACCCCGGCCTCACAGGTGGTCTGGGGGCCTCGGTGTACCTGGTGCCAGGCTCCCTGATGGTCCTGTCCAGACTTCGTAGCAACAGGCAGGTCGGGAGGCTCCGCTTGGAGAAGCCTGAGTGCGCTCCGCTCCCTCCGCCTTGGAATGTAAATGCGAGCGCTTTCCTCTGCGTTCAGTTCCACCATGGGAAAGGCAGGCGAATACAAAACAAATAACCAGAAGACCTCTGCGCTCTGGCCCTCGGCCCTCGGTGATTCCTGACCAGCTCGTAGCTCCCCTCCCACGGCGGACAAGGCAGGCCTGCGGCAACTCAGCAGCCCTCCGGCTGGCCCCCTCCCCTGGCTCCCCTGGCTGCTCCAGGCCCAGGAAAACCAAGCCTCGAGTTCTGTCGGTAAAGGGGTCACGGTGGTGGCCTGTGCTGAGCACCTGGAGGGGACTTTTGGGAGCTTCATGCAGAGCCCTTCCTTGCCTCTGCTGCCTCCTGTCTAATCAGCAGTCGGGGGAGGCTAGATCCTGGGAGCCCCCCAACCCCCCGGGCTGAGCAACCTGTTCTGACGGAGACGTCTTCCCTATCCTGGCGAGGCCAGGCCGATTCCTGAAAGGAAGGGGCTCTCCTCACACAGCCCTGAAGCTCAGGCTGGGGTTAGGCTCTGGTGACACAGGCAGCTGAGCCTCAGGAGAGAGAAACCCTCAGCACTGTGTCGGCCTTTGTAGGGAGGGTGGGACCCTCACTGGGGGTGGACAGGTAGGGGAGGAGCGCTGAGACGGGGAGGACCAGCGAAAGGGAAATTCTAGGGCCTAGTTCAGACGGTGATGCTGCCTCTAGAAGTCTCCCCAGGGCTCCTCGTGGGCCTTTACTTTGAAGGCTGATGATCCCTGAGGGTGTTTGTCAGGGAGATGAGAGACCTCAGGGGGATAATGCTTCAACCTCTCTGTTCCTGCACCTGCCAGCACCTTGGGAGCTTGGAAGACTCTAGAAGCAGGACCTTCCTACCGAGTGGCTAACCAGCTCAGATGAGGCTGATCCGGCTGAGAGGTGGGGGGCAGTCCCCTCCTCCTGAGGCCGAGCCCTGAGGGCTCCAGGGGAGCCCCAGGCCCAGGGGAGGAGAAGATGCCTGCTGGGCCTCCAGCTCTGTCCTCCAGGCCTCACAGAGTCCCCAGCTCCCTCCCAGAGAGGGTCAGTGAATTTTTCCTGCTCTGCTGAGCTCCTTCAAAGATATCAGCACATGGTTAATCTTCCTTCTGTTCAGAAATGCAGAGTAATTTGCCCGAATGGGGGTTTCTGCATATTTATACTAATGTCTGTGTTTAAAGCTTATGAGACAGGGAATTGCTGAGAGATGTCCATTAGCAATATATACAGACTGCAATTATTTCTTTATGGTGTGTGGTTTGACTGCGGAATATTTTATTTCAATGGAAGTAGCAGGCTTTGCCTACTGTGTTTTCTTAGGGGCCCAAAGAAATCAATAAGAACAGAACAGAAGTGAAAAGAGGCAAGAATGAAAGGAGTGTGACCTTTTAGGATTCTGGGAGCCTTGAATATGCTACTGCAGGAACTGCCTTCAGCCCCAGAGTCTAAATGCATGCACCCAAGCGGGGGCCATTCTGTACATTTAAGACTGTGGATGAAAACCGGCAAAGCCTCCCCAGGACAGAGGCCGAGCTCTCAATTCATTCACTCCCATCAGAGACAAGCTGGAAATGGGAGCAAGGGGTGTCCTCAGAGGACCCCAGTTCTGAACCTCCAGCACCCCTCCGCCCTAACCCGTTTCCACCCCAGCACAGAAGCTCAGAAGAGAAGCAGGTTTTGATCTGAAACAAAATAAGCCTCAAGCTTCGAGGTTCACAGACCAAGGCTCTCTGGCATCTGCTAGGATTCTGGTAGAAATCAGCTTCTCCCTGGGTGTGTGTGGGGGAAGTAGAAGGAACAGGGCTCTTTCGGAACCAAAGAACTAGAAGAGCCAGCGTGAAGACCAGGAAGGAAGGGCCTTTTGCGGCGTTGCAGGCAGCGGGTGGCCCGCCTGGGAGAGAGTGTGGCGGGGAGGCCAGGGGAAAGCCTTCCCGCTGAGGGTCCCACCTGTGCTCACCTCGGCTCCCCCTGGATGCCCAGCCAGCTTCTCCCGGCTGCTCTGCTGACTTTGCCATCTTGGTGTTGAGAGGCAGACAGACCCTGAACAGGCCTCACACCGGGCCCCACACACTCTAGAAGAACACCCCAATCATCAGCCCCTGGAGGGCAATCCCGGTACCTACGACGGTCCCCAAGATGCAGAACTGTCCTAATGGGCTTTTCAGATAAGAAAGACCAGACAAGCCGAGCAGAGGATGGCAAACAGATGATATCTGATTTTGTGCAACAGGTATGGTGAAAACGGCGACGACATCTTCCACACCTTCTGCCGGGGGGCCCCTGTACCTCCCGGTCCTTCCTCCTGGGCTGTTCTCACATCCCTCATCCTCCCAGTTGGGTCTTGGCACAGCTGGAGCGTCTCCCCCGGCCCCACAGCTGTTTCCTTCTTGCCAGCGTCTACCATCTCATGGCCGCCATCGAGCGGCCTCCATCTGCCGCCTCAGCTTCCCCTCAGTGGGGAGGCACCCTTCTCTTCCGGCCTCAGAATAGTTCCCTGAAGTCAGTGCTGACTTCTCACTGCCTTCTTGCACAGAAATCTTTTCCAAGAGGTGCTGGGGTCCAGAAGAGGGACAGATGGTCCCTTTCTTTTTATAACACGGCAAGTCTTTTGAAGTGAAGAGCTATGAACACAAGTTTTGCCTTCAGCAGATGTTCTGTGGGCACAACAAATACCACTTTGTGTTCTTCAGCAACTGTGAGCAGTGTTAACTGGGGGGGGGGGGGGGTGGAGACTGGAATCGGGCAGAGCATTGGCAGAACATATTCAGGGGGCCCCGGGGCCAGGGCATGATGGTCCCTGTTCAGTCTGCAGTCAGGCTGACGGCGGCTTGTGTTTCTCCTCAGCCGGTTCCAGACCTACGCTTCCTGGGAACTGTCTGCTCACCTTCCCCGAGCCCACGGACCACCCTGGGCCCTGGCCAGTCTGGAAGGGCCGACAGTCTAGCTGTTCTCGTGCGCCTCGTCGAGGCTGGGCCCGAGGCTGTGGGCTGGGATGGACTCGTCAAGAGATTCATGGCTCCATTTGATCACACTCTTCCTTGAGCACCACGAGGCTGACCAGTCCCCATGGCTGTCCTGGGCTGATCTGAGGACTTTGCAAAGGACAAGAATGGCTGGCCAGGCATGACATCTTCTGAGCTCCCGAGGAGCTGAAGGCTACCCAGGCGTCAGTAGGAAGCCAGTTCCGGGAGCCCTGTCCTGGTGGCTCCCTTGTCCCTCCGTGACAGAGGTACATGGCATCAGTAATGGCTTCTGAGTGGGTGTGCTGCTGTTTGGTGGGTTTCAAGAACCATGATCACTTAAAAGGGCATAAGCTCCATAGACCTCATTAACTTCGAAGATGTATCATCTTTGCACGGAATTCCTGACTCCTCACGTGGCTGGTTGGCTCCGTTAACTTTACCCCGCGTTGGCAATACTGTGTATAAGATGCGGGAGACGCCACGGTGGGAAGGAATCTCCGGGGTGGCCTGACTCCCAAGCTCCAGTGGCTTCTGGGGTGGCCAGTGCCCTGCCTGCAGTCTCCTCCAAGGGAGGAGACTGGGTTTACTTGAGGAACTACATCCATTCCCTCACTCGTCCATGCACCACACAGTTCTTCTTGGGAAAGAACCCAAGAATCGCCGATTTATATTGAGATGTGACCCCAGGAGATGTAAGATAGCCATCGTGACCCATCATTAGCCCCGATATGCTGAGCACCCGACGGGCTGGGGAAGCTTCGAGGTGTGGTACGGTGGGATGGGAATGGGTGTTAGAGGCAGGCGACCTTGATCCTGACTCCCATTCCCACTCTACCACCCACATCCGGGCAAGTGTCTCAGCCAAGCCTCGGTTTTCCCTCCTTGAAGCCACTTCAGAGGGAAGCCGCAAGGATTACATTAGTGCAGAGTGAAGCTACGACGGATATAAAACATCCGCTCCACGTCCTTCTGAGAAACAAGGCTGCATCTACCAGCACGGACCGCTGCCCCTCCTCCCCAGCTGTGCTCTCCCAGGCCACTCATCACCTACCCAACGTGGTGCGAATTTACTCCTAAGCAACAACCCATCCCCTCCTCTCCGCCCCCTCACCCCTTCCACACCACTATGGTGTTGGGAGAGTACCTTAAAGATCATTTAGAAACCACGCACCCCCCCAATTCTACAGGTGGGGAGACTGAAGTTCAGGGCTCTCGCCAAGATATCACACTGTCCCCAGAAACTGTCTCTAGAGAGTCCCCTGTTGAGCCATTCCCACTCCTTAAGCAGTCACTTTATCTGCAGCTAGGAGTGCTTTGCCTGGAAACCTCTGTCCCTGCAGACCGAAAGCCACATAGAGACAGGGCCCCTTGTGCTTGGCTGCTCTGGGCCTGCTCACTGGGCCTCTCCCGGCCATGCTCATGGGACACACGTGACCAGGCTGCTGGAATCAGAGCGCCACCTCCCACAGGACCACTTACTGGCTGCCAGCAGCTCCACAAGGCATGCATGGGAGGAAGAGTGGGGACCAGACACCCCCACACTTATGGGGGGGCCCCAGTCATAAATGGCTCCATGTGGCCAACGTCAGTGATGGCCCCAGGAGTGCGGTCTGCCTGGGGAGGAGACACTGTCCAGGCAAGATGACACGGACGAACTCTAAATCCATTTGCCAACTAGACTGACAGGGAGCCTGTTAGGCACTGAATTATGTCCCCCCGCCCCAGTCATATGAAGCCCTAACTCTCAAAGCAACTGTGTGTAGGGACAGGGCCTCTAAGAAGTGACTCAAACTAAATGAGGGCATGAGGGTGGGGCCCTAACCCATGTCCAACAAGGAAGAGCCATCGGGAGGGCTTGCACAGAGGAGAGGCCAGTGAGGGCCCAGCAAGGAGATGGCCATCCATAAGCAGAGGAGGGAGGCCACACGAGGAACCGACCTTGCGGGCACCCTGATCTTGGACTCCCAGCCTCCAGAACAGCGAGGACACTAACAGGTGTTGTTTCAGCCGCCCTGTGGGTGGCAGGCTGTGAAGGCGGCCCTGACACGCTCAGACACAGCTGACTCCACAGACAGCGGGGCAACACAGATCCGTGGTTGCCCAGGCCACGCGTAGACCTTGGTCTGAGACACGGGGCAATGACAACAGTGAGAAGTCACGTGGGAGAGGAGGGAAAGGCCGTGCGGGGCCGGTGGGCCAAACCAGACAGTTCACGGCGCGGCTGCTAGGTCATCCAAAGGGCGGCTGGCAGAGCTAGAAGGTAAAAAAGAGCATTTTCTTGATGCACTGATGCACACTTGGGCTTCCCTCTAAGATACGTTTTTGAAAAGAAAGCGTTATACGATGAAAACAAGCAATGGTGACTGCTTCAACAGATCGCAAGCTTTTGGCCGTTTTTCCCCTTTAAGCAATCTACACGATGTTTTCGGTTCCTAACGTGCGTGTGCTATTCTGACCTTTTACGCTCCTGGAATAGTGAGTGTGCTCTTGAGTGGAATGTAATTTCAGCCACAGCCAGTGTTGTGTCCCGTTTCCTCCCACTGGTTTCATGGTTTGGGACACCGTGACCTCCGCATCACAAGGGGACAGGCAGCAGGCACCCCACAGCTTTGTCTAGCTCTTCCCCTCTCAAAACTCGTCCCCAGCCTCAAAAACTGAAAAATGTTAGGGATCAGCCTGGCACGGCATGTCCTTCCTAACAAAGACAGCCTGTGTTAGATGTTTGCAGAATGATTGGGCAACGGGAAATTTGCCATTAACCTGTCACAGTGGGAGAGAGAAAGGTTTACAATTTCTAGACCCTGGGTGTGCACCGATTTCCCAGTGAGGGGCTCATGGCCCTCAAAGGCTTCCTACTCAGATCAAAGCCCCTGAAGACCACAGGCTCTTCACCTGCAAGACCAGAGTGGCCTTCCAAAACCAGAACGCTTTGACCTTGACTGAAATGACTTGTCCTTGGCCAGAATGACTTGACCTTCCCTAGAATGACTTGACCTTGGCCAGAATGACTTCACCTCGCAAGATCAGAATGACTGATAAAATGGACTCTTGCCCAAGATCATTATCTGGATCCTTATCTGGCCGTCACTAGCTGGGCAAGTAAAGCCAAGAAGCTGGAGGAAAGTCCAGGTTTCCTGAACTCTGTGTACCAAGAGGACAGGGAATGGACTCCTGGGGTCCTCAGGTGTAAATCACTAGCTGGATCTGTCTTGAATCAGGACAGGCCCTCTGAGCCATTTGAATAGATGTGTGTGTGGCTCTGTGATAGAATCACAATTCTGTGTCACTGGCATTGATTTCAAACATTCTTCCCTAAGATCTTGCCTCTGTAGGACTACCTCCCTTCTGCTCACTCCCCTCCATCATCCTGACTGCCTTTGAGGCCCAGTCCATACTGATCTCTCTTCTCCAGGTCCTGTGGCTTTTATTGCCGGGTCCGCTGGACTCCCTAAGTGGGGTACAAGGTCCTTCCACCGCATTGGTGGTGTCTGGAACACTCTAGGCATCCCCGTGGGGCTTCAGGTTCAGTAGGAGCGGGGCAGCCAGCACATTCCGCAGCGCCTTCTGAGTGGAAAAGCTAATGTGGGCCTTGCACACAGTAGGTGCCTTATACTACACATATTGCTTGCTCAATAAATGCTTGGTGGTAGAGCAGGGAAGGAGGTGACATAACTGAAGCCGCTCCGTGGCCTCTGAGTGTCAGTGATCTAGAACTTGGTGGTCATCCCTGCTGGTATCTGTGTGGGCTTGGGACCAGGGCGGCTGGCTTCCTGCCATGGGTGAGTGCTACTTCCTGAAGCCCCTGGACAGGAAACATCCCCTCCCTCTGCTCTCATCTGAAGAGCCCTCTCATTGCCATGGTGTCTTGACTCCACTGGCCCTGACGGTAAACAGGGGCAGAGCAGGATTTCTGATCTCCAAAATGCTCAGCAGAGATTTCAGGCTGAAAGCCCACATGCTACTCCTAGTTCTACGCACTCAGCTCACTCAGGGCAGGGGGGAGGCAGATACTGTGTTGAGCAGAGGGCCCCTGGGAGGGTTGCACATAGGCTGGGGTATTGGGGTCACCCCCTGTTCCGACAATCTCCGGGTGGTCTAGGGGCCTTTGCGGCATCTTTCCGCTTGCCTGTTTCGCTCATCATCAAACGATCTGTTAACACAACAGTTAAGCCCCGGACAACCCTCCAATTAATGATTAACAAACCCCAGGGGGCCGAGCCCTGCAAAGGGGAGGAGGGCTCTCCGAGGCAGGCCTGGGGTAGGCACGGCACAGCCAAGGACCCAGCACCTTCTGTAGACCAAGTGTCAAATTCCACAGCCACTGAGACACGTATTTCTTGGGTGAGCGTGTGTGTTGTGGAGGGGGGGGGGCAGGCTGGAAAGGGGAAAATTAGGGTAACAGCGGTTCTGTGGATTTGGTTCCAGATGGGCACTGAGGGTTATGTCAATTAGCTCTGGGAGATTGTTTTCAGCAACCTTACGTGAGAAACAGTGGAGGGCCTGAGCCAAAGGAGCACGACAATATTTCTTCTCCAGGGTTCTCTACATCAGTGGCGGTCGTAACAACAGCTAATATTGTCGGCTTCCTACGTGCCATGCGCTATGTTGAGACTTGGCATACATTATTAAGTCCTTAAAACGTGTCTATGATGAGAGCACTAATATTCTTTCCATGGGACTGATGAGGAAACTGAGGCAACTCAGAGACACCAGTGTTCTAGCACAGGTTCACTGGGTCGGCGGGTGGTAGAGCTGGAATTCTATGCCAGCAGTCTGGTGCCGAACCTGGGCTCCTGGCCACCTTCCGTGCTGTTGGCCCCATGTGTTGGTTGGTCTGCAGGCGTGACCCAACCCTATTTGTCCCATCTACTGATATGGCCCTGGAGGAGGGCCCACGCCACGAGTTTGGCACCTGGGGTCCAGCTGAATCTCGCAGGACGCTGAGATCCCCTGACGGCAGATAGAAAGGAGCCCTCCTCCAACAGCTCCTGGGATTAGGGGGAGGGTCTCCCCAACAGTGTGATGCCTTCTGGTTGTCATGGCGATGTGGAGGGGTGTAAAGTGTTACAAGGGGGGAAGGCAAGTTCTTGTGTTCCAAGTGGATCCCCGGGAACAAGGGGCTTCAAACATCACCATGGGGGCACCACCTATCAAGCCTCCCAAGGTAACCTGGCCTCTGGCTTTTTCATGTGACCCTGGGCCCCTAGAAGACCATAGACACTGAAAGGAGGCCCTGGCATTGCTAGGGAAGAGGCTAATGGCAGAGACTTTTGTAGTGATCAACGATATGCTGGGCGCTATTCCGAGGGCTTTATGTCAAAGAACTCACTTAATCCTCACTATGACTTTAAGAAGCACCATCTGTTATTATCCCCTTTTAAGGAAACCAAGGCAGAGATTCAGATTCCCCTATGGTCTGGGGCAAGTGTCGGCAGGGAGGTGCCTGCCCCCCACCCAGAGCCTCGCCGCCTAGCGGGGAGAATGACACGGGAGCAGGGTGACTGTATTGTAGGCGCCTGGTCAAGGGCAGAGCGCAGCCGGAAGGGAGGAAAACCCCTGTCCTGACGTGGCTTCGGGGCAGCCTGTGAGCGGAATGGCCGAGATGCAGGTGGAGGCAGGCGGGAGTCAGACCCTGGGGCGCCACGTGAAGCGTCGGGCACTATATCCCGAAAGTAGCAGAGGCTGGTGGAGGCATTCGCCGGGAGAGACGGGACTGGACCTGGGCTCTGCAGACTACAGTGGCTGCACGGTGGGCCTGGACAGGAGGGGACGCACCTTGGGCCTGGAGGCCGCCAACGCAGGCCAGAGGTGTTAGGGCCTGAGAGGGGAGTGGTGCGGGGGGGGACAGAGAGAGGAGAGAGAAGAGATCTGGAGGAGGCAGAATCAAAGGCGTTTTCAGACTCAGTGCATAAGGGGGATAAAGGCTGGTCAAGGACAACTATGGGCTTTGACTTTGAACTCCTGGGCGGACGCATGATGTCATTTCTGAGACAGAGGCATGGGAGGAGCAGGTCTGTGGGAAGGTGATTTCAGTTTGGACATTTTGTGCCTCTGGGCGAACCCTGCGTGGGCAAACAGCTTTATCATGAGTTCCCAGCTGTTTCCAGAATCCGCACAGAGCAGTGTGCCCTGGCCTGTCAGAGGGTGGGGCTGGGGTGGGGGGCATCTGTTCTGGGCTCCACACCGAGGAGAGCGGTCCAAAACCCTCCTGCCGGGAAGGCCACACGTCTGCTCCCTTTTACGCATGGGGACACGGTGGTCCCGTGACACTGCCTGACCAGGGGGCTGCCAACCGTATGAACAAGCTTGGGCTTCCTCCATCTCCTCTGCACCGGGGACGGGGCTCTGCTTCCCATCCCTTCACCGGCGTCCGTCTCTGCAGTGTTCTACAGGAACAATGGTTTGTAGAGTTAGGAGGGCAAAGCTCTGTGTATGTTCATGGCCACAGTCTCATTCAAACCTCCTCCAGGCCCGATGAGGATGGTACTCTCATCCCATTTTAAAGATGAAGACAAAGAGGCTCAGAGAGGTTAGGAGACTTGTCCTTGTCACATTCAGGGTGCCTCAAGGTTTCTTTTCCAGATCCTGTCTTTTCCACTCGGAGAGACGACAGAGTGGCTGCTTTCCAAGCAGAAAGTGGCATAAAGACACACAGAGCCCCCCCACCCCTGGTGGGGGTCCACGGGCAAGGATGAGAAGGAAGAGGTGTGAAACCACAGGGAGGGGCTAAGCACATCCCACAACATGGGTCCCCAGCTGTGGGAATCCTCACGGCCCCTCGCCCTAGACCTACAGAATCTGAAGTCAGAAGAGACAAGCCCTCACCGCTTCAGGTCAACTTGGATTTTGCTTTTTGGTTCAGAAAAAGAAGGGAGCAGGTGAAACCTTGCTTCTTTCTCCTTGGAAATGCAGGTGAAAACATAACCTTTCTGCAGCTCACCATTAGTCTGGGGCTTTTAAAGGTCTCTGGCTACCTTGTTAGCCCCCAAGAATCATTTGTGGAAAAAGGAAGGGGCTAGAAAAATGACACCAAGAGCTTGTGCCTCTGCCCTGACACGGCTGGGCTCCCATCGCCCCGGATCAGGGACATTAGACATCCCTCACTCATCTCACAAGACCTGACATTGGCCGCCACCTCTGCCCATAGATTGCTTTCCAGTTTTCAGTACAACAAGACAAAGGCCTCAGGTATATAACAGGATTCAAATGGAACTAATTCTTTTTTCCTCCCTTATCACTTTGCACACATGAAATCTATTTTAATTAGCTTTCAACACATAATCTTTTTTTTTTTTAAAGAATGAAATCCTACCCCCAAATTGTTCTTAGAGAAAGAAAGATTTATCTTATAAGTTTCTTAAGAAAATCTATATGTGCTCAGTGCATTTAAATAACACTCATTAAAGTGAACTACATGCAAGCGGCTTCTCTATTCACAGACGAGAGACAATCGCTTGACCTACTGCAAATCAAAAAGCATTTCTGCGCCACCTTTATTTTTCAATTGGTTAAGTTTTAAATTAAAGTCCCAACGCCCTTTTTGGGAAGGCAGACTCACATAGCCCCAACAGAAATTTCAGCACCGTCGATTGGAAGATAATTACAAGAAACAAAATGTGAAATTTTAAATCAGGGCACTAATGAAGTCTAAAAATACCCATCCAGAGGCCCATCCCTCTGGCTGGCAAGACCTGTTCCTCATGGAGGGGATCTCTCCATAATTACTCAACCCCGGGAGAGGCCAGGTTGTCATGTCAAACAATAGAGGAAAAATCGCGGGACTTTAATGAGCTAGATCTCAGGGAGCTCCACCGTGAATCTTATTATAATGCCGGGCAAGCTTTCAAACAGAACAGGAGAGAAGGAAAGTTCTTTTTCTTTTTTTTTTTTCCTTCCTTAAGTGGAGTTCTGACTAGTGTTGATGCCATCACGCCAAGCCTCCTGGTTCCCACTTGGAGCCAGCTGTCTGTCATTTAGGAGTGTGAAATCAATTGGGTTTTGGAGATGTAAAATCCCTCGGGGAAAAATTAAAAGTGACCCAAATCCAAACCCACACGGTCTTGTCAGGGATATGATTCTCACATGGTAAGTTTCAAAGATTTGGTTTCAGAATCCGGGTTTCTTATTTAAAAAAAAATGTTCAGTTGTTTGACATTAGATCTGACAGACAAATTATAGCTTTAGCAATAAAGGCTTTTAAGATTAGAAATGAAAGGAGAAATTACTTAAAAAAAAAAACAACAAAAAACCACACAACCCACCCAGGCTTGAGTTTGGAGGCATTTGTATGTTCATGCTTCATTGTCTTTCTTCGCCACAAATATAAGGGGAGAAGTCAGCTCATGAGGGCCATAAATAGAGAAGTGAGTTAAATGTGATCTCTGGGGAAAGAGCCCGTTCCCTGGCCAACTATGGAAAGCAACATGACAGATGGGTCACCGGTTGTCACAGGCTGGAGCTGGAGGGACCTCACTGGCTTACCAGAAGGCGGGGCTGTGCACCCTTTCTAGGCTTACCCTATGCTTGGCCTCACTTAGCCCTGAATCCACCCTCTAGGGCCAGCAGGACAAACCCCAGCAGGGGCCTGCTCTCTCCTTTCCTCCTCTCTGAGGGTTTGGGATCACCACAGAAGGTGATTCTCGCCCTCTGGCCTCAGAGAGATGTTACAGGTATGGCTCTACAATGACCCGGGGGCCAAGTGGGTCTCTACGGCCTGTAACTTCCTGAGCTTATGGGCTCAGATGCGTGATGAGAAAATGCACAGGTGCCTTTGGGGAGGTGGACCCCAGTTCTGTGCTAAGCCCCAAACCAGGGACTTTGGACCCAGCTGGGCCCGTTCCCTCTTTGCCCAGAATAAGTCCTTTTCCTAGATACATGTCTGAAACTTGGCAACTCAGCAAGACCTTTCACCAGCCCTAGGAGGCCTCTGGGGGCAGCAGAGATGCTCCTGTGGTGGGGAGAGGGAAGCCCACCCAGTGCCTGGCCTTTGGCACAGCCCCGGAAGCACCCAGGACACCCAGTTCCCAGTGTGTCAGAGCTGGCAGCATATAAACTGGGAGTACTTTTTTTTTTTTTTCTTTCTAAGGGAGAGAGAGCTTAACCAAAACAATTCAAACAAAAAATCAATTTAGTCAATTTTTTTTAAAAAAAGATCTTAAACAAAGCAAGAGTTTACCAGAATTTAGATGTAATTTTCTGTAATTTTGTCATTTAAAACTAGTGCTGATTTCCAAAACAAAGGCGGTTGGGGCGCAATCAGATTGGGAATGAAACCCAATGGAGATCTAGACACGGCTTTGTTGTTGGGATGCTTGATGAGGTCTGAAAATTGCTCAAAAGGATAAGGATAGAGATGCATGAAAGCAGGCCGGAAAGAATGGCTAGTGGGAGTCATTGCTCTGCGGAGAGGCAGGGCCCCCCCAAGAAGCCGTCTCCAGGGGCTGTTAGCCAGAAGACGGAGAAAGTGATGCCCAGAGGTCCACACCTCCTAGGAGACCGTCTACTCCCCTTTGCAAAGGAGGCCTGGGTACCCCAGCAGGCAGACCACCCACCGTGTGCCTTCTTGCCTGCGGACTGGGCCAGGCCCGGCTGCCTCCCCTCTGCACTCAGCAGGAAAGGGGCTTGGCTGTCTGGAGCTCTAAGGGATAGCAAGCAAGTCTGGGGCAGATGAACCCCAGCAGTGTAACATCTGTGGTCCCCGGTCCTCCTGCCCCCTTCTGCATTCCAGCTGGGTAGATCGCTCAGACAGATGTCAGGAGTGAAGCCTGTTTGCCGAGGCACTTTGTCCTGACCCTAAGGCCAGGGGCTCATCCTGCAGGCTCTGTTGAAAACTGCCCCGGGGAGTGGGGCAAAGGGGTGACTGAAGGCTGAGGCTAGAGGGACTCTTTCTTGGAGCTTCACAGAGCCACCCTTGCTTCCTTGAAACCAAAAATCCAAGTGGCTCAGGATGGTCCGGGAGTGTCTCCTGGGGAGGAGACATTGCTCTCCCCTATGGTCTGCGGAGCCGCTCTCACCCACCGCACAGCAGAGGGAGCTCTTCTGGGGAAGGCCACAGTTCATGTTCTGCCTGTTCTGGGTGGGAAATGAAGGCCGCACAAAGGACTGTTCCACGGAGCCCTAAGAGGAGCACATGCTTTCTGCTCATTCCATACCTGGCCTAGCCTCGGGGTCAGAAGGGAGAACGGCCTAGGGCTTGGGCTGGAGGCAGAAGGACCCGGGACTTTGCAAGGCTCTCCCTTCCCTTCCCTTCCTGGCGGCTCACAGGCGTTCGCCCGGCCTTCCTTCGCTCCCCCACCTTCCCCTCTGCCTCCTCTGAGGCCCAGCTGCCTTGGGCAGGGGGAGGCCCCATTACTGCTTCCAGGCCGGGTGAGGCCAGCGAGGGAGCCGCTGGAGAGCACAGGACGCCAGGAAACGCACACCTGTCCGCACCGTCGTGACCACTCAGGGAAGCACAGATGCGGGCACACGGGAGTATGTGGGCAGCGGAACTTACCTTTGGGGTGCCCGGGGTCGGTGAACTCATACTTCCCCACGCCAATGGTCCGTAGCATCTGCAGCCCGTGGGCCGAGTCAGTCGTGGGGGGCCCATTGGTGGCAGGGGCACTGCTGGGGAGGGTGGCAGACGGCTGGGCTGGTGGTGGTGGAGGCAGCAGGGGCCCGGCCATGTGGCCGTTGCCCACGGCAGTGGGTCCCGGGCGGGCCACCTGCCCCACGCCAGGCAGTGTGGACATGGCCAGGGGCTGCGGGCTGGCATACAGGGCCTGGGCGGGCATGTTGACCACCACGCTGCTCAGTGGCTGGGAGGGTGGCTGTGGGAGCGAGTAGTGGCCTGGCATCAGCGGGAGCTGGGGCCCCACGTGGGGAGGCAGTGAGGGGGTCACCCCAATGACCGGGGCCTGGACGTTCACAGCCGGGCTGAAGGTGGGAGGCTGGGCCACTCCATAGGAGTGTGCGATCAGGGCGGGCTGGCTCCCGGCGGCCACCGTGGTCACCCATGGCCCTGTGCCTGCAAGGGAGACAGAAGAGATGTCATTTGCTGCAAACATATTCCCTCGGCAAACACCATCTGCCCCAGGCCCTGGGCTGGGTGCGGAGGTCACAGAGGCGGACAAGACACCCACATCCAGGTACCCCCAGATTACAAATCTGTGATAATAGTAGCACAGGATAAGTGTGTTTGGGGTACATGAGCAGACGGCCAAGGAGGCCCAGAGGGGGAGCACAATCTGCTTGGGAGAGCTCAAGAGGCAACAAAACAGAGAGGAAAAAAAGGAGAGACCTTCAAAGAGTGCTGGGTTCAAAACTCGGCTCTGCCATTGATTAGCCAGGAGCTCTGAGCAAGTTGCTTATCTTCTCTGAGCCTCACTCGTCCCGTCTGTTAGACGGAACTACCAACACCTACCTCAGAGGTCTCCTGGGAAGAACTGAATGAGGAAAACGTATTTGGAAAAAAAAAAAAGAAAAGAAAAACTAGCAGAGTGTCTGGTATGTGTTAAATGTTCCATAAATGTTGGTGTTTTTCCTTCCTTTCTGGAGAAGAGCTGTCTGGAGGAGGTGGGGAGAAAGGTGGGTTGTGAAGACAGTAGGTGTCTGCTGGGCAAGGTGAGAAGAGCAGAGCCTGGAGCCGTGCAAGAGCCCTGTGGTATGGGAAGGGAAAGAAGGAGGTGCGGGCAGTGGGGGAAGCCTGCCAGGGGCTGGAGTCCACTGCCCTGCTGGGGGGGCCAGGCTTTCTTCTAAGCAACCCCTGCATGGCTGGTCCCGGGGGAAACAACAGAAGTGCATTTTGGCCCGTAAGGGAATTCTGACTGAACAACGGGCCCAGACCCACCTCCTGAGACTTGATACAAGATTAGAGGCCAGCTGAGCCCAGGTCAGGCTGAGCAGGGCCAGGTTCCCCTGAGCTGAGCTGACCTAAGCGTGCTTGTGAGTGAAGCCAGAAGACACTGTGACAGGGAAGGACACTCTGGGTCACCTCTGACTGAATGAGTGTGGGGCTGGGTCTCCATCACCCAAATGCCACCTTGGTTTCCATGATGCTGTTGGTGCGGCAGTACAGACAGAGGGCAGGGAGACTGAAGAAGAGAGTGGGGGCCAGGGGACCACTCAGGACCCCCAGCCCCAGAGTCGAGAAGGGGAGCTGGGAGCTCCCTCACAGAAAGAAAACTAGTTGTGTAGTTGGAGACAACTAGAAGCTGGCAAATACTGGCGAAGCAGTGCCGGCGAGATTCTAGAATGGGCTGCTAAGGGGGATTGTCCCCAAGCCTGAAGAAGAGGAGCCAGCTGTGAGCCAGCCTGGTGTCTTAAGCACGAGGCATGACATCCTAGGCTCATTTCTCTCCAGGATTAGCGGGGGAGCCTGGAACGATGCACCAGAACTTGGGAGCACAGCCAGTGACTTCTCTGTGCTCCCAAGTTCTGGTACTCTGTGCATGTTTATCCTGCAGAGGACTTGGAGGGGAGGATGAGTGGGGTGTCCAGGTATCTGCAGGGCTGTGGTGTGGAGGGCCAAGGAGCTGAGTTCTGTGTATCCTAAGGGGAGGTCTGGGACCAACGGGAGGTAACGGGGAAGGTGTTGTTATGGTCAGAGCTGACCCAAGAAGGGCTGGGGTGTGGTAGGAGGTGGGGAGCCCCCGTCCCAGGGGGAGGGGGAGCATCCCGGTTCTCCTACAAACACCCGCAAGGCGAAACCTCCCTGGAAGGTGTGGCTTGAGAAATGTGTGAACCAGAGTACTGAGCTTTGGGAGGGGCTGTTCAAAATAACACAAAGCAGATGCAGAGTCACTCGTGTGATGCTGCTCTCATTCCTTCCTCCTCCCCAAAGCTTTCTTGAGTAGCTGAGAAAGGGGTAGAGATGCAGCTACTGTCCCGGGCACACGGGGTCCCGACCTGCAGGCAGCCTGAGGCTAGGGCTGCAGACCATGGGCTGGGGCCTGCTGACAAGCTGGAGCACCTGGGGGGCCTCTGACACCCCTTCCAGCCCCGGGGCGGGGGGAGTCTCTGGCTGCCGAAGACATACGCACCTGGATTGTCGCTCTCCCTCATCTGTTTGGAGGGTGGCTCATCAGTGTCCCAGGGCGTGGACTGATTGATGGGTGTCTGCCCCCACCGGATGCTGGTCGTGAGTCCCTGGGACTGATTGTCCGCTTTGGAGATTCCAGGGGCCTGGGGAGAAGCAGAGCAGGAGGGTGAGCTCGGCCTGGCCAGAGCTGCTGCCTTGGGACCTATTCCCTGAGCCGTGCCAAGTGGCCAGCGGGCCAGCGGCAGAGCCCGGGCAGGCCCCCAGCCCAGCACCCCTGAGGAGTGGCAGAGCATCTGGGCTTAGTCCTTGTTAGGCTTCTGCTACAGTCCCACCCCCAGGAGCACCCACCCGGTGCCTCCCCGGCCGCCTTTTGCAGCCGCTCACTCCACCTGAAAGGAAAGTTTTCTGTGCTGTGAGAAGTGAAGCTCCCATGGCCCTCGGGTCGTGACTAAATCACAGCGTCTACGGGCGTTGAGTCGCAGACCCTTGTGTCTTAAGTTCAGGCTCAATGCCACTCTGGGCCTGGCCCTTTGACCTGTGAGAAGACCGCTCTCCGAAACACCACCGTCCGGCTCCATACCACGGTCTGAGGCCCCGCCACGTGCCACTTCACGGAGGAGGTGTAGGGAGGGCAGGGGCTGAGACCCGTGGGAAGACAGCCCAGCGCAGGGAACATCTTCCCTGGGACCCTCCTTGTTGTGGGAAGGAGGCAGGCTCTCTGTCTCAGGAGCGCATTCTCTAACTTAGATTTTTAGATGAATGAGAAAATGAACCCCGGGCTGAAAACAAACATTAGCACAGCACTGGTCTCTGAGCGACAACCTTGATGGACTATTATATGGTCATTAAAAATCATGTTTACTGAAACGCATAATGAGACGGCAAATGCTTATAGTATAGTGTTAAATGAGAAAAACAGGACATAAGAGGACACAAATAGAAGCTCACATGTAAAACGGTATGTGTAGGAGAGAAAAAACCAAAATGCTAGCAGGGGTGTTATTCTTAGTGAGAGGAATGTGGGTAACTTCTATTCTCTTGTCTCTACTTTTCTGTATTTGCCAGATTTTCTACTAGGGCCATTACCATTATAATAAGAAAAAAAGAAGAAGAAGAAGAAGAAGTCCTACAGCATGTTGGAGAGCCTGGGATCACTGGGATGGGGCGGGGTTGGGGGTGGGGGGTGGGGGGTGGGGTCTCAGCACAGGTGGTTTCAGGAAGTTTCTGCAGTTTCCAGGACTGCCGCCAGAGCCCCAGCCAGGTTTGGGCTCGGTTGCGGGGCAGAGACAGTCTCTACTGGGGACAGCCATAGACGGCCCAAGGGGCCTGAAGGGGTGTCTGCAGGCTTCTCCCAGGTGAGGGCCACGTTCTTTCTGACTTCTCACAGAAGCGGACCCAGTGAGCTGGCTGGGAGGGCGGCGCCCCCAGTGGGCCTCTGGGAGCAGCAGGGCTGGCTGGGTAGGGGCCGGTGGAGAGGAGGGAGGACAGCACTTATTGGGTCTTGGATGCCTAATGCAGATGACAAACAGCCTGCATTATGGACGGCTGGGAGGAGCGGAGCCGGATCCCGTTAGGACCTGTGGGCTGCACGGAGCTAATTACATTAAGCTGCACTTTCTCTCTGGCCTGCATTTCTGATGCTTCGCTTCTGTGAACAGAGCAGGAAACAAAGGGAAAGAGTGAGTCTCTGGAGGAAAGAACAATTCAATGGACAAGCTTCCTTCTCAGAGTCCCCTGCCCCATTTCTGTCTTCGGGACAGATGGGAGCTTGGGGTTGGCTGTGGTGGTGGTGGTGGCGGTGGGTGCCGGGGAGGAGGCTGGGGATTTAGCCACACTCACCAACAGTCCTGTGGAACTTAGGGAACAAAACTGCGACTTTTCTAGCATTCTCTAAATAGAGGGTTTTGCAGCGTGCCCTGTCTGTGGTCACCTCCACATTCCCAGCTTCCCCCGGGTGCTGGTGGACTGGGAGGAGCAGAGGTCGCTTCCCACAACCAGAGGCTTGCGAAGGGGAAGGAGCCTGTGCGATGTCTCATTCAGGGCCCTGCCTGGGGGTGAGGTTTGAGGGATGACACTCCAGCCTCCTTGGGCACCCTCTGCCAGGAGGGGGCGCTGCAACCCCTCTCTGCGGCCCTGGGGTTCCTGGAGGCCTCTCAGGCCCGAGATAGGTCTGGTTTTCAGGGTCCTCCTGCCCTTGCCATTTGTCCCTGCTGAGTCAGCATGGTGCCTCCTGGGCCTGGTACTTTGGGGCAGGGTCGGGGAGGGCTCTGGGAGCTTGGCAGCTCTGGCCTCATGGCGGCCGTGGCCACCAGTCTAGGGGGTTGGGGTCTCTTCCTCCATGGTGAGTACCAGATTCTGAACTAGAAAACTCTAGGAGTTCCTGTTTTTGCTCTAAAACTGGGGAGTTTCTGAACTTGAAACACTGCACACTTTTTCAAGGGCTTAGTCCCTTGGCTCCAAAGCCCTCCTGGCAGGTCATTCCGTTACGCGTTTGTTGGTTAGCTGGGTTGTTCGGTTAAGCGAGCACTGGGCCCCCGCTCCATGCCGGGCCCTGCCCCGCGCACCGGGGACTGAGACTCAGCCCTGCTCTCAAGCAGCTGCTCCCAGCAGAGGGGGGCACTCAGCTCTGCACACGGCAGGCAAGTTAGCCTCCAGAAGGAAGCCGGGGGGCCAGGGGTGAGCCCAGAAAGGCTGGGAGCACTGGGTGTGGCTACCACACACAGTCCTTCTGCTCGGCTGTGTCTTTCATGACTCTCACAAGCAAGTTCTTATGTACAAGAAAGCCGTTCTGCTGTGAGAAGGCAAACAGGGTCTTTCATTTTTTCCTTTAGGAAGGATAAATAAGGCCACTCAGTCTGCGCGCACTAGCAACTCCTGAATCGAGGAGCAAATCACAGCTCAGAAATTTCTGTTTATTTTTTTGAAACGATGAAACGAACATTCCTTTCTCCCCTCCCTCCAGAAGAAACTGGATGCGGTTGTGCATTTTGCCACGCGTCTGGGCACCCAGGTGGGTGAGGGATGTTGCAGCTGGTGATGGGAGTCGGCTCGGCCTGACCAGAGCCCCTCCTCCTGCGAAGGGCTCCAGGCCCAAAGTAGAAGACTCCCAAGTTCTGGAGGCTTTGGGAGCACCATGTACAGGTCCGTGGCTCCAGCTCCGAACTGAGCTCCCGCTAAGACTGTCTCCCTTGGTCCAGAGTCCCCAGAGGTCTATGACCTCACCGAAAGCCCTCCAGGTCTCGCCCAGCCAGAGTAGGCCTCCCCAGTTCCACTTCTCCTTGCCAGGGGGATGTCAGCCCAAGAATGCCACAGAAACCAACCCCGAGAACAGCCCAGGCTGGGAGAGGAGGAGACGAAGGCAGGGATGGGGGAGGCTCCTCTGGCCCCTCCCATTGCATCATCCGAACGTCAGTGAAGCCACCCCATGTCTGGCCTTGTGCCAGCATTCCTGGCCATGCTTCTGCTCCCCCGTCATGATGACACTGGGCAGAAAGAGGCCGATGAGGAGAGCCCTCCTTCTGCCTGGTGCTTCGGAGTGGCCCTCTCTGCCCATCGCTGGGCTGGCCAGGCTTCTCTCTGCTTCCCTTTAATGAGATGCTAATAGGATGCATCATTAACGCGGCAGCTTTTAAACCCCGAGCTCTTGTAAATTTTCAAAGGTCACATTTTTACGGCAGCTGACAGCATCCTGCTTCTTTCAGCGACAGAAGAACACTAAAGACCCCGATCCTTTACGGATGAAGCTTTCTGTGAGGCGGCGGCCGGGGCTGAGGTGCCCGCTGGTCTGGGGGCAGGAACCTCACCCCGCGACAAGCCTCATGGGGCCCCTGGCTTGGGCTGTACCAGCCCAGGTACACATCGTCCACCTAGTGGTAATGGGGGCCCTGCTGTGCTTGGGGGGGGTCTGTGTGGGGCCAAAGGTGGTGCACAATGCAGAGGTGCCTGGCAGAGGGGGTTAGGGGGCACTTTTCCTCTGGGGATTCGCCCGTGAGGCTGCGACCACCCAGAGGGGCTCCTTTTGGCTAGATTGTCCACTCCGAGGGAGCACCTTTTTCTATTTTGCACAAAAGTGCCACGGAGGTGAGCATCCCAGGGGGTCAGGAAGGTTTGAGAGATGATGGGAGGGAGCTCGCCTGGGGTGCTCATGTGCCTGCTGGTTCTGGGACCGATGCGCTGTGCACGCAATGATCACAATCTCTTCACACTGCCTCTCAGGGCCTGTACTGACCCCGTCCTGGTGGGGCAGCTCTGTGACAACAGGGACCTGGTTGTGGTGCCTGGCCCGCTGCAGGTGCCCAGGGAACGAACGAGCAGGCAGCGTCTCTGAGCTCCGGGGCTGGCCAGTGGTAGGAGCATTCCTCACTCCTAGTGCAGCGCATGGGGTGTGTTCCAGAAGAGTGGACCGTGTCATGGAACAGAGATGTGGAGTAGCTCGGTGCCCATGGGAGATGGCAGGCAATGGGCTCCCCTTAGTGGGGAGATGAGGATCCAGACTGTGGGGGACTTGTGTGTGGGGGCCCCCCAATGTCATTGCTCTGAATGCTGCCAGGGGCTGCTTGGAGGCCTGGCTCTGTCGGCCCCCTCCCCCGTGCCTGAGTGGGATGGAAGATGTGGGGTGCTGAGGTTGACACCTGCCTCCATGGGGCTGGGGGATGGCCGGAGGAACCAGAGCTCAGAGCTGTTTGCCCGAGGAGGTCGGAAGAAGGTGCCTCAAAGGAGCTTGGAAGTCAGGGACAGCATCCAGAAGGAATGGGGCTGGCGCTGGGCCGCAAAGTCTAGGCAGGATTCCCCAAGGGAGAAGCATGCGGGCTGAAGTCACCACCAAGAACCTCACAGCAACAAGTGTGTTTCCTGCCTACAGACATTTGACAGAGCCAGGCTCCAGAGTCCACTTTGGGGGTTCAAGTGGCCACCTCTGGGAGGAGCAAGACAATGCCAGCGTACGTGTCCATCTCCTGCTGATGCCGATAAACCTGCCTCCCCAGACCGGAACCTGTGAGCCTTGACCTTCTTGTCACTAGTTGGGACTGACAGGGCTGGCAGAGACTGCCTCTTGCTGGCGTCGTGAGCACGGCTGGGCCCGTCCTTCATAGCAATGAGCCTCTTCTGCTCAAGAGACCCCAGAGTCCCCCAACCCTCACCTCCGTTTAATGGGCCGGACATAGCTTCCCTGTTCACTGTGGGCCAGAAGCACCGAGGGACCCTGGGTCATAGTGACAGTCAAGCTCGGCTCCTGCCCTCAAACCATCTGCACCAGCAGGACGGGACAGGCCTGCCCAGGGACCTGGCGGGTGACCCAGGCTGGGAGAGTGGCTGCAGGAATCGGACCCATGAGGCTATGACATTATGCCAGCTCAGGGCCAAGCCTTTCAAGAGGACTGCCAGGCTGTTCCTGGGCCCCTCAGCAACCCCGCTCAGAAGAATTCCACCAGGCAATGCCGGTTAGCGCCACGGAAGCAGCAGACGGTCCAGCCAAGACCTCTGAGAATTTGTGCACAAATCTGTGAGGTACTTGGGGATATTGTTTAAAGCCACTAAAAGAAAAAAGTCGACTGTGTATATTGCAGAATAGCAAAAGACCAAAAAGTCGTCTGCGTGCTGCTCTTGACATATGAATGCGACCGTTCTATATGTCTCGTTTGTGTTCCACAAAGGATGCCTGCCGCTTACTCTAGTGGGGACCAGGCATAAAGGCTTCAGCTAAAGCAAGAGCAGCGTCTCCCCAAGCACACCCCAGCTGGGTTGAGGCGGCAGGGGGGAGAGGTCTTGGGTGAAAACGGACAAGCCACAGGGAGGACAACAGCGGTGGGTAACCCGGAGCTGACCCCACTCTGAACTTGACCTGCAGCCTTGGTTTTGCCTCACGACTTCCTATAATTTCCACCTAAATTGGAAAAGACAAGCATTGGCTCCGGGTTTTGAAGGCCCCTTCTGACGAAGGACTGCTGTTGATGTGGCCTGAGCCCCCCACTGGATGTTGACATCGTCTCTGACTGCCTGCACCTTGGCCACACCCCCCCATCTTGAGGTGGGAGCCAGAGAACTTGCTCTGCCAGCTTCCCTTGAAGCTGGGTTCCAGGCGTGGGCTCTGCTGCTCAGACACACTTGGGGGAGGTTTTGGTTTGGAAGTTGGGCAACGTGGGGAAGCCAGCCCAGCTCGGAGCCCACGGTCTGCAGAGGTTGGTGGCAGAGACCCACGGATTTGGGAGCACACCGATGGTGGAGGCACACTGATGGTAGAGGCCCTGGGGTCCCAGGAGTAGCATCCGCTGTGAAAAGCTGTTGTTTCCTTTCCCTTCTTACTCTGGAAGGTTCTCAAGGCTCCTCTGAAAACAGCCAGAGTCGGTTCCCACCCAGCTCCTAGCAGAAGCAGATATGCTCAGGGCCCTCTGATCACCAGGCCCTGGGCTACGCGGGGAACCCCATCCCAGCTGCAGCTTGCACAGCAGGACAGGCCACTCCCTTCAAAGAGTGGTGGTTTCCTCTCCTTCTCAGCATCCCTCTCCCTGCAAGGCACTGACGTTCGTTCTTCACGGTGTCTAGCCCACCTTTGGGGGTGGGCAGAGGCTGGTTTAAACTTATTCAGACCGGTATACTGGGCCTTGAGTGTTGGAACCTCCCCGGGGCTCTTGCACCACAAAGGGGAGACCCTAGGAAGGAGATTTTTACTTGAAGAATGGTATTCTAAGGTTGGCCATCCAGGTTTGGGGAGGAGCTATTTTGGTGTCTGGGTTTTTTAGATTATAGCTGGTGTTTATGCCTAGGTTGTTGGCTTTCTAGGACCGGCAGGTTGTCAGTGAGAGCTCGGATGCCAAGGTCACACAGATGGAGCGCCGACCACCTCTAACGTAGGGGTTCTCCAACGTGAGTGCACGTGAGTATTTGGGGGTGTATGTGTGTTAGGAATCCAGATTTCTGAACCCACCCGGAACTTCCGGTTCAGTAGGCCTGGGGCAGGGGACCCCGACCCGGGGAGGAAGGTAGTCTATGGACCTCACTCTGGGGAGCGGTGACAGTTTGGATGTTCAAGGTTGCAGGCGTGTGGGGAACCCAGCCGCGGAGGCTGCTGGCCAGATGCTAAATGGGACAGATTTCTGGGTCTTGCTCACGCGGCTCATGGGAGCCGGCTTCTTGGCGGCACTGTCTCCACGGACGCCTGGCCCCAGCCTTGGTTTCAAGGGGTCAGGAGGATGTTTTGTTAGATGCTAAAGCTAGAAATGTGTGGCCTCTGGGAAGAGCATATGACATTTATGGGTCTCTCAGTTCTCATTTCATGATTGCCACCGAACTACAAACAAGAGAATCATCACAGTTAAATCCCCACGCGGGGCTCGGGGAGGCTCTCTGGAGCCCTTCCTGCTCTCATTAATGAGGCTGCCCTCTCTGGCCCCCTGGACCCAGGCTGGCGCCCTCGGCCTCCCCTTCAGAGCACCGCCGTAATATGCTCCAGAGACCGCTGAAATTTCTAATAATACTAACCAATGATGTGTTAAATTGAGACACTTCTGGCTCGAATGCCGGAAACTGCATGATGGTTTAAAGGACCAGTGCTTACCTTTCTCTATCAATTTGCTGCTAAATTGCTGCTTTCGGAGCAACTTACAGAAAAGTAATTCTTTATTTAAATTTTAATTTCAATCTTGTCATTTTAAATATATATTCAGATTCCAATCATATTACAGCATATGATGATGTCTCTGGGGGGCAGGTGTTCCTGCCGGCAACCTGGGTGGGGGTAAGGGATGTGTTGGGGGAGGGGCAGGAGAGCCTAGTAAGGAGGGAGTGGCCCCTGGGGACAGCTCGGTGAGGGCAGCCCAAGTGCTGGGGTGGGAGATAGAGCAGGAGGCCAGTCCTTGGCCTCTAACCTGGCCTTGTGACCCCAGGCTTTGTTGCCAGCAACCACAGATCCCTTCCGGCGCCTTCTCTCTCACGGGGCACCCCAAGGGCCCAACAAGACCAGCCATGGACACACACCAGGCACAGATGGAATGGGGCTGCCCGGACTGCCGCCATCTTTACGGCTCACATGTATTGGGCGCCATCTACATGCCAGGCATGGGCATGACGTGGTTTCCTTCCCCGAGGAGTTCCGTGATTTCACCTGTATTTTACGGATGACAGTAATTGGGCCTGGAGAAGTTTGGTAATAGCTAGTGTAGGCCAGACTCAGGCCTCTTACCCATGTCTGTTCTACCCTTAGGCCATCGGAAGTGATCCGGGGTGGCTGGAATGTTCCAGGTCACCTGGCTCCAGCCATCCCTGCTGTGGCTGACCGCCCCATAAAGAGTTCAGCCATGTCAAGGCTGCACCCACCCACCCCGCTGGGGTAACACTGAGACACCCGCCCCTGGTGCTCTGAGTACCAGCCATGGCCTCCCCTCCCCACACTGTACCAGCCCAACGGAGCCTCCTGCTCAGACCCTGACAGCACACTCCACTTCCCTCATGTCTCCCACTCCCTCGGGCCACACACCCTAAGCCATTGCGGACGTGTCTCCCCAAATGCTGCCAGTGTGGCCTTGACACTGTCTGGTGGGGCCAGTTCTTCTGTCTCAGAGCAGGGCCATATAGACACCTCCCCTCTCTAATACGGACGGTGCCGCAGGGCCCATCTTCAAGTCCCTTCTGTCTCCAGCTCTCCCTCCCTCCCTCTCTCTCATCAGCAGCCCTTCCCCTGGGCTTTCCAACACAGGGACTGAACACTTGAGAACTCGTTGCCTGACCACCTCACCTGCCACTCTAGCATCCATCTGCCTTCCTCTCCCACGCCGTGCCCTCCGTGGGATTCTGCACGTCCCCCGCCGCCCCATAGCTCTGCCCAGCCCTGAAATGTACTGTGGCCATCCTCTTCCTCTGGCCTCCTCCTTCCACCTCCTTGAAACTCCCTTCCCTTCTGTTTCTGGAACAGGGCCCTTCCAGGTTTTCTACCCAAACGGCTTCTGTGGCGATCCCCGGCTTCCCCTCTCGTCAGTCCTCCCATGTGGCCCCGCCCCAGGGCTCGTGCCAGGCCCCCTCTCTCCCTCTCTCAGGCCTTAACGTCTCCCATAATTATTTTTCTGATAGGAAGCATCTGCGAGGCAGCCCCTGCTTTCTTTCGACAGAGCCCAGCTTCCTACAGTACTCTCGAAGTACATTTGCTTTTTCCTTTCCCCACATCAAAGTCTATACCTTGGAGACGTGTCTGCTAAAAGTGCAGCTCGGATGGTTCCCCTTGCAGACGTGAAGCAACCGTGGCTGGGGCTGGGTTCGGCACTGTGCTCTCTCGTGGGCCCTGTCTGGCCCCCCAGCCCCTTCCCTCCAGCCCCCTACCCCCACGGATGGGCCTCGTGGACAAAAGACATGATAAATCTGGCAGAGCCTTACAACTCAAAGCTTTCAACTCTCCTCTAACAACTTTCAACTGAAAACTTCTTAGTCCCATTTCCAAGTTACTTTTCATCCATTACAAAACCCACAAAATTTTCAAAGGGGCTTTGAAATAAGATCACCTAGGAAAAAAAAAAAAGCCCATCACAAATGAAAGTCTTTGAAAAGAAAGAGGCCCTTTCCTGTGCTTCAGTTCCCTCTGATATCAGTTTCCCTTTCATTCTGCTGAAAGGTACAGGGCAGGCCTGGCCCTCAGCAGACGCCTGTGATGTGAGGGAGCGAGTGGCCCAGCCGGACAGACGGGGCCGGGGAGGAGCGCGCGGGGCACCTGCTCGCAGAGCTGGGATGGGCCTTTCATCGTCCCCCCGACAGCCGTTACTCCTTGTAACCCGCGTGGCCCGCTCAGAGGCCCCGCTGCCCTGCGCGTTCCCGCTCACCTTGGCCTTGGTGACAAGGCAACTCCCTCTGGAGCACAGCGACCGTCTTCATTCTTACCAGCGAAGTGGGCGGGAAGGGAGGCTTGGCCAGAGCAGCCTCACCCTGGTCTTTGATGGGACATTTCCCAAATGCCAGCCCCGCAGGCAGTGACACTCCGGGACCACCCCTCCACCTCCCAGCCTCAGAGCCGGTGACACCCCCTTCCTCCCCAGGGTCAGCTCCAGACTCACAGAGGCAAAGCGGCAAGAGCCGTTCCGGTGCCTTTGTCGTTCTCAGATTTGAAATCCTCAGTGAATCTGGTGAGGAGATCCTCTGTGCCGGCGTGGGGCTGAGCTGAGAGCGGGTGTGGGGATACACGTGCGTCCCTGACTGAACTATGTGCTGGTCCGGCCCGGCCCTCAGAGGCCTGGACTCTGAGCACCCAATATTGATTCTGGACCAGGCTCCCAGGCCTCCTGGAGACGGTTCCCAGCCCCTCCAGGGGACACAGCAGGCTCTTTTTGGGGCCAGGGACGGGCCTGGCCACGTTGCCCCTTGAGGCCCTGCCAGGCCCTCCCTAGCAGGCATTCGGGGATTAAGCAAGCCTACCTTGGGTGCAGGGCTCGCCCTGGAGCCAGTAAGAACCCCCAAATGAGTTCTGGCTGGCTGTCTGCACCTTCCCCTGGGGGTCCTTTCTTCAACAAACACCTAACACTCCTTTTAAAACGCCTGTGGTCTACCCTTCGAGTCGTGGGCCTCGGCAGAGGATTCCTTACTTTTTTCCCACAGACAAAGGCCCGCCAGGGAGAGGGGACAGTTCTGAGTTCTGAAGGCCTCTGCCGTGTGACTCGCGCAGCCGACTCTCCGAGCATGAAGTTAACTGAGAGCTCGGCAAGGCGGTCCTGACACAGACATCTTTAGCGACCTCATTAGAGCCTTAACAAGAGAGGGGATTGTGGCAGGGTCGCCCCAAGGTCAGGCGGGACAATGAAACAAACAAGGCAGCACAAATGTCCCTGTGAGGCAGCTCCTCAGACAGGATGGCACCGTTGAAGGAGCTGAAACATTTTCACGGCCGGGACTTCAAGACTCACTGATGCAAGTCAGCACCCGAGCTTGTGTCTCGGGACTGGAGCCTAAGTTCTGACGTGGTACGGGACCGACCAGCTCTGCGGCGGAATGTTCCAGAAGCATGCAACGAGGGACTCCGTGAACACCTTCCCAGCTCTCTGGCCCTCTCTCTTTCTCTCTGCTTTCTGCTTGCTCAGGCTTTCTGTCATGATAACAACTGGCAGCCAGGCATGGCCCTGAGGGAGAGGAGTGCCCTCTGGCCACTGTCCAGCTCAGCTCCCTTAGTTCAGAACTGCGGTGGTTTGAGTGATTTTTTTTTTTTTTTTTTTAAAGGAGGTGGCATCATTCAGTGCCAGTCCATCTCTTCACAGAGCTTGCTGGATTTCTGTCCCAGCTCACTGGAGGTCCAGGTGCAGCACGGAGAGTGTTGGTGAAGGGGATGAGAGTCACAGGGAAACAGCTTTCTCGGGGCAGGGTGAGTTTCTCTTCCTTGGGAGTGACAATGGAGGAGGACCAGGGTCGCAGGTGACCAGAGCAGCAGAAGGCCCCGGCTCTGCTCTGTAAGGGGCTTGCGTGACCATGATACTGTCTCCTGGGCTGCTTGGACCTGACTCCGCATGGGGACGGCCGAGGGAACGCACGCAGGGCTTGCCGCCAGTGGCTGCTCGCTGCGGATCCCTGGGTCAGGCCAAGGGGTCCCAGACCAGCCCCCTCCACCGATGCCCCGTCCTTAGCAGGGGCCCAGGCTGCCCCATCCAAGGCTGCCTTCCCCTTATCACCGAGTGAGGCCTCCCTCCTGCCATGCCCTGCTGCCTGGCTACCATAGATTTGTCAGTTCGTGCTGGCGCTCATTGGCTTCTGCTATATCATTCATTCATTCATTCATTCACCCCATACTTACTGAGAAACTACCCCCTGCTAAACGCAGAGGGAAGAACAGTCTACGGTCTCGGAGATCACACCGGCTAATGGCAGAACCGTAATCAGAATGGTAACAGCCAACAGCTACTGAACCCTTAGGTGCGCCACTTTTGACCCTCAAGGCTGGGAGTAGTTTGAGGCCGAGGTCCGGCCGTCCGTCTGTTCTGTACTGACACCACTCAGGCTGCCGTAACAAAATACCGTAGGCTGCCTGATGTAACAACAGAACTTACTTCTTGTGCTTCCGGAGGCTGCAAGTCCAAGATCGGGGTGTCAGCATGGCTGGGGTCTGGTGAGAGCTCTCCTGGGTCTGCAGACGCCTGCCTTCTAGCCGAAAATTCTAGTCCCTCTTCTTATAAAGACACCGATCTCTTCATGGGGGTCCCACCCTCATGATCTCATCTTAATCTAATTATCTCCCGAAGTCCTCATCTCCAAATGCCATCACAATGAGGGTTAGGGATTCGACCTACGAAATCTGGGGAGACACGGTTCAGCTGATGGCACCTGCAAAGCATGGACACAAGGACGGTTTGGAAGATGCTGGCCGGCTGGAGAGAAGCTCGGTCTGCCGGCTGTTTCCGGGCTGCACCTTGTCCACCAGACCCCAGGGGGTGGGGGGTATTTAATAGAGGGACACCCACGGGCCTGACCAGCATACGGCGGGTCTGCCCACAAGCCTGAGCTCTAATTTTCTGACGGTTTGCTTTTTTCCTCTCACAACATAATCTCCATGATCTCTAGTCTTTCCTGAACGCTGTTGAAAGGCTTGTTGTATTTATCTCCGGAGAATCCGCCGTGCCCCTGTGCAATTTTCCATTGTCATGGTTCATTTTAATTTCCTCTAAGGCTGTTGGCCACTCTTGTGTTCAGAAATAGCTTGTTCCACTTAATAAAAGCGCTTAAATATGCAGACACGAGAAGTTTCCTTTGCTTGCTCCTAAATAACATAGTGAGTGGAGCGAGTTCGCGTTCCCTGCCTCCTGCAGTGAGACTGAGCGCACGCCAGGTGGCTTCCCAGGAAGGAGAGGCTTGGAATGAAAGGTGCAAGGGTAGAAACAGGATCCAAGAATTTCTAGGGGAAACCCAGCCAGCCCGGACTCCACACATTGCCATTGTCTGGCTGGCAGCATGCCGGTCTCCTGAAGCACCTCCCCACTCCAGAATGATCAGGGCTCTGGGTTGGAGGCCTGCTCCCCCTCTAGCTTGCCCTATGACCTTGCACAAATCAGCCCCTTGGAGCCCCTGCTTCTTCACCTATAAAGCCTGCGAGGTAAACCGGCTTCTAAAGCCTGATTTCGGTGAAGGGCAGACGTCCCCCGTTTCCAGGGGCGGGCACAGAAGCCGGGACAAAGGAAGGAGCAAACGGTATTCAAGAAAGGGCAGTTATTCGGACCTGAGGGGACCCAAGAATGCAAGAAGGAAGCTGTGCCCACGGCAGTCTTTCTTCTACATCATTTTGCTCTGGGCTCCTGGGGCCAGAGGATCCCCCACAGGCTGTGGATTACGGAGAAAGGACAAAGGAGAGGAAAGCAAGCTAAATCTGAATTCACACACTGCACCTGTGGGAAGCCTGGTTGTCTGGCCACGAGACCAAAGCCAGGGCACCGCGGGCTCTGGCGGCAGTTACTCCGAATTGCAGGTCCAGGTCTTGGGGCTGTGTTGGGCTTGTAGCCCCAGAGAGCCAGGGGCAGAGTCACAGGGCACCCTTCTTTGGCTTAACGAACAACGCTTAGGAACCACGCGTCTAGGGTGCCTGGTGGATGAGAAGAGGAAGGAGGAGACGTGAGTCGCACTGACTTAAAATTCCTGATGGAAGGGCAGCTCAGGAAGCCAATTCCTACCCCGTGGGGCTCAGCAGGACGTGGAAGCCTCCCGCCCTACAGAGAAACCCCAAGCTTAGCTCTGGCGTTGGGGGGGCAGGCAGGGCTAGAAGTGCCACTCGCCCAGGAACTCCTGTTCCTGAGACTCGCCTCCGGGGCGGGGGGCTTTCACTCCTATAAATACCCCCCAAATAAGCCTGTCTTCTCACTCGCCTGCATCCAGGGTCAAGCCCTGACATCCCGGCTTACGCACACACACACGTCTACTGACACGCATACCTTCTCCACTCCCGCACGAACCCACACGGCCTCAACCTGCGCGGGCTTCGGGGGGACTCCAGCCCCCACAGGGCGGGAGACGCCGGCAGATACCCTCTGCTTGCCCCCAGAATCTTTTCTTCTCCCACAGCTCTGCAACACGAGTCCCCCGTGGCCACTTTGAGCTTCCCTCCCCAACACTTTTTCCTAAATCAGCTTCCAATCTGACTCATTTCAGTTTTAAAACAAGAAAACATCAACAAACACGATGGAGGGAAACAGATGGTAACAATTACAGGAGGGAGGAAACAGAGCCATTCCCTCTAGAAGGGGCAGGCAAACATATTGTCCCCTGACAGTGCATTGCCCCCCAGCTACCACTGTGTGAACCTGGGGGCTGGGCTCCCCAGGACTGTCCCCACCTTGGGCACAGGCCAGCCCTGGAGGGGCTGTGAAGGCCTCGGGGCACCACAGGGCAAGGCCTCCCTGAACCAGGCAACAGCCTGGTCTCCGGGGAGGGAAGTCTGGACGTTCCAGCAGATTCCAGGTCACCTCACAACTTCTGACGTCCTGTCTAAGGTCAGAGATGTGGGTGGGACGCTTCCTCCCCTGCTGTGACTGTAGCCTCAGGTCTCCCCTGCCAGAGCCCTGAGGGCAGGACAGTGTCTCTCACCGTGGCGGGGAGGGCCAGGCCGCCTGGTTCAAAGGCAAATCCTGCCACTTACAAGTTGGGTGGGCTGAGCCAAGCTAATGGACCTTTCTGTGCCAACACTTCCTCACCCCTAATAGAGATAATTCTAGAACCTACACCACAGGAGTGTGAAAGAATATGTGCAACGTTCTGAGGACCAGGCCCAGCGCACACGGATGTTGCGTGTGCAAGCCGTCTTGTTGTTAACGCCCCACGCAGACAGCCTGCTTCTCGTCAAGGTCTGCCGAGTGGAGGGCATTGCAGGAGGGGGAAGCCATGCCCCGAAGGTAGGGCCGAGAGGACAAGCCCTGCTGTTGAGGCAGGTGCCTGAGGCCGGGCAGCCTCGGATGGCCAGGGCCAGGCTCCTAAGCGGGAGTCTGGTGGGCTCTATCTCCTGTCATTTCTCCGTCCCGTGTGTTTTGAGCAGGACAAGGGCTCTGCCCTGTGGCAGATCGGACTGGTGGAGCGAGGCAAGGAAACAGGTGCATGCTGGGGAGATCAAGTGCCGTGACAGAGGGGGGCCCCCACCCTCGCCCTGTGGGCCTGGGAAAGCTGCCTGGGGGAGAGACTGAGTCCTGAGGGGCAGGAGGAGGGGTGTGGGGGTGGAAGGACGGCTAATGGGCAGTTCTGGGTGCAGGCGGCATGATGCTTTTGGGAATCAGAACAGCAAGGCATCAAGAGGGAGGGGTTTGAGTGCCCCACGCAAGGGTTCAGTGTCTCTGAGCCTCAGGTTCCCCATCTGCCGGGTGAGAATTATAGTCCCCTCCATCCCAAGCCCCACGTGAAGAGGAGAAGCAAGGATGTGTATCAGACATGCTGCGCTACCTTCCCAGCACGGGAGGTGCTCACCAAAGGGGACCGCTGTGAACCCACCTTTGGGACGGGGCTTTCTCCCACAGGTCCTGTCTTAGCCACACTTCCGCACACAAGCTCTCATGCAGGGTAAACGTTTCGCGGCACACCCGCGGTCACACGTGTCGTCACCCACTGCTGTGGACTCAGTGTCTGCCCCCAGAATTCATGCGTCGGAATGCCGATCCCCCCGTGGTGGTGGGGGGCCTCTGGGAGGTGACTGGATCTCAGAAGTGGAGCCCTCACCGGAGGGATCGGCCCCCTCTCTGCTCTGCGGTGAGGAAACCGGATCGGTCAGCAGGCTGCAGGCCGGAAGAGCCTCTCACCAGCCCCTCACCGTGTGGGTGTCCTGACCTCAGCCTTGAGCCTCCCAACCGGTGGTGGATAAATTTCTGCTGTCGAAAAGCCCCCCCGGGTCACGGCCCTTTGTTCTGGCAGCCTGAGGTGGAAAATACACGCACCCTCCCACGTGCTCACACACACGGAGACACCAGTTGGCACGCACTGTGGACGCCCCGTCTCCCCCTTGGCTCCCATCGGGTCCCCTCTCCCACCCCCGGACTCCACTGAGCCTCCAGCCCCGTGGGAGGTGCTGCGGCCGTGCCTGTTCCAGGGCCCTGGGTGAGGTGGGCCGCACTTAACCGCCACAGAGCTGCCTCTCTGTGCTCCTCGTGGCCGGACGTAGCAGGCGTGGGGGCGCCGGGATGAAGGCGAGGAGGGTATATTCTAGCCCTTCTTGCCCCCTCCTGGGGCTTGTTCCTTAAAAACGTGCATCAGGCCACTTCTCTGTTAAGCGTCCCCAAAATAAAGAGGGGAGACTCTCTGCCACACGCTATTTCGGCAGATGCTTCTTTTTTTTTTTTTTTTAAGATTTTATTTATTTTTTTTAACACAGAGAGAGAGAGAGAGAGAGATCACAAGTAGGCAGAGAGGCAGGCAGAGAGAGAAGAGGAAGCAGGCTTCCTGCTGAGCAGAGAGCCCAATGCGGGGCTCGATCCCAGGACCCGAGATCATGACCTGAGCCGAAGGCAGAGGCTTAACCCACTGAGCCACCCAGGCGCCCCGGTTGCTTCTATTTTAAAACGGTTTCACATCCCCCCTTGTTCTCCTGGGGGGCCGGCATTTTCAAATTCTTCTCGGTCTGTGCATTTCCTGGCCTGGGGGAGGCTGTCCTGTTTGAACAGGGGGCGAGCCTGGCCTTCTTCCGTTTGCTCCGGGCACCCACTGCTGTTCCTCCCTCGGCTCTCTGGGTAACCTGGACAAGACCCTTCTCTCCGCTGGGCCTCACGCGCCCCTTTGAAAGTAGCAGAGGGGCTTGGCTGTCCCTTCATGTGTGTCTTGAGCTGCCGGGCTGTGTGCCATCTAAGACCTCCTGCTCGCTCTGTGAACGCCGGACCCGGCTTCCTGCGCAGGTTTGCCCCCCGGGGGTTCTCATGGTATGGGGCACACAGTGGCCCGGTTTACACGTCTGTCTCTGCAGGTTTGGCCTTCCCTAAGTGTCAGGGTTTCTCAGGGTGCCATAACGTTCTCACGCCTTCCTCTCCTACACCTGCACGGGACCCTGCTTGCACGTCGGGACCTGATCATTGCCCAAATGCCAAATCTTCAGCACCTCTGATTCCAGACCCCACATGTTCAAATGCCGAGCAGACACCTCCACGGGGATGCTTAGCCTGCACCGCCCTAGATGGGCTCCCTCCGCTGAATGTTGGGCTCCAGAGCTGGTCCTAGCCCCCACAACGGGGCTCCCCTTCCCCAAGGCTCACTCTGTCGTATCCTTGAAGACTCTGCTCCGGCATCTCTTCCTGAGAAGCGTTCCCTCAACAGCTCCCTGTCCTGGCTGGGCCACAGGTGTCACCTCTGGGCCCCAACACCCCACGAGGATGGAGCCCCATGTGTTCCTATTTGCTCATCTGCCCCCACTAGGTCATGAATTCCTTGAAGTCAAAGACTGTGCTTTACCTTCAGGAAAGGGTCCGGGACATAGCAGATGCTCAGTAAAGGTTTGAGGGGTGAATTAAGCCTTAGGAGGGGGGCTTCTTCATGATGCTCTGAAAGGGTGGGCTTTATGCAGCTGGTGGCTTTACCAAGGACCCAGAAAGGCCTCCATGTCTCTCTCTGTGGTATGATTCCGGGGTGAAGTGTGTTGTGAGTCCTTTCTGATCAAGCTGTCCGTGGGGAGTCCTGACACCAGGCATTGATTTTTCGCCAAAGGGGAAGTGGTTTCCCCTCTGCATTCTGCACCCTGGCAGTCAGTTCCTGTGTTTAGACCCCGATCTCTTCTGTCCTCATGGGACATGCCCACTTCTGTGCCACTGGGACCTGGTTTTCTAAAATCAGGGTCAGAGTTCCCGTCACTGAGATGCTTGGATTTCTCAAGGAGCTATGGCTGAGGCCCGCACAAATGGACCTATTCCCTTAATCCATTTCTTCCCACCCCTCTGGGAGCACCCAGTGCCCTCAAAATAGTCCACTGGCCCAGGCTGGAACCAGACACTTAATACCACCAGAGAAGCGAGCCCTAGCTCTCCACTGAGCCCTGGAGATGTCCCCAAGTGTGACATATTCGGCTCAGAGCCTCACCTGCTGCAAAGACCATTGCAGACCCATTACTTCGAAACGTTTCATTTTCCTTTCCCTTCTAGCAGGGGATGAGCAGAGGAATAGTCACTGAGTCTGGGAACCAAGAAGCAGGGGCTCTGACCAGAACCTGCCACCTGGAATTGAGTGACCACCCTTCCTTGGCTGAGTACTTGCAGCTGCTGGGTCTATGTCTGGCCACTCTGTCCCCCAGTAGCCAGGTTGAGGTCTAGTTCAGGGACAGGTAGCAGGCCAGAGGTTACAGGGCCAAGGGCCATGGACCCAGCAGGTGTGGCCAAGTCCCCATAATTACGTACTTGGGCAGTGCCCTTCTCTGCTTGCTAAGCCATGTGCCCTGCAAAGGGACATGTCCAGGGAGGGGTGCCTGGGTTGATTAATTTTCTTTGTCAACTTGGCGAGGCCATGGTGCCCAGATACGTGGTCATACATTATGCCGGATGTCTCAATGAGGGTATTTTGGGCAAGATTAACATTAAATGTTTTACTTATTTATTTTTAAGTTTTTATTTAAATTCTGGTAAGTTGACACACAATGCAATATTAATTTTGGGTGTGCTGAGATTAACATTTAAATCAGTGGACTCTGAATAAGGAGATTGCTCTTCCTGATAGGGGTGGGCCTCATCTAATCAGTTGAAGGCCTAAATAGAACAAAAGATTGACTTCCCCTGAGCAAGAGGAGATTTTGCCAGCACACTGCCTTTGGACTTGAACTGTAACACTGACTTTTCTCTGGGTCTCCAGCCTAATGGCCCACCTTTGCCAGCTTCCATAATCACATGAGCCAGTTCTGTAAAATAAATATTCAGTCTCTATATGCATCCTATTGGTTCTGTCTTTTTGGAGAATTCTAGTTACTAAATCTCATATATTAAAATGGCATCTTTCTTGTGTGAGGACATGTGGGCACCATGAAAGGGAGATCTGCCCTTGTATGGGACATACGTACTGCATCTCCACGAGTTCAGACATGTCCTGACTCGAAGGGTCCCAAGTCCTAGGGAAATGGGTGATGTTTTCATAGGGCAAGAATCACTACTACATTCCAGGTTGTGACTTTCTAAGGCAGGCAGACCAGGAGGTCCCCCAGTTTAAAAAAAATGGAAACCTGGCCATACCACTCCTGTATCAAGCTCCTCAGGGGCTCTACACTGTCTTCAGGGCAAAGCATGAGTCCTGCCACACAGCCCGTGAATAACCCCCAGGACCAGGCCCCAGTCTGGTCTCCAGTTTTATGCCACACCACACTCCCCACATGCTCCTGAACCCTCTCTCTCCATCCCCACCCATTCTTTCCTTGTCACTCTGCCTCTGTATTTCCAGTCCTCACTGGAGTGTTCTGTCACCCCCTCTTTGCTTGCCTAACTGGAACTCAAATTTCAGCATGGGTGTTACTTCTTCCAGGAAGCCTTCCCTGACCACTCCCTATGCCCAAGTCTGGGCTGTATCTTCCTCCTCTGGGTTGTGATAGGGCTCAGGGCTGATCTTGATCTTGGGACTCCTCACAGAGTATTGTCTGTTTCCTCCTCCCACCTGTAAGTTTCTTGAGGGCCTGGGCTGGGACATAATTGGCATACTAAGTGTTTGTTGAATGAATGTGTGAGAGTACAAATGAAATGGTTACTTCATGTGATTTCTGTTGTTTTTCGTTTTGTTTTTTTTTTTTTTTTCCACAGTTGAAATGCTCTGGTGGGCCACAGACTCATTTTTTCACCATTTTCATGGACAGAGTGATGTTATTGCCAAGGCTCTAAAGTCATGTGTCAGCTCATGGGTATTGATAAAGCCAGTGAAAAGGGCTGATGATCTCAATGGGAAGATGATAACAAAATTTTATTGAGCATTGACTCTATTAAGTACTGAGATAAACTTTTTACTATCTAGTCTAATCTACTCCCCATAACCAGGTTTACTAGGTAAGGCTCAGAGAGGTTACTTAACTCTCTCAAGGCTGCACAGCTAAGAAAGTGGAGCTGGGATATGAAAACCTGTTTACTTAGCTGCTGAGCTTCAAAGCCTAGGATTATTTTAATCCTGGGTAATAGTGCCTGGGTGAGCTATCTAATCTGTACCAGCTGGGGCCCCCACCCCATATGAACCCCATAAAGGAACCCCCAGCCATGGCTGGCCACTGGGTGTAGATGGCAGGTGATACCCAGTTCCTGGGGTAAGACTCTTAGCTCCTCTCAGTTCAGGCTCAGGTCTGTGCCCTGTGCCCCTCCCCACCCCTCCTGCCAGCCCCAGCACCCCACTGCCTGGGAAGAAACAGGCTGTGCAGGTAAAAAGGACTCAGGACCTCTCCGTGGCTGAGGTCCACCTTGGGAGATGCAGTTAGTGGGAGGGCAGCTGCAAGGCAGCTGGAGGGTTTTCTGTTTTTTTATCAAAGCATGTCTGAGGGTGTGGGAGGGACTCCTCCAGGGATCTGGGTCACGATCACAGTGAAAGGGCGTCTCCAGCACTCTGATGATGCTAGGTTTTACTTTTAGGAGCTCAGCAGGACCTTGTGGGGTAGGTCCAGGCCAAGCTGGGAGAGGGGATGTGGAGCCGGGCCCGAGTCCTTTGCTTTTCCAAGGGCCATTCTGAGTGGGAGGAGCCAGGAGGTGCCGGGTGAGAGACGCAGGTGGGAGAGGCTGGGGCTAGGCCCATTTTGCTGTCCTTCATGTCACCCTCTCCTCATTTCCATTCACAGCCTCTGATTTTGTCAGCAGAGAGGTATGACTGGAGAGCTTTCTAGAGCCGCTGGCCATATTTTGAACAATCTGGAGATTCAGTGACCTTCTTCTCTCATAGAAAACATAGCTGATTTGGTTAGGTTATGGATTCAGGAACGGCTCTAATATTTCAGTCCCTGACTTACTAATGCCTCCTTATTTTCAGGGTTCTCCAGAGAAGCAGAACCAATGGGAGATATATATGAAGAGATTTATTATAAGGAATTGGCTCATGTGATTATGCAAGCTGGGAAGCCCCAAGATCTGCAGTTGGCAAGCTGGAGACCCAGGAGAACCAGTGGTGTAAGAGCTAGCCCAAAAGCTGGCAGGCTGGAGGCCCAAGAAGAGCCAATGTTTCGGTCTGAAGGCAGGAAAAAACCAATGTTCCAGCTCAAGCTGTCAGGCAGGAGTAATTCCTTCTCATTCGTGAGAGGGTTAGCCTTTCTGTTCTATTTAGACCTTCCACTGATTATACAAGGCCCACCCACATGAGGAAGAGCAATCTGCTTTGCTCATTCCACTGATTCAAATGTTATTCTCAGCCAGAAACACACCCTCACAGACACATCCAGAATAATATTTGGCCAAACAGCTCGGCCTCCCTTGATCCAGTCCAGTGGACACATAAAATTAACCATTACACTATCTACTACAACTTTCACAATTATATCACCTCTTGTTGCAATTTTTGTATGAATCTGTGCTCTGGGTAGGGAGAGTCCAGGCAGGGGGAGAAAAAAAAAGCCAAAACAATAAGAATACTAAGCAGGGCTTGTGAATTCCTTCCACAATCACAGAGCTTTTCCTCTGGCTCTGCCTTGCTGGTAAATACTGCCCACTCCCAGGAGAGGCAGGGTCTGCCTCTCCTCCACCCCCGCCCCCAGCAAATCAAATAAATAAGCTGCTTCCCAGCCACATCTGCTCCCACATCTCAGCATATGCTCTGTCTCGCCTGCTTCTTAACTGTTCAAACTATAATGGGCCGTGTCTTCTGTGCTTCCAACACCCTTGGGTACTTCTCCGGGCCCGGCCTTCCCAAGCTGCTGTTTCGTGCATTACCCACAACATCAAAAATGTTCCACTGGTGGTTTTAAGATTCCTAAAAAATAGATTCAAAACATCTTTAATACTCTCTGAAGAAGCCATATATCACAGAAAAAGCTGTAACCTTTAGTACTGCTGATATTATCCAGACTGAGGGCTGATTAGCAAGGTAACTGTAGCCAATTTGGATGCTGCGAGGCGGGAGCGGCCCCGGTAGCCTGCCCACCCACTGTTTACACTCCCAAGAAAGGAAGCTGCCCATTTTCCCAGTGTTTGCCTAATGCCCTTTTATATAACCTGGAAAATCATAGTACTCGAAGGCGGTAGTTTCCAAAAAACAGCCATCCCCTATTAACACAACATCCCTGAAAATAACGCCGACCATTTCTACGGCAATAACAAGTCCTCGCTGGTAGACTTTTTCCTTCCTTTCCTCCCCGTCCCAGAGCCGGGAGCGCAGAGCTCCGGCTGAGCCTTGCCAAGGCTGCCAGACGGAGGGAAAGCTCAATGACGTGTTACATACGCGAGCTTCACAGTGCCCCAAAGCCAGCAAGGAACTCCCTGCCCCCAAAGGAGGGGCGACACGTGTGGGGTGGGCGGTGGGCCCGCCCAGGCCTCCCCGTCCAGGGACTCCCGCAAGGGTCTGCGGTGTGCGCCCCTGCCGTGCCCGAGGAGGACCCGGCCAGGAAATCAGATACTTGGATTTGCCAGGTTGTTGACCCTCATTTCTTTCTGAAGGTTCATGTTATGGGCAATCAAAGCAAGCTGAGAGGAGGAGACAGAGAGGCAGAAGGATGGAAATCTTTAAACCAGGAAAAGGTTTCGTTTACCTTTGGTAAATAAAAGTGTGTTCATATTTTCACAAAGATATTTCTATTTCGCCAGTTTGCTATTCAAGCGGGGCTGGGCAAACACGCTGGGATAGGGTCACAGCTCTGGTCCAGAGAGAAATGGAAAGCAGAGGCCCAAGGTAGGGATCCCCTGTGGTCATCCCTTAGCTTCCACCTATAGCAGATGCCCAAGGAGGCTCTCCTGTCCTCTGCCTACCTTGGTCTGAGTGGGGATCCTGTCGCGATTCACCCCGGGAAGAGTGCCAGAGGCCCCCTGGGCTCAGCGCGAACCACAGCACGCCCTCTCACAGCCTCCATGTCCTTGGATAGGCCGCCAGCCTCCTCCCAACCTGTTTCCTCTTTTTCTGGGGGGTGGTGTCCGTCTCACAGCCCATGGGGTGGCAGGAGTGATAGATGAGGAACCCTCAGCCGGGGCCCACCACAGACAGGGTCCCTCCAACACGAGAGCTTGTATTATTCTCATTATTCTAGAAAATGTCTTTGAGAATTGTGTGCTTGGTGATTGAAACTGTGTTTCTTTTTAATAAAATCTTGATTTGAAAAAGGCCTGAAGGCACCTCTGTTTTCTTTATTCAACAGGGCAGGGAGTGTGGCAAGGACGACATTTAGACACCCAGCAAACGCCTTGCTTTGACCTGCCACACTCTTGTTCTCCTCTTTCCATCTTTCCCCCTTCCTCCCGGCTGAAGAAAGGTTAGATTAGGTAAAGGGAGAGCTCTGAGGCTCCCACCAGAATAAGGTGCACCCAGTCTGGCTGTGAACCAGGCTGGGGCTCCGGGGAAGAAGGGAAGCTGGTGAGAAAAGGCGGCCAGCTGCTCCCTGGGGTTACCTGGGGCAGACGGCCAGCGGGGGCTCAGGGGATAAGCTCGGGGCATGCTGCCCCCAGGGACGCAGGGCTGGAGCAGGTCTGGCTCAGCAGAGGGGGCAGAAGTGTCCCCACTCCCCGCTGGGACCCACAGCCCCAGCGACCTCCTTCTCATCTGAGCCTGAGGGGATCGGCCTTGGGATCCCTCACCAGGAGGAATCAAAGCCTGGAAGGCCAGGGGCCCCAGGGAGCCCGGTTCCCAAAGGAGAAGCAGAGGTGGGTCCTACAGGCCCTGGATCTGGGGCAAGAATGTTTGCGGACAGCGGACGGGAATGAGCAGAGGCTTATGCTGAATGAGGGGACGACGACATCGCTTTGCCAAAGGCCAGTGCAGCTGAACCAGATTGATGCGGCCACTTCATTTTAATCCCAAACCCTCGGCGCCAGCCACGTCCACACAGTGACCCCCAACAGGTGCCTAATCATTCGGCTGCAAACGCGGAGCACGCCGGTGCCTGCGGTGTGAAGCCACCGTGACCGGAAGAGTGGGTTTTCTCCGAGGAGCTGGGGAATGGGGGCGGGAAGCCCACATGGGGGGCCGTGTCAGCAACGTTCCTCCCCACCCGCTGCCCTGGTCCAGGTGCTCGGCAGGGTCCAGGCACTGGATGAAGCCCGGTTTTGCAGAGCCTGGGACCTCTTCCCTGGCACGATGCCCCCTGGAACAAGGCAACTCTCAGAGCAGAATGCGGGACAGAGAGGCCATGGGGCACTTGGCCTTGGGCCAAGAGCATGGCCTTGTCTGGGGCTGTGCTGACCTCAACGAGCTCTGCAAGCTCCTCAGGACTCCGAAATCAAAGGCAGAGCTGGGGGGAGGGGTGAGGATCTTCTCTAAGCGACGGCCACCAGGATGAAAACGTTCTTAGCGGCAAACACGAAGGACTGAGAAAAAGACTTTGACTTATCTGCTAATTTTATTGAGGCCTAACAGGATTTTAAGCCAGGCTAGACTTTGAATAAAGCCACACAGTGCTAGAGGTGTTGAGCCAAGACCATAGGTACGGAAGGGACAGGAAGAACGCTCTGTGCCGACAGTGGTGTCCAGGCACCAGGTAACCCCCTCTTGCAGTTGGGTCTCATCATTCTGGGGTGTGGGGCCAGGAATATAGCCTGGGGCTCAGAAGACCTGGCTGTGGCTCCTGCTGCTTTCCCGAGGGACTCCGGGTGATCTTAAGTTTTGGTCTTTCCAATTCTAAAATGGGATAACGACACCAGCCTCATTCAGTCATTTAGTCACCGAATACTTGAGGTCTGCCACATGCCAGCACTGTTCTAGGGACCTGGGAGATGGGAATGCAAAACAAACCAACCCCAGCAAGGACGTCATCCCACTGTCATGGGTCTAGTGGGGTTGAGAGAGCAAAACAGAACAAGTGATTTCAGGCACAGTGAGTTGTTGGGTAGTGATGAGCGCTCTGAAGAAGTGTGAGGCAGGGTAGTGGTTTCCGAGTAATGCGGGCCTTGCCCGATGCGCTGTTTTGTCCCCAAGGTCCACTCCTGGCTTCTGCGCTCTGCTCTGAACCCTGGAAGGTGACTACTGAGGACTGCATCCGTGGTCTCCCTTACCGTCTGACTCCAGGAGAGCCTGGCCAGTGGGAACATGCACAGGAGATGATAGGGTGCGTATTTACTTTGGCTCCCTCCTTTGGGCTAAGGTTGGTGGTAGCTGCATTCCAGCAAGGAGGGCCATGCTCCCAAGCATGGGTCTCTCCAAAACTACAGCTCTCCTTCTGCGTTCTGATACCCTCCCCCCCCCACCCCCCCCACCCCGCCTCTTCAGTCCTCTAAAGTCCCGGCTTTCTCCTGTCGCTTGCCCTGTGGTACTTCACCACCCCTAACCAGAAGCACTTGGGGGTAAGCAGACCCTTCATTAAGCAGTCTCCAGTTGCCCCCTTGGAGTGTGTGATCTGTTTCTTGCCAAGACTCTGCCAGTGCCAGGATGTGACTTCAGACCAAGTGGTCCAGCGAGTCCATCCTGATGAGCACTGAGGTCAGAGGGCTGAGCGCTGAGCCTTCATCTGCAGACGCCTGGACTCAGGACAGTGTTCAAGTGGAGGATGGGTCCTCAGCATGTGAGAAGGACAGTCAAGAAATTGGGGATGCTGAGACACTGTTAGAGAGACGGTGGCCTGGACAAGATGGCGGCCTGGACAAGATGGCGGCAGTGGAGGCAGTGTGAAGAAGTTGGATTTTGGATCTGCACTGAAGGGAGAACCCATCGGATTTCCTGGGATATGAGAGTCAACAATGACTATGGTTTCCAGCTTGAGCATCAGGGAGGAGAGTTCTCGTGAGGCACAGGTAGAGGAAGGTCAGCGAACACATCATAAACTATAAAATGCTGGTCAGTGCTAAGGGGTTGAGATGAAGGTGTTCATCTCACGTCCATGCAGCTAGAATCTCATCTAACCTCAGAATCCTGAACAGTATTCTTCTCTTCCTCTGTGGGATGTGGGAATAGAAGCCACCAGAGCTTCACACTGGTTAGAAAGGTAAGACTGACATGCAGCAAGCACAGAAATCAGCAGGAGGCCTTGAGTGACAGATGAGAAACTGAGCAGTGTGGGCCACACGACCCCCAGGGAGGGGAGCTCTGGGCCTGGATAGCTGGATGGAGGAAGGAGAGGGAGGCTCTCCTCTGCCTTCCCTAGACTGGAAGCTGGGGCTGCTCTTGGCATGACCAGGCTGAGGACAAGACCTGCAGAGGACGATGGGGCTGGGTGCTGAAGTCCGCCCTGGGAAAGGCTACAGAGCCACCAGGAGCAGAAGGTGCTATTGTCTCAGGGCAACTGGAAGACCCCCTGGGAAGCTCTGAGAGTCCCACCTTGTTCTTGGGGCCCAGAAATAAGTACAGGGTGGGAGGAAGAGCCACGACCCCTGGAGGTGGCTGCCTTGGAAGGTGGCCACTAGCAGAACCTGGTGACAATTCAGATAGAGGGTAATGTGAGCATCTGTGAGGAGGCTAAGTTTACAAAAGAGCAACAGACCCAGAGACAGTTTTTCTCCTCTGTCCGATGGGAGTAATAATACCTACCTCCAGGCTTGTGAGGATCAGATAAAGGACTGGAGGAGGACTGTGTGGGCTGCAGAGCCGCAGGGCATTTTCTGTGGATACCAGGTTTGCTGGCTTCCCTGAAATCTTGGCCAAATGGGACACCGGGCAGGGGCTGAGTTTGGAAGACGTGCGATTCCAGAGTGCCGGGGGCCTGGAGGGCTCATCGGACATGGATGGAAGTAACCCGATGTCTCGGGTAGAGTTTTGGTGGAGTCTTGTTTTGTGGAAGCAATGCTGGCCTGGGTCTGGAGGGAACCACAGGCACCAATTCCCGTCAGCCATAACCAGGGCACAGGTGCCACTGCTCTGTGGGAACTGTACAGCCCACGTCCTCCCCTGTGGCGTGCTGCTCTAGCTACGTGGGCCCCTTGCTGTTTCCCTAACAGGCCACACACGCAGTCTCCTGCCCGAGCCTACCGTGCCCTTCCCGCAGGCATCTGTGCCACCCACTCTTATCTCCTTGGGGTCTCTGCTCAGATGCCACTTCAGTGAGGTCCGTCCTGACCCTGTTATTTAAAATTGCTCACTCAACACCGCTTATTTATTTTTCTCTGTTGTACTCATAAATATTATGAGTGTGATTCAAGAGAATGTGTATTCTCTAGTTTTTGTGTACAGTATTCTATACCTGTTCATTAAGTCACAATTATTAATTGCATCAAGTCTTCCATACCCTTAATTTTTGGGGGGTGGGGGTCCTGCTTGTTATAGTGATTATTTAGAGAGAGTGTTAAAAACCTCCCACTTGAAAAAAAAAAAATCTCCCATTGTGGTTGTGGATTTTGTTTTTTTTTGTTTTTTGTTTTTTTTCCTTGTAGTTCTGTCATTTTGGCCTTATGTATTTTGAGGCTCTGTTCTTAGGTGCATACAGTTGTTGTATCTTCCTGGTGAACTAAGGGTTTATTTTTACATTATGTCCTCTAGTATTGCTTTTTGTCTTAAAGTCTACTTAGTCTAGTAATGACATAGCTATACCTGCTCATTGTATCTTTTCTTTTTCTGTCTTTTAACTTTTAACCTTTCTTCATATTTTATCTTTTTTTAAAGATTTTTATTTATTTATTTGACAGAGATCACAAGTAGGCAGAGAGGCAGGCAGAGAGAGACGGGGGGAAGCAGGCTCCCTGCTGAGCAGAGAGCCCGATGTGGGGCTCGATCCCAGGATCCTGGGATCGTGACCTGAGCCGAAGGCAGAGGCTTTAACCCACTGAGCCACCCAGGTGCCCCGCATATTTTATCTTTCAATGTGTTTTTTATAAAAAACATATAGTAAGAATTCTCAGATTCAATTTGAAATGCTTAGTCTTTTAGTTGGAGCATATCCATTTGATGTATTTATGTTTAAATTTATCATTTTATGAAATGCTTTCTATTGGTTTCACTTATTCTACATTCTCCCTCTTTTCCCTTTGCTTTCTTTTGGATTAAGTGTTTTGTATTATTTCATTGTAAAATCCAGAGATATTACCATCTGCATCCTTGACTTATTGAAGTCTAATATCGATCGATATTTATACTCTCTTCCTTGTCAATTCAAGAGCCTTAAAATAATTTAGCTCCATTCCCCACCCCCGCCAATTTTGCATCTGTTTGATTTCCCTCTATGTGTTAAGGTCCATATGAGAGTATTTTTTATTGTTTTATAAGCCAATATTCATTTAGATATACATTTTTTACCTTTTTTTTTTTTTAAAGATTTTACTTGCAAAACAGAGATCACAGGTAGGCAGAGAGAGGAGGAAACAGGCTCCCCGCTGAGCAGAGAGCCTGATGCGGGGCTCGATCCCAGGACCCTGGGATCACGATCCGAGCCAAAGGCAGAGGCTTTAACCCACTGAGCCACCCAGGTGCCCCTTTACCTTTTTTTTCTTCTTTTTGTTACTACCTGAAACTCCAACTTTTAATCTTGAATTAATTTTCTTCTGCTTGAAGAACATGCTTTGGTATATTCTGTAGTGTGCATTTTCTGGGGACAAATTATTTCAGCTTTTGTTTGTCTGGACATTAAAAAAAAAACACCTCACCTTTGTTCTTAAAGGGTATTTTTACTGGGTATAACAACTGGGTATAGTTCTTTTTCAGCACTTTAAAGATATCATTCCATTGTCCTCTCACTTCCAAAGTCACATGTTTAATTACGTATCTTGAAAGGAATCCTTTTTTTGCCTGCTCTTTAGAATTTTTTTGTCTTTTGTTTTCTGCAGTTTTACTACAAGTGCTTCAGTGGACTTATTTTTCTTTCTCCTGCTTTGAGTTTGTAGTGATTCTTGTATCTGTGACAATGTCTTTTCAATGGTTTGGGGATGTTCTCAGCCATTATCTCTTTTTTATTTTATTTTTTATTCTTTTAAATTTTAACTCCTATATAGTTACCATACGGTGTTATATTAGTCTCAGGCGTGCAGCACAGTGATTCAACACTTCCATATATTACTCAGCGCTCATCAAGGTAAGCATACTCTCAATCCCCTTCACCTACTTCATCCCTCCCCCCACCTACCTCCCCTCTGGTAGCCATCAGAGGGGAGGTGTTTTCTGTAGTATGAGTCTGTGTTTTGGTTTGTCTCTCCCTTTCCCTCTCTCTCTCTCTTTTTTCCTTTGTCCATTGGTTTTGCTTCTTAAATGCCACTTATGAGTGAAATCTTATAGATTTGTCTGGCTTATTTTACTTAGCCTTATACTCTCTAGATCACCCATGTTGTTTCAGATGGCAAGATTTCATTCTATTTTATGGCTGAATAAAATTCCATTGCATCTCCTTTTCCATTTACCTATGGATTGTCACTTGAGCTGCTTCTATAGTTTGGCTACTGTAAATAATGCTGCAATAAACATAGGGGAGCACATATCCCTTCAAATTAGTGTTTTTGTATTCTCTGGGTAAAATCCAATAGTGTGATTACTGGATTGTAGGGCGGTTCTATTTTGAATTTTTTTGAGGACCCTCCATATTGTCTCTCACAGTCGTTGCAAAAGTTTGTATTCCCACCAACACAGCACGAGGGTTCCTTTTTCTCCATATCCTTGCCAACACTTGTTGTTTCTTGAGTTTTTTATTCTGACGGGTGTGAGATGATATCTCATTGTTGTTTTGATTTGCATTTCCCTGTTGATGAGTGATGTTGAGCATCTTTTCTTGTGTCTGTTGGCCATCTGGTTGTCTTCTTTGGAGAAATGTCTGTTCATTTCTTATCCCCATTTAAAAAAATTGGATTATTTGGGGGCACCTGGGTGGCTCAGTGGGTTAAAGCCTCTGCCTTTGGCTCCGGTCATGATTTCAGGGTCCTGGGATCGAGCCCCGCATCGGGCTCTCTGCTCAGCAGGGAGCCTGCTTCCCTTCCTCTCTCTCTCTCTGCCTGCCTCTCTGCCTACTTGTGATCTCTGTCAAATAAATAAATAAAATCTTTAAAAAAAAAGAAGCGAAAAAATTGGGTTATTTGGGTTTTCATGTTGAGTTTATAAGTTCTTTATATATTTTGGATACTAACCCTTTATACAATAGGTCATTTGCAATATCTTCTCCCATCCCATAGGTTGTTTAGTTTTGTTGGTTGCTTCCTTTGCTGTGCAGAAGCCTATTCTTTTATTTTGAGGTAGTCCCAATCGTTTACTTTTGCATTTGTTTCCCTTGCCTCAGAAGACATTTCCAGAAAGATGTCGCTATGATCAGTATCAGGGAAATTATTGTCTATTCTCTCTTCTAGGATTTTTTTGATTTTGGGTTTCATGTGTAGGTCCTTAATCTACTGTGAGTTTATTTTTGTGTATGGTGTAAGAAAGTGGTCTAGTTCCATTCTTTGGCATGTAGCTGTCCAATTTTCCCAGCACCATTTGTTGAAGAGACTGTCTTTTTCCTGTTCCATAGTCTTATCACCTTTATAAAAGATTAACTGACCATATAATTGTGGGTCTATTTCTGGGCTTTCTAATCTTTTCCATTGATCTATGTATCTATTGCTATGCCAGTACCATACTGTTTTAATTACTACAGCTTTGTAAATAACTTGAGGTTTGGAGTTATGATACTTCCAGTTTTGTTTTTCTTTTCAAGATTGCTTTGGTTATTTGGGGTCTTTTGTGGTTTCATGCAAGGATTAGAACTGTTTATTCTAGTTCTGTGATAAATGCTGCTGGTATTTTGATAGGGATTGCATTAAATGTGTAGATTATTTTGGAGAGTATAGACATTTTAACGATATTTGTTCTTCCAATCTGTGAGCTTGGAATGTCTTTCCATTTCTTTGTGCCATCTTCAATTTTTTTTCATCAGTGTGTTACAGTTTCTTTTTAAAAAAGATTTTGTTTATTTGAGAGAGAGTGAGAGCGAGAGCAAGAGCGCGAGAGAGAGAGCATGAGTGCATGAGCAGAGGGGTAGGCAGAGGCAGAGGGAGAAGCAAACTCCCCACTGAGCAGGGAGCCCGATGTGGGACTCGATCTCTGGGATCATGACCTGAGCTGAAGGCAGATGCTTAACTGACTGAGTCACCCAGGTGCTCATTGTTTTACAGTTTTCAGAGTACAGGTCTTTCACCTCTTTGGTTAAGTGTACTTCTAGGTATTTATTATTATTATTATTATTATTATTTTATTAACTTTTTAAAAATTTTAAGTAAACTCTATACCACACGTGGGGCTCAAACTCATGACCCAGTAATCAAGAGTTGCATGCTCTATTGACTGAGCCAGCCAGGTTCCCCTATTATTTTTGCTGCTATTCTAAATGGAGTTGTTTTCTTAATTTCTCTTTCTGCTGCTTCATTATTAGTGTATGGAAATGCAATGGATTTCTGTACGTTGATTTTATATCCTGCAACTTTAGTGGATTCATTTATCAGTTCTAGTAGCTTTTTGGTGGAGTCTTTAGGGTTTTCTATATACAGTGTCATGTCATCTGCAAATAGTGAAAGTTTTACTTCTTCCTTACCAATTTGGATGCCTTTTATTTCCTTTCTTTTCTTTTCTCTTTAGAGAGTGAGAGAGAGAGCAAGAGCGCATGTGCACGCATGTGTGGACGTTGTTGTGGGCATAGGAAGGCAGATACAATCTTAGACTCATGGGCTTAAGACACAGGCTCGATCTCAGGAGCCTGAGATCAAGACCTGAGCCCAAATCAAGAGTTGGAAGCTTAACGGACTGAGCCACCTAGGTGCCTTTTATTTCTTTTTGTTTCTTTCTTTTTTAAAAATTTCTTTTTGTTGTCTCATTGCTGTGGCTAGGACTTCCAGTACTATGTGGAATAAAAGTGGTGATAGTGGACAGCCTTGTCTTGTTCCAGACCTTAGAGGAAAAGCTCTGTTTTTCCCCACTGAGTATGAGGTTAGCTGTGGATATTCAATATAAGGCCTTTATTCTGTTGAGGTGTGTTCCCTCTAAACCTACTTCGTTGAGGGTTTTTATCATGAATGGACGTTGTACCTTGTCAAATGCTTTTTCTGCATCTATTGAAATATTCATAGGTTTTTATCCTTTTTCTTGTTGATGTGATGTATCATGTTGATTTATTTGAGAATACGGAAGCACCCTTGCATTCTGGGAATAAATCCTATTTGGTCGTAGTGAATGATTCTTTTTTTTTTAAGATTAGTATTTATTTATGAGAGACAGAGTGAGAAAGCGAGAGGCAGACGGAGAAGCAGGCTCCCTGTGGAGCAGGGAGCCTGATGCAGGACTTGATTCTAGGACCCTGGGATCATGACCTGAGTTGAAGGCAGATGCTTAACCGACTGAGCCACCCAGGTGCCCCTTGAATTATTTTCTTAGTGTGTTGTTGGATTTGGTTTGCCACTATTTTGTTAAGGATTTTACGTCCATGTTCATCAGAGGTATTGGCCCGTACTTCTCTTTATTTGTGGTGTCTTCACCTGGTTTTGTATCACGGAAATTCTGGCCTCATAGAATGAATTTGTAAGTTTTCCTTTCTCTTCTATTTTTTGGAAAAGTTTGAGAAGAATAAGTATCACCTCTTCCTTATTTATTTTTATTAATTTATTTTAACTTATTTTTCCATCTCTGCTTTAAATGTTTGGTAGAATTCACCTGTGAAGCTGTCTGGTCCTGGACTCTTGTTTATGGGGCGTTTTTTGATTACTGATTGAATTTCATTGTTGGTAATTGGTCTGTGTAAATTTTGTATTTCTTCCTGCTTCTGTTTGGGAGGTTATATGTTTCTAGGCATTTATCCGTATCTTCTAGGTTGTGTTGGCATATAATTTTTCATAATATTCTCTTACAATCGTTTGTATTTCCGTGGTGTTGGTAGTTATTTCTCCTCTTTTATTAGTGCTTTTGTTTATTTGAGTCCTTCCTCTCTCTCTCTCTCTCTCTCTCTCTGAGTCTGGCTAGAGGTTTACCAATTTTGTTGATCTTTTTGAAGAATAAGTTCCTAGTTTCATTGATCTATTCTATTGTTTTGTTTTTTTTTTTAGTTTCTAGATCATTTATTTCTGGTCTAATCTTTATTATTTCATTCCTTCTGATGGTTTTGGGTTTTGTTCGTTCTTCTTTTTCTATTAGCCATTATTTCTTGAACAATTACTTCTGGCCCATGTTTTCTCTCTTCTCTCTCTGGAATTCCAATCATGTGTGTCTCAAATCTTTTCTTTCTTTCTTTCTTCTTCTTCTTCTTCTTCTTTTTTTTTTTTTTTAAAGATTTTATTTATTTATTTGTCAGAGAGAGAGAGGGAGAGAACACAAGCAGGGAGAGTGGCAGGCAGAAGGAGAGGGAGAAGCAGGCTCCCCACTGAGCAGGGAGCCCAATGAGAGACTCAGTCCCAGGACCTGATATCATGACCTGAGCCGAAGGCAGATGTGCAATGACCAAGCCACCCAGGCATCCCTGTGTGTCAAATCTTTTCACCAAAACCTCAATGTCTCTTACCTTTTTATTATTATTGTTTTTATTTTTTCTTTTGTCTCTCCGTACTCAATTTTGGGTATTTATTTCTAACCAATCTTTTAGTCCATATTCTCTCTTTGGTTTTATCTGTTAAAATCATTATGAGTTCTTAATTTGAGGTGTTATGCAGTTATTTACACTTGGTATTTAAAAAAATACATAGTTTTTAGTTCTGTGTTGAAACCCCCCATTTTGGCTTATTACACTTTGATCACAGTAAAGTATAGTAATTTTAAAGTTTGTTTCTGATCACTCCAATATATCTGGAGCTCTTGTGGGCCTCTGTTTCTTTCTTTTGTTTGTTTGTTTGTTTCTACTGGTATTTGTTTATGTTGTCTCCTTGTGTCTGGTTATTACTTTTTTTTTTTTAAGATTTTATTTATTTGACAGACAGAGATCACAAGTAGGCAGAGTGGCAGGCAGAGAGAGGAGGAAGCAGGCTCCCCACTGAGCAGAGGGCCTGATGCGGGGCTCGACCCCAGGACCCTGGGATCATGACCTGAGCTGAAGGCAGAGGCTTAACCCACTGAGCCACCCAGGTGCCCCTACTTTTTTTTTTTTTTTTTTTTTTATCATGTGCCAGATTCTGTCTTTGCCTATTACTTTTAAAAGTAATTTGAGCCCTAAGATGCTGTTATTTTCCTTTCAAGAAGGTTTGTTTGCTTCCCTTGGGCACCCGGGTGCTCTAGCAAACCAAGATATTCAAGTTGAAGCTGAGAGGCCCAGGGAGCAGCCCTATGGAGTCCCAACTCAAAGCAAGTGAAGGGGTCCCTGGCCCCCACTGCTCCCTTGGCAGATTTTGGGCACCACTCCTGGTCCTCTGATCCCACAAGGCTGTTAAAAGTCTTGCTCAGCCTTCAGCTGTCCCTTCAGAGCTGGCAAGGAGTCCTGGGGAAAAAACCAGCCCCAGGTGCTCGGCTCGCCAGCATGGGCCGCTGTCCTGCCCCAGACTTCAATATGGCAATTTTTCACTATCTTCTTAGGTCTCCAGAGCCTTCGAGACTTAATGCTTGCTTTTCTAGTTGTGTGCCTGGCGAGGATGGGTCAGAAGTTCCTAGTCAACCATTTTAGACACGGAACTCATTAGCACTCGTTACTATGTAATGTATGATATATTTTTGCTACTTATTTTCTTGTTGTCCTCCCATTCGCCTGAAGGTACTGCTCCATGAGGGCAGTAATTTTTGTCTGTTTATTGCTCTATCCAAAGCACTTGAAACTGTGCTTGGCACATAGTTGGTGAATGAATGCATGAATCTATTATCTGATTCTATAGCTGCAAATATTTACCCAACAAGCAAGAATTTGCATTTCTGTGTTTGTAGAGGCATATCAGGTCCAGAAAGTAAGGTGACTTGGGCCACGTTTCTGTAGTGACTTGAGACAATCAGGACCCAGGGTGTTTGAGTAGCATTTTAGGGCACTTGCCGAGTGCACAGAGCTCCTCTGCTACCCCAGAACCAAGGATAGAGCTGGAGTGGGGCCAAGGAGGGACTTGCCCATCGCATAACTGATGACACTGAGGAGTTTGGGTTCAGAAGCCACACAAGCTCCACAGGGCAAAGGCAAACAGAGGGCCTGCGGGGAAGTGGAAAATTAGGGAGATGAGTTTTTCTAAGCTTGCCATTCCCTACAGCTCATTCTTTACTGCACTCCCCAAAGCACCAATTTATGGACTTTATTCCAGGGGAGAAAAAAAAGGAAGAAGAAGAAGAAAATGTCCGTTAAACTGCTCAGAGAGTAGCAGATTCTCCCCAGAAGCTCACTCAGATGGTGATGAGATAAGGAGCTGGGAAATTAGTTGGTTTTGCAAGTCACACCTGAACAAAGACAGCAGGGCGCATTTCACGCTAGAGGGGCAGCAAGAGCCAGGGCAGGAGCGCAGGGCAGGCCAGGGGCTCAGCAAGCCCAGCGACTGCAGAGTGAGGAGGCGCCCCACCCCCGCCCAGCCCTACCCCACACCCACCCTGACACCTAGTGGAAGGGCCTGTAATTCCAAGCACTGAGAGAAAGGACTTCGTGGCAGGCAGAAGCCAAAGGACGAGGGCTCCCTGCTGCTCCTGGCACCACTTGAGCCCGAGGGACTGTCTGCTACACTAGTCACACCAGCTCTCATCAGCACAGCCCACCCTTCCCACCTGGGTGACAGTCCTCCCATCACTAAGCCACTGGATGTAATAGTTAGGACCATGGGACTCTGGATTCACACAAGGGTGTGGGTTTAATCCAAACAGGAGTCTGCTTTACATTTGTTGCTTAGATGAGTGGTGTCGTCTTGGCCCCGACATTCTACTTCTTTGTGTCTCCGTTTTCTCTCCCATAAAATGGGGGATAATCAACACAGCCTCCCACATTTTGTTTAAATATTATACCAAATGAACAGACAAAGCCTCCACTACAGGCTCCAACACATAGTGAGAGCTCATTAAATCCTTACCATTGTTATCTTGACTTGTCCTGAATGTCTCGAACCCTCCTGTTTCTCTTCCCCTAGTGCTATCCCTGACACATTGGCCACCATCATCATGGGTTTCTGCATCTGGCTCTACGCCGGCGTCCCTGCTTCTGATCTCATCACCCCACTGCATAATGCAGCTGGAGACCACACTCTGAAGTGCACAGCGATCACACTATTCTGACAGAACCTTCAGTGGCTCCCCGTTGCCCTTAGGATCTGACCCACACTGACATCTCCAGCTCTTGCCTGACTGTTACCCCCTCAGTAAAAGGATGGAACTACCATCCATCCTCCAAAGGACTATGCTCTTTCTTATCACGGGGCCTCTCCAGAGAACGGTCTTTCCCTCTCTGGTTCACTCTCACCTGGATATTTCCATCTCATCTCCCAGGTCCCCGCTTAGCTCCCAGTCCCCACCACTGATGTTGCTGGCTCAGTCACACCTTGCTCTAACAGTCTCACACCTGTCTGTAACCACTCCTGGATCTGGAGAGTGGGCTCTCTTAACACACATTTGTCAAACAAATGGATAAATGGTATCAGGAGAACAGGTTAATGGACTCACAGATGGAAGAGAACCCTGGACCGACCTCACCTCCCAGTCGAGGAGTCTTCTGGAAGTAGCTCTTACACAAACCTCCTCGTAATTATTCTATTCCTGTTTCTAGCACAGGGTTTGCTAGAACTCGTAAATATTTTGTTTCCTAATTGCTTATCTGCACCTTAATCACATAGTAGTTTTATTATTATTGTTACCATTATCATTATTATTAATGGTGATAAATAAAACAGTGTGCAAATGTATTTCCAGCAAAAAACAATTGGGTGATTTAGAATTTTTAATTAATAAGAGTTGGGGTTTGTACGGAGTGCTCCGTGTGAGAATGGATCACCCTCGGTGCCTCCCCCAACGGGGTTGGTATCTAAATGCTCCATATTGTAATTTCCATCCTGAGGGGCCAACAGCACTTAGAAATTCATCAGTTCTCTGGTTATCTGGCTCCTATCAGCATCGCTTTCTCCAAATGAATGCATTTCAATTAAAGGAAGAATTTACCAGAGTAAATGTGCGGTGTGTATTTTGTGAATTATAGCTCTAACTTTGAATAAACACAAAACAACAAACACCTTCTGAGCTCCTATGATATTGCAAGCATTGAAGATAAGACAAAGAGGCAGAAGCCCGGGCCCTACCTCCGAGGAGACCCCGGTTTTGCTGGGGACACTGTACACAAACCGGAATGATCAAGGGTGATGCAGGGCGCCTGGGAGTTCCTGGTGCAGACAACAAACCAGATACGTTCAGGAAGAAACAAACAAAACCCTGGAATTCAGCACAGATCCTGCCATTTTAATGTTTATAGACACACGTTGACTCCCTTCGGTACATGGTAACATCTCCCAGATTATTTCTGGGCGTCACTCCCCCCACCATAGCAGGGATGGAGACAGGCAAGGCTGTGTGTGTGTGGACAGCAGGAGGTGACATTTCTGGTCCACAACGGATGACCTCTACTGGTGACCTGAAGACTCCCCGCCCTGCCCTTCCCATCCTGAGGCAGTGCGGGACCCTTCGAAGGAGAGGGCTGTGTGAGAACTGACGATCGCACAGACAAACTGGGGAGTGGCCCCGCATGTGCCTTGGAGCCTTGCTCACAGAAGCGGCAAGTCTGGGGCCCTTTAAAGAATGAAACACTAAGTCTATGTATAATTAGCTAGGATTTGATTTTAGATATTCAGTTAAAAATAACTTTCCCCTTTGGTCCAAGACTAAAAAACCAAAATGGATCACTGGAACTCTCCACCTGTCTTTCTGCACAGCACCCCCCCCACCCCTGCGTTTTTCAATCATTTCTCCAGCCCGCCCCATCCCTCTTTGCACCCCCCCACCCCGGCCCCCAGCATGGGCCCCAGGAAGAGACTCTTCTCAGAAGGTCTCAGAAGGACCCCCTTTCAAGCCCCCTGCTGATCTCTGCCTCCCGAGTGCCCTGGGCAGTTGGCCGGCTGCTGAGTCATCTCTCCTGGTCGGTGGGTGGTGTCTCCCTCACTAGTCAGCGGACGGCTAGGGTCCAAGATGACATCTGCCTCTTGGTGCAGGCTCAGCACGTCCCTGGCTCCTCCCCAGCACCCCCCGATGTGCCCAACAGGTTCCCGCTCCCCGGGTGCCCGGACCCCCACATGGGACCCTCCCTGGCCCCTCTGCTTTCCCCTTGGTTTAGCTTTAAAAGAAAAATAGATAAAATCAACTCAAACCATGCCGTGAATGATTTGTTCCCTCAGGGGGTTAAGAGTGCTAATTGTGTTTTATAAGAAAAGAAATTTCATAAAGTGAACCTTTAATTGTTAAATTGGTCAGGCTGAACACAGAATTTTGGGCAGATCCCTTAAGATGCTTTCAGGCAGTGTTTACTGTGGCGCCTTAGATCTGGCCGCTAGAGGGAACAGAGTCAGGGAACGAGAGGCTGCGGCCCAGCAAGTCACAGAGAGGGTAGGCCCACAGGGGGCCCCCAGGCAAAGGAGGCCACAGAGCCCTCTGCACCTTCCAGGGGAGTCGGCCAGGGAAGAGGCCTCCAGCCTTCCCGAGACCCTGCTGTGTGCAAGGCCTGGCTTTGCCGCCCGAGCACGGCCTCTGCCCGTGCACCTTCCCAGGTGTCTAAAGAATGTTCTGGAGGGGCACTGGGGTGGCACAGTCAGTTAAGCATCTGAGTCTTGGTTTTGGCTCAGGGTGTGAGATCTCAGGGTCATGGGATTGAGCCCCACGTTGGGGTCCGTGCTCGGTGTGGAGTCTGCTTGGGTTTCTCTTGTTTTGCCCCTCTGTCCCCCCTGCCTGCACTCTCTCTCTCTCTCTCTCTCTCTCAAATAAATAAATAAATCTTAAACAATAAGAATGTTCTGGAATCTCTCTCTCTCTCCCCCTCCCTCCTTTCACACACACACCACACTCACATTGCACACACACTATGCATGCACGCACACACACGCACACTCACAGGTTGACCCTGACCCTCACCCTCTATCTACTCTAACACGTCCTTCAAGGAAAGTTTCCCCAGGGGTGCCTGGGTGGCTCAGTCAGTTAAGCATCTGCCTTCTGCTCAGGTCTTGATCTTAGGGTCCTGAGATGGAGCCCTGTGTTGGGCTCTCTGCTCGGTGGGGAGTCTGCTTCTCCTTCTCCCTCTATATGCTCTCTTCTCCCTCTCTCTCCCAAATAAGTAAATAAAATCTTTAAAAAAAGGAAGTTTCCCCAGTTCCTAAAGACTTAGTAGGATTTCACAGTGCTGAGGCTATATGAGAAGGAGGGTTCTGGAACAGTTTTTTGCTTTTATTCTGGTTCCTCTTTTTTATTTTTTCCTGGTCCAGAAGCTAGGATCTGTGTCAATTTACAAGGACACTTTAATCAGTAAGGATTTACATGTTCTGACAACACGACCAAATTTACTTTATACCACAACAAAAATGGAGGGAAGATGAAGGGTGAAGTCTTCCTCCATGTCCTTTCCTAGGCAGGAGTCCCGGGGAGCCAGGGACCATGTTGTCTAGACGGCCTGGTGGGACCCCTCAGGGTGACTATGCAGCATGGAAGTCCCCAACAAAAAACTGCCATATTGTCCTTTAAGTGCTGGAGGACTTACACTAGGTCTTATTGAGTAAGGAGGTCAGGTCAGGTTGGATCAGGTCACACTCCAGCAGGCAGGGTGCCATTCTCAGCAGATGGTCCTCTAGGACTCGTCTGTTTCGCCATCTGAGAGGCCTGGCCCGAGTCTACAAACGGCCAGAGGACAACCATGCCCTCAGCTCTGGGTGGGGGCAGAGACACCAGTCAGGATGGGGACCACTTGCCAACAGTTAGCCAAGGAGCAGAGAAGAGGAGGCATGGCGTAGAGGGGAAGGAGACAGGCTTCAAGGAAGGGGTCCTCGCTAACTTCAGAGGTGTGGGGTGGATTCACACATATTTCAAGTTCTCCTTTCTGATCCCGTGGCTGCTCTTGCTATTATATATACATATAAATATGATGAACCCAAATGACCCGAGGTGATTTGGTCTTTCCATTTTGCAGATGGGCACCCAGTGCTCCAGGGGCCTGAGTCCTCAGGGCACGTTCAGTGCCGGAACCAGAAGGAAAAGCTCTCGGTGTCCACCCCCAGGGCTCCTGCTGCTGCCTGGAAGGGACGCTGTCTCCCAGGAAATCTGCCACTTTCATCATCGTCAGTTCTGTCCTCCGGTGACACCCACGTCCCAATGGGACCACTTATCAGCAGGCCTTGTAACCAGCAGCAGCTGCCTCAGTTACGGAGAGGAGAAACGATCTTCCAGCTGTCCAATGGTCCTGGGTCCAGTGTCTCACGCTGGATGGCAACAGGGGCCCCGTTGGGGCTGCCCCAGCCCCTGGGCTCTGACGCCCAGGCCCACATAGGACTGTCCGCCAGGCACCCAGGCCTGAGCATACAGAATTGTGGCCACGTCACCACAGATCCAGGCACCTCCTCGGCCCGGTCCTTCAGGAGGAGATGAGAACAGTGTCGGGTGACCAAAAGTTGCCCCACATGACCCGTTCCTGCCCCGTGCTCCGTGATGAGCTGCCTACAGATGTCTCTTCCCTCTACAGCCACCCCAGGGCCTCTGCTAACGAGTCCACCAGGGCTCCACAGTCGGGAGGCTCCCCAGGGCCAGACAAGTGTTAGGCCTGGGGAGGGGCGTGGGGTGTAGGCTCAGATGTGTTCATTTGGCTTTCCTGGACTCCAGTTCCAGACAGAGGACATTCTTCCCTGGCCATACCTCTTCCAGCTCCCTCATTCAGAAAACCACCCTGGGGAGAATTCTTCTTACAAATGCCGCAGAGCCCACCTATAAATAAATGAGCGTTGGAGGGGAGACTTTGGGGCTCCGCCAGCTCTGGAATCCCTGGTTTCTGTCCTGAGACACAGAGCCTGGAGCCACCAGAGGTCTCCCAGGAATCTAATAGCCCAGGGCCAGGCTGAGTTCTCTGGGGCACACACCCCTGTCTGGACCCCCTCTGTCCAGCCTCACAGCCCAACCCAGGACTCTCCTTGACTGCTGCTTGGAGGTGGGGGTCTGACCAATCCTGCTGGATGACTCTTCTGGCCCAAATCACCCCCAGGCATGTAAGAACTTGCAGCAGGCTGGAAATTCGCCAGTTTTAGGTCCTGAGAATCCTGCTCTCCCTTTACCTCTGACCACGGACCTGCTTTCCTAAGCCCTTGCTTGCCCTGAGTAGGGGTCCCTGCTCTGACCTTGATCTACCCAGAGAAGAGGGTGACCTCACCTCACATCGCCCACCACCGAGCCTGGCACAAAACTCTGCTCACTCCATATTCCGTGTCTTATTTGCTGATTGGCAAGAGCCATGATGTCGTTTCCTGAGAAATCGGAGGGGTCCACAAGCCACAGAATCACGGGCAAGTCCGAGGCGGCCTGGGATGGGCAGACCCTCTCCCACTTTCTGATGTCTCTGAGCCAGTTGGATCTGGCCCCCAGGGGCCAGGCCTGGGAGCATCTGAGATCTAGCCTCGTACCCCTCCACGTCATTCCCTCCCACCCAGGAATCAGATCCTCGGGGTAGAGGGTCCTGAGTGTGAACAAGCATTTGCACTTAGAACAGCTGCCTAGAGCTATCCCTCAGCTGGGGTAGGGGTGGGAGTGGGACAGGTACCTGCTTATGGATCACTGCCACAGCTTTGCTGACCGCCTTTGCGGCTTCCCAAAGGCACCCCAATGACCTCACCCAGGCCCTGGGCCGGTAAGGAGGAGGCTTCCCGAACGAGGTGGACATGCTGACTCAGGGTCAGCCTGGGGGCTGACCAGGACAGAATGTCTCCAGGAGGCCCCTGTGCAGCGGCCACAGCCAGTGCTGTTACTAAGAAAAGCCCAAGGAGAAAGGGTAACACAACACGCCCGCCTCGGGCTGGCCCTGCGGCTGGGGGGAGGGGCGCAGATGACTCAGGAGATGCTCCAGGAGGCACAGGGACAAAGTCACGTCGAATTGTCCAGCACAGCTGTCCCCTTGTCTGTTAGGGTGAAGAGGCTCTGAGCTCCGGTTGCCTCCAGATTCTGCAGAAACTAGTACAGCCTGGCAGGAGTCTCAGGGCAGTGGGCCTCCTGGGCTTGTCAAAGGTGCAGAAGATCAGGGACATACTCGGAGACCTTTGCTGTTGCCCCTAGCCTGGGTGAGTGGGTTTCTCCAGGGCTGTCACTGCCATGGCCACTGGACTCTCCCACCAGCCCGCCTCAGCCTGGCCTTTTGGCCTCCTCTTCCCTGCATGACATGGGAGTGGCAGCTGTGAACTGGGCCTCACGTGCACCTGACCCTAGGGGAGGCTTGGGTGTGCACCTGGCGTGGCCTGGGAGAGGTTGTGGCATAAGCAAATGATATGATAGGATATGGGGTGGAAATCCCTGGAAACGATGCAGAAGAGCCGTCGGGCCCGATCATGTGGTGTGCTGGCCAGAGAACCCACCAACCAAAGATGCACTGTTTAGCGGGGCGGTTGTTAGGAACTGAGTTCGTGTCCCCACAAAGTCATATGTTGAAATATTAACCCTTAAATATGGTGGTATCAGGAGGTGGGGCCTTTGGGGGGTAATTAGGTCATCAGTATGGAGCCCTCGAGAATGGGATTAGTGCCCTGATAAGGGAGACCCCAGAGAACTCTCTAGAGCCCTCCCTGCCACGTGAGGGTACAACAGGAAGTCGGCAGTCCGTAAGCCGGAAGAGGACTGGGATCAGGACCCTCCCAGCCTGGCACCCTGATCTTGGAACTTCAGCCCCGAGAATGGTCAGAAATAAATTCCTGTTGTTTACGAATCACCATGACGCGTTTCTTCCAGCAGCCAGAACTGTCTGAGACAGAGGGGCACTCCTGTCTTCACCGGGTGGCTCAGAGCTAACATGCATCCCCCCCCACCGCCCCCCCCACTCCAGTGGGCTGGCCTAGAGGAATTCGTTCCTGTTCCAGAACTCTAGCATCTGGAAGGAGATCGCAAAGAGCTCAACGCTCACAGGCCCTGGCGTGGCCTTGTGTTCCCTGGGGACTGAGGAGGTCCCTAAAGGGTCAGCCCTTATCTGAGGGCAGAGACCCCAGAAGACATCACTTACAAGCACTAGTTTGGTTTAATAAGACCCCAAACCTGCCCACGCTTCCCTGTGGCAAACCACAGAAAGTGCAGGCCTGACAGACGCCCCTGCTCCAGTGGACTTGTGCCCGTCCACAGCCACAGAAATTACTCCATCTCCTTTAACTGCCATTAGCAAATCATTAATATAAATTCACACATCCAGAGTGAAATCACTGAGCTCAGACATTCTACTATCAAAGACATTCCACCCAACCAAAGCCCCTTTCAAACGTGTGGGAATTTTTTCAGTCAAGCAAATCCTGCCTCCCCGCTCCCCACTGAGTCCCCAGTAGTCCTGGGAGGCATTCGCCAGCTCTTTTTCCCTTTTGAAGCTTTTTGTTCCGTTTCCAAGCGTGTGGGTGTCTGTAAGTGGGAACAACCTAGTGGGGTGGTCAGGAAGCCCAGACCCGAGGGGCAGGCACATCCGCATTTATAAACTCCAAGCGGTGTGAACAGCAGCTAGCGGTAGGTAAACATCCGTAGGCCTTAGTTTTCTTGTCTGTGAAATGGGAGTGACGATACTAGTCATGAGGTAGTTGGGAGGTGTAAATGAGGTGGTGAGGAGACCCACGCCGTGTCAGACACACGCCTTCAGTGAAGGACGGCTGTCCTCGAGGCTGCTACGATTCTTCCCTAAGGGAAGGGGGGCCAGGATGAAGGCGGCCCCTTCTGCTCTGCGACTCAGACAAGACTGTCACCAGAGGCCAAGCGTGGACTCTGGCAAGGAGGGTCCGGCATGAGCCAGGCCCTTCCCCATCTCCCAGCCTGATGGAGCCCACCCTTCCCTGAGCTCCCTTCTTTCTGGCAGAATCTCCCCCTCAGAGAACCTCCCGTTGAAGAAGGTTCCATGGGTCTCCTCCGGGAGTCAATGGGGGCAATTTCACCAAAAGGGCAAAACTGAGCAAAAACTGAGCTGATGGAGGAACACGGCTCCCTTCAAAGGAAGGCCCCAGAGCCCTGCCTGACGCGAGTGGACGTTCAGCTTGGGGTCCCGCGGGCCGGGATGCTCATTAGACCATGGACGGAGCCACAAGCGCCTCGTACCCAGGTTGGAAGACCAAGGGCCCCTCCCCTCAGTGCTGCGTCTTCAGCATCTCCAACCTCTCACCCTTTCTCCGCCCCGTGTTCGAACAACGCGCTATTTAACATGGGCCAGGCTGAGTAACTTTATTCTTCCCTTAGATCTACGCCCATAAAAGGACACTGCGTTGTCCAGATTGACCATAATTCATTATGCTGAATTCCCTTCCATCTGGAGGCTTATACAGTTGTTGAAAAGCTGTCACTATAACCTATTGTCACGGCAACCTTTTATGAACCAGCCTACATTTTTATGTCAAAAATTTATCTTAATGGCCTCACAGCTCTTACCTCCAATTATTTCGGTGTCACTGACCTCCAGCTCAGGCTGCGTTCCAGCTAATACGCGGGGACAAACTCCCTCTTCACTCTTATCCTGGTCCCACACTGAAACTAGGAAGAAACCTTGTGGTTCCTGTGCCTAGCCCCTCAAGTGGCAGACGTGTGCCACACTGGGGATGGGGGGTGGCCAAGACCCCTGGGGGACATGCTAAGGAAGGCGACGGGATGACAAAAGCTGGGCTGAGCCCACAGGAGCTCTATGTGACCAATGTGTGGAAGGAAACACAGAGAAGGGGCATGGCGCCCAGTGGGGCCTTGCAAAGAGGTGGGGCTCATTTTTATGTATGTATGTATGTATTTTTGAGAGAGACAGAGAGAGAGTGAGCATGTGAGCACATGAGCAGGGGGAGGCGCAAAGGGAGAGGGAAAAAGAGAATCTGAGCCTGATGCGGGGCTTGATCTCATGACCCTGAGATCATGACCTGAGCCGAAATCAATAGTCTGATGCTTAACTAACTGAGTCACCCAGGTGCTCCTTCCTTTTGCTTTTAAATTTAAAAAAGTGTGAGACACATTTCCTGTCCATAGCAGAAAGTGCTAGAGGAGAAAAAACCAAACAAACATGGGTACTATCAGGCGTAAGTACCAGTATTCTCATTTAGACTTTCTCTTGTTCTCACGTTTCCAAAATACATATGCCTACATGCCTCTGTGCATTTACATGTGTGTCCACACACATATATACAAATATTTATATATATACAAATATTGATATTTCCTATATTAAACGTATGTATCATATAATCTTCATTTATACATACTTTAAGATATCTCACTACTTTAGAAGCTGCCAGTGACTAAAGAAATGGACATTTCCTTCCACACCTACACTTGTTATCACTGATGGGAAAAGCCCCTGCTTCTGCATCTGGAAAACTCCTCGACATTTTCTACAACCACCTGTGAGGTTTTCAGGGGACCTCAGTATTTTCCTCGCCTAAGACCAAGGTGTGCTGAGAGGCCAGGGGCGCACCTGGGCCTCGAACCCAGAGCTTGAAGCTCTGCGAGTGTCCTTGTACCAGCTTCAGACCATTCTGCAGGATGCATTTTTTCCTCCTCTGTTCTCTGAGAAGTGTAACATTCCCGACTTCTCTTGCCCCTGCCTGCCCTGGGGTAGCTGCTTAAGTCAAGATACGCTCCTTAAATAGGAAAGAATGCGAGGAGAGGAATCTGGGGGTTTTTCTGACCCTTCCCCACGCAAGCTGGCCCAAGCCATGGCAGCTCCCAAGGGGCTCCAGGCAGGGTCTGGCGTTCCCAGGCCTGCTCCCACTTCCCAGCTTTTTGGGTCTGAAGGAGGCTGCCCCCGTGATCTGGCAAACACAGGCATTGCAGTCCTCTACTCTCAAGCCTCATTTCAGTAGTGGCCGTTTTGAGAGATCAGGCTCAGAGGCCAATATCGGAGGGAGGACCGCCCAGGGACCCGGCATGATGGAGATTCCCAATCATCAGCCAAGGCCACCGCAGCCCAGGCCTCAGCGGAGCCTTCCCCTGGGCCACCAAGGGGCTGCACGCGGGTGCTCTGGGAGTCTTCTCTGTTGCAGACGTGGTTTCACTCATGAGCTTGAGTTCTTTCCGCGACTGTGTAGGAGGGCAGCTCCCACGCGGGCACCTGCGGGTGCAGGGGGAGCTGGGCATCAGGGAATGTGGGTACCAACAGGATGGGGCTGGGTGTGCCCATGCGTAGCAGAAGTATGAGTGTGCACGTAAGTGTGCAAGCCCTTCGGTGAATGCCACCTGAATTTGCGTTTTCGCCTGAGGCAAACACAAGCATGTTAACTCTTGGACTCTTTCTTGGAGTCAGACAAACCCGAGGTCAAAATGTTGGAACGTCACTTACTTTGCAAATGATCTTGGCAAATGAACTTCCCTAAACCTCAGTTTTCCATCTGAACATGTGGATAATAATACCTGCCCCATAGGGTTTGAGGCAAAACGTATGCAAGGCACTTAGGCATGCCTGGCAGACAGGAAAGATTCAATAAATGCCAGCCGTCATCTCCCTTGCTCTCACTGTCAACCTTGAGTGTGCTCGGTCTGGTTAGCCTTGTCGCCACGACGGGATGCCTTTCCCCTGCGCCCTGCAGAGCCATCCAGCTGATTTTCTGCAGAAGTGAGAGCTCCCTGTACCGGAAGGGAGCCCCCCTCGTGGCACCGGGTGCGGAGGCAGTGGAAACCTCTTCTCTTCTCTTTAGAAGGACCCGCAAGGACACTGTCCTGGGTTGGCAGCATGAGAGGGCCAGAACGGACCTGACAGACGTTTGTGTTAGGGACAGGTGGAGGGACGCACGGCAGGTTTGTGGCAGAGCCCGGAGGGGGTCTAGGGCTTTGGATCTTGATTCCAGGACCATTTCCGGCGAGGGCGCCCCCCACCCCCCACGAGGTCAAGCCCCAAACTATCATCCAGGCATCTGAGCCTCTGCTTCTTCTCTTTTTTCCTTATGCGGCCTCCTTCTCCCTGTTCTCTGCTGGTCCCGCCTGCTCCTGGTGACTTCCGAGCCACTCGCTGCCCTTCCCGGTCTCTCTCCACCCGAAGCCATTGGTCCTCCGTCCGATGGCCATCATGTCTGCTGTGGTCAGAAGCCGAATTACCAGTGGGCTTACCTCAGTCCTGGCTTTTTCCTTGCCTAATTCTGCCTCTGCAGCCAGACCGGGGGTCCCTGAAGGCAGGTGCGGGCTGAGCAGAGGCAACAGCACATCCATCAGAGGCTGGGACCTGCGCAGACCCTCAGAAAAGACAGGTCTCTGAACACACAGAGCAGAACGTGCTACTTCTCTCCAGCTATGGGACCTCAGGCTTCCATCTCCTCCTCTATAAAACAGGGGAAATTGTAAACACACGCTTAATTGCACCTTTTTAAAAGGAAGCCTCCCCTAAAAATGTCTTTTTAATGTGTGGGTCTGGATTTCAGTGGGAGCCCATCTAACCAAAGCAGGGCCCCCTGAATAAAACAGCAAGAGATCGGCTCCGAAAGCTACTTTATTTCCCTTTCCAGCAGGAAGAGACTTCACCATTAGCTCTCTGCGATTCTCATGCAGCCTCGAGACTTCCTGCCTCCCCCAGGCACCTATCTGGCTGGGCTGGTACCGATTAGAAATATGACTTGTCGGTGCCATGAGTAAGAAGGAAGAAAATCTGAAAAATGGGTAAAGTATGCAGCAGGAATCTTCTATTTATGTATGTCCTCCTGGGGGAGCCTGTGTCTGAGTTGGAGACAAGGATTTTGCCATTCTAGGTAAGAGATGGTTTTGTCCTAGCTGTGAAGTCTTTCTGGTTTCCTTATTTAGAAAGAGATGCTCACAGGAGAGGAATTAAAGACGCACTAAAGAGGTACATTCCTGCTCCGGCAGAGGACTTCCCCCAACACACTGTATTGCTGCTAACACGGTCTCCTCTTTCATCATGGAGAAGGATGACTCAGGGTGAGCTCTACTTTCTGCTTAAATTTAAGCCATGTCGTGCGCAAGGACCGTGTGGCCCGGCCCCTGATTAATCATGGCGAATGTCCGAGCGACTCTGCCCGGTCATGAAATGGGCTCTTTCCTCTCCCAGGGACACAGCCACCAGGACACCAAGACCTGTGCTTGGAGATGGAGTCTCAAAGGGGCTGATCTATAGCTGGAGCCCACATGAGAACTGGAGAAGCCCCGGCGGGATGAAGCTGGCATCCTTTAAATGAATATGTTTTCCACCTGCTAATAGCCCTCAGGGCTGGGGACATAGCTGGCTGGCTGGGTCCCAGCAGCGAGCACCGACCGCCCAGCCAGGGCCCCCGGGTGGGAGGCTGCTGTCCTGCCCTGCCCCGGCTGGTGGGCGAGGACCTTCTGGGACGCGGAGTACAGCTCAAGCCACCAAAAGGGCCCAGCTTCTCCATGGCAACCCCAAACAGCCTGTTCATTCCAGAGGCTACGCTGGCAGCAAAAGTGGGGCCAGGGAAGGGTGTCCTCGCGACTAACAGTGGGAAGCGTGCGAAGGGTTCCTGCTGACCGCCGGCTGCTTTCTGGGAATGCCTCCGAGGATGGAGCCGGCCAAGAGACGGCCAGGATAGCCACGGGGAAGCAGAGGAGACTGGTTTACAGGCAAGGAATCGTAATTTGCGGGAACTCATCATTTACTGACCTGGCAGCCTCCCCGCAAAGGGGTGAGGATCTAGGTGGAGAGAACAAGTGGGCGGGATGGGAGGCACGGGGGAGGGGGATCCCACAAGATCTGGTGACTCTAGGGTAGCCGGACTGACTCTCCTGGCCGGGTGTGGGACAGCATCCCCAGGCACGACTGAAGACCTCTGTGCCCTCGGTCAGGATGTTTCTCCCCGCGCCACGTGGACACACACAGTCATGGCCACGGCCCGGCCAGTGGCTGCTGCCCTCCACCCACCCTGCCTGCTCCTTTCCGCTCTGGGTTTCTGCTGTCACTCAGGCTGGCCAAAGCGTCCGCCAGACTCCACCCAGCCCTGGGTGCAGACGCCTGCCCACCTTCCCAGGCCCTGGCACAGCGAGGCAGGGAAAGGGGCTGAGCTTTGGAGTCAGACGTATTTGGATCAAAGGTGTTGTTTGGACGTAAGTGGCCTCGGGCAAGGGAAGGGGCAGGGTCCTCAGCTTTCTTATTTGCCCAGCAGAGGCAAACAAACGCCATTTGGATTTGGTCCGTGAGGGAACAGAGGGATGCCTTATGAGAGAAGGGGTTCTTCTCCCCTGGCTGCCTCACCCCCTTTCCACACCCACTCCCCTCCTCCCTCCCGGCCTGTCTGCGGGTCCCTATTTCTGGGCACCTGCGTCAGAAGACCAAAGCTGGAAAAAGCGATCACCGAAGGGCACCCTGACAAGGTCCACCAGGATGTTCTCTGTCTCTGTTGTGGTAAACGATGACTTTAATTTACAAAGCACATGAATACTAAATCTTCATGAAATTAAAAACTATATTATTTATGTGAGCGGAAACGGAAAATGTTCCGTAGCTAGCAGTGATCCTGCTTTGTAGGAGGAACACTAAAATAATTAAAACCACTCGTGCTTCAGTAATAAATAATGATAATAAATAAATGTCCTGACCTTAAGCGAAAATATAAAATTAAAACCCATTTGGTATGTAAATTCATTCAGGACGTTATCGAGTCTCCCAGCCTAAGACGGTGTGGGACAGAGGAAGCGTTCACTACATGAATTTTGAAAGGAAAATCAAAGAACAACAGAGTTGTGTGTGTATTGACTCATTATTCTACTTTAATTCCATCTAATGCTGTGTGGAGCCTTGAGGCTGGGACATTAATTTCCTGCTTTTTCTGTTTCACCAATTCCTCATGGAGACCAGGAGAAAGAATTTCAATCCTGGAGGCTGAAATCAGGGGAGGCCAGAAAATTACAGGAGAGGTGGGGAACTCAAACCGGAAGGCGATTTTTAACGTGTTTACTGAGAGAGCCGCCGAGGAGAAGCCGACAAAGAACAGGGCCTGTGCTGTCGAGCCTGGGGAGGGGAGGCCCAAGGGTCTGCGCCACAAATCATCAATGGAATGCAACGTCCCCGGCCTTGGGTTCAGGTGGGGAACCACTCCAGGGCCTGGAGAAGCCGGGCAGGAAGTCTGTCCATGGCCTCTGACTTCAGGAAAGCACCGATCGGTTCCAGATGGCGCACGCCGCAGCCTCCCCCCCGCCAATACCACCCCCCACCCCTGGCAGCCCGGCGCCCAGCCTGACCATGAAATCACCGCATGTTCCATGAAGCCTGTGGCTCCCCGGCCTCCTCCGATAGGGTAGCCCAGGAAACTACGGGCCAGGGGCTCAGGCAGGAAAGTCAGAACCTTCCAACCACTGCTGTCCAGTAAACTTTCCGGCAGCCTCTTCATTTGGGCCTTCCTGGGGGCCTGCCACACCCTGCCTCTCATTTCAGGTTCATTGCTGCCACGTGGGGTATGCAGGGGGTGGGGTGGGGTGGGTTTTCCACCTTGACAGGCAGGGAAACTGAGGCACAGGTTCTGGCAGTATGCGGGTGGTAGGGAAAGGTTCTGAAACCTGCTCTCAGGCCGGCGCTCTTGTGCTGTGGGGAGGGAGGAGCAGGAAAGGAAGGCCCGAGGACAACGGGTCCTTCTTCGGCAGACCTGGTCTCAGGTGCGCCCAGATTTCTCACGCCCCTGATGCTTCCAGTGGGGACCCTCCCTTCGAATTTCCTGCCAGGCTGCTGCAGGCTGAGATGTCTAACCTAGAAGAAGGGGCTCAAGGGAGGCTTTCCTAGGTGTAGACTGTGGGTTTCAGACTGTGGGTTTTAGGAACCAGAGGATCAGCAGATGCGGGTGGGCTCACTGGACCACCCTGATCCTGACTGCATATCCTGGGGGGGTCTGATGTCCCCCCATCCCTTCTCCCACTCACGACTGCCCCCAAAGGAATGGTGGGAGAGGCCCCCCCGCCATGGGAGGGAGGGACCCTGCTATGTTAGGGCACCCAGAATCACCCGCATCCTGGGGACACAGGGCCTTGGAGAAAGTGAAAGGCCTGGGGGTCTCCACGCAGACCCTGGTGTTCACTACTCTGATTCAACCCACTGCTTGTCCCAGTGGACAAGACAGGAAAAATCCAACCCAAGCCTGCCAGTGTCTGCTTGGCTGCAAACCATCCAGGTTTTGTAAACAAAGCACCAGGATAAATGACTGATGTTCTCCACTTTTGAATCTCAGACATAAAAACTTGCTGAGCCATCAACAAGCCGCTGGACAAGGTTCCCCGATGACTGAGGTGTTCTTTCTCCAGCTGGGGAGACAATCTGCCCGGGTACTCCTAGAGGCTTGGGGAGTTCCCCACGCAGGAAATCTCTGGCCTGCCCCAATTCAGCCAGTGTGGTCAAGAGCCCCTTCCACTCCTGCTTGCTTGTTTTCATGTGACCCTGCCTCAGGCACAAAGACAAAGCCCCCCGATAGGACCAGTGGGGTGGTTGCGGGGGAAAAGCCTTAAAAACCTACAAAACCAAGTGCTCTAAGTCCGCTTAAAAGGCTTCTAGATTAGGCATTAAGTTCCTGGACCAGTTCACCTGCAGGAAGTCAGGGAGGCTCCCACGCACCTTTGGGGCCAGGGGTCCCTTCACTCCCAACGGATTTATAAAGTTTTCTATTGACTTCCTGAGAAGCAGTGAGGGTGCCTCGAGGTCTGTTTTCCCCTCTCTGTTGGACAGACAAGCCATACCCCGGGCATGTCCGTTCTAGAAAGGGGACTGATTATTTCTGCTAAAAAGCCTATGTGACCCCAAAGCAGGGCTGACTTCAGGACAAGCCTGGACTGCATCTGGTCAGACAGATCTCTGTCTCCCCAAGATGCCATGGGCCTGCTACCACGTGAAAGCTAGACCTCTCTCTGCGGTGGCCGCTGGCCTGTGCGCCATGTCAGAGTGTGCCTGGGAAGCTGCCTGAAGACGCCTGCAACGGCTCCAGGACGCTTGACTCCTGGGTCTTTGGGTCGAAGTGACCAGTGACCTGGAGCTTTGCACAGGCCACTTGGGGCTCAACGTGGGGATCAATTTCCCTGGAACTAAAGAGACACCCCCACCCTCTGCCACCACCCAGGAGCTGCCCTAGGCCTCTAATACCCTCCTGAGTCCCTAGCTGTGTCCCCTTTAGTGAAGCCCATGGCTGTGACAGGCCGGCTGGGCCCACTTTCCCCTGATGAGGATAGGACCCCCCTCTCCAGGGAGCTTCCCTGAGGCCTCTCTTTCTATGGCACAGGCTGGCACAAGTTGGTGCTCAAAAAAATGCCCACTCATTCACTAAACATTTACTGAAAGCCTTCCCTGCTCCCGGCCCAGTGGGCCCAAGGACAGTTCAGGGGCCCAAGCGGACAGGTGCCGGAGGACGGCATTTGGGGCGGGGCACCAAAAGGCTTCACTTCCCACTCAGCACTCCCCGAGGCCTTATGTATATCAAACTCGGTGGGGGGGAGTGGGGGGGGGGCTAAGGTCATTCCACCTTGGGGGGGGGCAGGAAGGGAGAAGATGACAAGGCCAGGTTTTGAGGGAGGGGTGAGTGTTCCTTGTTTGGAAGGGGCCATAGAAGGAGTGGTGGCAGAGGCTGACCTGGTGTGAGAAAGCCAGGTTGCCCCTCAGGTGATATCTGGCGGGGCGGGGGGAAGGGTGTGGGACACAGATGAGCCGTGGGGAGGGCCAGTGCCTTCCTTTGGTCCCTTTCAGTCCACTCCCCAATGCGGCAGCCAGAGGGGTCTAGTTCGGAAGCCCCAGGGGCGCCGCCTCTCACAGCTCCTTGCAAGGCCAGGCACGCTGCCCCCGCTCCGGGTCTCTGCACTGTTCTCCCACCTCCTGGAATGCTCCTGCCCAGACACCCAGGTGGCTCCCAACATTCTCCAGGTGTCTGCTCAAATGTGGCCTAAAGCGGTGTACCCCACTTTCTATCCTGGCAGGCTCTTGCTTCCTCCTCGGCTTAATTTTTTTGGGACACAGGACACCGCTTGACACTTAGTTATTATCTGTCTCTAGCCGTTAGCGTATAAGCTCCAGAAAGGCAGGGATGTTTGTTTTGATCAGGCACACAGTAGGTGCTAAATACACTTTATTTATTTGGAGGAATGAATAAATGAGTGTCCTCTGGCTGGCCCCCATCCCCATCTCCACTGAATCAAGGATGTCCTGGGTTGCTGCTAATTCAGAGTGGAGTTAGCCCAGCTCTGGGCCTGGATACTGGAAGTGTCAGAAGGGCTACTTGGGACCCCTGGGTTCTAGGCAGCTGGGGCCTTCAGATGCGGCCTCTGCAGTCTAGAGACTGAAATGCAGCCTCCCTGTGGGTGGTGATCTCAGCACGTACTTGGCCACCGTGGGCCTCACACAGGTCTGGAGAGGAATGCAGAGCCTGGGCAGGACGCCTGGAGTTGGATGGAATTTATTATTTTGAAGGCTCCCTGAGTTTTAAGGTCTTGAACATGAACGCACATACTTTGGGGTGGGGCGGGCAGATGCAAAAAATAAAACCCAAAACCTAAAGGAAACAATCTGGGGAGAGCTGGAGGGGAAGCGTGAAATGGACAAAACATATGTGCCAAAGCCTGAACAAACAGAGCAGGCGGAAGGGACAGCCCAGTGTAGGGCCTTTGAGCAAAATCACCGTTTAGAAAGTTGTTTGGGAAGAGGCAGAAGATTCCAGAATGTGATCTTTCTTTGAGGCCGCATCCCTCATTGGTACCAGAGAAGGTAAAACATCAGAGGAAGCTAATAGAAAAGGTGACAAGAGACAGAAGAAGCTTGGGGACTCAGAGGCCTAGCCATATACTTAGCTCTGCCACAGATGCTGTGTGATATATTCCTTCCTTCTCTAGGCCTCTGTTTTTGTCTGTCAAGTGAGGGGTTTGAACACTGGGCCTTCCAGCTAGCTGCTCCATTTCTTGGTATTTAAACAGCCTCCTTTGGAACAGCCAGCTGGGCTCTCCCAAGATGCCAGCTGTGTGCCCTTGCAAGTTATTACAGTACAGTAGAATGTAGAATGGAAGTTCCCAGTTGCTCAGTGCACAGCTTGTGCAGCTGTACATGGCAGTCTCATCTGCCTGGTACTGTAGATACCAGTATCCCTTTTAAAAAGCAATCAAACCTTAATATTTGGGAAGGTTCCTCTGAGAACTCTTCTGGGTAACTGGGGTCTTGGATTTAGCTTCTAGACTGTGTAGCATCCAGATGGCTGCTGTGTTGGCCGTGCTTTGCTCAACTCAAATTTTCCTCTGAAGCAGAAAGGAAAAACTTGTTTCCCTGCAGGTCCCAAATGTGCTGTCTGTCTGTTGACCCTTGTGCTGTGTCCAGCAGGGGTTTTAGGAGTTCTTCTCTGGAATCCTGAGCCACGGCTGCTCAACTTGGCTCTTGCTTCAAAGGTGACCCGGACTGCCACCTGCCACATCTCCCACCTCCATCTGCAGCAGTGTGGAAAGGGGCAGAGCCGAGGCAGGCCCAGAGCCCGGGCAGGGGTATAGGCGAGCAGGGTTCCAGAGTAGCCCCTCGGGGCCTCTCCCTCTGCCCGGACACGCCCAGAACGCCCTATTAATAGACCAGCTGCAAGAATGCTGCCTCCTTCCCAGTTTCCATTTCACTTGTACTAGAGCTGGCTGTCCCGCTGGGGACAGCTTCCTTGCAAAACAAACAGCAGAATCAATACTTCCTTCACCGGGGGAGGTACAGGGTCTTTGGATGGCAGGCCAGGCCCTCTCGCCACGCCTGCTCACCGGGTCCAAGGAAGGGGGCCCTCAGGCCACTAGGCCCTTTCCTGCCTCAATTCAGCAGATTACATTAAAGGAACAGACATTTATCGAGCATCTTCCACGCGTCAAAGCACACGGGGCACAAGGGACAGAGGATGAATAAGACCTAGGCCTGGAGGAGCACATGTGTTGCAGGAGACAGACACATAAATGAAGCTTATGGGCCAATGTGTCATTGGCGAGACAGGGTGAGGCCAGGAGACCAGTGTCTGAAGCCCTTTGTCTTCTGGCACAGTCGGTGCGTGACATAGAGAGGAAGCAGACTCGCGCTCCCTGCAGCATGCCCAGCGTGAGTGTGGGGACACTGTCTCCTGGGGGGCTGTCCGGGAGGCCCCCCACCCTCAGCCAGGCCTCACGGCAGAGTTCTGGGTGAGGTGGCTCCTCCCGAAGGCTGCAGGTGCCCCCCGCTGGGCCCCGTACAATTGCATCCAGCGTCCTGCCAGGCGAGCCCGGAACAACTCGTAAAATGCCCGGGGGAGCTTGGTAAAACCCAAGTCCAGGCTGCAGCCCTAGAGGTTCCGAATCAGTATGCTCTGGCTGGGAGAGGTGGCACACGGGGACCCAGATTCTGGGGCGGAAGTCCTCAGGTCACGCTCTGAGAAGAACCGCCCGGGACGTGGGCCCCTTGGACCAGCCCCAGGCCACCCGTGCCCCACTCAGCCCCCGCACCCCCGTGCCCCACAGCACGGGTGTCCGTCAGCGTCTAGTGAATGACACGTTTGTCGGAGAATTCTCTCGGAATGACAAGGGTGGGGAGTGCAGAGCTGATCCCAGGACCCCCCCCCCTTGACCTCCACACCACAAATCTGCATTTGTGGGCCCCCACCCCCGGGACCTCCCCTGCCATTCCGCTGACGGCATCTTTCCCAGCTCAGTGCTTAACAGACCTCGGGGTCAATGGAGCTCGAGTGTGTGTTCTGTGTGTTATGTCAGGATCCTGGGTCCAAGAAAAATCCAAATTCCACATTCCCCAAAGATGTGAACACAACTCCCCCAACACCCGCTACACTCCCCCGTTACTTACTCAGGTGTACCAAGACGTCTGAGGGCGATGGGAACAATATCCCCCAGGCCGGTGGCCACGTGCTGCCTGGCGGACTTCTCCTGACTCCCCACTGGGCTCCCCTATGGGCAGAGGGCCTCCCTGGCCTCACCCCTGCTGGGCCCAGGCCAGGCACCAAGCGGCCCTCCTCGGACATCTCTGGCTGACTAGTCTCCAGACCCTACGCCACTCCGGAGCCTGCCCTGTGTGCGTGTGGCAGGCCTCACAAACAGGGTGCCCCCTCGTGCGAGGCAGGGACAATAAAGGTGGGGCCAGTCAGGAATGTGGGATTCAGAGCATTTCTCCATTGCAAGGGTTGAGGAGAGACATCTGGCACACGTGGTCTCATTTCTGTTCCATGTGGACCGCTCAGCAAAGGATCATGGCAATTGCCCCATCTCTCCTAAAAACAGCTCCATGATGACAGCCTCTGTCCCCGGGGAGCTGAGGCAGGACTGGTCACAAATATCCCGGGGAGTGAGAAGCCCAGAGATACCACTATCACGCATACTTGGGGAAAAAGAGTCACCTGGGGCTAGAGCATGTGTCTCCAAGGCCTTGGTGCCCAAGGGAGGCCTGGGAGGGCCCACACTGGGGGCACTCTTGGGTGGGAGGGGGCAAGTTGAAGGTGGTGAGGGGTGCTGAGGCCCCACGATGCTGCCTCCTTGCCTGGCCTGCTCCCAAGTGAGTGAGGGTGCTTTCCCACCAGGAAAAGGAGAGGCCTGGGCCTCACGTGGCTTCTTATCCGTATGGCCTCTCTTCTGGGGCCTGCTGTTATCCAGCTTTATGCCAGGCTCTGTGATGGGGAGGCCACGAAGGGGAGCAGCCCTTGCTACTGGGTCATCGGGAGATGTACAGAGGGGACAGGTCAAGCCCAAACTGCTAGGCAGGGACGAGGACATCAGAACTGTCCAAGGTTTCTGTGAAGACTGACCAGAGGGGTGGGCCGTGGATGGGGTCTAGAGGACAGGGTGGGTTGGGGTGAGCAGAGGGCAGGTGAGAGGGCTTTCTAGAAACAAACCACTACAGGACAGGCTGAAGACACCCGAGAGAAATGTCACGACGGGGCCAGGGCCCAAGCTCCTTCTTCCCTGGGCCCCTAAATATTCGCTCGATAAAAACCAAGCCGGTTTTCCTGTCCCCGTGTCGGGATTTGGTGCGCAGCAAGAATGAGAAGGACCACAGGGACTTCAAACCCTGGACGCGGAACCGCTTAGCCCGCATGTTTTAGGGTAATAAAGGACACTAGCGGAGTAGAAGTGCTTCCTTTCCCCAAAGTCTCCATTAAGCTCTGGAATATGGGTGACACGTACGGGGAGGAGGACACGGCGCAGTTAGAATTCTGCCGGCAAACATTCTAAAATATTCATGAAATACGGGACCAGGCCTGACTGTTAACACTGCAACTGGTTCCCTCCAATCGAGTGACAAATGGGCGCCAAGCACTGTCATCTGTCCCTTTGATCTCTCCAGGTCCCGCCAGGGAGCAGAGTGGAGACTCCGGGCAGCCCAGGAAGGCAGTGGTGGAGGGGGCAGGGGTGGGGGAGAGCAGAGCTCTCCTAGTGGCTTTGATTTCCATGTAAGCAGGTGAGCGAACAGTGGATGTCTTCAGACTATGAGGCAAAATAATGGGTTCTCCAAGTCCTAGTCCATCAAAAGAGCTTAGTGGGGGGTCCCCGGGGATTCCACTCCCCTGCACTAGCCCCCTTTGTGGAAGGAGGTACTGCTAGGTACACAAATCCCAACGAAGAGCACAGGCAAAAAGCAAAATGTCTAAATTGGCCTTTGAAAGAAAATAAGGAGGAAAGAATAAAAATGAACTCCTGGCTTTCTTGGTCGAGAGCTTCTTCCAAGTTTCCAGACACGCTGAGGGGACCTCGGTACAAAATTGCTGCAATTTAACAGGACGCCTAATTAAAAAGAGCGACATGAAGGGCCTTTTCTTCCTACTCTGGGTTTGGCTTTCTGTGTAGGGTTCAAAAGTATGACAACTGGAGGACAAAGAGTTATGTCCCCAAACAATGAGACATAGCGTATCGGCTACTGAATTACTAGTTTTTATGTCTTTCTGCCCAACAAATGTGGCTGAAGTTTTTTACGTGCCCGCACTATGCTAGGAGCTGAGGTCATGGGGAATAAGACACTGGCAGAGCCGGTGGGTGAAAGAGAAGGTTCAGACAAGGGAAACGCAGCGTGTACCCAGGCAGTGGGGCGCGTGGCCTCCCGAGGAGGGGTGGGGAACCCTCTCCCCAGGCCTTTACCCCCAACACCATGTTGGCAAAGACGACAATCCATGAGAGCACGCTCTTACCCCTACTTTAAAAAAGGAACGTGTTCAGGGAGCAGGGCATGGGGAGTGACTGTGGGATGGGTCTGGGCTTCCTCTTGGGGTGAGGAGAATGTTCTGGAACCACAGAGCGATGATGGTGGCCGAACCGTGTGAGTGCACGGAATGCCGCCCAACAGGGCACTAGAAAATGGTGAATTCTGTGTTTATGTTTATTTTACCACCATTTTTCATAAGTGAAGTTTTCTGAGGTCACATTCTCTGCTCACAAGGTCAAGGGCTGCCTGCGAAGCCCTTAGGTGGGGGGCTGCAGGGGGAGGGGGTATCCTGAGAGAGTGAAGCCTGCCCGGAGGCTTGCCACTCTGTCTCCTTCTGCTCAGTGCCGGCTCCTGGCTGGGCTTCAGCATCGCAGGTCACGGGGGCCTGCCAGGCCACATCACAGCCACCCTCTGAAAGCCCATGGAGAACTGTTCCCAGCAGCACGACTTCTGGAGCTCCTCCTGGTCGAGTTTTAAGCTCTCCCGTGGCAGAGCGATGACGGCCCTACTCCTCCTCTTGAGAAGTGCTGCTGTTCCCAGAAGTTCATCTCTGGGAAGGTGGCCGGTGGCCTGGGCACCTGTCACCCCTGTCACCCCTGGATGCCTCCCGATGCCACTCTCCTGTTTCCAGGTACCTGTGGGTCCCCTCCTCCTGGGGAAGGAGGTTCACCTGGCAGAGATCCAGGGAGGCCGCTGGGGCAGTGGGGGATGAAGGTGGGGAGGGAAGGGAGGAGGAAGAAGTGGAGCCTTCCTGGATTCTGCAGCGACCCTGAGCCAGATCCTTCCCTCGGATCTGAACTGAGCCACCAAGCATCGCACTCACCGTGCTCCCCCACCTTCTTGGGACGATGCAAATATCCAGCTTCCCCTTCGTGCAGCCAGCCGCCCATCTGTTAACACACTGTCCAGACCGGGGCCTGGTGGCACGGAACTGACCCAGAAGTAGGTATAATCCTCTCTTCTAAATGTGCTTAATACCGTCGATAATCTTGTCACATAAATCTCCCGGTTAGCAGGGAGCTGCAGCCATCACCGCTAGACTCCAAGAATCTTTCAGTAACGGATTCCACCTCCTGTAATCTATCTCCTTTCTTATACCGATTTCAGCTGCCATGTTGCTGAGCGCTTGTGAGAACCGCCCGGCCTTTAAGGGCACCGTTTCTTGGAGCAATGTCCTGCAGGCTACGCCAGCTGAACCGACCCGCGCGTTTGTCTGGCCTTCCCGAAGGCCCCTTGGCATCTCTCTGTGCATCTGGGCCCATGCTCGTGGCCCTTCCTACCGTGGGGTCTTGTAGGTACTTTGGTCTGAGTCTCCCAGTTTCTCTCCTTGTTTGAGGCCAAGTGTCTACGCCCAAGTGGTGCTGTCCTTGACTTTCTCTGACCCCCAGTCATCCCCCAGTCTCCCTGGCTAAGGACTTGCTCCAGCACTGCCAACGTGGGGTTATGGTGTGGCCACAGGCTTGGAAGGATGAGATCAGTTCAAATAGTTTCTGTTTCTCCAAGGAAATTAAACCCAACTTGTTAAATCACTTCCAAGGGATTTAGTTAGCAGCCTAAACACCACTGGGCAGGGGCAGCACTCCCCAAAAGCAGACTCCCTGTTCCCAGAGTTTCTGCTGTTTTAATCCCCAAAGGACAAATCTGGGAGGAGTGTGCCTTTCTCCAGGAGCACGGTACACAGCTCTGTTTCCAACTCCTAAGTGATTAAAGAGTAAATATCCTCCAAGCAGCACTGACGCCTGCCCCAGGACGGGCTCTGGGCTGCCAGCAACAGCTGGGTACACAATTGGGCTGCCATCTAATTTCATACCCAGACTCAGGGGACCCCTGGAGGAAAAGACACAGCACAGGCCCAGACCGGCTGACTGGAGCCTGCCTGGGGATCGCTCGTCTCCCGAATTAGGCCCCTAAGCCTTGGCTTACCCTTGGCTAGTTTTGTCTGGGTGGCGGTACGGGTTTGTAGAAGTCCTCTCTTTGCCCAGTGCTCACCCCGGAACTTTCTAAAATGACCTGCTGCAAACCACACGGTCAAAGGGCCATCTTTGAGGACGCCGCGTGGCCAAGACCACAGCCCCAGCACGTTCTTCACCTTTTACTTACAATGAGTCCAAGAGGAGCAGAGATGGCAGCAAAGAGAATTTCCCTCTGAATTAAAGTCAGTGAGAGGAGGGGAGCTGTTAGGGCTTGGAGGTTTGATTTGTCTTGCATGGTTGTTAGATTTAAAGAATTTCCTTGATTGCTCTCTGCATGTGATCAAGAGTCGTCCGCTGGAGGAGTAACCAGCAGAACGTGTCCATTCCCATTCTGTCATTTCAGCCGCAGCAAAACTCTTGCCCCAAACTCACAAATCTGCCTTTCTTTGCAAACAGGGACGTGTGCAAATGCAGACACCAGCCCAGGTGGCCCTCCACGTGGAGGGGACACTGCCGTCGGACGGGAGAGGGACGGGGGAGCACCTGGCTTCTCGATTTACTCGCCCTTTGAAAGTTTTCCAAATTGGAGTCCATATGTGGCAGGAAGCAGGTGTGTGGTCATTAGGAAGCCCCTGGAAACAGTCTTTGACATGGAGGAAAAAGGTGAAATGGTATTTCGTTTCAACCCAGCAGAGGTCAGAAGGCTATCCTGCTCCTGGAGGAAACCCAGAGCATCAAGAGCATCCTTTGTGGAAAACCAGCCCCCACGCAGGCGGGCATTCTTGCAGGAGGAACTAGGATGAGATACTCTCGGGGAGCACGGCAGTTCCCTGGGGCAGTGCGACGAGTCACCGCAAACCAGGGGCTTAAATGACAGGAAGTCATTCTCTCTTGGCTCTGGAGGCCGGGAGTCCAAAATCAAGGTGCTGGCAGGCCGTGCTCTCTCGGAAGACTCTAGGGAAGAGTCTTTTCTCATCTCTGCCAGCTTCTGGTGGCCGCGGGCGTTCCCGGTCTGTGGCTGCGTCACTCTGATCTCTGCATGTCAACCTTCCCTCTGCTTTCTCTTCAAAGGGGCCCTGTCGCTGGACCAAGGGCCCGCTCTGATGCAGGGCGACCTCATGGTGAGAACCTTACCTTAGTGACATTTGCGAAGACCCTATTTCCAAACAAGGTCCCACTGGGGGGTTATGGGTGGACTTGCATTTTTTGTACGGGGGGCACTATTCAACTCACGACAAGGAGTGTCCCTGAAATAAAATCCTGTCTGTCTAACCCTGCTTTCTCACAGATTCAAATGTTTTAAAGAAGCGTTGAATTTCTTCGGGAGGATGCCTATCTCAAAACCATAGCTCGACTCTCTACCGGGGGGGCTGGGGGTACCAGGAAATCTTAGCAAGTTCACCAGCGAGCGTAGGATGGGGTTGTGACACAGAGCCTAGACCTCCCAACTGTGTCCTCAGTCCAGTCACCAGATGGCCGATGGGCACCCTGAGAAGTCTCTGAGAAAGCGACTGCCAGCCCCCCACCCAGAGCCTCCCGACACCACCGCCCTGAATCGTCGGTACCCCTAGACCTTTCCGCGCTCCGTCCTGCACCATCCCTCTCGGCTCCGTGTTGAGGCTCAGCAATGTTAAATAACAATAATAATAATAACAGATCTGAGTATGACGCTTTAATAGCCAATCTGTCATTTTCCTACTTTATTTCTGAGATTTTAAGAACTGTGCCCTTCCTGCACAAAACATCAGGGTGCATTTATATTAAAAATGAAACTAATTAAAATGTTTGAAAACCATAAACCACACCACCATAAAACAGCGGCAGACCTATTTTTCCAGTCTAAAAAGATTTTTCTTCCCTGTTTTGTGGCCTGCCCCGATGAGCAGACTGCTGGAGTCGGGGAGGTGCCTGGGAGCCCGGGGGTAGTGGCGCTCGCTCGGAGCGAGGCCTCTGGCTGCCCAACCTGGGCATGGCTTCCGGGGAAAGTGAGGCAGGGCAGCAAGTTACCTGAAGGGCATCAGACCTCAATCCACTTCACGAACGCTTGTGTCTTGGGAGAGACTCCAAGGCTGAGCTCGGAGGGTATACTCCAGCCCTTATACTCACGGTGGTTCTTAAACACAGTGCCACAGCGCTGGGCCGGGTGTGCGTGGTGGCAGTGTCGGGTCCCCCGTCCTTCATCACAAACGGGGTGCCCAGGAGAGACAGGCATTGGGGTTGTTCTTGGTCAGGGAAGCTGTGCTCACAGAAGTCACTGTCAGACTACCCGGGCCATCAGAACCTTCTCAGGAAACAAAGTGGATACATTGGCTGAATGAATAAAGGAGAGAGGTGCCGAGGGATGGGCAGAATGCGGGTGGGGTGGTGCGGACTAGAAGGACAGGCACAGCCACGTTCACCGGAAGGCGAGCTGTTTCTACAGCCTGTGCCCCAGACAGGAGGGGCCTGGATCCTCAGAGGAACACGGTAGGAACCCGTGAGATGTCATTGTCTAAAGGCTCATACTTCGTATTTTTTCAGATAAGCAACCATTTCTTTAAAAAATCAGCCCCGAGGAACTGATCTATAAAACAAAACTTGTGTGGCGTCTCCTCTCCCCCATGCCTCCAGGATTTTCTGAGCACTTCTCGTTGGCCCAGTGATGCGCTAGGTGTTTTTTTTTCCTGGGGTTTCCCTCATTGATAAAGTAGGATTGTTGTTGCCCCCATTTTACAGATGAGGAAAATGAGACCACAGAATGTTACGCGTGTTACCAATGATACGAGCCCAGGGCTGCATGTGTGAAGGCCTGTGCTCTTTCCAGGTCGTGTTCTGCTTCGGATGGGACTGTGGGCTCACTCCCACGCCCCAGTTGGACTCACCCGCGTCAGAGGTGGGCTTGCAGCTGACGTATGGCTGAAACGTGGGACACCAAGGGGGCAGAGGTACAGAGGTGAGAGATAAGAGGCTAGCAAGGTGGGCTTTAAGTCACTTTATCTTCAGGACAAGTTTGGGATATTTGCACGTTTGTTTGTTTGTTTTTAAAGTAGGCTCCACGCCCAGTGTGGAGCTCAGTTTGGGGCCTGGACTCACCATCCTGAGATCAAGACCTGAGCTGAGATCAAGAGTCAGATACTTAACCAATAGAGCCACCCAGGTGTCCCTGCACATTTTTTAAAGCAGCGGGGTGACAAGATCAGGTTTGCAGTAGATCAGGTTTGTAGTAGTTTGTAGTAGACTACCGCAGTAGGCGCGGAAATGGAGGGAAATGGATGCACTCGAGAAACGTCTGAAGGTGGGGCTGGTGCAGGAGAAGGGGACTCCAGGTGGCTGGGCAGCTGGGCAGCTGGGCAGGTGGTGGACCTGGCCCCGAGCCAGGTGTGCAGGGGAGGAGCAGGTTTGAGCCTCAGGACTGGCAGTTTAATTCCAGGCACTTTACATTAGCGGCTCCCAAAGGAGGCAGGCGTCCAGGCAAAAGACTTGAGAGCAAGAAGCGTGGGCTTTGACCTAAGAAGGGGCTGAGTTCAAATCCTGCTTCTACCACTTAGGACCTTGAGTACTGAGCAAATTCCCCAGGCATTCTGAAACTCAGTTTCCTCGTGTGCGAAATGGGGATAATTGTAGGCTTACTACACGGGGCTGTTGTAAGAACGGAGACAAAACACGTAAAGCTCTTGGCACAGTGCCTGGACCTCCACAAATGGTTTAAAAAGCAAAACAAAATAAAAGAAGAACAACAACACAACTATCATGACAACCCCCAACAAACAGAATGTGGCTTGGAGCCCAGGGCTGTTCAAAGCACCGGCTCTGGATTTGGGATCATCAAATACAGGGGATGATTTTCCATTTCAAGGAAGCACAGTAATTGCTCTGCAAAATGCCTTACTTTGGGATCCTTTTAATCAGTGAGGAGCTGCATGCATTTCAAACACCTAGTTAACGTATTTGCAGGCTCTTGACTACTCTCACTGAGATGCTACGTGAGGAACGAGAAGCAGTCGCGGAACCTCTCGGAAAAGAGACTGTATGACCACGGAAAAGTGGAAGACGATTTTCAGAAGTGCACAGCTATTTTTTTTTTTTTTTTAGGTAAAGCAAATGATTTCCATGACTACACCTTCTTCTACCCACGATACAATTTGATAATTCAACACTTATTTCCTAAGCACATAGCAGGCAAGTGTGAGATGCTCGCGATGTGAAACCCAGAGCAGGATCTTAGGTCTCAAGGACCCACTTTGTATAGGAAAAGAGACAGAGAGGAGAAGACCGCACAGTGAAGGCCATGTAACAATAATAATGGTAGATCACATGGACAGAGGGTCTGCTGGAGACCAGAGGCGACGGGAAGGGCTTTGTATTATTAATTCATTTACTCTCCCCCACAACCCAATTAATAGATGATATTAGTATCCCATTTTATAGAGGAGGAAACCAAGCTCTGAGAGGGGAAGTAACTTGCTAACAGTCACACAGCCAGAAAGTAGAAGAGTCAGGATTTGAACTTGGCAGCTCAGATCTGGAGTCTGGGCTCCCAGTCCCCTCACGGTGTGGGCAAGGATGCATGTTAAGTACTTACATCTGATGGCAATGGGTATCCCAAATCGGTTTGATTAATGGGGTTGGCCAACCAATGACCCTTTTTGCCCTCCACAGAACAACCAAACCTTTGGCCCCGACTGCCCCTCGAACTGCAGCCCCTCCTCCTCTCTCTAGTCACTCCTGCCCTGGTTTCCAATAGGTCACATTTGAAATCTCGGAACAACGCCTCTAATGAAAGGGAGAGTCACTCATTTACCAATGACCAGCTGCTTAAGAACTGCCCACGAAATTGGCAGTGGTCACGGAATTTCTTTGGCCCCCTGGGTTGCCAGGCAGGACAGGTCAGGGAAAGGGGCTTTTGAACAGTCCACACCAGAGATGCAGGACGAGTGCTCACCGGCTCTGCCCAGATCTGCACATGGGGCAAAGACTTGGAGCTTCTTCCCCTAATCTCCTTTTAGATTTTCCTAGGGGGTGGGGCAGCCACTCCTCCGTTCTGAGCCAAATTCTCATCTTTGATAACAAAAGTTGGAACTGAACCCCAGCCAGGAAGCCCTATGTATCTTTCACAGGACCACACAGAGACCCCAGGGGTCTGAGCTAAGGGGAGGCATGGTTTCACAGCAGGTGACAGATCCTTCAGGTGGCAGAGCAGGCCCGAGAAGCCCGCTGGAGACAGGTGTTGGCCAAGCAGGGCTCGTTCCGCTAGGACTGAAGCTGCTGATGCTTGACCAGCTGTCTGAATGTGGGTGCCCAGGTGCTCCGGTCTTTGCCACCGAGGGCATCAGGGGTGGGCGTGAGTGGTGGAGGGAAGGCTGCTGCTGACTCTCGGTCATGCCCCCAGAGCCCACCTGGCCCTGGCCGGGAAGCCAGACCTCCAGGGACAGGAAGCCAGGGATGCAGACTATCTGGACTTGGGAAGATTTTTCAAGAAACACCTAGAACTCGTGTTGGATGTGGCAGCTACTAACTTCTTCGGGGAGGAAGAGTCTGTTCGGCAGCATAACGCTCATTTTACGGAACGTTCAGACCTGCCAGGTGCAGACTTTCCCCGTAGCCGTGGGAGATGTCGGGTCAGTGGGGCCTCCTCAGCCTGGTGCGGGAACGGCCGGGATCTCAGAAATGGATCATCCGAACGCCCAGCACCGGCTTCTTCCTCAATTATTTACAAGGAACACGACGTGGTGCAATGGAACCCAATTCATAACGCCTTTTTAATGCCTTTATAACACAACATTCACAATATTCCCTTCTAATCTAGCCGATGACAAGTTGCCACCATTGAATTCCCATTAATATGAATTATGGGTACAATATATTTCGCCCAATATCCTCTCCTCAGCCTAATATGGTGGGGGAATAAAATCACACCCTCAGCATATTCCTGATGTGGGGGGTGATGGCAGTGCCAGTCTGTCTGCTCCGCTCTGGGCCGAGTGAGGCTCCCGGGCTGGGCAGACAGCCGGCAGGACACTGGGGCTCTGTCGGGGGGAGCTGCGGTGGCTCCGGTCCTTCCTCCTCCCTGCCTTCTTCTCGAGCAGCAGCATCCTACGGATGTAGCCAGACCTCCCCCCCCGCCCCCACCCCCCCCCCCCCCGCTGGGGCCAGACTCTGCATCACTTCCCTGAGCCATTAGAGGAGGACGTGCTGGGCACCTGCCTCGTACACTCGTGGGATGCAGGGGGTTAACCCGGGCAAAGACACGCAGAGCCCCGGCTGGCTCACAGGAGGACTCAGTAAACATCAGCGTCGGTGATACTGACGGTCGGCAGTGGCCTGCCCAAGGACGCGTCTAGGGTCTCGCAGGCTGGCAGCCCTGAGTCGCTTCCTCACGTGGCATGTGAGAGCACAGGGTTTTAGGCCATACCTGTGCCGGGAGGCCCTCGTCTCTGGCTTGGAGGACCCTCGCTGCCGCTGAGACGATGACCACCAGTGAGCACAGCACAGCGAGGCTTTACTCACAGCCCCAGCTCTGGGGGGAATGGCTGAGACAGTGAGCACACTCGCCCACCAACGGTGCCGGCATCCCCCAGGACCCTTCTCCGCTAGGGCCTGGGTTCCCACCGTGCTTGGCGGTCACCTCGCTTTGGGGCTGCTGCAGATGGGAGCGGAGCGCATGGCAGCGTGTTCCCAAGGCGGTCAGGCTGCCACGTGCGTCATGGTGGGGATCCCTCAGGGAGGCCAAGACCCCCGACCGCTTAGGCATCCCCTGTCCCTTCTCAGGAGTTCCTCCTCCCATTCCCATCACGCCCCCGTCGGGGTGCATTTGACCTCCATCTGGCCACCGTGAGCAGCACCCCCATTTCTCTTAATACGGGAATGTACTTGGCGCCTCAACGTTCCCCGAATTTACACAGATGTCTCCTCTCTCTTTTGATGGCATGGCATTTATTTATTTTTAATATTTTTTCATTGTAAAATACATACGCTATACGATTTGCCATTTTTACTGTAACAAGACCCATAGCAAATAGTAGCTTTTTCGTCCTTCTCCCTGTTCCCCTCGAGCAGTGCTGACTCACAGAGAAGACAGCGTCAGGTCGCGGCTGCTCCAACCCCGTCTGATGTGAGCGGCTAGCCGCGATTCTGCGGCATCCCCACTCCCTGGCCCAGGTGGGAATCCACCTGGGCTGCCCCCTTCAGCTCAGGTATTGCCCCAGGCCCACGGACCATATCAGTGGGCAGTTGTGAGGACCTAGAACACCCTTCTGGAATGAAACAGGCCAAAGCATTCTGAAGGCAGCCACTAAAGTGGACACCAGTCGTGGCCTCTGTCGTGGACCAGAACAAGAAGCCCCAAGAAAGAGGCCATGGCCTCAAGGCTCCACGGTCCCCCATGTCCTGCATCTGAGCAGAGTCTGTGCTGCGCACATGGCTTGGATGTTAAGGAAAGAGTGTCAGCTGACCAGAGAGCAAGTGAACAGAAGTGCAGCCGGGCCTCTAGGAGGGATGGGGCTGCACCACGAAATCCCACACGCGCTTCCGTCCTGACCTTCGTGGTTGTTTCAAATCGCTGATGAACAGAACTGCTCTGGTGGGGAGACTGCAGCGCTCTCTTTAGCAGGTGCTGTGAGTGTCATGGAAAGATGTCAAAGACAAGATGTTCAGCCAGTGGCCCATTCACCAGATTTCATTGAGAGAGGATGGTTCAGGGCAGCGCCCACAGAGAGCTCCACGCCCAGCTCTGGAGCTAGACTGCCCAGGGACGAGTCTGGGCTGCTGAGTGATCTCGGCCAAGTCCCCCAGCCTTTCTCGTCTCTAATGGTGGTAACAGTAGGTACCTCAGAGGGCTGTGATGGGGATTTTAAAAGTGAATGTTGGGAAAGTCGTTAGAACAGTGTCTGGAACAAAATAATTCCTACACGAGCGCCTTAAATAAAATAAGCAGATGCAAAAGGCTGCCAAGAATTGCAGGCAAATGGGAAAGAGTTCCAAGAAAATACTAATATTGGAGAGGAAAGTACTAATGCTGAATAAATGCTAGTCTTTGTGATCCCATGAATCCAAACACGTTGGGAGTAAAGGGAAAGTAAAGGGAAGGGCTTAGGGCAAGGCCTTGGTATGGAAACTCCATACTGGTGTCCAGGCCACATTGTCAGGACACAGGGCCCGTCTGCAAGCCCGTGAAGTCTTCCTTCCGGCTCCCCCTAGGGGTCGCGTCTTCATCATCCTCATGATGGGCAATCACAGACATTACTCATTGTTTGAAGGCTCACCACCATGTGGGTGGAGATGAAGTCAAAGGCGTTCATCCTCTCGGCCCCAGCAATAGGGGCCAAATAAATGAGTAAAAATTGACAAGCGTAATTTCATTCATTCTGTCCTTACACGGTTACTGAGAACCTCTATACGCTGGGATCACATGGAGCCTATTCCTATGGAGTTCACTACCTAGTAAGTATACAAATGAATAGACGGGGAAGTACCTTATACTCTAGGCATTATGTAGGAACATAAACGAAAGTGTTATGGGAACAAGAGATATAATAGCATTTTTTTCTCCCCACCACAGAGGTAGTAACATTTAGGCTGTCAGTTGTTGGATGAACAGTAGTTCTTTTTTCTGGGTGGGCAAAGTGAGTGGCAAGTGCAAAGACCCTGGGGCATGGGAATTCTTATGTCTGGGGAGTTGTGGCTAAAATAAATGGTATGGATGAACTCTCAAGTAACCCATGGTTTGGCCGTCCAGTGTGTTGGTGGATTTCCCTCAGCCAGAAGCACGGTCCCAGGAAAACACATGAGTGTGGCGGGAGTAATCTATGTTCTGGTGTCAGCATTCAGGGAAGTAACAGATAGCAGAATCCCTGTATCCAGCAGCGAGTGCCAAAGCGAATAAGTAACAGGTAGACTCCACTCACAAAGGTCACTGCAGCTGTTTTTGGCAAACCAATGTGCCAGGCAAGGTCTGGGAGACGGACGAAGGCACCCACGCTGTCGCTAGGGAGCATTCCACACAACGGACACAGTTGTGTTTTGTTTATTTTTTATACAATGTGGAAATGTGTTAGCTCACATATCAAGAAGCCCAGAGGCAGGAAGGAATGCACATTGGGGATCTGGTTCCATATTTCTGGAATTTTCTTGTTTTTTTTTTTTTTTTCTTTTTCTTTTCTATTCCTCACATGTTGGCTTCATCCTCAGGTTTGTAGCATGATAGTTCAAGGCATCATGTCCAGACATGACAGTACAGAGGGAGAAGGATGGCCTTTCTCTTGTGACTCTTTCTCAGAAGGAAAAAAACCTTTCCCCAAAGTCCCCAGACAGTATTACCCTCCTGTTCCATGGCTATACTTGGGTCATACGACCCTTCCTGAACCAACAATGGCTAAAGGGATTGGGATCACCAACACCTGGCTTAGAACCATCACAATCCCAGGAGAGGCTAGGGTTCAACTTCCCCAAGGCATGAGAAGTGGCGGATACCTGACGAGAACTGAGACCCCGTTAGGAAGGAAGAAATGCAATTCTTGTAGACAGCCAGCCACACCCTGACAGACCTCGAAAGTTGCTTTTTCAGGCCTGGAGAGGCTCTCCAGCTTCTGTGCTCCCACAGTGAGAGCTACCTGACTCATTGGTGGGCTTGGCCACCTTCCTATTCCTATCCCTACACCCAACCCGCCAGCTTCAGGGGCTGCTTCTAACCTGATGAAGGAATTCTTTAAGTAGTATGTCAAGCGTCTGAAATCATCCTCAGGGCTAGTTTAGGGCTGAGGTGGGTTTCTTTTAACCTAGAAAAGTCTACCCTGGGCTCAGAAGCTTTCTCTGCTGCTAGAGGAGCTTCCCCAGGGTAACCTGAAGGCAGATGTTGTTCTAGAACCACAGGGAGGATCACAGTCAAGTCAGAGCTGGGGTCAGGGCTGACCAGTGTGCTGGGAGAGGTGGGTAAACAGACTCTTTTATGAGGGAAAGGAGCCTTCAGTGTGGGAGTCCTTGGCCCACATTTTATAGCCAGCTGGAAGCAGATCAATCCGGGATAGCCATTGATGAAGCCGGGCTCATGAGTCTATCCTTCTGTCCCGGCTCCTCTCAGCCATTTAAATCCATGTTTTTAAGAGAAAGAAGTCAACTCTGAGAGGAGGAGTGACTGGGATCCTTCCAACTCTCCCCAGCTCCTCAACACCAGCCTCTTAGCCAAGGGGAGTCCCCTGGGCTTTGATATCTTGCCCCTCCAGGTGTGAGGGACTCCCTCTAGCACCCCAGCTCTGTTTGGACGTGACAAGGAGCCTTGCTCACTGAACAACCCAACGGGTGACCTATAGGGAGGACTTTGGGGCCTCTAAGGACCAAAGAGTGTGGGGGTGAGGGGCAAGGGGTGAGCATGCTTAACCAAAATGCCTTGACTTCAGAAGTGGGTCTAATGAGGACCCCATGTGGGGACCGCGGCAGCCAGCCGCCAGGGGTGCCGTCCAGGGAGGGAGGGGCTGACCATGGGCCTTCTATTATCGGTGTGCACTCTGCTCCATCCCCAGCCCTAAGGACTCCCTTCATGGTGCCAGAGGGTCCAACACGTTTGTCCATCTCCAAGAAGAGGCAGGAGAGAGGTGGCTGGAACAGCAGGGATCTCGCCCCACCAACAGGAAAGGCGTGTGCCAGCAGCCTCCAAGGGCACGTGGATGGGTGCGCAGGGCCTTTATTTTCCAGAGGAAAGTGAGGTTTCTCGCCTACAGGTCCTACAGAGGCAAATTCGTGATGCAAATGAACACGAGGAGCGGAGCCGGTAGCCAGAGCAGCCCAGAGTCCTCCAGGGCCTTCCTTGCAGGGCAGCCAATGGCTTCTGAAACTGACGGGTAATCTGCCAGGTTACATCCCTTTAGCTCTGCGGGGACATCACAGTGACTCTGCTCGGTGGCATTGTGCTTTGAGAGGGCTCAGGCCAATTTGGCGGCCTGTGTCATGAAAGTGAGTTAAACAGGGACAGGGTCCGACTGGGTTTGGAGGACATTCTCTTCCCTGAAATTAAACAAGATCTGTAGATGCTGACGGTGAACAAATTACACCGAGAGGTATTCAGCTCTTCTTTTTATGTTTATTTCTCTGAGTTATTTTTAGCATCACAGACAGTTCCCAGTTAGCAAACGGGTTGGGTTCTGAAAGTTCATTTGTAATTTGGCTGTTTAGATTTTGGAACATACTTTCCCTATAAAAAACTATGTTATAAATGGTGATGAGAATCCCAGGCGAGTTCTCCAAAGCCTATTTAACCCATAATGTAGCTAAAATACTGTCCTTTTGCAAGGAAAAAAATTGTTTAATTGCAACATGAGTAATTAAGTAAAACAGGGAAAACCATTAAAAGTGAATAAGAAGTAGATTTATGTTCATATTGAATGATGCTGTTTGCAGAAAACCTAATTTAATTTAAGAAGAGGCCTTTCCAAGGGCTTTTTGGGAAATTGCATGGAATTTAGCCTATTAAGGAGAAAGAGCCATTGCGCTGTCCACTTTTCGGCTACTACCACAAAACGGGCTTCCTTTCCTGATTCCGGGCTCGTCAGAACGTATCGCCATGTAGATTCCCACAGGGAGAAATTCACTGGACAAAATCCATGAAGGTGGTCTCCTTGGGGTGGATTTTTAAAATTCTGAGCCACAGGTTGGCATCTGTCTGTGCAGATGTCCTAGGAACAGCAGCGTCCCGGTCCCACCGACTCTGGGGGCAGTGACAGCATCATGTGAGGGCCATGTCCTGGCCAGTGGTGGATTCTCCAGGTAAATGTGCCCTGCAGGGTTCCCTGGGGGCCCGCTGCCTCTCCTTCTCTCTGGCAGCACAATCCTTGCTCTGCACCTTCTTTGAGACCTCACCAGGCAGCTCTTGGTGTAGACAGGAGGTGTGTAACCCTGGTGTGCATGTGTCATGTGGGCCCCTGATTTCCTGCACGGGGCCATGCAGAGGATGGTAGCAGATCGACCCTATCCTTTCTGCCAGAGGCATGTGAGCCTTGGTTTAAGCAAGTGTGCTGGAAAACCTGGGGGTATGTTGCAAAAATGACCACAAATCCTCCCATCCCTATATGCCCGCCCATCATCAATGCGGTGTTATAACACCGTCAATCAAGAAGCAGGGTCTCTTTGCCCACTCCTTGAATGTGGCTTGGCCAGGAGACTTCTGTGGCCAGTGGGATTTTAGCCAATGTGCCTCAAACAGAGGTTACAGAAGCCCTTGAGCCTCGCCCGCTTGCTGCTCTGGGAAGCCCGAGAATGCTGTGTGAATAAGCCCGAGGTATCCGTAGGGGGGACCGCAGGCCCCACGGAGAAGAACGGATTCCCACAGGCTGGCAGTCTGCAAAGCAGAGATGTGGGAGCGAGGCCGTTCTAGATCAGCCGACCTCAGCCGACGAGCAGTTGACCACAGACAGATGAGGGAGCCAGCCTGGACCAGAACGGGCGGCCGGTTCAACAGAACTGTGAAGGAGTAAGCCACTACTTTTTCGGACGATTTTTCTGGAGCAAAAGCTAACTTACCTACACATCTAGCTCTAGTCAATGGGCTCTCCTGGAAGCTTTCTTCTGGAACCCAGCCTGTGGCTCACCCCTTACAAATGCGGACGAAGACAGAGTCTTCTCCTCTCTTTTGCCCCCTTGGTCACAGATCTGAAGCTTAAGCCCTTCAGGTCTGCCCTCCCCACACGGCAGGTTCGGAAACGGGTGCTTTGGAAGTCATGGCATTTTTCAATGGTACACGTTTCGTGACTGACAGATGGGTTTTAAGTCAATGAAGACAGAATCCAAACCGTGGCTGCAACTCCACGTTCAGGCAAAACCCATTAGCTCGGCACGAACACGCACAAAAGCTATCTCACAGTGCACCATCAGTGCCTGATCATTTATCACAAGGGAAATCACACATTCTCATTCACGGAGCAAGAACAGTCTTCTGGATAAAATCACGCACAGTCTGGAAATGCACCACAAAAGGGACTTGAGTGATTCTCCCAACCGAGCCCACTCAGCAGCCTTTGATTTTCAGTGTGAATGCAAGAGGAAAGGGAGGTCTGCTTCTCATTCCGTAACTGTGCAAAGCATCCCTTATCCATTCACGGATTCGTGGAACCACACGAGGGGGAGGGGCCCGCCGGGCGGGGCCTCGGGGTCCTTCACACGATTCCCCACGGAAATCCCAGCTCCTCTCCCCTAGGAGGGGCAGCTCTCCACACAACGTAGAGTGGATGGGGAAAGACACTGTGGCCAGTGCTGTCTCTCTAATGACAAATATCCATCCTGAAAGCCCCAAATGCTCATAAAAGTAAAAAAAAAAAAAAAAAAAGTCTGGGTTGTTGGGTGCTCCGAGAATGGAGCCTACAGATTTCACACACCCTTTCGGTTTTCCTCTGGCCCCCGACACCGGCTAAGTCTCTCTCTCCCCAGCCCAGATTTATTTTCAAGGGCTTAGCTCCGAGGAACGACGGGAATGTTTCAGCATGAGTGCTCCTGACCACAAGGAAAAAAGCCCCCGACACATTTCACAGACATCAGCCAGGATTCTGCAAAGTCCATTCTTTCAAGAACAAAATTGCATTTTATGAAGCCGTCCCTTTTCTGTTTCATCTGTCAGGCAGGTTTGCCGAGAATAATTTAAATTTCACGCAGCAGGAACCGCGGGGCAGCCGGGCTTCCCCTCCACCCCGCAAACAGGCCTGGCCTCGGAGCCTCATTTCTGCTCCTCGGGGCCACCCTCCTCGGGGGGCTGGACGGTCTGCAGCCCAGAGTAGCCATGCCGGGCCGGGCGCAGGGCTGTCCCAGCTCTCGGTGTCCTCAGGCCTCTCCAGTCAGGGGAGGAGATGGTCCACGGAGGGCCCCCACCAGCACCAGCCTCCAGGGGGCTGGTTTCACCCCACGTGTCTGGACACTTGGTCTAACCCGATCTCTGATGAAGCTTTTAAAATCGACTTTTATGGAGTGCTTGATGGATAGCAGGTGCCGCTCTAAGCTTTCCCACACATCCTGATTTATCCAAGCTGCACAACCTCCTCATGAGGAAGATACTATTCTTATTCCCACTTTATAGACAGTGAGACTCAGAGACATAGTCAGTTGCGAGGAGGCAGAGGTGGGATTCAAACCCGGTTCCATCTGAGGCGACAGCCTGGAGCGCTCACTGGCTCTGCCCTGTAGAGTCGGCGGAACCTTTGGGGCTGCACTTCCCCACCTCACCCAAGAGGGCAATTCGCCCATTTTCTTGCAGACTCGTGTCTGCTGTCAGGTAGGTGGTTGAAGGGCTGGAAAAGTTATCGTCACGGGGCTGCACTAACGGTTACCATGGAGAACGCACTGAGCCAGGCGGCCTGTGGGGAGGAGAGGAGCCAGCCCGGGCGGTCCTCTCCTCACTCCCCACTGGCCCTCCGCAAGCATTCTTTCCTCTGGCCTCACTCTCCTGGCTGGCAAAACAGAGAGGCCGGAGGGCACGGTCTCTGTTTCCCTCAGGCTCGGGGGACTTGTGTGTGAGTGTGCATGTGTGTGCGTGTGAGTGTGTGTTGCATCTGGTCACACCCTCCCCCTGCCTCAGTGGCCCCGGAATCTGTGCTTGTCCAACTGGCCTTTCATCAAAGACCAGCAAGAAATCCTCAGGCCACAGGAAAAGGAAGAAACATAAAAATCAACTCAGGCCTAAGGCAGCAGTGACAGAAAAAATTGTCATCACCTCACTCACCAGCCGCAGGGAGCCTAGCCAGCCTTCCCTACCCCGGGAACCTGGGACCATCCCCCACAGCGTGGTGGAAGCTGCCCGAGTACTGAGAGTGAGTGGGGGACCAGGCCCATGGGACTCGGGGCAGGAGAGGGGCAGGCCATCTCCGCATGGGTAGTGGCGGTATAAGATGTCAGCAGTCACCCCCAGCCCCCAGAGAGATGTGACACCCTGCTCCATGCCCAGCCCAGGGGGTCGCTTAGGCCTGACAGCACTAACACTCGTCCCTGAGAGTCATCTTGGGGACCTGTGCCCGAGTCCTCTGGTGTGAATGGCCCATATGTGGCACCTGACCCTTCACTGAGGAAGGCAGGCCAGTATGCTCAAGCCCCCATTGCCATACTCCAGGGTAGCAGGAACACGTGGCTCTGCTCCTGGCTCCCATGCAGTCCCTTTCCTCAGCCCCCCTCCACCAGAGTGGGGTCTCGGACCTGTGTACACACTGCACTTTCCTTGGAGGAAGGGGTTCGTGGCTGAAAAGCCTTTAAAAGCCCATCATCAAGCTCACTAGGCAATGCTGACTTAAGGTCAGTTTGGGGTGTGGGTGCCCCCCCTCCAGCTCCTCATGCTGCCACGATGTTACCATGGCCATGTCAGGGCCTCCGTGTCACAGATCAATGTGAGCTCTAACCACTCAGAAACAAAATTTGCTTTCTCCACCTGCCTGGGGCCCGGCTCCTGCTTCTCATCGGAAGACTTACCTTTTTCTCTTGGTGAGGTTGGAAATAATCCCTCTTCTCTACAGGGGAGAGAATGTGCCCTAGGCTTCTCCTGGGTGATAGTGACAATAGTCGTGGGGGTGACAACAGCCACGTGCCAGGACCAGCTCTATTCTGAGTACCATAAATATGTTTGAACTCACACAAGGCTCACAACAACTCTGGTAGGCAGGTGCTACTACCCATCCCTATTTTACAGAAGCAAGGCCCAGAGAGGTTATGTTACTTGTCCAGGGCTGCTCAGTGAGCAAGAGATAGGGCAGAAGTCAAACGCGGGCAGGCTGGTGCCACAGTCTTCTTCATCCAAAACACTAAGCTGCCTCTGCCAGTAACCTCAACGAGAGAAACATTCTCGGGTCATTTGGTCACACCGTCCAGGCCACAGACCTGTCATATCCTGACCTGTGTGTTCCCCGAGGGCCAGAGCGAGGTCTTGGCTCCTCGGTAAAGACGCAGCCTGTTGACCAGGGAAACCACAGATATGTTGGTTTGGGCGTGCCTGTCAACGATGTGGTGCGGGCACGGGGTTAGACAAATAGGCTGGGCGACAGGCGTCTCGCGGGGGCTGCTGCTTGGCCAGAGGGCAGAGAGGCACCATGGCCCAAATTCAATGGCAGTATCCTGGACAGAAGCCGCGGCTGGCTGTTGTCCTCCCTCTCCCCTGCACACCCCGTTCTCCTGAGCACCTTAAAAAACCCAGGACGGAAGCAGGCACCTTTGTTTGGTTGGACCAGCTCCTGCAGGTCTGGAGCTGGGCTGGAGATGGTTCCAGAGCAGACACGTGCCAAGGAGCTGGTTGTCCCACAGGCATGAACTCTCGCCCCTCTCCCCTTCCAACCCCCCAGGGCAGTCCTCCCCAGATGCTGTTTTCTATCGGAGGCTGGGCTCCTTGCCCCCCATGTGCTGTGGTTTGGGGCCCTGCCAGTGAGGGTTGCTGACTATCAAGCTGCTTGGGAGCAAAGCAGGGGCTGTGTGGACAGGGCAGCCCTGTGTGAAGGGGCCTCACTGCCAAGTGCCTCCCAGCACCCGGGCCTGGAGGGTCAAGCCCCTGTCCCGCATGCAGACCCACGGCATCCCTTAAAAGACCCCCATCCAGAGAGGGCCAAAATCATCAAGTGGGCTCCCCGGTCCAGCTTCTCTGTCTGCTGACCTGGACCCCTCGGCGATCAGTTCCAGAAGCTGCCATTGTCCAGATGGCCAACAGCTGGCCTTCCTGAGCGGCTGCCAGATGTGGCCGGTGGGGCGGCCGGCTGGCTCGGCCAGGCAGAGGTCACCGCATCAGGCCAGTCCTGAGGGCTGGCGTCCAGGGGAGGAATGCGTTCGGCCGGTCTGTGGGCGTCGTGCCCAAATAACCCTCTGTCCCCGCCGCCCCAGTCCGACATTCCTTCCCTCCCCACCTCTGTGGGGAGGTGTTTTCATAACAGGAAAATAAAATCAATAAGGCACTGTCAGCGTGCTCTGAGCTGGCCTCCACTAGCTCCATTGTCTCGGCCTCCGCTGGGCTCTGGGCCGGCAGCGCTCCGTTATTAATGGGAAGCAGGGCTGAAAGGGAGTTTTGAAAATCACGGAGACAAAGGCGCAGCACACCTGGAGCGCAGCTTTCCCACACCACGGCCACCGCACAATGGCCACGCCGGGCCTCCCCCGCCTTTCGCTTCTCCCGCAACTTTTCCGAGAGCAGGGAAGCCAGCACTGGCCGCACGCAGACGCCCGCACACACGCCGGCTCGGAGGGGGCTCCTGGAGGCCGCCCGGAACGGCTGGCGGAGGCAAGGGCGGCCTGCAGAGCCCCTCCCCGGCCAAGGAAACAGGACGGTCATAAATGGGGCTTCCTGCCCCCTGGCATGGGCCCGTCCCTGAGGGTCTCTGGCTGCCTGAGGGGCTCCGAGCGGCGCGAGGGGGACCAGCTTGGCCTGAAGCCAGGCAAGAGCCTTTGGTGTCATTTTCATTTCAGTCTCTCTGTTGGGAACACAGCCCCCAAGGCGGGAGCTGCCTTTGGAAGGGAGCAAGTGCCCCAAAGCGGACTGCTGGGGCCCGAGGCCTGGGTCCCCAGCGAAGGCGCAGCCTCGGACCACCTCTCACAGACTTGGCGTGTCTCAGTGTCCCCAGCCGTCAGGGGGTGGACAACCACACCGATTCACGCGGTTGTTTGAGACTGGGAAGACGCAATGGCTGGGAGAAATCTCAACGGAGTAGTTAATAAGTGGCAGATTTAGGACCATTTATGACTTACTGCTGGTCACTACCTTCTTGCAAACCCAAGCCACTGGCACCCCAGGAGGACTCGCGTGGTCTAAAGTCGCCGATTTAGGGAATCTTTATGGCCAACTTGGAGGTCACCATCCCTACACGCACTGAACTAACGTGGCAAAGAACAGCGAGCGGCTTCAGACCTGTTTGTCTTACAGGTTAGTCGCAGACAGACACTTTACAGCACGTGAAACCATGTGAATGTTCAACGGTCGGCCGGCCCAGCTCCTGGGACGCCAAGACCCTGGGGAACACAGTGGCCGCAGGACATGGCGGCCAGGGCCCAGGCTGTGAGCCCATGGACCGGCCCTGGCCTTCGGGGTTAGAGGGCCCCCGTGCCCAGCTCCTGCTCAGGGAGGCCACCAGGCTTACCTTGGTGGTGACGGAGGAGGCAGAGCTGGCCACGAGGCTGGTAATGGCCTCGCCGCTGCCCGTCGTGCAGGGAGCCGGGGCTGTGGCAGGTGTGGGCAGCCGGGAGGGCACCACAGGCAGTGGCAGGAGGCCGGGCCGGGCACTGAGGCTGCTGGCTGTACCGCCACCGGCCCCGGCCGTGGCATTGCAGATGCTGGTGGTCCCATGCGTCCCGTTGGCGCTCCACTCGCGGCGGTCCCAGCCCACCCGGTAATCTCTTTCGAAGCGGCTGTGATGCCGGGACATCTTGCTGGGCCGTGGCTGCTGCTCACAGGGAAACAGAGGCCGGACCTGCTGGCACAGAGCGGAGAGGAGGGCGATTTAGACCAATGGCAGCCCTGCTAGGATGCCAGGTGGGCAGCCACACCCGTCGGCATCTAGGAAGCACCTTCTCTGTGTGCAAAGAAGGGCTTTCAAACGATAGCTGATCTCATGTTCACGGTAAGCCCGCAATGCATGGATCATTAGCCCCACGGCACGGGGGTGGGGTTGGAGGGATAAATGATTTGTCTGGGATCACGTGACCAAAGTGTAGTAGATAAGATGTGAACCCAAGTCTCAGTTGAAGAGCGATGCTTTCTGTCCACAGGGCCACACTGCCCTGAAGGATGCGTGTGTCCGTTTTAACTGTGGTTGGGATTCTGTCCCACCATTCTCACCGTGGAAGCAAGATCCTGGGGACCCCTCAACCCTATGACTGGGAGAGCAGCCGCAGCTGTAGACGTCTTTCCTAGTGGACGAGACCCTTTCCGTAAACCTCGCTGTATCCTTCGAGTAGCCCCTGAGCTGGACAGGCATGGCTCATCCTTATGGACCAGGTTGCAGGTCGAGCATAAGCGACTTCCCCGAGGTCAGAGACGTAGGAAGGGAGAAGGAGGCCAGGATCTGGCCTTTAGACTGTCGCCCAACGGAGGACTGCAGCCTGGAAAGATGTTGAGCCCCTGGGCGTTAGAAGTGCTTTACAACCCTATGATGTAGTCGCTGGCTCGAGACCCCCACGCTCCCTGCGAACCAAACATCTCCCGTGAGACCTTCCTGAGTGTCCAAACGGAAGGCCCTCAGTGTTGTCATGGAGATCCAGACACACCAGGACACCGATGGCCTCCTGCATCACAAGGACTGGGCTTTGCTCTGCATTACGGGTGACTTGCCCGGCTTCTTGTCCAGCCTGGGTCCAATGTCACCTTGCTCATGAAGGATGTAAAGATACAGGAGGGGCCAACTCAGCCAGAGGGGCCACAGCAAGCCTGAGTCCGAGGGGAGAGGGAATGGTAGAGCCTGGTCAATGGTAGAGTGGTCAAGAGGTTGGGGTGGCATCTGTCCTGCATATCACGTCCTCAGCTCGGGCCACTGTTCCAGCTCTGTTTTAACTCGTTTTACTCTGCAATCACTTCCTGTCTGGGGTTCGAGCGCCTGGAGGTCTGGGGTAGCTCCTGGCTCATTTTCCTATCCTGCAAATTCAGCTCTGTCACAGCGGGAGCCGGGGGCGGGGGGCTCTGGAATTATGGACTAGTGGGTGGATAGGCCCCCTCTTTTAAACATTTCTGTCACTCTTGATCCTAATCTGGTCTTTGCACACCAGGTCTAGTTGTCGGCTTCTAGCGCCACAGAGCCAGCGCCTGGACCTATCCCTTGTGACCTGTTCCCTATGTCCTCCTTGTGTGGTTGCAGGGCCACTGTCCCCTCCCTCGGCACAGCTCCCTCTGCCAGGCACAAGGAGCACGTCCAAGCAGAGCTGACCGTGACCTCTTAAGGTGGACGGGGTGCTTCTTGTTTATTTTATCATTATGCTTCAGAGCTTACACAACGCCATGACATTTTTTTTTCATCTACTCAATATTACATAATAGAAGATAAAAAAGAATCCCCCTTTGACCACCCCCTCACAGATTTCTCTGGAGAGAGTTGCTTAAATAGCTCTTGTCACCATTCTCCGTTCCGCCCAGGCCGCAGCCTGCTCTGACCCGGCTTCCACTCTGCCTCTCCTTGGGAGTCTGTCTCACCGAGGTCACGCATGATCTGCTCGTAAAATCCCACGGGTCACTCTCGCCTTGTCTTCTCTCACCTTGGGCATGGTTGATCTCTCCCTCTCTTTCTCGAAACCTCTTCTCTGTGGTTTCTCACGCTCTCTCCTCGCTGGGTTCCCCTTGGCAAGCAACTCTTTCTGGGCTTATCCTTGGAGTTCCATTATTTCCTCCTCTACTTTCCCTGCCCTACTCACTCTCCTCAGACAGTCTCATCAGCCGTCACCGCTTTCCCTGGTGGCTCTCAAGGCTACATTGCTGGCTGCCTGTCCCTCCTGCACAGCACACCCAATGTCCCACTGTCTGAAATACTGGCTGCCCCCCGCCCCAGGTGCCTCAACACTGGATGTCCCAGAATTAACTCATTGTTCTTTTGCCCCCTCGTTCTCGGGAATTCCGTCCTGCAGACAGGAAGTCCTGTCAGCTCTGCAAGCCCGTGTCCCCATCTCCAACCACATATTCAACAGTGGGGCCTTCCGCTCTGTCGCCACAGCTGCTTCTCAAGTCTGCCTCCCTCCCTCTGCATATCCACCGCCCCGACTTTTGTGTCCCACGTAGATTATTTCCACATCTCTCTGCTCCAGTCGTGCCCTTTTTACCCATTGGCTATCCAACTGTTCTTGTGACTTTTTTATTTTTTAAAGATTTATTTATTTGAGAAAGAGAGAAAGAGCGTGCACCAGAAGGGGCGGGAGGAGAGGCAGAGGGAGACGGAGAGAGAGTCTTAAGCCGACTCCGTGCTGAGTGTGGAGCCTGATGCAAGGCTCGATCTCATAACCCTGAGATCATAACCTGAGCTGAAACCAAGAGTCAGATGTTTAACCAACTGCACCACATAGGTGCCCCCAACCTTGTGATTTTTTTTTTTTTTTTTTAAAGCCCAAGTCTGATCACCATACTTTACTCTCCTGCTTTAAATCCTATCCTTCAGGATAAGGTCCAGACTTCTCAGTGTGGTCCAGGAGACACCTGAGGATTCCAGCATCACCATTCATTCACTCCTCCCACCCCAGAGGCAATGCCTGGCCATTCCCAACACCTTACTAGTTTCTGAAGGCATTATGCTGTCTCTCAGCTTGGGGTTCAAGCCCATGTGGCTCCTTTGCCAGGAATGGATTCCCACTCTTTCCATGGCCAAGACCTGCATGTCTGTTATGAATCAGCTCAGGCACTAACTCTTCTAGGAGGCTGCATTGATCCACTTCCTCCAGATCAGGCAAGAGGGCCCCTGGCCCCCACCACTATCCCAGCACTAATGATTGTGGCATATTTGCTACCTTGAGAACAGTCCCTGCTTACTGTCTTTGTAACCTTAGCACCTAACACAGGTGAAGGGCATTCGGTACACATTTGCTGAATGAATAAACAAATATTTCTTCTTAATTGCTGAGTGTTTGCAGAAGAGACAAGCACATTTGTGTGAAGGGAGAAGCTCAGACACTGGAAATTCCATGCAGATACCACGGTAAGGAAATGCCCTATCTTCCTGGTAGGTCACACCTGGAGCCTCCAAGGATGGCTCCGATGGAGAATGGAATCTCTGTGCGTTCAGGGTCGGCCGGACACCACAGCTTAGGCTCCCGTTTCCCAAGATTCACCTGCAAGGCTCTTCCTAATGATCAGTGCCCCAGGGCAGCTTCCCTGGGTTGGGTACTAAGTATGGCAGAGACAATGCCATGAGATTCACCACACCGTGGCCTCTCTCCAACCACCCAGGAAGACCTCCCCACTGCCTCCCTTGCAGTTAGGTTGGGAATCACACATCGGAATTCAGGCAGCTAGAATGAGTGGGGAGGAGATGGAGAACGTTCCCAGACCTGGCTCTTTAAGAGCACTTTCTACTAACCTCAGCCCCCTTCACTTGCCAGGGCAACCTTGGAGGTACAAGAGGCTTGTCCCACCAGCGTTGGACTTGGCACTATGGGGACATAAATCTTCATCGTGTGAAGGTGCTGAGATTGCAAGGTTACTTGTTACTGAAGCCTAGCCCAGCCCGACTGATACCCTAAGTCAGCACTTACATTCCCACAAACAACCCAACTTCACATACTGTCAAGGAAATCATCTCCTTCCAGCTGGTGTGGGTGGAGATAAGGAGGACAGACTTGAGATGTGCCCATAGAACATGCTTGGGAGCAGGTCAACGGGGCCTCCTTCGTGTCAAGGATGCCTCCGATGGCCACAGAGCCCGCTACCTCTGGGACTGCCTGCTATAGAGCAATGTGCTTCACGGCCCCCACAGTCCCAGCAGCCTGCACCCCCCACTGGCCCTCCCACTGCACGTGTTTTCCAGGCTCCGTACCATACTAGAGAGGGGCTGGGGGGAACTCAGGCAGCTCGAGGTCACACGGTCTGATTTGAGCCTCATGAAGTATATTCAAGACAAAGGTCAACTCCTTGCCTGCCAGATGTGGGTTAGACGTCATTCCTCAATTTAATTTCCCCTTTCGGATGGAATGCAAGAGATGGGCTGCACAGTGTACCTTGGGTGAGTCGGCAGCGCGCCAACTCCAGCGGGGGCAACTTTAGTATTTCCCGCCGGGCACAGAGCCAGTGTGTCAAAAAGGTCCTGTGTGTCCACACGTGTGTCCACACGTGTGTCCGGGGTGGTGGTGGTGGGGGGAGGCAGCAGGACGTGCCCATCGGGGTGGGCAGGCCCCCCCCAACCGTGGACAGGGCGCCTCAGACAAGACAGGTCAAGCAATTACAGACAAGAGACACAGATGTGCTCCCTTGTCGAGGTGAGCACCTTCTCCCGGCAGGCTGCCGGTGAGCTGGAGGAGCCTGGCACAGGGCCCTCCACCGAGACACGGAGGGGAGTCTGAGCAGAGCCATTCCTCTGAGTGTTGGGTATACTTCTAGCTCCTGTCCCGAACCATCCTCCCACCACCCAGTCTCTAGATCCCTGAGCTCCCCATCACACCCTTTTCTGCGCTGCTGATGCCCAGATCTGAACCATGCCCGGCTTCTACTCCGAGCCACAACTTCCTTTTTTCCGGTTTTGCACACCCTCTGAAAAGGAGCCATCTTCTGCTTAGAAGAAACTGTCTAAGAATTTGATCCAAAGTTTTAGGTGGTGTTTATTTTGTTTTTACATTTTCTAAAACATGCTTAAGATTACCTCTAGAATGATAGAAAGGGTAATGTGCAATGAACATCTTTTTCGTCGGGACTTTGAAATCCTATGAGAAATAGTCTGGGGCTATGGAGCCTACCCTATGCATCCTTCCCTGCCAGAAATTGGGGCTCCACCCTATGCCTGGATTAAGGCCCAGTTCAGGTTCTGGGAACCCCACAGAGCTGGACCCTTTTCTGCTCCTGCTCCAGTAGGATTCTTTTTTTTTTTTGTTTGTTTGTTTTTAAAGATTTTATTTATTTATTTGACAGACAGAGATCACAGAGAAGCAGGCAGAGAAAGAGGAGGAAGCAGGCTCCCCGCTGAGCAGAGAGCCCGATGTGGGGCTCGATCCCAGGACCCTGGGATCATGACCTGAGCCGAAGGCAGAGTCTTTAACCCACTGCGCCACCCAGGCGCCCTCCAGTAGGATTCTGAAACCCGACCAGGCCCCAGTACTGGGCCACCTCTCTGGCCATCACTCAGTCTGCTCACTGAGTTGCTGGGTTTCAGAGCATCTCTGCAAAGGGGGCCACACTCCCTGCCCTGCTTGGTGAGGCCACAACCCCCTGGCTGCTGGTGTCTGGGTTCTGGGACGGTCCTGTCTGCTCTGCAAGCCCAGACCTCTCGGTGACCACTCTAGGACTAAGACCTGGGTCCCCAGGAGTGGAAAGAGAGCCGAGTCGGCGGTCAAGAGGGCTGAGTGTGAACCTCAGTACTACCCCTTACTTGTTCCAAAAACTCAGGGTTGCCTCAGGTTGTTTATCTGGAGAGTAGGGTGGGACAGCCCTACTGCCCCCTGGACCATGAGAATCCAGCGTGACTCCCGTGAGCCCCTGCACGGGCCGAAGAGCCCTGTCACTGGGCAATGATGGGACCCGAAAGCTACAGGGTGGAAAAAGGTAGGCCAACAGGAACCAGTTTTCCAGGATGAGGACGAAGGAGACTGCCAGCCATGAAGCTGTGTGGGGTCTGGTGTCTGAAACACATAGCCATGGACTCCCCCAGAACCCCATGCTGGGTGCGTGGGACCCTGCAGGGTGCTCTGCCTTCCAGAGCCCCTGGGAGAGAACAGACTTGGGTGGGACAAAGGTTATCCTCGGCTGAATACCTGTGACCTGGGGGATCTTGTATTAGGAACCTCAGGGCCTGCATCGTCAGATTGCCTTTCCCCAGCGCCTCAGGGGGCTGTGACAGACTTGGGTCTAGGTTTACAGAAGGCCTGGGCCATCCGGGGCCTGAGGATAGCCTGGGTGTAGCCTGGGATAGCCCGAGGACCCCCAGGCTCAGTCCCAGTGCCTCCGCTGTGTCTCCGTCAGTCTCCCCGACACTTGCTGGGTCCCAGATCAGCAGCCCTGCCCTGGAGGTTCTCCTCCCCGTGAATAATTCACGAGTAACTAATCCAGAGGTGCGTGCGCCACAGTCACCAGTGCTTTCCAGCCAGTCTGGGGCACGGGGCCACTGTGCACACCAGAGCACACATCAGGACGGTGAGGCTCCGCACCCAGGGACACCTGTGATGTGCTCGGGAGGCCGGTCGTCGCCACACACATTGCCGGGCCCGTGTGCACGTGCTGCGGCCAGGAGCCCAGGTGGCTAATGACCCCTCTTGCTCATGTCATGAAGGCACATGCAGGCGCGGCCGCTGGCTGTGAGGGCCCTGAAGGCGTGATTAATCCGCAGAAGGTAGGGGAGCCCGCACTGCCTCCAGACAGGGAGCTGAGGAATGAGCCACGGCCTGTCCAGCCCGATTGGAAAATGTATGATTGCCTCATTTGGAGGAGACGTGCTGCCAAGTCGGTTGGAACAGGCTGTGCCCATCTTTCTTATTTTCTTTTCCCTCTCTGCATCTTTTAGCCTTTCTTCTGAAGCAAAATAATAAAGAGCAGCCGAAAGACCGTTGGCAAATGCAACACAAAGAGGGGCTCCAGGCGCTGGAGAAGCCGGCCCGGCTGTGACTTGGCGTGGATGCTGGCAGGAGCTGGGGTGCCCCTCGGACAGGCCTCCCTGCTTCCTGGGGTTGCTTCAGCTCCCACTGACGCCCAGCCCAGTCGAAACCCCACTAACTCAGGAGACTTGTCTCTGGCTGAGGCTGCAGGAAGCAGCGTCCACCCAGCCCTCTCTTCCCGGAGCTCAGACGCAGGCCTAGGACCCAGTGATGGCCTGGCCTTCTCTTCCTCCCATGGGACTGCTGCTCCTGCAAGGCTGTGCTCCCTCAAGGCGGGACTCCCCCGGTATCCTCCCTGGGGTTGTCTGGGCACAGGGTTGGCCCCTGGATCCAAGTGGCAAGTTCTTTCCAGCTCAGAACACACCGTGGGGTGGAGACTAGGTGAGGCCATATAGGTGCCTGGGAGTGAAGAATGCAAGGACCGCGTCAGGCTCCACGGCACACTCGCTCAGCCCCCAAAGTGAGGCCTCCTCACACTGACCTCACCCAGCTCACCCCAGTTCTGGCGCGGGCCCTGAGGGAGAGGTTTTGCTTGGGGCGTGCAGTTGGCGAGAACCTCGAGGGGGACATGAACTGTGTGGCTACTGGGTGTACACTGAGGTGCCAGCCTGGGCCCGAGGCCTGCTTCGAATCCTTTGGATCCGCTCAGAAACTAAGGGAGCTCTGGAACATTCACAGGCTAACAGCAGCCTCTGCCTGGTCCTCTGTAAGGACCCGAGGTATGATTTTATAATTAGTTTTTTTCTCTTCAAATACCAAACCCCGGTGGCTGGAAACAGTCACACTTCCCCTCTGCTCTGGAAGGACCTTTCCCTTCTACCTTACCTCGCCCAGCCATGAGGGTCCTCGTGTGAACCTGCTCGCCCCCTCCCCCCACTCCCCCTACCATCAGTCACTCTCTCAGCAGGGCAAGTGTGGAGAGAATCCAGCCCAAGTGCCAGACCAAAGTGGCTCATTCCAGCCCTCTGTTTTAGTTGCTGGCAGGTTGCGCCAAGACCTGCTAAGCTCCAAGGTCTGGAGCCACAGGCAGCCTCTACCAGGCACTGCAGAGGAGAAGGAGCCAGGGATGCGACCTCTGCTTCCTCCCCCCAGGTGGTGTCCAGCTCTCTAACAGAGGGCTTTAGGGGGTCATCCTTATCTTTAAGGGAAGACTAGGCATCTGCTTTATTTCCCAGGTCTTGGCCCATCCGAAGCTTTGGGGGAGACACAACCCAACAGACCCCAGACCAGTGGGTGGACGGGCCTCAGGGGAGGCGAGGGAGGGGTCCCGGCATGAAAGGTCCAGCAGCAGTCACAGCAAAAACTGTATGGCCTTATAGGCTCACCGTTCTTTCCCTATGCTGGGTTCTTGGCAAGCTACCACACCATGTGCTTCTCACCACAGCCCGGCTGTGCAGGCTGGGATACACTTGACACTCGCATTTCATGAGTGAGGCAGAAGAAGAGGAGACCAGGGCAGGGGGAGTGGTTTGTGCCCCCTAACCCACAGTGGGGACTGTGGTCTGCAGCGTCACTCCAGGCGCTTGTTGGGGTGCAGAAACGCGGGCACTGTCCCAGCACTACTGAGGAGGAATCTGCCTTTTTTATAGGATCCTCAGGGGGACTCAGCTACAGGTTACAGCCCCAGATGTGCCAGCCCAAGATCCACCTCTTAGCTGGACCGGAGTCGGCCCTAGGGCCCAGGCCTCCTGACACCCAGCAACGCTCACCACTGCACCATGGTCCTCGGAAGGCGCTGGGGGGCAGAGGTATTTTGGGGAAAAGCCATATTCCATAATTACAGGGCTTAATACATGACCTAAAAAGACAAATGTTTCAAAATGCTTTTCTGATGATAGGTTTCAGGAAAAATGCCACCTATTCCTTTTCTGGGCACAATTGCTCACGCAAAAAGCAATCTCTCTGCCTCAGGAAGGTGGTATCCAGCGCCCGTTTTAGATGAACAATATTAAAAGAACAAGCCGCTCATTTCCCTCCCTTCCCATGTGCACCTTTGCTTTGAGAAATCTGGCTGTGGGTTTTGATGTAGTGATTTTTTTTTCGAAGAGACGCACATGATTCAGAGACTTTTCTCATGGGACTAATTGACTAGGCATTTGTGCTATTGCTACTGGTGTAAATCATTATAATGGTGATAATGAAAAATAAAAAAGATATTGGAACTGACAGTTGGCAACATAATATCAGCATAAATGGGGGGAAGAAGGGAGGCGTGTATAAATTAGGGGCTCGTAAACATCGGGATCGATGAGGCTGCTACGGCGGGCCCAGTTTGATCATTTACAGGGGGATGAGCCACGATTATCATTACCAGGAGCCATCTTTGTTCCTCTGACTCCTTATTCTTGGGGGCTCCGCGGAGAGCGGAATCCCTGAAATCTGGAGCCCGCTTTCCCACAGCCCTGCAAACACACGACTATAGCCCCGGGAGCTAGACTTTGCCATCACCTCCCTTCTCCAAGCGGGCCTTCTGCTGTCTCGCAGGCCGCCTCTCAGGCACGCCCGATTATCCCGAATCTTGCAGAATTGACTAATTTGACGAGATCTCTCCTCACAGCAAATGGTGTTCACCAGTGACCCGAGCTGATGAATAAATCCCACTCGGTGCCTGGAGCCAGACCCAGCAACAAGAGTTGCCAGGAAGAGAGACTGATGCACGCTCTCTATTTGGCTGCCAAAACTGCTCTTGCAATTTGCTTTCTTCTAGACAAGAGTCTATTCAAAAGTCTATTTGGAAACATTAGGGAACGGCCGTCACATGGCCGGCAGATCACACTGCCCGTGACAGGATATTATCTTCCTTGGGAGAGACTCCACCACGCTTTTACTTCCCCGAGTAAGTAGCGTCTGACGGCTGCTGCGGGATGGCTCCGAGGGCCGGGGACATCCACATCCCTGTCCAGAACATGTGCAGAACCGACCGCCTCATCGGCAGGTGGGACCTGTGGAACCTTCTCGGGCCAGCACATCGCTTCCTCGTCTCCACCCCAGGGGGGGCCCGGGGGCCTTCTGCTTGTCTGGATTACCTTCCTGGGAAGCCACCAAGTAGCCGACCGTCCCTGCTTCTAGGAGTCAGGATGCTGTGCCTCCTCTTCCCTCCCGAGCAAACCCCTAGCCAGGCTCTCGGGTTAATACGCTACTCTGCCCGCTCCTCCTCGAACCACATCCGATATATTGACCACCTCTGTCCCCCTCGTGCCTGGCTCCGTGCAGGATCCCGAAGGCTGGTGTGGACGGGGCCCGGCTCCTGCCGGCAGGGAAAGCGGGGTTGCTCACAGTGGTGGGGTGCGCGCGGTCGGAAAACAGAGCGGCACGAACGCACGGAACCCGCCGGGGCTCAGGGGAGGGGGCGGCCTGTCGAGGCTGCCGCAGGCAGGGTCGGTCGGGATAGCTCAACTTCCCGGGGCTCCATTCATTCCTGAGAGCAGACAGCACTGGAGCTACGACAGCGTGAGGGCGGGCACGTGGGGGAGGAAATAAATGCAGCCGTGGCCCAGGATGGAAACGCCAGCCCTGCCGGCCAGCCTCCGGCCTGCTCTGCTCACCCCAGCCGCGGGCTCGAACACACCCCTCCTCGACAGAGAGGGGCACCCAAAGGCCGGTGCTGCTCCCCGGGGGTGCCTCCAGGGATCAGCAGGGGAGGGGAGGAGTGTCGGGGGCCTCTCGGGAGAGGTTTGTGTCCCCTGGTTCTGACCGCCGAGCCCTCGTCTTGGCCGCGCTCCTGCTGACCTCTCTACCCAGGGCCAGGCTTGTCTCAAGACCTCAGAGCCTCTTGGGCCCTCGTTTTGGGAGCTGCTACCCTATCTCGACATACTTGCTTCCGATTTTCAACCGTCTTTATTCTATGTCCGTGGTTTTAATTTAATTTAATTAAAAACAAAACAAAACAAACCCACCCAGACCAGAGGGCAGCCTGTTGTGAGGTTGTGTGTTCTATCACCATCCAAGCATGCAAACGAGGTAGCCTCTGTTGACAAGTTCACATCTCCAGTGCAGAGCTGGCTGTTTGAACAGCTTGTGTGCAGTAATTGAAACATAGATTTTTGTTGCCTTTCTGTTTATTTTTAGATTAGCCAAGCAGGGACGCTTGGCTTCCTGGCTGCCACCTCCACCGCTGTTGGGCAGTGTGGGACCACTGGCCCCCTGCATGCCAGCAGCAAGGACCACCATGTTGCCTCTGGGGTCTCCCCCAGAACTGGCTTGGGTTCGTCCTGCATCTGACCCTGCTTTTGCCCTTCACTGTGATCCCCAGGGCCCAAAGCCGGGAAGCCGATGAATATAGAATGCCTGCTGGCTGTCTCCTAGCTCCCAGGTCCCTGAAGACTGCCCCATCCCCACTTTACTAAACTCTCACAGAAGCTCTGGGGTCGGCCAGCGCCCTTGACGATAGTGGAATGGAGGCACAGAGCATTAGGGCAGGGACAGACTAGAATCCAGACCTGCCATCCCCTGGGCAAAGAGGGGTCACATGGCTCAGAGAAGATGCTTTCAGGGTCAGTTATCTATTCAGGCCACTTCAAAACAAACTGTGGTCGCATCGGCCTGGATAGGTGGGTCATGCTAGGATGATGGCCCCAGATCTCAGGGGCTTAAACTTTAACGTGTGCTATTTGCTCCTGGGGCACACTCCCTGCTGGGCATCTGGGGCCCTGTGCCAGGCTGCCCTTCCCCAGGGTCCATGCTGAGGCAGAGCCTGCCTCCTCCTCCTCTCGTTGCCGGGCCGGGCATATTGCAGGGGCCCTCCGACATTTACTGAGCCCAACAGTCCCGAGGGCAGGCGTGTGAGCAAGAATGATGTGACCACACACCAGCACGTTCAGACCGATCTCTTCTCCTGTGGAGTATCTCCACCTCTACTCTGTGACCCCTCTTCCCAGAAGCCCTCCCAGTGGACCCGGACAGCAGGCATAGCTGACCCAGGCTTCCCCTGGCACCCAGCACGCCTCTCTTCTCATTCTAGATCCCACGAAATGATAGCTGTGTAGCAGGTTTGTTAAACAGGCTGAACTCAGTGGGATATCAACAGCAAACAGATTTCTTTTTCTCCCACTTCTTTCCTTTAAATCTACTCTGTTGGACTCAAACAGCTTTGTTCGGCGGGGGTGGGGGGGGACACTTTTGGGTACGACTTCCATTATTATTACTGCTGACGTTAGGACGTCTACTACCGAGGGCTGTCGGTTCTGAGCATTTCCTGTGTGCCTGGTACCGCACGGGGTTGTCTGCACACCAGCTCTTCCAGTCCTCACGAGAAACCTGTGATGGTGGAACCAAGGCAAGGCAGGGGACGTTTAAGTAGCTGACAGGTTTCAGTGACCTAGCGGCCACACAGCTAGTCACTGGCAAAGGCAACTCTGAAAGCAATCCCATCCTTGCCTCTCTCCACAGCTGAATCCAAGCTTTCCTGGATCTCCGACCTCGTGTCCAATCCACAGAACCTCCCCTCGCTCACCCAGGCTCAGGATCCGGTAGTGGGCAGGGGTGTGTGACGCACTCCAGGTCTCAGACGCCTCCTTCCTATTCACGAACTGGCTCCCGGCTTCCCCGAGTGGCCAGGAGAAAGGCCAAGCGGACAAGGGCAAGGTGTGACGGGAGCACCATCCACCTTTAGAGGTGACTCTTTTGCCTATGGGCCCCCTCGTGGCCTCTGCGCCCTGTGAGGGTCCTTCCTGCAGAGCGCCAATGAGCGGTACCCTGGCGGGTTATCCTCTGGGGTGGGGGTCTTCCAAGACAGCTCCAGACTGGCTCCCTGTTGCAGTGTACACTCTGGAAGTGTGACCATGACATCACCTTGACCAACTATGGTCAAGATCAACTCTGGTCCTGCAGAGTCAGGCACAGCCTCAGTGCTCCCAGCTTGAGGGAACCCAGGTCATACCCTCCCCAGTGCTCCAGGCTCAGGGAAGCACCAGGAGGATTGTCTTGAGTTGATGTTGGAGGGCGGGGGCTGGGGGTGCATGGAGGGCATCTCCCCAGGAGGAAGGTAAAAGCCTCAGCACCCTTCCTAGCACAACTCCACTCAGGGGTGTTCTCTCCTGCATTCTCAAGACCTTCCTAATATAGGGGTTAGGGGAGGGATGGAGGGGGCCTGGGGCTATCCAGTTCCTGTTTTTAATGTGGTGATACAGGGCACGTTTCACACTCAGTCTTGAACCTTGTTTGAGTCTCTAAGACAACAGGAACCATCTAATTTAACATCTTGCTACGGATGATTCAATTCTTCTCTGGTTCAGTATTCGCTTCCTCCAGGAAGCCTTCCTGATGATGCCAGGTTTCTCTGCTACTTCATCCTTTGGCCATGCTGCCTACTAGCCCTTGCTCTGCAGATTCCCATGTACCCGATCACACACTAAACTCTGAAAACACACAGGATGGGCGCCTCCCCACTGGTTGTCTGGGCAGAAACCCTACTTACATCCATCAGTCATATCCTTGGCCCACAGTCACATTCGTGTAGATGCTGGCTGCACAGAGCTCAGGCCCAGGGTCTACTGAGGACAAGGGAGTGGGCAGCCTGAGGACAACTGGGGATGACAAAGTCAGGGCCACTGAATGGGTGCCGGACAGCTGTCTACAGGCCAGGTCTCAGCTGCAGCAGCCCCAGGAGAGGGAGTGAGACGCCCATCTGTTCTTAGCTCAGCCCAGTCCAGGCTGCAGGGACAAGCAGCCCATTTACAAGTGACCAGCCTGCAGCAGGCACCCAGGGCAGGGCTGACACCCCAGTGTCTGGAGTTCAACAAAGGATGCTACAGAGGTCTGGGCTTGGATACGGGGGTGGGGGGGATAGGGGTAGGAAGGGAGTCTCTGCCTGGGCCTGGGGGACTCTGGCGTCAAAAGCCAGCCTGGCACCATCGGGGCCGACTTCCGGGACCAGAATGAAAGAAGCTCAGTATTACCCATGCCAGAGAAGAGGACTGGCCTGGGGCCCCTTCCCTGGCTGCCCAGGAAATGACTGTCCCCAGGAGAAGCAGGTAGGGCGTGCCCACTCCACAGCCCCCGGGGCCCTATGCGAAGTGCCTGGTGAAGGCATCATGAAGTCAGAGAGACAGAGATGCCAACACGCCCTTCGCTTGCACGGGCTCGAGGGGGTGCCCACCTCACTCCCCACACCTGAGCTTTCGCTTGCCTTGGCCTCCTGACCTGCGGACTCCTCTCTGTTGTGCTGAGCCTTCCCCACCGAGCTGCAAGGGGGCAGTAGGGAGGAGAAGCAAGGAGCATTTATGGAGCACCTCCAGCACGCCTGTCACTCGCAAGTCCCTTAAGCTATGGGAGTCCTAGCACGGCCTCCATTTTAAGGAGGGGGGAAACTGAGGCCCCCAGATTAGGTGCTTGCTCTTATCTCTGGCTTTAAGGCCGGGCTCTTTCCACTTCCCTTCTGACCCTGGACTCCTTGACAGTTGCAGCCGTGCAGACCTTCACCTCAAACTCCTGATGCTTCTTAGAGGCGCAGCTGCCCTGACTGACGGCTGTTCTCTCCATCTCTCTCCACCTCCCTCCGGGCCCCCCTGGTATGAACCTCCATTATCTCTCACCTGGGTTCTGTTGGAGTCTCTGAACTTCCTTGCCCTTGTTTAGCGTATTCTCCACGCAGCAGCCCGTGTGACCCCGATAAAATGCAAGTCAGACCATCTCCCTCTTCAACCAAATCCTTGTCGTGGCTCCCATGTCACCCTGAGAAAAAGCCAAACCCTTACAAGGTCCGCGAGGCCCTCAGGCCCGCTTCCCTCTCTCACTCCGTCTCTCCTTCAACAACACAGCCCTAGCATACGGTCCTCCTTGCAGCTTGTCCAGCAACTTAGGCCTCCCTCCTACCTCAGGACCTTTGTACCTGCTGCTCCCTCTGCCTGCCCCACCCTTCCCCAGTATGCTCAAGGCTAGTGCTCTCATCTCCTCCAGGTCTCTTCTCACACCTTAGCTTCTCAGTGACTTTCTCCGATCATCTTATTTCAAAGTGACCAGCTCTTCCCTTGTTTCCTTTTTTGATGGCTCTTAATCCTTCCCTCAGATGACACAGTTTACTTAGATTTCTCTGTCCCCCTCACACTGAAATACAAGTTCTGCAAAGACAGGGCTTTATACGTTTCGACGCATTTAATCCACACAACACTCCACTGTGATGATGGCTCTCTCTGTTTTCCGAACGAGGAATCGGAGGCACAGATGCGTCAAACAACCTGCCCAAAGTCATCCGACTCGGGGGTGGAAGAATCCGGATTCCCACCCCAGGCAGCGTGGCTCTTAGTCACTGCTCTCTGACCACCAGTTCTGGTCACCGTTGTATCTCGGCTCAGACAGTGCCTGGCCTCACGTGAGTGCTCAGTCAACAATGAACGAATGAATGAATGTGTGACTCCCACCACCCCGCGTCAGCGTGGGCCTCTGCTGTCCCCTCCCCACCACAGATGGAGCGATCCTGGATTGAGGATGAAGCCCCCGACATGACCCAGCCCGGCTCCCACCCCCCCCCCCCACCAGCCTGCTGCCCCGGAGCCCTGTGAGTCTGCCGGGCGGGTGGAGGGGTAGGGAGACTTGATAGGCTCCTCCAGGCCCGAGCAGAGCATCGTATTCATAATGCACCAGCACCGGGAGCACTCGGAAGGGAACAGCCCGCGCTCCCCCAGGAGCAGACACATCTACGACGCAATTCCTTGGAGGAAAATTACTCAGGCAGCCATTTATTAAAACACAACTGCTCCTGAGGAGGCCTTTCGGCAGTGGAAATACCAAATAGCTTTGAAGCTCCAGTCGTCCCCGAAACCGATGAAGCAGGCTCCTAGGCACTATCTGACTTTTAATCTGTCTGCTCTTTCCCCATCTGGAAGGGCTAATGAAATGCCACACTGTGAGGAAACCAGGAAATCAGTAGCATCGGAGGTGAGGGACATATATTTAATTTCTTGCCTTGGTCTGCTATTTGCATAAACCTCCAGGGAATAACCAGTAGAGGAAAGAGGAGAAAAATAACACTACGGGTCTACGGGGCCAGGCACCGTGCTGCGGGATCATTTGCATTAGACGTTCAGCGCTCAGGGTAGACTAGGGAGGGATGTTTCACTGTGGTCTCTCTGGGAGAGGTGGTCTCTCTCTGGGGCTCCCCGTGTCTGTGTCCCCCTCTTTCTTGGGGACCACGGTGAGATGACACTCCCCAGTCCTGCTTGGTTCTAGCTGGGGCTGTGTAACTAGGTCTTGCCAGAGTGTGCAAATAGGGTGTGCAAGCCACGTGAGTTCCTCCAGATCTACACCTTCTTCAGCGTCTCTTTCTCTGTCCCCTGCAGGAGACAACAAGGCCCAGGGGCCAGGGACACACCAAGGGAGGAGCTTTGGTTCTTGTCAGGGTCACAGACAGACCCACTGACCACCTCCCCTTCTCCCCTTCCCCCCTTAACCTGTGATTTGGAAAAGAAACAAGCTTCTACTGGACTGAGCCGCTGCACTTTGGGATTCCTTGTTTAGCAGTTACACTGCCATGACTAACACAATCTTAATTTTATAGATGGAGACACAGAGCTTCAGCGAGTTGAAAGTGGCTTTTCTGAGGTCACCGAGAGCCTGGTTCCAGCCAAGCATGAGCTACGTGTTAGCGAGGCCTGATTTCCCTGCCTCGGGTGTCCCAGGTGTAAGGCAGCCTATTCTGAGCCTATCTTCCAGGTCAGCTCCCCGGGGCTGAGCAGCGCACAGGCTGACTCCCTGAGGTCCCAGGCAGGGGACTGTCCCTGGGGGATGGTCTCCCGCAGCCTCCATCGTAGAGAGTGAATGTGGGAAGGGCAGAGGCTGGATGCTGGCTCTCGGGGGATTGTCTTCTTCAAATGCCCGGCAAGCTCTGTGGACGGCACGTGCTTTGTGGAAAAGGTCAACTCCCGAAAGCAGGAGACTCAGCAAATCCCCAAATAGCCAGACCCTGAGCGAGGGCCGCCCCTGAGTGCACGTGCCATCTGGAGAGGGAACAAGAGCTGGGCAGAGGGGGCAGCGCCTCCCCCCCCCACCCCAGACCCGGTTCAGCCCAGGACTAATCCCCGCTCAGACGGGTCTCTCTGCGGCGGGAGCGTCCTGGGCGTGTGGCTTCCAGACAGGCAGCCCCGTAGAGGCTGGAATCAGTCCTCTGGATGCCTCGTGAATTTCTGCTCCTTAATGAACATGTGCACAGAAGAAGATCCGATGGAAGAAAGGATGGGAAAAGCACAAACTTGCCAGGGAAGAAATACGTTTGCCAGGTTCCGAGGGGCTATTTTAAACAACAGATTAAAGGGATGGAAATTAAAAACAGAACAAAACAAAGCACCACACCATCCTGGTTGCCTGGGTGAGCCCTTTACTCTCATTAACGCGGCTTCCCAAGGCCACTGGCGCGCTGACGCCGGGACGACAACACGCGGGCTGACTCCTCCAACGGCTCCCTGGGGTGCCAATTACTTCCCAGGATTAATTCTTCCATTTACCAGACCGTTCCAGCAGCCGTGCCGCCGCGGCTACAGCCAGAAACAAGAGCTCCTGGATGGAAGGCCCACCTACTGGTTCCTGGGAGCTGGACGTTGGGCCGAAGCCCACAGATCCTCTCGCACAAGAAGGAGGCATCAGCCCTGCTGCTCTCCGCGGGGAGCACCGATTGTGTGGGTTCTTGGCTTGGATTTAGAAAAAAACCCATGTTTTCAATTGTGAGGGGCTTGAGCAAGAATGGTGAACATACTGTGTCTGAGACCAGAAATCCGGGGAGAGAAGCTGCCTCAGATGCCGGGACTCGCCCAGCATCCTGGTCAGCTTGTCCCACTGTCCCACTAACACAAAAGGCACACGGTGCTGCTGCCAGGCTCCCAGCCCACCAGCCAGCTCTGGCCAGCACTCAGCACTGTGCCAGGGGCTGTGAGGGGCAGCCGAGAGGAGTCGGTCGGAGAGCCCACTCACAGGGGCCACCGTCTGGCTTGGCTGGGCCAACCCTCAAGGGCATGGGAGGCCATCAGACAGTAAGTGGTACTTCTGCCGAGCATGCCTTGAGCTCCTTGAGTTCTGAGACCTGGTTTTCTCCCCCTGCCTTTCCCACAGCACCCCACGGTATCAGCCAGGCATATGGGTTCCCATCCTTCTGTCCATCCAGTCATCCCTCCTCTCACCCGCCCAACCATCCACCCACTCCTCGGTTCATTTCTCCACCCATTAATGCATCAACTGTTCAGATCCTTTGCCAGGCATCGGGAAGATTACTGTAGAGCGAGAAAGGTCTGAGCGGAACTCAGCTGCACAGTCTGTGCTGTCCGGTATCCAGTCCTGTTTCATCTGATGATAGAATTCCTGCTTCCCGTGTGCACGAGGCCCATTAGGCAGGTTTCAGGTGTTCTGACCCACCCCCAGGGGGAGCACGTGACCAGGCCAAGCAAATCAGTGGGCTCCAGCCCCCTGGCCATAATTACTCATTCAAGGTTCTTGGCCCAGACAGATCCAAATTCCTCAGATGGGATGGAAGAGCTCAGAAAACAAAGGTCTCTCTTCCTTCAGAATCAGGAACAGTACGGGTGTTGCAAGCTGGAGCTGCTCCTGGCCATCTTCCCTGATTGTGAGGAGGAAGCAATCTGCAGAGCAGAGAGTGAAGCCAGCCAGAGAGAGAAGCAGAGATGGGAGCCCGACGAGAGTTCTGATATTCTAGGAACTCTTGGGTCTAGCTATGTCGGAAGCTGTTGCCGAAACTTTCAGTTACAAGAGCTAACACATGCTCTTTTCTGCTTAAATTAGCCTGGGTTGGGTTCCTGTCTGCTGCAATCACCAGAGTTCTAGTATGTTCTAATACACGATTAGAAGAACTAAGTTCTGTGCTGCTTAAGAGGAAGTCTGGGCTGGAAGGAAATGTCTTTGTGACTCTCTGGGAAACAGGAAGGATTCAGAGAGAGGGAGAGGGGAAAGACGCCCAGGATGAAGGAACGGCGTGGGCCAGCATGGCCCAACAGAATTTTCTGCAATGATGGGGATCGTTCTATAACCTGTGCGATCCATGTGCTAGCTCTCATCTGTGCTAGCCTCCAGCCACACGTGGCTGCCTAGTCCTCCAAAACTGGCTAATGTGACCGAGGCACAGAATTTTTAATTTTCCGGACTCTTCCCCATTTATGACGGTTCAATTTACGATGTGTTGACTTTATGATGTTGCAAAAGTGATATGCGTTCAGTAGGAACCACACTTTGAATTCTGAACTGGGATCTTTCCCCAGGCCAGCGATACACAGATACTCTCCCGTGATGCTGGGCGGGGGCGGCAGCCACGCGACCACAAGGGGAAACAACCAACACACTGACAGCCATTCTGTTCTTCACTCTCAGTACAACATTCAGTAAGTGATATGAGACACACAACTCTTTCCCCTACAACCGGCTCTGTGTTAGACAATTTTGTCCCATCGTGGGCTAATGGACGTGCAAGGTAGGATAGGCTAAGCTTGGATATTCATTAGGTTAGGTGGCCTAACGAGATTTCATTTTACGATGCATTTATCAAGACGTAACCCAGCTATATGGTGAGGAAGATCTATATTTAATTTTAATTAATTTAAATGCTACATCTGTCTGGTGGCGACTATACTGGGCAGCGCAGGTGTGGACAAAGACCCTGGGGAGAAGGTGTGAAGAACAGGGGGCTCTTCTGGGGGGTGGGGAGGTGGGCATAGGAAGACAGATCGGAGGATGGACAACAGGAAACAGAGATCACTGTGGACACGGATGCCAGTTGCCTGGGGAGGACCGATGAGGGTCTGACGTGGCAGCAGACAGGAAGGAGGCAGACCTGAGCCGTCAACGGACAAAGCCAACTCACAGGACGGGGGAGCTGGTGTGGCCACTCACGGACATGAGGGACGCGGAAGAGGATGCGCGTGGGCAGGGCAAGCAGCGGGTTTTGTTTTTGGATTATCTGGAATCTGAGGTGGGAGAATGTCAGGATGAAGGTCATTTGACAGAAAGCTGAAGGTTGAAGACAAAAGGTTTGGGGGCCACTGGTGGTTAGCAGGGAACTGGTCAAACTTGTAGAAAGACAAATGGATGCAAGCCGAGAACCGTGATGAAGATTCCCAGGAAGAGGCCGGCGAAAAAGCAAGGACCAGAGGCACAGGAAGTAAACAGAGGTAGCGTGAGCGATACAGCACGATCCCAGTCCGCTGGGGTTCTCCGCGAGAGGCTCATTTTTCTTACCTACAGACATAGTTCTGAGATAACTGAAATTGATTCCTTTAAATATCCAATCTCAAACAAGAACAAAGCATTTTAGCCATTTTAAAGACAAAATGTCTTGAAATACACTGCCTCCTTCCCCACATGCTGCACAGAATGTGACCTAATAGACACACAGGGCTGCAGACCAGCGAGACGTGGGGGACCGAGGAACCGGGCAGGAGCAGGTCCGCGCGCCTGGCCCTGGCTGCAGGGCCTCCCACCCGCGCACAGCGTGTTCTAGGGCTTTGCGGCTGCTTCATTTCCCATCAGCTTCCACCAAACACTGATCGCTTCTGTTCTCCTTCCAACTTCGCTCCTTACCCTTGCCAGATCGAGTGTTTGTGAAATCGGCTTTGAATTCAGAATCCAGGTAGTCAATCTTATAGTCAATTTGCATTTTTTATTTTTAAAGAACAATTCTGAATTAAAGCCCATGGGACCGATGACGAGGAGCGGATGGATTCTGGGTACACACACCTGGTGATGCCTATTGGTCCTGTCAGCTCCTTAGAGACACTCTCCTGTCTTTGCTCAACCTAGGCTCTGGGCCGGAGAGGTTTCCAGGTAAGTGAGAATTGGTGGGAAAAGCAGGTGCCCCGACAGTCTTGCCACCCAGGACTGCTTCTTCTAAAAAAGATCAACGGTACACATTGTCACGTCGTCACAAATGTCGAGGACAGACACTGAACGCTAGTGTCAGTCCAGCTACAGCTCGGAAAACAGAGTGACACATTCCGCAGTGTTCCGCCCCACAAGCAGAGATCATTTCTCACGCTCACCCCCACAAAGCCACAGGCACGCTCCTCCCAGTGACTGCGATGCACTTTTCAGCCATGATTCAGCTTCCCACGTGCCAGTGAGCACGGGAGGTCTGGGCAGCAGGCAGCTGACCAAGGGCGGCAGACAACCCTCTTGTTGGGGGTCTCGGCCAAAAGCTTTTTGGCATCTTGGTAAAAATAAGACAGAACAAGAGCAGAGCCAAGTGGATCTGATGTAGACTTAAAAATTCCAGCTTTGCACCGAGACCAGCGGGCTCCCTTGCCAGGGAAGCTGACTTCAGGCATCTTTGGTTCTCAAAGAGGGGTCCCGCGGGAGCCTGTCAGAAGCACAGAACCCCAGGCCCCACCCCAGCCTATACTGAATCAGAATCTGCATTTTAACAGATCATCAGGGGAACTGGATGCACAATTCATAGGCTACTTAAGTGTTCAACGTTGTTCCCGTGCTGGCTGTTGCAGGGAAAGCTGAGCCTTGGTCCTCCTGCACTCGCTGTGGACGGAATTTGGAGACCGCCTTCTCCTTTCTGGCCTCTGTTTTCCCAAATGCTAACTGGGGTCCAGCCCAGTGGGTTCAATGATGTGCCCACATGTTCGTCCTCAAAACGGGGTCTGTAGGTACATTTGGTGTCAACAGAGTCGTTTTCCTTTGCAGACCAGAGCCTCCTTTCTCCCTGGGGACGAATCACCGTGGGATTTCAGAAACATCTCCCACCCTCCGCAAGCTGTGACATGAATCCTGACCCCCTCGGGACACATTCCAAAGCCTCCAGCAGCCCAGAACATTGAACCAAGTGAGTGTCATTAGACTCCAACCCTTCCTTCTGAACTGGCGTCTATGGTGGCCCAAGACCTGTCCTCCAGCTCCCTTCAACATGCAGCTTCTTGGAGGCGGCCAAGCCCCACAGGCCCAGAATCTCAGCAAAGAGCCCATGGACATCCCCCTCCCCAACCCCCCTTCCTAAATACCCGGATGGGGCCTCTGGCTTCCTTTTGTCCTTGTGGTTCTGTGCTCTAAATCTGCCCACAGAGGAACCCTGGTCTGTTTCATAGTGAAAACAACTCTGCATTCCTAGTACTACCGCAGCTGATAGAATATTGGTCATGAGTGGTTAAATAGGCTGCCTCCTCTCGATCTGCCGGAGGGGTGTGTGTGTGTGTGTGTGTGTGTGTGTGTGTGTGTGTATGTGTGTGTGTTTTTTTTCACAAATCATTAGGTAGGAGGAGAAACCAGAAGTTGGTCTTAGAATGTCACTGTCCTTAGCGACAATGGGTCTTACGTATGTATAGACAGCCACTCCAAACAGTATATAATTTCTTTCTACAACACAGGCTCAGGACTTCTCCGTTTCTCAATGGATCCTCTTTCTGGTCCCTTCAAGACCCGAAGACAACAGACCTTTATGGAGAGATAGCAGGACTCAACATTCCCGGTCTGTTTTGCAAACAAAAAGGTCATTAGCCCCTTGCGGAGCGCTGCTGCTGTGTGGAGCCATTCTCTCCTCTGAGGGTGATGGGGGCAGTGTTAGGACGTGCAGGGGCAAATCCAGTCTGGTCCCGAGGCAGAGGTGGGGACTGTTGGCCTCCTTAAGTCCTCAGCCGTGGGCCTGTCTGGGAGCCTGGCTCCCTGCTGTGACAAGGGCTGGGCGTCACTCTGCATTACAGGCCAAGCGCCAACCCGCCCTGACAGCCAGCCCCCTAGAGGGCTCTAATTTCTCCAGCCAGGGACCCCTTAGGTCTCGAGGACGGCGTCACCCCAATTATGAAGCTGGGAGATTCTGGAGCCATAAATGAATAGCCACCCCTTGGCTGTCAGGTTGAGGCTGCATGTCACCTGAGAAAGTCACTTGAGAAAATCAAGTGAAACCAGGGTGTGACTGTGTTTGTCTTGACAAAAGGACCCAGCATTGAGGAGGGACCCTTGTCACCCCTCAGAGTGCAGACCTTGCACTCTGATTTTAAGAAAGGAGCAGGCAGTCAGAGGTCATCTGTGTTTTCTACATCTGGGTTTTCAGTACAAAAAGCACATCTCCAGGCAAACATTGCCTCTAAGATAGGGTAAATCACAATTTAGGGAGGCCACAAGGCAGGTTTAGGCCTTGGATTTTTTTTTTTTTTTGATTCTTTTCCTTCAAAATCTAAAAAATTGTGACATAATATACAGAATATAAAATTGACCATTTTCATCATTTTAAGCATCTACATCAGTGGTATTAAGTACGCTCACAAGGTCATGTGACCATCACCACCACCCATCTCCAGAACTTTCTCATCTTCAGCTAGTACTCATGAACCACTAACTCCCTATTCTTCCCTCCCCACCAGCCCATCATAACTACCCTTATACCTTCTGTCTCTGAATTTGACTCCTCCGGGGACCTCATCGGAGTGCAATCAGATAGTATGCATCCTTTTGTGTCTGGCTTATTTCATTTAGTACAACGTCTTTAAGGTTCATCTGGGTTAGAGTATCTACCCGTGACTGTAGCAGTTCCTTCCTTTTCAAGGCTGAATAAATAGTTCATTGTACTTTGTTTGTCCATCCGTCCATGAATGGGCCCTTGAGCTGTTTCCACCCTTTGGCTATTATGAATAACGCTGTTATGAACATGGGCACACAGATATTAAAGGAGCCTGGGGGTCTGCATTAATGTTAACCCTTTGCCCTCTGGTGACAGGTGGCCTCCAGCTGGTGGCTGAGCAAGGCTGCAAAGCTGAGAGCCGGCACTAGGCAGCTCGGCAGAGGCAGGCTAGGGCGAGGGCGCAGGGGAGCAAAGGGTGGGGGTACATCTCTGCACCCAGACTAGGCTCGGGGTCGAAAGGATTATAATTCCACAAGCACAGAGGCTGTTCTCTCCCTTGGCTCCTGGAGCGGCCCTGTGACATGCTGGCTTTAGCCACACTTCTCAATGCCAGCTCACCCCCGAGGAAGGAGAAGACAGGGGCCAGAACAGCCCCTCCTACTTGGTCAGCCTGGGCAGGCTGCAATTTTTTTTAATTAATTAATTTCATGGAGATGCAATTCCCATAAAGGAACGGCTCAGATCTTAAGGGTGCAGTGCGACAAGTTTTGATAAATATATGTACCTGCATAACCCCCACCCCAATCAAGGTGCAGGCCATCTCCGTCAGCCCAGAACATTCCTTCAGGCCAGGCTGCATTTTGGCAGTATCTTTTAGAGCAGTCAAGATTGCTGTAGCATCAACAGGGTTAGGGAACTTATAGAAAGCCTGTTGGGGGTTCTATGCTGTGAAACCTGAGATGCCCTCAGCCCTGAGTCACCGCAAAAGGCAGGGTTTCCCCCCCACCCCAATTTTGCAGTTCGCTAGCTACCCACAGTGGTCTGGCAAGGGAAGTTCTGCATCGCTGGAGCCCAGAGCAGACTGTGGGCCCCAAGAGTCACTCAAATCCCATTCAGGCTACAAGCCTGTTCAAGCCCTGGCTCTGGGCGGGGCATGGGACTGGGCACAGCCATGCGAGGTAGGGGACACGCTGCAGAATAGGAAGAAGAATGGCATCTAGGATGGAGCCCAAGTTCGAATCTTGTGATGCTGCAGAGACATCCATCATTCTGGCCACGGCCCACGGGAAGGCTTTCTGGAGGCAGGGCGGTCAGGCTAGCCCTTTCAGGGATGCAGAGGATTTCAACAGGAGGCCGGAAAGAGGAGAAAACTCCAGGCAGGGAGGATACTGGGTCAATAAGACACGGAGACATAAGAAGAGCCATCGTTTATGGAATGGCTGTTACGTAGGAGGCATGGGGCTAGGGGTTTCACACCATGATTTTGTTTAACAAGAATAAAATAATGATGATGACGGCTGCCCTACAAGAGAAATCCTATGAGGTACAATGTGGCTAAGTGACTTCCCAGGTTCACAAAGCATTGCCCCGGGATTCAGCCCTGGCTCTGGATGTTTCTGAGCCCATGTTCTGCTGCTTTCTGTGCTGTGGGAAGAAATACACTCTAACCAAAGCTTTATCTTGCTGCACGGAGCGGAGGTGGTGTAGGGACCGAGGCCGAGGGGCTTTCAAACCACTGAGGACTTTGGAAACTCGGTGCTTCCTCACTTGGTTCCAATTCAATTAAGATGGCAGGAGCAATACTGCATTCACAAAAGGACCTCTGTAAACTCCGCATTTTGCACATACATCTCTCTCTCTCTCTTTTTTAATATCATAGGAAAATCTTATTTATTTAAAGTAATGGGGGCTAATTAGTAAAATCATTTTTCCTTAAAGCAGTCTTATTTATACACAATGGCCCAAAGCAGGCTGAGAAGGCTGGAGGCAGCGATGGCCTATACTTGGCACAACTGCCCAGGCATGGGCCTTCTAGAGTGTGCGCCTGAGGAAACTCTCCTTTCTCCATTGCTGTCAATATCTCCGATTCTGGCTTACGCTTTTAGTCCTAAGAGAGGAGGGGTGGCCTCAAACTACTGCAAATGTCATCTGCCTTCCCTTTACCCCAAGCGCCCCACTCCATCCGGAGCTGGCAGGGGAGGAACTCTCCAGAAGCCTCCGCTGCTCCTGACTTTTCTCTGCTAGCCAGGGTCAAGGCTCCCCAGGAGAGACATAGAAGTTGTGCCAGAGACCAGGAGCTCCTTGTGTTGCATCAGCTCCATAACTCCTGGGAGGGGCTCAAGTCTTCTTCAACACCTAATGCCACGAGTTTCTTTAGCACCCCAGGCTGGATGGTCCCAGCCTCCTCCCCAGAGTGGGTGGAACACCAGCCCAGAAGGGCGGCTCGGAATGACAGACATCCCTGGACACAGAGTCCAGATTAACCCTGCATCCCCAGGAGTGCCCAATAGGTAGCCACGTTACAAGGCACACAAAGATCTGTAAACACACACACACACACACACACACACACCCTCCCTCTCACTCACAAACACACACAGGTTCTCTACTGTCTTTGGTCCCCCAGGACAGCCGTGTACGTCCACCAGCCTTTTCCTCTCCAAAGATCTCCAAACCACTTCATGTGCATGGAAGGAGGGAGAGCTGCCTCTCAAATGGGGAAGCTATCGGGTGGCAGAGAGCCTCGTGAGCCCCCCGAAGGCCAGGCCACGCAGCCCCTCGTACTCTCAGCCTGGGGTATCTGAGACGCAATGGAGCTCTCCCCAGGGCCTCCAGGCCTTCTCACTGCCTGCAGAGCTCCTCCCCTCTGCCCGTGCACACACACAGCTGCAGGGCTGGCTCCTTTCTCAAAAAAAGTTCATCCTTCTCCAGTTGGTAGTGTGGAGCCAGGCCAACCCCCCTCCTTCCCCAGAATGCTCTGGGTTTGCAGAGGCCTCCAGCGAACCACAGACCTCCCTGCCCTGCCCTTCTCCTGGTGCAGAAGGTAGGAGGACAATGCTGGGGGTGAACCCCCTCCTGCCCAACACCCACACTCTGACCCACAAACCACAGCCTCCCTGTGTGGAGGGGCTCCCCACCCCCCAGGCCTCAGCCACATCTTGTAAGCTCACCACTCCTGCAGTCCAGTCTCGAAAGAAGTGTTTAAGCTTTGAAAGAAAGCAGGATTTAGGTAAAACCTAGGAGGCAGGCAAAGTCTACCCTCGGTGATGTGAATCCCATGATGGCCTGTTTGCAGGGGCTTCACTCCAGACCCTGGAGCAGGGGGTGGTGCATGGTGCAGAGGGGGTGTGAGCCCACTACACACCTCGCCAGCTCCCGCCTGTCTCCCTTTGGCTGTGAGTGGAGCACAACGCGAACCAAAGTATTTCCTTTCCTTGCCAGGGAGCCATTGCTGTGTGTGCACTCCAGGAGGAGGCCATTACAGGGAGTTAATAGAGTTTTAAATTTGTTTTTAAATTTTATAATGCAATTCATCAAATTCAGTGTCTGAGCACAGCATTCACATTCAGTCCTGGCGGCGTATGTCGAACTGGCCCCAGCCTTCCCCAACCCCGTTCCCCCAGAGGAGGAAAGGTTAACTCTTAAGGGTAACTGGTAGGCACAGCCACTAAGGGGCGAGAAGGGCAGCAGGGTGGGCCCTGGGCTGCATGGGTCAGTCTGGAATTGGTCTAATGGAAAGGCTGGTGACTTAGCCGGTGCTCTGGGCACCTTTCATGAGCGGGGACTGTAGGGGCTGCCCTTGGCCTTGGTCACCTTGGTGAGATGGCCATCTGGGTGCGGCCATGATGGGGTGCTGGCCAGAAGCGTGTCTGTGAGGGTACCAGGTGTCAGTGAGAATGAGCAAACACCAGGATGTGGAAAGCAACCGTGCAGTCTGCCGATTAGGGACAGATGTGAGCACGATTTCTGCTATTTTTCACCCAGAAGGATTTCCTTTAAGGACGTGTTCAGCTGAACTTAGGATCATTATTGTAACTTGGGATCACTTGCTGCTGAATTGGAAATAAGTGAGATTTATGGGACCACGGTTTTGTGAAGAACATCCCCGGTATCAGGACTTGCTGCAGATCTTCTGTTATCAGGAACTGTAGTCAATCTTGCCTTTTATTAAGCTTTAATAAGTGACTTCGCTTCTAGGGAAAGTTCCAGAACAGACAGTGCCAGCAAGTGAAATCCTACTGGTCCCAGAGCAAACTACAATAAAATAGTCTCCTCCTCCTGGTGGTCCTGACAGCTGAGCCTTCAGCTGGCTGAGGTCACAGAGCCCCAAGGGGAGTGCAGGGCCCCCTTGCCCAGCACGACCTGGCGGTGGGTGAATGGTGGGGGCGTAACTATTGGAGTGTGATCACCAGCTCTCCTTGGCCCAACAAAAGCCTCGCGTTGGCACTGACCTGCTTCTGAACCGTATCTATTTTTAGTTCATGGAACCCACAGGGTGGCTGCACTCTGGGGCCCCAGATGTCTGGCCCCAGGGCAGGGAGTGGCCACCAGGCGGCTTTGACTTTTAGTCACTGCCGATTAGTGGCGTTGTGCTGGTGACAAGAGGAGAGGGGCTTCAGGCTGGCTTCTGCTAAGCTCCCGACATAGTCTACCTCCCCCTCGCTGAGTATCTAGGTATGGACTTGAGACCTGCGCTTCTTAAAAAGAACAGATGCAAATAGAACGTTCACTCCTCCTTGAAGCCACACACCCCACGAAACACCCTGCACTACTTTTCAAGTCCTAGGGGACTCTGGACCGATGTCTGTGGCCTTCCAGATGGAGCTCCAGGCTCTGGTTCTACATAGCTTTGAACCGCCTGCTTTTAATTTCACACAAAATTAAAAACACTAAGGTGGGGTGGGGCAAGAACCCTGTGTGGCCTCGGCGAGGCTGAGCAGACTCGGGACAGATGCTAAGGCCTGGGCCCAGGTGGGATGTGGGAGCTGGGGTGGGGCTGGGCTCGGCAGTCGGCGGGGGCACGGGGTGGGCCTGGATGGAGGAAGAGCATCTCGAGGTGATGGAAGTCTTTTTGCATTCAAGGGCTTGCCGCCTTCCAACTTGCTACTTATTGCATTGAAAAATATTCCACGCGATTGAAGAACTATTTTCCAAAACAAAATGCTGGTATTCATCAGGAGGCGCGGGTTGTGCAGTGTGAACAATTCACTTTCGTTAAGTACCATATGGCCGCTGGTAGGAAAACGCTAACATGTTTCAACAGTACAGCTGGGGTAGGCCTCCTTTATTCACCGTGCAGATGGCTCTAATTGACATCTCTCCTAAAACAGGTCTCCAGCATTTCTGCAGGATCATTAGAGTCATTAGTTATTAAATACCATCACCGCTTTCGGAGAGGGGGGTCTGAGCCTTGGCAACACTGCACAGGGATGGGGCTGACGGGTCCCCGTGGAGGGCCAGTGGGAAGGGCGTGTGAGCGCCTCCTCAGACCAGCCAGGCCAGGGAAGGACGAAGACGTGGCTCATTCCAGAATAGCCCTTTGGAGACAACTCAGGCGACCAGAGGGCTCTGGACCAGGGTTCTGGAGCTAGGCTCCTATCTTCCTTAGCTGTGTGACCACACAGCATCAATCCTTCAGACTCGGTGTGTTCATCCCTTAAATGGGGTAACAACAACACGTGCCTTCCTGCGCTGGAGGGCTGACACCATGCAGTGCAGAGCAAATGGAAAGGGCTGGAAGGACGGACATAAGTGCTATAGCGGAACTGGTTTGGATGCTTATATTTGAGGTGCTGCCTGGTCCTGCTTATTTATGTTTGGCGAGGGGTAAGCTGTGGCCCCCAAGGACTTGGCCACACCTGAGACACAGTCCCCGACACTGCAACAAGCGTGCCTTTGTCGGATTGTGACCAGAGTCACAGGCCAGAAAGGCAGTTCAGGGGGTGGGGGGACGGTGGGGTTCACCCACGCAGCTGAAGCACTGAGGCCATCGCCCACAGCCACCCCAAGACACAGGGCGCTGCCTTAGCCCAGCCACCTTGCAGACCCGGCACTCCCGGACCCAGCTTGGCTTCCACGTCACACATGCCCATGGTACCGCACTACCAATCGTGCCGCCTTTGCGGGAAAGAAAGGAATCTAGGGAGCGCGGGTGCTCCTCAGAGTTCTTTCAAAAGTAAATACATGTATCCAAAGGGTAATATGGATTTAGGAACAGCCTTCCCTTTGAGCTCTTTCCCCATTGATCAAGGGTTAATAGTGTGGCATTATTAGTTTAATTTCACAGTTTAATCAGTTTCCTGCTTTATTGATCGAAGGACTTGGAGCAATTGTAATTTGGTGAAGCTGAAAAGTAAAATTCTCAGCTAAGGGAGTCAAGCTAGGTGGCTCTCCAGCTCGGGGGCCGTGCGAAGGACTGCCTGACCTTGTCCACGTTAGCTCCCCTAATTGGGGCCATGCAATCCACAGGGAACATGTCCGGTCACCCTTCCTTCCTCTCACTGCTCAGCCACCTGGAGGGCGCAGGGTCCACATCTCACAGTGACTACTAACTAGCACCAGAAATGGGGACCGGCTTTGGGTAAGCCCCTCCCCAGACCATACTTGAGCTCAAATCCACCTCGAATGCCACTCTGAGCCCCGAACCGGCCCAGGGCTTCATTGTTAAACACCCTCTGTCAGCAGGGCCCCATCTGTGCGATGGAATTTTTTTTTTTTTGTCACTTTTTCAAATCAGAATAGAAACAATTTTTAGTCTATAATTATCATTTCTTTTCTCAACAGACAAATGTTTCCTTTTAAATTGTAGGGCGGAAAAAGCAAAGAACAACATTTTAAACCAAAAAGAAAGACTAAAATTAATTTCCTCTTTACAGAAAAATAAAATACAACAGCTCTAAGAAGCCAGGTTTTTTTCTTTTCTCAAAAGAGCAACAAATGCAACGGCATATTCCTTGCCACCACTAATGCCCATTGTTGGGAGGCAAGGCCTTGAGGGGTAAGGGTGATGCAGTTTGCAGGCCTGTCTCCGGAGTCAGGCCTTGTACTCTGATCTCCTGCAAGAGGCTGGGCTCCTGATCTCTGAGCTCACTTGGGACAGATGATCCAAAACCCTCCTTTCAGGAAGCAAGCTCCGGGTGGAGGGTCCCAGGAGCCAAGGTCAAAGCCTGGGGTCTACCAGTTGGCTTAGTTTCCACCTTTCTAAGATAGCTGTGCTACTCATCTCACAAAGCTGTTGGGAGGATCCTCTGGGCTCTGTGACTCTAAAGCATCAAATAAACCCCGCGTTTTCACCAGGGAGGCAAGACTAACCAGACTGACTGTTAAGAAACTCCTGCTCCAATGTGTTCTTGGCTGGTAAGCTGCTCTGCCCACCGCGGAAAAGGTGTCCCTCCCCAACCTGGCTCTCATGCTCCCCCCGGCATGCGGCAGGAGAGCCACGGCCGGGCGTGTCTTTACCCAGCGGACTCTTAAGTGCCACGCCCCGGGCCCAGCAGTTCCGGTGCCCAGAGCCGGCAGGCCCGAGCTGGCATGAGCTGAGGGGGACTCCCAGGGAGGGGCAGCACGTGCTGAGCTTGGAGGGAGGCGAGCTGGCTGCATTTACGGAGCTGAAAGCAGTTCACTGTGGCCCCAGCTGGCACAGGTGAGGAAGCAGAAAGGCCAGAGGAGCCTGTTTCCTCCGGGTGAGGAGTGTCCCAGCCCCCGAGGTCCAGGTTAAGGAGTCTGGTTTCGAACTGACCAGCTAATGACAGGGCTGCTCCACGGTCCTGGGAGAGGCTCTGTCTCCACTGCTACCCTTGGCCTCCTCCACAGGGAAGGGGGCGCGCCACGGTCACAAAGGTGCCACCATCACCCAGGGCTGTGCTGGTAAATGTTTGCGGGGGGGAGGGGGGGCAGACAAAGCAAACAGAACCGCAAGACCCTGATTTGTAGTATTTGCCTGTCTCTGTTGTACAAACGCTCCCAGCTTGAGTTTGAGCTCCCAACGGGAAGGCAGTGACCACAGAGCTGGGAAGGGATGTCAGCAATGGGCTCCTGGGAGCCACCGAGTCAGACCAGCTGGCCACGCTCACAGAACCTGGGAATGGGGTTGGAGCGGCGGTCGGGGGGCTTCATGAATTCATGAAGATGCTGTCCCAAAGCGGTGGCTGCTGCCCCATGGCTGGGAAGGCCCACGGCAGGCCGGCTACAGGGAGCAGAGCTGCCCACTGTGTCCCCACCCTCCCCCGATCCGTCCGATCACGTCCAAGCACCTCTCTTCGCATTCAAGGCCTTTTACGTGGGGTGCCACCTCTTACTGTCCCCACACCCTACTCATGCCGTCCCTGTGCAGCCCGCTGTGCAAGCCTTACTGTCTCCCTGGATCCCATCCCACTTCCAGGCCAAGAGCAGAGCCTAGGAGTTTCCCTCTGCCTGTGACACCTTCCCTCCTGCCTTCCCCGATCAAACACTTCCCAATGCACCACCTCCATACAAAGCTTTCTCTGAAAGCCCACTGCCCCCTGCATCTGCTCGGAATGAAGTTCACGGTGCCCACGGGGACACCCCACTTGACCGCACACACTGTGCCCCTTCCTGCTAGAACAAGGGCTCTGGGACCTTCTGCTCCATGAATCAACACTCCCCGTGCTGGGTTCCCAATTCAAGACACTTCCTGACACGACCGTACTTTCTGACCTTTGAGAACTTCCTCTCAAGGAAGTAGAGGGAGGGCAAGTGCCAGGGTCCAACTTTTGTAATTCCAAGGACAAAATGACCAGGGGCCAAGGATCTCAGTGGCTCACTTGTCATGGCCAGGCAAGGCTGGAGAGTTGGCTGGGTGACACTGGGAGGGAGACAGGAGGCTGCCTCAGCCACAGTGAGACTCTCCTGCTAGACAGGCAGGGCCTGTGGCAGAGACATAGGATCCCTATAATGACCCCAAGCAGGTGGAAAAAGGCAAGTGCCTATCCTGTGCACCTGATAGCTTTCTAAAAATAGCGGGTGGGCCCTGGCCCCACAGGCTTCCCTATGGTGGGGGGCAGGCGCTGGAGCTGTTGGGTCACTCAGTTTTGGAAGAGTGAGGCCCATCACAGCTGGTTTTGGACCTTACCCTTCCTGGATGGGGCTGAAGTGAGGCCACAGCCAGATGTGCAAGCTAAGGACTGGGCCTGGCCTGCATCGCCTCCTGCTAAGCTCTGCCCCACCACCTTGGGCTAGGCACTGCTCCTTGTCTGTTGTCACATGGGAGGGGAAGAGAGACAGGGAGCGGCAGATGCCAGCAGGCTCCGGGCACCGGTTCTTCTTGGCCAAGGGACCTGGGTACACAGACATTCTCCGCAAACCAAGGCACTGACAGCACCGAACAGAAATGTCATGATCTGATGCCACGTGGCGTAGGAGGAAGCAAGAAAAGAAAGGAATTCTCCGGGCCGAGCCCCAGAAGTCTCCTCTGCCCTCCTGTGGGGCCAGGCTCAGGGACAAGCAGTGGGCAGGGAACAAAGGGAGAGTTCTTCTCTTTCGGGGGCAGGCTGGGGCTTGTCCAGCTCGCTGAGAGCCGGCTTCCTCTGCTTTCCTCCTCCCTCCTCCGTGTCTAGACGGGGCCGCTAAGCCCCCAGCACCCTTCAGGGGTGCATTGGGCCTCTCGTCCCCAGGACCGGACCTGGGGCCGCACCTGGGTGCTCTCCTGACTCAGGGAAATGTTCTGGAAACAAATCCCTCCCGTTACAAGTTACAGTATGTATTTTTATGGGCCAGAATGTCAGCAGATTTTGGAGATCACGGTCACCCAGCTGAGAACCAAAGTCCGGGAGGGTTTGAATAAAAAAAATTATAGGGAGCAAATACTTTCAAGTAAGACGCCTTGCAAACATAAATGGGCCTCCTCTCCAATCCCCCAACACACACACTTGGAAAAGGCTTTCCAATTCTTTTGCTGAGAGGCAGGGAGACTGGGAGGCTTTCGTTTTCCTGGAACATTTTCAGACCAAATGTGCTCCTCTCTCCTCTCTGTCCCCGAGGAAACTCCGACTTTTATATGTAGTGTCTGTATTCCTGGGTCTTGGGAGGGATGTATAGCATTGCTTCCTCTGGCAAAGCTGGTGTGGTGGGCAAAGATGAGGAGCAGACAGAACCAGAGAGATCCCTGACCCCGTCCAGCCCGGACCCCAGCCCCTCCCCGTGCAGAAGACCATGAAGGAAGGAACGCCAGGCCGCCTGGTCCCCCTCGCTTGCCCCGCATTGCGCCAGGATGGGATCGTGTTGCAGAAATGTGATGCCTGCCACCCCCCCCCCCCCGCCCGCCAGCCATGCGGCCACCCCGGCCTGAGGGCGTGCGGAAGCCACCCACCCGTTCGTTCGCTGCGAACATCCAATCCAAACATCCATCAGTGTGACTGCAGCTGCTGCCCGGCGTCCCCCCTCGGCACCTCTTACGAGTCCCCAGGGGATGCAGCGGCTCCAGGCTCTCCTCTGACCCTCTGAGCACAAGCTTCTGCACGGGGCCCAGGCCCGCCCGGCTGGCGCCCGTGCCCCGGCCGTGCCTTCTGCCCTCCCGGCCAGCTCCGGGTTTGGTGGAGCGCAAGAGATGCGTGCCGAGGAGCCAGCGCGTGCCGGGGCGGGCTCGGCCACTCCCTCGCGGGGCCCGGAGCAAGTCCCCTCACCTTGCGGGCGCTGGCCTCCCGCTCCGGGAAATGGGAATATTGGAGTCTGCACTACCTAGCTCCTGCGGTGTCGTGGGGGACAGAGAGAAACCCCAGATGGAGAAGGAATTCGGAAGAGTCAGGCAAGCCATTCAGAAAGTTCTATGACGGAGCCCGGCTGGAGGCATCTAGGCCGGTCCCCAAAGAGGCACAAGCCTTCCTCCATGAAGCGTCTCTTTACGAGATAAGCACTTACTTCAAGGTTCCTGTTCCCTCTTTGCTAGCAGGAATTGTAGGATCATTGCCAAGTTCAAGCCGTACAAACAGCTAACAATCACTTGGATGAGAAGCCTGTTGAAATGAGCCTTTGCTGGGGACAAGGTCGGCCGGCGGCTTGGCCTATAAATCAGGGCTCCCTCCTCATCTCATTGGCTCTCACAGGGAGATGAGTTCGGCCCAACCTGGACGTTTCCTGGCTCCCACTGCCCTCGGCTGCACACAGTAGGGATTCAGACAACGCTTGCTGAACCGAGCGACTGCAGCCGCGGCTGGTAGCGCAAAGGGGCCAAGCCCTGTCCGCTCAAATCGGAGATTCTGTCCATAAAGCCGAGGCAGGGAGACAAATCCGGATCTGACAGCACTTGAGGCTGGAGCAGGGGACGCAGTTGGCCCTGCCAGCCGTAGCTAAAAGGGATTGCAGGGGTGGGGGCTGAGCGAGGTTAGAATTAACATACTTACTGTATTATGTTGCAGCAGTGATAAGACGAAAATTTTAGGATTTTCTTAATGAGACTCCTGCATTCACTGGTTTCCTTATCAGCCCCGGCAAGAACCATAGTTTAGCATTTATGTCCTTTGCTTTAGAATGGAAGAAGGATCATAAGAGGAATTCGAAAACTCACTGTGGGAGAATACAACTGCACCCTTTTTGCTCTCCTCACACGGAACCCGGGTCCTCTGCCCCCGGCCCCCCCCAGACACGCTGTGCCATTACTCACTGGCATCCGGGCGCCAAGCTTTGCCGGTCCAGACTTTGCTGAGCAAAATGCAAATTGGGGCTGTGAAAGGAATCTCTGGGAGTTAGAATGCCTCTGCCCTCCCCTCCCGTCTGAGGCTCTGGAACACCACCCCCCACCCCCAGCCAAGTGTCCCTAACCAGCCCTGAGAAGCAGGTGTGCATCCTCCAATACTCAGTTCCACAAAGACCGCTCTCACATCTGCCCACAGGGGCAGTTTTCTGCGGACTGTGACCAGGGCAAGCAATGACAAGCTCGGACCCCTACAATGTATGCAGGGCAGAGTTGACTCTGCAAACTCTGTGGGGGTGGGGGGGCCTGCCATGCCCCCATTTTATAGGTCTGGAGCCTGGCCCCTATGGTGGGTGACATGACCCTATCTAGAGAGAGGTGACCCTGGAGGCAGGAATAAAATAGACAGTCTGGACCCAGGGCTGGGGTTGGAGGAGATCAAGCCCCCTCCCCAGGGCTTGGGCCATGGGCATCTCCTCTCAGAATGCAAGACCTTGGGTCCCCTTGGGGCAACCAGTCCACTCTACGGGAAGAGAACCTGAAAGACATGCCTCTTCTTCCCATCCCACTTGGATGACTACTGAACCTTGAAAAAAAGTATTTTTTTTTTCCTGATCAGATTTCAAACAGCAAAAGGTTTCCAGTCTGCCCCAAAATAAAGAAGAGCTACCTTTCCTTTATCCCAAAACACAGCCACCAGTCCAGAAGCCATCAAACAGAGCCTTCGAACAAGCCAACCAGAGGGCCTCACCGTGCAGAAGCTCCCTGTTCACAGCAAAGCCTCAGCGTCCTTGTTGGCGGCCTATAACTGCTTCCTTTGCACACAAGTAGGCCCACAGGAGGGGAGGGGGTGCTGTTGCTTCAGGCGACACACTGGCCACAACAAGCTGAATGGATGAGGATGAGAAAAGATGCAGAAAGATTGGGAAAAGCAGGGCAAGCAAGCCTCAGCAAGCAGGGCGAGTTTCAGTGGTTCAGGGTCAAACATCCAGACTACCTCCCTAGGACCCCTGGGGCATTAAGGCCCCACTGCATATGAAAGGATGTTCTCGAGGCTGCAGACTGGTTAAGAGTGAGGGCGCCTTGTGTCCTGGCTCTGACATGTATCATTTGAGTGTCCTTGAGCAATTGGCTTGAACTCTTTGAACCTCTGTTTTCTCCTAGGAGACAGGGATACAAGTGATCCCCACTTTTTGCTGTGGGAGTGAGGCTGTTTGGAAAGTAGACAGTCCTGGGGTCGTTCTGAGAGCGTCCCCTGGATGGGCACTCCTGTGGAAGAGGGGTGTGGGGGTGATAGTCCCATCAGGAGCCTTTACCCAACATGGTTAAAATAAAAGAAAGTTAGGGCCTTACTGGGGGGCAAAAGCGACAGAGAGAAGACGACCCAGAGGAGAAGCTAGAGGAAGCGTGGGTAGGAATGAAAACAGGTGCAGCCACCCCATCACCTACAGGACACTGCTGGGTACCAAGTACTGGTTAAGATATTTGATATAATTAATCTAATTCCATCCTCCCAACTTAGTTGTAGTTATTATAAAACCTCCATTTTACAGGTAAAGAATCTTACACAGGAATGAAGACACTTTCCTAGGGTTACATAGCTTAAAAGTGGGATTCAAATACAGAATTATCTGAGTCCAAAGACAGTTTCTTTCTTTCTTCTTGAGAGAGAGAGAGGTGGGGGAGGGCCTGAGGGAGAGGGAGAGAGAGCGAATCTTAAGCAGACTCCACACTCAGTGTGGAGCCTGATGCGGGGCTCAATCTCAACCCTGAGATCATGACCTGAGCCGAAATCAAGAGTCAGATGTCTAACCAACTGAGCCACCCAGGAGCCCCAAAGACAGTTTCTTAATCCCTACAGCACGCAGGGGGGCAGTGAGGGAGGGGCTTCCCAGAAAATCCACAGGAAGGAGATGGAGCCTGAGTAGGCAAGGAGCTCCCCACCCACGGCGGCCCCGTCGGCTGTCATGCCAGTGAATAGGCTGTAAGAGCAGGTGCACCTGCAGCTTCAGTGAGCTAAAGAGAAGGCCTTTGAGCCTGAACCTCTCATGAATTCCAAGCATCAGCCTGCTAGTGGTTTGTGATACGGTCGAGGGGGGGGCGTCCAGCCTATAAACATCACCTGTAAGGGGTCTCCTACACAGCAGGCAGTGCCCAGACTGGAGGCCTTGGGCCCAGAGCCTTCTCCAAGGGTTCTTCTGGATTGTGAGAAGGACAGTCTTCTAGGAGAGCCCCTTGCATCACCCCCTCTCACATTACCTCCCACATACACCCCAGCCCCAGGCTCTGAGCCTCAGATGGCCGGCAGAGAAGAGGGACAGAGGACACAGAACTACTCCATCATCATTCCTCTTAATTCCCATTGTCTGGATTGTGAGCGCAGAAGTCAAAGACACCTGCAAAAAAACCCCCAAGAGTGAGGGAGAGGGTCTTTGTAAAATGTGGGCAGTAATCAGAATTTGTATCCAGAGAAAAATGACAATTGTTAAAACCCTATATGCAACCTGAACTCTGGTTTATGATAATGTAACATTTCCAGCAGTAATATTCGGGGAGGAAAGAGATGAAAATGAACTGAACTTTATTCAGGGATCTCGTTACTATGAGTATGGTTCCCTTTGCTAAAATACAGAAATATCTATAATGAGGATTTGTGTTGTCCTAAGGAAAAATATATGAAAAAGTAGCCTTGAAGCATGGGAAAACTTCCATGCGCTGTGATGCAGAAATTTGTCTCCCCCTGAGGAGCGGGGGTATGTAAATAGTTCACTGAAAGAAAAGACGTGTGTAATTACTCACTGGCATCGGCCCTTCCCAGTGAGTTCTGGTGGTCTCACGGTCTAGGGACCCGGGGAATAGGAGTCACGGCAGTGGCCTGGCCTTGACCTCCAGCACGGGGTGGGAAATCCCAGTGAGTCTACTCCTTGGATTCCGATACAAGCAAACAAGGCAGGCTTTGTTCCCTCTCTCTCCCACCGCCCAGCCCAGCTGTAAGTCTTTGCTTTTAAGTAGTCAATGAATCACAGAAGGCCAGACGGAAAGGCTCCTGAAAGGTTCCTACAGCCTCCTCTCCCTCCAGCCCTCCCATTGCACAGATTAGGAAACTGAGATCCTGGGAGGTACAGGCCCTTGCCCTGGGTCCCATGAAACAGCAGACGCCAAGCCTGAGAAAATTAATCATGCTCACCCCCATAGAGGACCCCATCTCTAGGGGGATCTGGTTCTGCTTGGGCTGGAGTCTGTTTGACCTGGAGTGGCCACTGACCCTCTTCCACAAGACAGGGAAGACTTCCATCCCATCCCGCTCTCCCTGAGTCTCCCTTACTCGGCTTGACTCTGGGGCGCGCAATACTCAAAGGTGGTTTAAGCTGACACCCACCCTGCTGACAGCCCTCAGGCAGGGTGACACCCCAGTCCTGGGCTGGAGCCCAGTCCTGCCGCAGGGCTGGCCTGGCTGGCACATTCTAGCTCAGTTAGCAGGTGAGGATGTCCCAGAGGAAGAAGAGGTGGGGAGGAAGAGGGCAGGGGGCCAGGAGCCCTGGAAACCCAAAGCCTGAGGTGGTGATGGCTAAAGCTGGCTAGAAAGTGTTGAGTATGGAGGGCAGGGGAGTGGCCAGATCAGGTTGACAGCAAGGGAGGAGCAGGGCACAGGGTCAGCTGACCCAGGGAGCTCCGTCCCCACCTGGCGGCTGCAGCTTCCTACAGAGCCTCTGGGCACAGGCTGCCAGAGTGCCTCTAAACAGCCCTGGGCCTGGAAAGTGCATCTCAGGGCACAGTGTGCAGGACTTCCAGAAACGAGCTCCCTCTCAGCTGCCTGGCCCCTGCTGGCCTCACAGACCCGGCCCCTTCCCTGCTCCCAGGGAGTCACTAATAAAAAGAAAGCATTGATTGTTCAAACGGGGTAGGTCCCTTTGGCTGCTTCCCGAGCTGGTCTGAGAGTTGGGACTCCATTCATCATCCAGATTCACTCTTTCTAGGGGGACAGTCCCTGGATTCATGATGGGGGGCAAGAGAAGGGAGGGGATTTGATTCCCCATCCCGGTGGCCTGGATGGTCACCGCTCCCCAGAGAGGACCGACATTTCACTCGCGAGTCAAATGGGTGGACCCCCAATTTTTTTTAAATCTTTCTTTCTAGGTAAGAAAAAGATGTCATGGTGAACCCTCCCTGAGCATTTTATGCAAATCTTAAAGGGGCAGGGTGATGTGGGCTAAGGTGTCAGAGGGCACCTCTCATGTCTCCTCCATTCTAGATCCCCCAGGGCCCAGAGGAAGGGAGCTGCTGGCCTGAAGAAGGAAGCTTCACTAGTGAACAGGATGTTCTCGAAAGCAAGTGGTGTGTCAGCGATGTAAGCCCCCAGCTCACCGAGGCTGTCTGCTTCCCGGTAATAATTCCTGACAATAGTGGTAATGGTATTTACTCTAAATCCTACTTCTATCCAACCCTTTCCTCGGTATTTCTTACGAACCACATACTATCTCATTTGCTTCTCACAGGTGCCCTCTGAGATAAGTGTTCTTATCATGCCCATTTTATAGATGAGAAAACTGAGCCATCAGGTGGACAGAGACTTGTCCCTATAGTAGCTGATGGGAAGAGAAACACCTACTTCCCTCTCCCATGCTATTAACCTCGCAAGGCTCAAAGAGCAGAAAGCCCGGTGTTTTTGAAGCAAGAAGATGGTACACTAATGTACTTTCCTAAGGCTGGGAGCTGGTGAGCACAACTCAGCCCGGGGAACAGGGCCCCTCGAGCCACTGTCCAGCCTCATAGTATGGACGGAGAAGCAGAGAGGAATCCATCAGGAGAGAAGCAGAAACTGTGAAAGCCTGGTATCCCTCTGTGTCTGCATGTTAGAAAGATGAAAGGAGAATTTGAAAGGCTGATCATTTCAAATTTTATACTAATTGGGTTCTTTTAAAAAAATTTCTGTCCAGTTGCTTATATTTCTAAGTTTTAAGAGAAAAGTTCACAGAAGACAGGTCCCTGGGCTGGAAAAGAGAGAGGCTACAAAATGCTACCACTCGGCCTTGCCCTTGGACCTGGGGGGTCTGAGAAGCTTGTCTGGCATACATCTTCCCTGCAGACCCTGTGGTCTCAGCCCCACGAGGCAGCTGGTGAAGGGGCCAGCTCAGTGCTCTCTGCAGAGGCACGCCAGGCATCGGCCTGCCCCAGTCTACTCTGCCTTCCCTTCCCCGAAGCTCCTCCGTTCACTGTCCTCAGAGCCAGGTTGGGAAGACTTAGGTCCGTGCCCAGGGCACTGCTACCCCACACCAGATCAGACCATAGGGGCTTTGAAGCAGGGTTTCTGTGCTCTGATTCCTCCTTGGCCTCCCCAGGGCCCAGACCAAGCCCAGACCGGGGTCCTGGTGGGTTTGCTGATCGGCCAACTGGACTGGGGTCCTACTTCCCAGACCCATGCTGGTGAGCTGCTCGAATTCCAGAAAGACTGCCAGGAAGTTGGCTGTTTGGGACTCAGATTGTACGTCCCTGTAGAGACAAAGCCATCTGTGGTCATGGGTCTGTGTGGCTAGACCACAGAGACCAGTTTCATAAGCTAGCTTGCTGCGTGCGTCATGCCACAAAAACCCAAATTATGAGCATTGCCCCTGGAAGGTCTGCAAGGTGGGTGGGAGGAGGGGGAGAGGGAAAGGATCTCTTGTTTCTTGGGGTCGGAACTGAGTTTGGCCAGTTTAGCATTTGCATGCTATGTGTGTGCATGTGTTCGTGTGTGTTTGTGTGAATCAAGGGGGGGGGGTTGTTTTATTTTATTATTTTTAAAAGATTTTTTAAAAGAGATTTTATTTATTTAAAAAGATTCTATTTATTTTTATTTGAGAGAGAGATAGCAAGAGATACCATGGGGGCTTGAACTCCTTAGGCTGAGTCTTTGTCCCAAGTGAGTGCTCAGGCCCTCGAGAGGGGATGGCCAGGCGCTGTGCAAGGTCCTCCCCCCGACCCCCCACAGAGGTGTGGTTTTGCAGGGGAGCTGTCCGTGAACTTGCTCTCACACACTAGCGTGAACAGTTCTTTTCCTTCTGTGGGCTGGGGACGATGCTGGCCACATTCAGACAGGGAACACAGCATTCTTGCCTTTAAGGGGGGACCCTCATGGTTAATTATAATGTGGGTAGAGTTACACAGGAGAACACAGGGGGCTGTGGGAGAAGGGATGGAGGCCCCAAGGCCTGCAGGCTCAGCTGGAACAGGTTTCTGGGGGACATGATGCCAGAATCGTTTTCAAAGCAGGCCAGCCAGGTGAAGAAGAGAGGAAGGGCTTTCTATACAGGGAGACTGTCTTAGTAATGGAAACAGAGTCAGGAAGCGGTATGGATTGTTCAGGGATTAAAAGAAGCTTGGGGTAAGTGGAGTCAAACCGGTGAGAGGGGCGTGGTGGAGATGGGGGAGGAGGCAGAGGCCAAGACATGGCTCTGAACACTAGCCAGGTCCCGGAGCATCGGGGGTCTTGCACGGGGTCCTGTCAGGAATAACCCAGGGCCCAGTGCAGGGCAGGGATGGCAGGGATGGGGAGGAGGACACGTGGGGAAGTCAGAAGGCGGTTTTGGTGAGACCTGGCGTTGACTGGCTACTGAGGGCATTAACAAGGGCCTTCTGTGTGCCGGGCTGGCAACGGGGTGGGCGGAAAGAGAGGCATCTGGGAAGAACCCCAGTTTTCAGGCTGAAGACACCGTGGGGTGCTGACATTCCCCAGGACTGGGACCATTAGCAGAGGCACCAGTTCAGGGACGAGTCTGATTTGGAAGCGGAGGAATGGGAAGGCCAGGTGGGTTCCGTCCAGGTGATGTCGGCAGGATGGACAGAGACAAACACAGCGGGGACAGATGGAGAGAATGAAAACGAAACTCAGCCCTCTTCCGTGAGTCCAGATGTTTGGGGTATGAGAAGCAGAGCTGGCCCACGGTGACCCAGACATGGCCCCTCTTTCCAATCGCACCTCCAAGGAAACAAGCCACATCAGCGATTCACTGACTGATGACGTCTGTGCACCGTATGCGTCAAGATCCAGCCTCCGGGGCCAGGTAGCTTCTTCCCCAATTCAGCAGACAGTGGTCCCAGGAATTCTGCCACTGGCTGTCCTTGGACCCCTGCTGCCTGCCCTCACCGAGGAAGCTGAGTGGGCACTTCTCAGGATGAGAAAGACGGAAGGAATGTACTGGGGCATCTAAAACAATTTCCAGGGAAAACCATCTGCCCAGCTTCCTGCGAGGACGCGGCTGCCCAACCCCCACGTTCCTCTCCCCGAGGCCACTTAAGGATGCTCTGACCGGGGGTACCATGGCTCCATGGCCCCTCCACTTATCCTCCTCTGCCCAGGTCTCCAAGAACAGGAAAAGTGGGAAGCCCGATGCAAAGCTCCTCAGATGAAAACCCGGCAAATGCATTTCATGCTCCTTGGAGGCTCCCCAGCCCCACTTGCTGGCAGCGTAATTACAGATGCCTCCCTCCTTACAAACCCTTCCTACGCACCGCATAAAGGAATACAATTTCTGGCTGTCCAAATTACAAGAGACCATAATGCACAAAAGCAATAAACACAGGTTCTAACAGCAATCAGATACCACTTATCGTAAACAATGGTTTTTGTGATTTATTGCGTTTGAAGCAGGTTCAGCATTACTCCTTAGAAGATTTGGTTATTCTTGTTTTCAAGCAGAGTTGCCGGCAGCCAGCTGACGTCAGAAAAAATTGCTCGAGCGCAGCAGATTTTAAAAATAGGGCCAATGTGGTGTTAAAATAATAATAATGGGAAAATTGGGGTGGCTGTAGGTTGATGTGAAGTCTAAAGACAGAGCCATTGCGGGTTTGAAGGCTCGCCTGCTGAAGTCCATGTATCTTCAGTGGGTCCTGCATGAGGCTCGTCCTCGCTTCCCGATGCCCAGCATTTCCGATCCTTCCCACTGTCCTCCTGTCCCCTAAGTGACGTGGGAGGGGGGAGGAGACTAGGAACCAGAGTGGGCCAAGTGACGGTCCGGATTAACACATCAAAGCTGTTCAACTTCCCGGCTCATCTGGGAGTCAGATACTAGGGGAGTACAGAAATGTCAAGTTCACACAGGGCATTTGGGCCAAGGAATCTGCGATGATTACCCCAAAAGGAAACTGGCTCTGTTCTGGAAGAATCAGTCTTTCTCCTCTCTTGGACCCCGTCCTGTCCACTCGGCCGGGACGGTGCTACGGATACTGTCATGAACAGAGGCTGGCAGTGGGGGGCGGGCTGAGACAGCAAGGAGAATGCCCACCCAGCCCAGAGCAAGGGTTTTCCATGAGGGCTCAGAGACATGCTAGGATCCCATGTGGGGATTTCAGGGGCTCCCAGAGGAGATCACCCCTGATTCAACCAGGGAGCTCTGCTTTTATTAATTGTCTCTAATGGGTTTCTATACCATTGTTAGCCAAAAAACAAAACAAAACAAAACAAAAATTGGATTAGAGAACTAATCCCCAAATAGGGCCAGTGTGTTCTTCCTCTTTGATCTTTCTCCCTCTCTCTTCAAATCCACCATTTTTCTGTGATTTTAAAGCACAGGCACAGGGAAGAAGGCACTCTCGGACAGTGGGACAGCGAGGACCCTGGAGAAGAAGCTGGCTCCCAGGAGGGCAGGGGTCCTGCCTTCTGCCCTCAGGGGACCATCAGATGTGGGACCCTATCCCAAGGATAAGTGACGGTGGGCTGCACCACAGCAGCTTGGCCATACCCCGTGGCCTGTGCACTGGGACGTGGTTCTGAGGGAACCTGAGTGACCAGTGTGCGTCAGGGACACTGCCTCCCAGGAAGCAGAGTCCCAACCGTACAAACAGAAAAGTTGCCCGAGTGGGCCGTTGGCTCCAGCATCTCTAGGAGCTGGAAAAGACTTGCTCTAACTAATGTGTAGTAACCTCGAGATTGCGGGAGTACGCGCACGCGCGCACACATACACACACACACACACTTACTTGCACATACTGGGCCCTGCCCCTTGCAGGAAGGCTGGGACCCTGTGCTGCCTGATGCTTCATTTCAGCCTGGGGGTGGGGGTGGGGGTGGTGAAGATTCCTTGCCTTAGCTTGGAGCAGAGAGCAGAAGAATCACTGAGCTATACAGACCACGATAAGGAGAATGGATGTTAGTGACTAGCCCGTCCCCAGAGAATAGCCATGATCACTTGTTTGAAGTAAATTCTCAGAACATCACTCACCCAGGTGGAAAAAAATATATTGATCTCTAACATTTATTGCAGACTCACATTCCAGGCACTATGGTAAACTCCTCTCATGATTAACTTATTTAATGCGCAACACACGACTATGGCGTTGGTAGGAGAGTAACTTGCCAAGCTCACCCAGCCAGAAGGTGCGAGCAGAGCCCCCAAGGCCACAAGCCTCACCATGTTCCCTGCCCATTTCCAAGCACGTTCTTTCCCACCGAGAGGTTTCCGTAGTGCTTTCTCTGTGCCCTCCTGTCAAGTCTCCGTTGGCTGGGATCAATACACATACAGGAAGATAGGTGGGACGAATGTCAGTTAGGACAGTGACATCAACCCTGGCCTGCTGGAGTCAGAAGTCACCAGCAGTGCCCAGACCCGTCCTGTCTGCTGCTTCCCACCGCACATCTCCCTCTGGAGAGGTAAAGCCATCCCAGCCACACACCATCCAAGCCTTCAAGTCAGCAGACCTTCGCTGGGGGTTGATGCCTCAGGCACCGATATCCCATTCCAAGACCGCAAATCGGACTTCCAGAAAAGAACAATATTTGCTTTTTGATAAAGACAAAAGCGGTACACTGCTCAGAGATATCATTCACACCGAGATAATTTTTTATACAGAACCTCGCATCTTCAAGCATCCCTGTCCTCAGGTATTTCTAATCCTTGGCCTCAAACTGTTTCTGTGCAGAGGGAGATGTGGGAAACATCAACCTCTAGGACGGCTTCCCCAGTGCATCCTACTTCCTGCACAGTCCGCCTTCACGTGGGTCTCTGTTGTGCCACTGGTCAGGCGATCACACGCTGGATTCCGTGTTCTCCGACTGTTCATCTAGGTCTCGTTACTTCGACGAGGCATCTCCTTCGAGGTGGAGCTGTTGTCACTGGCACCAGCATCACCCAGGGAGCTAATTTACTTTATTTAAATGCCAAACGTTGAGCCACACCCCTAGAGATTCTGCTTCCGTATATCTGGTGTGTGGCTCAGTCATTCATATTTTTATTTAGTGCCCTAGATGCTTCTGATGCTCGCAGTCCCGGGTTCATGTTTTGGGGAAACGTGCTAGCTTGCCTCTCCAGGACTGCATCCCTCGGGGGGCTGACCTGCGCCCCTGCACCAAGTTCCCACGTTGACCGTCTCATCCCCCGTGGCTCAGATTGTACCCCAATTTGGAGACAGGGTCTTTACAAAGGAATTAATTATAATGAGGCCATTAAGGTGGGCCCTAGTTCAATACAACGGGTGTCCCTGTAAGAGGAGGAAATGTGAAAGCTGATGTAAAGGCGCAGGGAGAAGAAGGTCATCTCCAAGCCCAGGGGAAAGGCCTGGAACAGATCCCTCTCCCTCACGGTCCTCAGAAGGAACGGACCCTGCTGACACCTTCCTCTCTTGACTTCCAGCCCCCAGAATGGTGAGAAAATCGACTTCCATTGTTTAAGCCGCCCGTCAGAGCTGCTTGGTCGGGACAGACCCAGCAAACTAATGCCACACCCATGGCAGATATTGTGCAAATATATATATATATATTTATATATATTTTATATTATTATTCATTATATTATAATACAAATATTTATATAGATATTTATATATGTATATATGATATTTTATATATACATATATAATATGTTATACATGTATATGTATATATATATTCCCCCCCCAAACTCATCTTTGCCAAACTTTTTCGCCGCCCTGAATTCTTTGCTGGGTATTCCTTCCCCAAGGCTGCGTGTGACCTGTTGTCACCCAGACATCTGCCAGGCCCGGCTCAGCATCCTGGCGTCAGGGCCGACGAGGGCTTGGGAAGGCATCTCTCACCAGCCGCACACCTGCCGGGCCTCGGGAATGCAGCCACCGACTTTTCCCCTCGAGCTCCAGCTTCTCGTCATTATCCCCAGCCAGGCACCAAGCTCTGCTCTCCGGGGCTAGATGCCACCGGCGCGTGCCGCCCGCCTCCTCTGAGAGCATGTGACGGCCACCCCGCCTCCCAGCTCAGCCAGGCATTATCACCTGGACGGCCCGGCCAGTGAAGGCGGCCCTGGGAAGGCGGCCCCTCTCCTTCATGCCGTGCCCGTCTGGGAGGCGGGCAGGCCAGCAGCGAAGCTTGTTGGGGCTCTGCTCACGGGGACCGCCACCCCCCACCCCCGCCATGCCCGGGGTGACATATGAAGCTCACGGCTCACAGTCGGGGCAGAGCTAAAATAAAGGCGGGGTGGGGGTGCTCCTAGGTCACCAGCCCCAGAACCTGCAGTAAACTCTGGCTCATTACCCAAACTCAGCAGCCACAGTGGCCACCGGCCACACTTCTTGGTAAGGGCTCCTTCACCTTCTGGACATCTCGTGTGTTTCTCAATTCATCCCTCGCCCCAACGATGAGAAATAAGCTTTTCTGCAGGCAAGATTTAAACGAGCTCTCCTGTCACGGAGCACATGGCCTCACACTGAATAAAGGGTCTTTAGAAAGCTCAGATCCACCTTCTTCTCATTTCCTTCTCTCCTTGATCCTGTTTTCTCCCTGGGGTATGGGTATCTGTGCGGCCGGTGTGATTAACTCAGCTGGGACTATAATCTCAGGAAGGAAGGGAATGGAAATCATTTTTGGAATATAAATCAAATAGGATTTCAGCTGAAGTTATTTAAAAGAAATTAATTGACTTGTACTCGCCACAATACACTGATAAGAGTTCATTGCCAGACCCATCAGGAGTAATGAAAAAACAGTTAATAAAATTCAGCTGTCAAAAGCAGCCCGGGCAGGCTCTCCGGGGACGTCCCACAGCCCCTGGGTCGCAGGGGGTGGAGCACACCGGTTTGCGGGGGCCAAGCTCAGGCTTTGCTGCATTTTTCTCTTGTGTGGGATTACTCGAGTTTTAATACTGTAAGATTCTTAGGGCTGAGACTTTTTCCCAAGCTGCTTTGTATTTCTATATAGCACTATGCACATATTAAATCCCAACCCAAGGAAGGATGCAGGCGCTATAAGAACGGTTTTGCATTCAGTAGTTTGGTTTTTTCTTTTTCTTTCTTTCTTTTCTCTCTCTCTCTCTCTTTTTTTTTTTTTTTTCATTTGCGAGGCCTTCTAAAGAGAGAGTTCTCCTTCCCCTTACTGACTGTCAATGACCTTAAGGAGGAGGGAGTGGCAATATTTAACTAAAGACATCTTCGGCTCCTCTCCCCCACTCTCCCAAATCCAGGGAGGAGAATAGGTTATGAACTTGAAAAAAATCATACACGTGCAAAGAAGAGGGAAGGGAAAATTTCCATACTGCAGTCCAAATGCCAGACCCTGGGCTTGGCGGCCGGCAGATGCCTGGTCTTAGGGTGTCCCTGGTGCTTGGCTCTGGCCACGCCCTTCCTGTGCTCAGCATCAGGCCCTGGGAGGCAGGGCCCAGACCCCCGCTGGGGAGCTGGAAGGAGGGCCTGATGGACCAGCGGACAAAGAGTACCGCGGGAGCAAGCGTGCTGCCCTGGGTGAATTTCCAAAGGTCAGGCCTCACTGGGGACCTACTGAGCTGCCTACAGAGACACACGGCAAGCTGGGTTTCTTGAACCAAGAGGTGGGTGAAGACACCCAAGGGCAGATGCCAAAAATCTAGACAGACAAAAAAAAAAAAAAAAAAGGTCACCTCTTCCTAGAGGCTCTGCAAAGTCAGGAAGGTGAGACCCTGGGGATATCAGGTCCCCAAAGCAAGTTGCTGTGACCACAGTGAAGGATGTGGCACAGGAGAAGGACGTGTGTCCCACTGTCACACTGCGTAGACGGGGGCTGGCACCCAGCCAGCTTGTGGCAGCGGTAAGTCATGTGTAATCCTATTATCTGGCGGGTCAGAACAGACAAACGGGTCTCTGCAACCGGCCCTTCTCCCACGCGGGTTTTTTTATTTCTTGTCTTAAATGTCCTGCAAGTCGTTGCTGTTTTCCTGCCCCACGTGTCAGAGGATGCTGACACTTGTGGTGCCCGCAGGCTCCCTGGAGTGCCAGCACGTGGACACACAGCACGGACCCCCCACCCCATGCAGCCCCACACAGGACGGCGATGGGCAGCCTGCGGGACACGCGGTCACAACTTTGCCACAAACCCAGGGGCAGCCCCGTTTTGGCCTCGGGTATGGCTTTTCTGCATTGCATAAAAAGAATCTGAGCGGTTTGAGTCTGGGAAGTTCTCTCGCATAAACTTAGCCTCCTCCTGTCCTTGGACAGCTCCAAGAGAGTCTGCCCCACTCTGCAGGTGCTGGGGGTACAGCGCACACTGGGCCCAGACACGGAAGGTGGGACTCGAGGGGGCTCTGCTTCCGTCTCACCTGCCCCTCTAGGTCCTCTGAGGAGTCAGGATGTTACGGTGTGACCACTTGGTGCTGTGATGGTGTCTACCGCTAAGGTAGACCCAGGAAAGGAGCTGGGGACCCCCGGAGGAGAGGCAGGTGTGGGGGAGCCAAACAGCCTAGCGATGTTAAATTCTTTGTCTTTACTTCCCTGGTGCCCTCCCATGGCCCTGGGTGAAGCCCCTTTAAATGTTCTAGCGTAATCTCAGCAGTAACAGAGGAGAAGGTAATGGCCCTGAATAACCATACTCGGGCCAGAGGGCAGCCAGAGTCCTTGTCCTTGACCTAGGACAAGGCCTTGTGGGATAAGGGTCAGGTTGAGACTCTTTCGCACCACTTGGGAGGGTCAGGAGCTGTTTGCTAAGGAAGCCAGAATTTCATGGCAAAGGCAGTAGAATGATGCATCTGCAAGACACACGTGGGGAAGGGTCAGTCAGGACAGGAGCCTTCCCATTCCTTCAAGTGCATGTTGCTAAGCAGCTTTGTTTCCCAACAAATAACCCGTTAATGAGGCCAGCTGCCCAGCCTATTGGAAAATGAACCACCCGGGGCAGGAAAGGGCTTCAAGTCATGCCCACCTGGAGTACGTCTGGACAACGCCTGCCACTCCTGGGGAAGTCTGCATGTTTCTCATCATTTTCTTAAGAGGGAAGATGGAAGGTTCTAGGAGTTCACCAGCTAAGTGTTCTGGTTGCTGTGGAGGCTGGCACGGGGTTGAGTGATGAAGCCAGATCCCCTCCCTGAGAGCGGCCCCCGTGGTCAGGTGCCCGGCTGTATGAGGAGAGGAGTCGACCTGGTTAGCGTGGCTGGGACCTGCCTGGTGTTGGCTGTGACAGACGGAATGTCCTCTTCAGTGTCCTCTGGGGCCAGGAGGTGGTTCCCAAACTGGGGCAGGTGTCCTCCTAAACCCACCCTCCAGGGGTAGGCTGGGAAGGCGTCCATGACCAGCCCATATCCCCATTCTCTTCCCAGCAACAAAAGGGGCGTTTACTTGCAAGTCAGTGTCTGGGAGGGCACCACCCTTGAAAATGTCCCCTCTGGTCCCCGAGAGCACCAGTTTCTGTCAACCTGCCTGCTGGAGGTTCTAGGGGGGTATTTGGGGGACCTCTCCTCCTGGATGGTGGGGCTGGGGGAACAGACTGGGCTAGGGTTTTGACAGCTTGTTCAGGGGGCAGGGATGGGGCAGAACAGGAAAGGTGGCACCAGAGTCAGAGTGTAGGATGTCTCGAGGGTCAGCAGACAATGCAACTGAAGCATTCACCAAAAGGGGCGGAGGGATGATATACGTGTGGACAGAGCATGGTCAGGATAGTGGGTTCTGAAAGCAGGGGTACAGTCTAAGCCCTGCAGGCAAGCAGAGACCTGTAAGGAGTGGCTAAGTCAGTGCCCCATGGGGGCACTGATTATACCCACCATCATCACACCACCCAGAAGAGAGCCTCCTAGCAACACAGCCCACACCTTGGGAGAAGACGCTCTACCCCTGTGTGGTGGGAGTTTGGGGGGAGGAGTCACTGGGCCCTGAGGACGCTCAGGGGTCCACCCGCCAGGACAAGGCTAGTCTCCTCTGACACCCCTCATCACGGGCTCCCCACCCTAGCTCTCCCATCAGTGCCTGGGCCTCAGTTTCCCCACTTGGAAAGAAAGTGAGGGATACGGTAAACAACACATCTCACTGAGTGAGAACGTTTCTAGAACGGTGTATAAAAGACCAGCACGACAGAAGAGCAAGCATCCAGCAGAAGGGACGAGAGAAACTAAGGGTGTTTGTTCCCTGTGGGAAGATGAAAGGCAGAAGAACCTTCTGAAAAAGGCTGCCTCTTGGGGGCAGGTCAGCAGGTCAAAGCCACACAGTGCCCACCGTTGGAGGTTTGAGACGACTGCCTGGGAGACAAGACCACCCAGATCACCCGCGAAGGCTGGGGGCCCTGGGGGAGGGGCCAGGGGCTCACCTACCGGCAGGGCTGTGGCCCAGTAGGCCGGGAGCCTCAGGGACACAGCTGCCTGGCCGCAGCCCCCAGCCTTGGGTCCGGAGCGGGGACACCATTACTACAGGCCAAATCCGTGCCCAGCCCTGGCACCAGGACCAGAGGGAATCTGTGGCCTAGCCCCTTCTTCGGCCCAACTTGTGCCTGTCCCTCCTCTAGTCCCAGTTGCAATAGGAGCTACGACCCCATTTCAGGGCAGGCCCTGAGCCTGACCCTGAGCCCCTTTGCTGAAAAAAACTGCTGCTGGGGCTCCAGAGGCCATGCTGCCCAGGGGAACACAGAATTGAGTCCTTGCCTGTAGCTGTGGGGTTAGGACTAAAGCAAGACCTGTAGCCACCGCCCCTCCACGAGCAGCGGGGACGCCCGTGGAGATGTCCCCACACCTGCCATTCACTCAGCAGGAGCCCGTTTAGTGCCTCAGACGCCCCTGTTCCGGGAGGCTCAGGCTGGCGGGCCATCACTTACACTCTGAACTTTTTCCAAATGAGTGAATTTTCTCGGAAACTGGCATTTGTCACTTTAAGCACCAACTATTAACTTAAAAAATTTTTTTTTTTTTAAAAACACTTTTGAAATGTATTATAAATGTGTCTGGCCCTGAGCAGAATACACGGAACACATATTCTCTTCGCTTCAGGACCCGGGATTGTTCTCAGGAAGACCCACTCCTGGCCTGAGCTGTCACGGGCGGAGCTCCCAGGGTCTCCCGAGGTCCCGGGGCCCCGAGGCCCTGGGCGGGGAACACCCAGACTACAGTTTGGCCCCTGCTCTTGCAGACCTCGCGGCTTGATTCACTGAGTGCTTTTCTGAGACGTTCCCAGCCCAACGGACTCCTTCAGGCTAGAACCAGAAGCTCCACGTGGAGGAGGAGGAAGGATTCGGGCACACAGAAGCATTTCATCATTTATGCGTCCTCGAGGGCCGGCCTCTTCTTCACTGAAACACAGAAGGCAGTAAGTGCAGGACCGTGTGTGAGGACGAAAAGCCTTCAGCGCTGTGCTTGGAGATCTGCCTGCCTCTTCTTCTTCTTCCTCCCAAACAGCAGCTGCCTCTTGGGGTCAGGGCCCTCATTTCTCCCCTGTGGCCTTACTCTGTTCCCCGGGGTCTGGTGGGAGCCAGAGCATGGATGGGGCAGCTTCTGTAAGAGAAAGCGAAGGTGCCTCATGGCCTTGGACTGCTGTGACTCCCTTTGGCTGCCTCTGTCCTGGATAAGCAAGGCTGCACAGTCAGAGCTGGCCCGGCGGGGCTGTTCTGTGGTGACGGCAGCACACGGGCCTTCTGCAGGAAGCACAGGCTGTCGGTGGGACAGCGCCACCCCGGTGGCCTTTCTTGTTGTTCCCGGTCTGAGTCTCTAAAACCTATTCAACTTTCACCAGCGCAGTTGGCAGAGGTCCTGGCAGACATTTAAGTGACCGGTGATAAAGGAATGACGGAGCCACAGACGGTCATGCTGAGGTGACCTCTGACCTTCAAGCCCAGCCTTCACTCGGATGGAGCAACTGGGGCACAGGCCAGAGAGTGGCCTGTCAAAGGTCAGAGGGACAGCAGAGGCCTCCCAGTGCGGGGCTGGGTGCGCGGCTCCCAGGGAGCCCCTTCACCGGGGGCCGGCCCATGCACCTTGTATCTTAATCCTTTACATCTTTAATTCTCTGGCCTCAGGGTAACTTTACCATGGGTGTGACTGTGACATTCAAACAAAGCACCTATAGTCTTAGGTTATTTTTTCTGGATTTAAACCCTTGCGATTCAAAAGGAAAATACAATTATAGGTAAGACGTACACACACAAAATAAATAGAAAAAGGAAGTCAGTTTTCCAATCTTGGTCTCCCTGAAAAGACCTGAGTCTTAATGGAGTGTTAGTGAGCAAACCAGTGGAATCGGATGCAGGAGGTCCCCGGGGGGGAGACCTGATCTAGAAGGGGCCTGGCCACACCTCAGCCTGGCTATTTGTTCACTTCTGTCTGGCTGTGGCTGCCTGGATGCTTGTATCTGGAACCATCCGTAGTGCCCAGCACAGTGCTGGACAGACTGACGGATCAGAGAGTGCGCCCGGGAACCCACAGCAGCTCCTGGGAGACGCTAGGGTGCCCTCAGCACCGTGACGTAAGACACACGCTGCATCTGAAAAGGCGAGAAAGGGGCCACAGTAGCGTGAGAAGGACAGTCACTGGGAAGACAGGTGGGTTTGCAGGAATTGCATTTTGTGACGGTCAGAGGGATGAAGGGGCACAGAAGCCACAGCCATCTCTGCCCTCCGCTAGGCCCCACAGGAGCGGACCCCCCCTCAGGAGCAAGACAGTCTGGGGTAAAAAAAAAAAAAGGGCGGGATGGGGTGGGCATGAGGTGCTGCTGAAAAGTCTGACTCTTTCCCAGGAGAACCGCCTACCAGTGAGCCTCCAAGCCGCATAGCAGCATCTCAGGAACACACTGTTCTCTTTGTTGGGGCAAAAATATGTTCGATGCTGATTATGCAGGCCGACGAGCATGCCTCTCTCTCTCTCTCTCTCTAATCTGGAGCCCTCCTGCTCAGCAGGCACAATTGTATGCAAGCAATCCTGCAAAAAGCACAGAGTAGATTTTCTTGCCGTCCATTGTTCTCAAGGTATTAAGGATGTCTCTGACCAGGTGTGGAGGTGTGCGGTTGATGAGACCTCAGACAACCTCCAAGACTGAGCCGGTGGGGGGTGGGGGTGGGGGGCGGTGCTTGGCGACCTCTGGAGAAGGTCTCCTGGGCCTGGCCGCCACAGGGGCTCCTGGGAGCCAGCAGCAGACTTTTGTTGGAGGAAGGAATCCTTTTTCAGGCTCAAAATGCAGGTGACGTTTTAAATTAAAACACTGGATTAAAACGTACATCAAAGACAAGGCACTCAGGGATTGCGTCCGGAGTAGAAGGTTGACCGATAAGGGGTACGAGGAACTTTCTGATGGAAACGGTTGCTTTCTTGATAGGGATGTGGGTTACACTGATGTTTGCATTTGTCTGTGTAACTGATGGACTGTCCACGGAAGAGCTAGGTATTTCCTTACAGAAAAGTTACATTAAACATTGTTATTTAGAAAGGAACTTGTGGTGGGGGGGGTGTTGGTGGTGGTGGTAAGGAATTCTGGAAGGATGAGTTTTCCAGATAAACATGGTAACAGTTTAAAAATCAAAAACATTTTTAGTTTCACTATTTTGAAAGAAAACTAACATGTTGCAACATTTGAAGACACAGAATACAAAGAGTACGGTATTTAAACTCTTTTGCTGACATTGTTTCTTCAGCCTGAACACCAACTATTGGGTTGAACGAGAATGGCATTAAGCTGCCCTCTGTGACCACTGCAGAGCTGCTTCCACTGTTGTCTTGCACTGTCTCCATTCTCCACCCCTAGTGAGTCTGTCCGTGCCTGTACCACCTCATGCTCCATAAACAGCAGTCACAACACCTGCATCTCAGTGGGCATCAATTCAACCTCTATCAGCCCCTTCTCTTGCCTTGGAGAAGTGCATGGTCTAGCCAAGAATGGACCCCAAGATGCCAGCTATGCCCAGAACGGAAACCAGCTGATGTGTCCATGCTGGGGGTTTTTGACTTGAGCTAAACTGTCAGCTGCTCTGAGTCTCAGAGCAGCTCCTACGTCCTGGATCCCTGAAATGACCCAGTTCATCACAGCCCCGACGCCCCCGAACTACCGCAGGAAGCAATTTCAGCTAATCAGGACGCTCATCAGCTCTCCAGACTGGGCCACAACTTTTCCAGACAGCACACACAGGCCGGGAGAGGCTCGGCGGCAGACAAGCAGATGCTATTTCCACTTTTGTTCTCATTAAACAGTAGCATAATCATGATTTATAAAAATATTCAAATCTTGAAAAGCATGTCAAAGTGCAACCTCGTCAACTGAACTCGAAAAAACTACTCACTCTGCGTGCATGATTTGAAATCTGATTTCTTCTTTTCTTTCTTTCTTTCTTTTTTTTTTTTTTAGAATAGCCACAAGAAGATATGAAGTTGGGGAAAGTAATCAGGTTTTAAAACTTTTTTCTAGGAAATAATTAATTATGTTTCCAAACTCAAAATAGACTTTTTTTTTTTAAATAAACCTAGAAATTCACTTCCAAAACTGCGTTTTAAATCACAGAAAATGTGTGAAGAGTGGCTTCAGAGTCACAGCTGATTGGCCATCACATAAAAATCATGTCCCCGTTATCAGTGTCTTGTCTGTTTCTCTACCTTTCTGGTTCGGGGGGAGGGGGGTGATGGTCAGGGGGTCTCTAGAACCACAAATCAGGACCTAACAAATGATACCAGGTGGTTTGCCAATTCATAAGGTTTAAACACAAAAAGCAGATACCCAAATAACTGGAAATTTTACTAATAAAACTTTCCCTATGGTTTCCCTTCACTTATTCTTTCTCCCACCTGCACAGTTGAAGAGACCCCCCCTCACTCTTTTCAGACATCTGAAGCCTGCTACCCACATAGAGGCCCAGCTCATTTCTCCCTCTTCCATGAAGCCCTCCTGCTTGCTGCCTTCTGCACACTGGTGTCTGACATGACTGCCCCACCCTGTGTCCTTCCTTGCTAACACTGTCTAAATAGCTTGGTCCTCCCACCCAGACCATATTGGGAAGAGTCCACTATTTAAGGCAGAGGTGACCGCATTCACTGTTCCCTTGCTGGAGGACAGCATAGGCCCTGCTGGACAGTTGGCACCAATACATATCTGTGGGTTTAAGGAGAGTCCCCATAGAAGTTGATTATTCTTACAATGCTAAACCCAAAGCAAATGTTCTTAAATGAACCATTAAGCCTTCTATCCTAGGAAAAGCAAACACCCCCTACTCATCTGTTTCCACTCTTTTCAGCCAGTGGACCAGGGCTCTATTTCTAGATTATGGTTCTGGAATCCTAAGCAGCCCACGAAGAAAAGATGTGCCGTAAACACCATGAGACTGTTGAGCGACGTCCCTCACCCTCCATTGTTTCCTGAGTCCACGCAGGGGTCTGGGAGATTCTGGAACTCTAAGTGCTGTCCCCCCTTACCTCTTTTTCCCATAAGATTTACTCCCTGGGGGGCTGGTGGGGGTAGGCACAGACCAGGTGCTACCTCCACTTTCCCAAAGGTTGAAGGCCGCTTTCTCCTCATCCCAGGTTCTGACTGGGTCCCTTTTGTCCCTAGTATCCCTGCCTGCTCCAGGAAGTTAAGAATACTAAAAGCAGGAAGGGCATCTGACTTCTCCATCAGTTACCCAAGCCAGGTAATTCACAAAGCACCCAAAATCGAGCTACTGCTTGGGTCTGGCAGTTCTGGAGCAAGAAAGTAAATATCTATCTAGGCATTCCTAACTTATACCCAAAGAGGGCACATATTTTCAGTGGAATGGTGCTCAAACTGCCTCCATCTGCCCGTTTCCTAAGAAAGCTGGCAATCAGCCCCTTGATCTCTCCAAACACCCCAAGGAAGAGAGACATGGTAGGAACTCTAAACTGTTTCTGGGGGGAGAACCCCCAGCACCCTGGTCAGGAGCGAATCCTGAACAGCCAGCAATCAAACAGAGAGTGGGAACCCAGGGACAGCTTCGGCGACTATGCCAAAGACATAAAAAAATAATAAAGCCTTACAAAACCACTTCCTCAGACAGCTGGAGAGGAGGAAACTTTGTACAGCAAGAGGGAAAATAGCTTTGGGGGGATGTGGAGGATCTTCTCCTATGCTGAGCACAATTCTTCTGACTACTAAGCGGAACGTGCCTGGTGGCAGGGACCTCTGTCAGCATCCAGCCCATTCTGATTTTCAGGATAATTTCTCTCTGAGAGCTCGGCATGTTCCGCCACTTCGAGGCACAGAAAGGGATAAGATCTTCTGGAGTTTTGGGAGGAATCAAGCAGCCTCAGCCAGGCTCTGCTGTGTGTCTCCTGGAGCTGTGTTCCTAATAATACTGTGGCCACTAGCCCATGGGGTTATTTCAATTGAAATCAATGTAACTTGAATAGAATTAAAAATTCCATTCCCCAGTCACAGGAACCACATTTGAGGTTTTCAATAGAACTAGACAACATAATGTAGAATAGCTCCATGACTGTGGAACGTTCTGGACTGTGGGTAGTGCCGTTCTAGAAAGTCCCTGACCTTTCCACATTTCCTCATGGAGGTGCCAAGAAAGCAGTGGTGTGGGGTTGGGTGTTGACTTGGGTGCTAGAGCAGGGCCAAATTCTCCTTCCAGCTGGCCTGCTCTCTCCTTCCTCTCAATGCTGACTCCAGCCAGGGGGGCTTCTCTCCACCTACAGGTCTGGAGCTCCCTGCCTGGCTGGGTGCAGGCTTTGATTTGTCACATTCATGGGGATGTCAAGGCACCTTGTTGGCACGCCAGCCCCAGCCCATTTGGCATTGGGGCCAAGGCAGTAATGCAAGAAGGGAGGGTCCATGGGGATTTCCGAGAAGAGGGACTGACCGCTGCCCAAATCTCAGACCTCTTGATGGTCAGGGAAATCCTGGCCTGCTTTCCAAAGGATGACTTTTGGGTTCAAACACACACAAGCACGCGCACACACACACACACACACACACACAATGATCATGGAAGGATTTGAGTTTGAGAGCTCACAGAATTTGGCTTCCCTGCCAGTAATATAAGATCTTAGGATTCTGGCTTGAAATCCAGAGTCAACGATTCCTAAGGAATCTAAGAATTCCTGTAATCCTTAGACCAATTTCTGTCCCCCTGGACATTCTCGACTCAGTGCTAACCCAACAGAGACCGAGCTTCAGTGCAGGACCCAGGCCCCTGGCCCTCACTCCCGACCACAGTCGTGCTCCCAGCTTCGTGCCCTCTTCGAGTCACACACACACATGCCGGTGTCAGCCAGCCTTCTCGCTCCCCACCTGATGGTTTTGCTTCTCTGGATCCTACTTTGCTTTAGGGTCCAGTGGAAGATGCTTGAGGGATAAACCTTCCCGGACTCCTCCAGCTGCTTGTTCCCTTTCTCTGAGACCCCTAGAGTACCTCCCGCCCAGCCTTCTGCCTCCAGGCAGAGGTGAGTTCTATTTCTACCACCTCTGCTCACCGTGGTGGGGCTCACTGTCCCACCCCACCACCACCCCCAACCACAGGTATGTGTAGCTAAAATGTTTTTGGGGATGGTGACGTGGGGGGCATGCGCTGGGGTGCTGAGCAGGGCTCTACTCTCAGAAACCATCGGCTCCGCGTGCGACCCTGTGATTCAGGAATTCTGCACCAAGAGAGGGAAGGAGGAGTGGGGAGAGAAGAGGAAGGAGAGAGAACCAAACAGCTGGCAGCCGCTGGACAGGCAGAGCCATGGAGAGGGTGCAAAAGAGGACAAAAGAGTGATTTACTTTAATCCTATTTTCAATAAACTGCAGTTGCCAAGAAAGAAACCAACTGGCCCAAAAAACGTGAGGACGGAAGGGAGTCAGGAATTTCGTACCAAGAGAAACAGCACAGCTGGGTAGAGGGGGCCGTGGTTGGACATTAAGTCATTCTAAAAGGGCTCATAGTTTTGTTTTGTTTTGTTTCCTATTCTATGAGACATTTGTGATTCCTATACGGCAGCAAAACAAATACAACCATGACTTATGTTTCCCAATTTACAGAGCTGATTTCATGTGCTTTCGACAGGAATATGATATTTCTGACAATCACAATTCTTCTCGACGCTGGAGTGTTTGGAGGGCAAATGTCCCATATGCCACACTCCTGATTTGTTTTTAGGGCCTTCCAGGTATGTGAGAAACTCTCATAGAAATGCAAATTGATGGCATCGTAGGATACAGAAGTCTGAGCTCCTTTGTGTGCACGCTGTAAATAACCTTCCTCCCAGCACTGCCAAGGCAGTCATAGGAGGAAGAGGGGGATGCCGGGGAAATTCACAAAGCTGAGAGACCTCCTGCCTTGTCGCTCCCTGGACCCCCCAGGAGAGCTCTAGCCACTCCTGCTGGGCTGGAGGCCGCTTCCTGGCCAGGGCCCCTGTTGAAGGGGGAAGGTGCTGTTGCTGCAAACTGGGGGTCCCTGGGGTGGGGGCAGGTCCTTGTCCTCCAGAGGTCCACAAGGTGGGGCAGGGGAGGAGAGAGGGACCAAGGCCAGTGCTCTTCCTGCAGACTTCTTTCTAAATGTAAGGATATTGGAAAGAATTGAGCAAAACAGGCCATTTCAATAGTCTGGCCCTGTTCTGGTTCTTATGTTCGGAGGTGGGGTCATGTGTGCTCTCTTATTGTCAAGTTATAAAACTTACTAAATGTTGCATGCATTGTTTTGAATAGATCACATGACACACAAATGTGCAGTGGGGTACTCAGGGACGCCTGATGTTTTGGGATGCAGAACCAGATTTCTAGGGTCAGTGTGGCTCTGGGAAGGGCAGCTCGCAGACCGTCTTGGCAGGTAAGCCAGAGGCCTCTTTGGCACTAAGTGCAGCTTGCACCCTGAGACGGGGGAGGGCCGCCCAGGCAGCGTGAAGCAGGTGGGCAGCAGCCAGGTAGGATGACTCGCCCGGGGTCACGCTGCAGGTGACAGGCGGCAGGCGAGGAGTGGGCCCAGACGACACGGCAGCAGCTCCAGAATTTGGTCTCTAAGTAAAAACAAGCAGTGGGGGAAGAACAGCTGGTGTTGAGTCTGGTGCTAGGATTAGTCTGCAACGCTAATCACAAGAAGTGGAAAAAATTAGGAGGTCCTGCCTGCCAAGGAGGTTTTCAAACACATGCGTGCGCTGCAGTGGCTGTGGTATTAAATTCTCCCAGCGCCCAAGCAGGCGCCCACTGCCGGGAGCCAGAGCCCCTTCCGGGGCGTCGCACCCAGAGCCCCGGTTCCGATAAGACTCCCGAAGGAACAAGTGCCCTCGCTGGGACGTGACACGGAGGGGCGACTGTGTGCCGCAGGCCAGCCCCACAAAGGTCCTCTGCGATGTCCCAGAGAGAAGCTGGGACCCATGGGCAGGGAGAAAGAGAAGGTCCCTAATCCCAGCGGACTCAGCAGAGTCGGACGTTACGCCTGTTGCCACCCTGGGCAGAAAATAGTGAGAAGATAACCTCGCAGACTGAAACGGGATGATGTTCGGGACCCACCCCCCAAACCAGTGGCAAGCCCACACATCAGGAGGCACGACCTTCCAATTCCTCCGCAGCAACACTATGGTTGGCCTGGGGCCAGGAGGCGCCGTGATCCGCACCCAAGCCACCAACAAGCATAGTGTGGAGGGGATGGGGCGGGGGTGCCCTGCGACCTTGCCACCACCTTCTAGAATTGCCACCACAGGGATGCTCCCGGCAGCCCCTCGTGCCTGGGTTTCCCTTCCAACACAGGAGCTGAGGCAGCACTTGGGTACGTGGGGCTGGGCGTGAGTGGGGAAGGAGAGATTAGCCCAACAAAATTAGAAGAGGACTTTAAAACTGCTGTGGACTGAATCGTGTCCCTCTCAGAGCCCCCCGTTAAAGCCCTCACCTGCCACGGGACCGTATTTGGACGTGTCTTTATGGAAGTATTCAGGTTTAATGAGGCCCTAAGGGTGGGGCCCTGATCCAACAGCATTAGTCCTTTTCTACAAAGAGATGCCAGAGAAAGCTCTCCCTCTCTCCACCTCCTCCTTCTCTCCCTCACGCTCTGCCATGTGAGGACACAGCAGAAAGGTGGCCGTCCGCAGGCCAAGAAGACGGTGCTCGCCCACACCTGGGGATGCCGGCACTCCGGTCTTGGACTCGAGGCCTCCAGAACGGCAAGGAACAGTGTCCGTTGTGAAAGCGCCTGGTTTACAGTGTCTTGTTACGGCAGCCTGAGCGGGCGCGTCCAGAACGGACTTCACAGACAGCAAGGCCCATCGGAGATGCAGGACAGACACCGGATGCTCACAGGGCGTGAACAGACGACAGAGGGACCATGAGTAGTGGACAGAGGACCAAAAAGTGGAAGAGAAAAGTAGGTGATAGGTCACCAGAATCCATGTTGGACGAGATAGGAGCTTGAGGGAGTCTTTAGTGGTCCTCAGGTTCAAAGCCACAAGGAGGGGTCCCTCATGCCATCGCCAGTCTGGGGCAAGGGGTCCTTCACACCATCGCCAGTCTGGGACGAGGGGTCCCTCACGCCATCGCCAGTCTAGGGTGAGAGGTCCCTCACGCCGTTGCCAGGCCACGATGCGAGGTCAGACAGACACCTCTGGTAGGCCTTCAGGCCGAAACAAACTCTGTTCTCAGAACTCTCCAGAGAGGACTCAGCAGCCTGCACGAAGGTCCCTCCCATGCTCTATCTTGGAAGCACGCCCCACGGATATTCATGACAAAGCACGTGTCCTTACAGCAGCCTGGAGCAGTTTCGTTTCAGTTTGGACCACATGGAGATGAGAAAGATGCTCGGGCCTGTGGTGTGCTTGTTCCCAAGGAACCTTCCGTTCGAGTCACGGGAAGGCTCCTCTGTGGAGGAGCTGCTGGTGCAGATGTTGCTCAACGTCCTTCCCCGCCTCTGCCGGCTCCCCCAAACCCTCATTTTGGTGTTGCTATTTGCCTCTACAAAATGTGGAGCTTTTCAAAAGACATTCAATTTCCTTTGTTGCTATTCAGTTGCCATAGTCAATTAAAATCTATCAATGCCCCTGAATAAATTTGTGCTAGGTGAAGAAAGAGCCTCAGTGCAATCTCTCGACATGATCTCTATTACCTTATGTTGCTTTAATAGCTAGAGTAATAGTTTGTTATTAATGGAATTAAGCAATTCAGTTCAAGCTTCCCAGAGGTCTTATAAGACAACTATTATAATTTGTATTCTCAGATTTTCCATTGAGTAGATGCCATGTGTTTTACATTACTTGCTAATGTTTCGAGAGATAGCAGTAGTATATTTAATATCTGGCTTTGTTTAATGATTCCAAGCCACTTTCAATGGAGGTAAGTGCTGCTGGAATTTTGAGCAGTTTAAAAGTCTACATTGTACAAATAATTATCTCGAGTATTATTCAGCCCAATTTCAATTTGTACTTTTATTTTGCCATCCATCCATCCATCCAAAAGATTTTTATCCAAATGTGTTTTCCCCTTTTCTCACCGAACACAGTCTCCTGCCCAGAAAACAGGCTTCAAGTGACCATGTGTGTGCAAACACACACACACACACACACACACACGCCACTCTCACCAATTTAGCATATTTGAATAGAGTCATATTTAATCAAAGATTTAAAAAAACTTTTTTTGATGGTTGCGAAAACCTGTTTTTAGAAGAAATAAATGTATGCGCCGCATTCTGAAACAGCTTGAGAAAACAAGATCTTACAATGTACACCATCTCTGTATTTAAATAGTTTCATTTCTATTCATGAGCTCCCTGATTAGATACATGGAAAATATCATCAGTAAAATATGAATAATTCTGACAAATTAATAGCCGATTTTTTTTTTTAAAGAATGAAAATATGTGTAAGCATTGCGTCCTCATTAGGCAAAGCTGCTATCAGGGATGCCTGAAAACTGCAGCTCGGCTGGCTGTGGCACATATCCCCCCCTAAACCCCAAGCCGCGAAAGGAAGGACCCTCGGCGGGGGCCCTCCAGGGACTTGTGCGAAAGGGCAGCCCTATTCGTAGAAGCAGCTCAGGGCAAACGCCAGCGGGCTAAGCACGTGCGGGTCTCTATGTTCTGTCATTCCTGTGAGGCAGGCGGGCGGAGATGACACAGCCGTGAGATCTTAGAGCACACAAGGACCTCAGAAACCATTTCTTGCAACTGCCAGTGACATCTTGAGCTCTTCCCATTGTTGCTGGCAAGGGAGAGGTTGCACAACCTTAACGAGACAGGCAGCACTTGAATTCTGGCTTTTGGGCTCAGAGTCCAAAGCTTTTTCCCCCGGGCGCACAGAATTCAGCCACACCCATCAGGCATGCGATGCCTTCGTCGTACCAGAGCCCCTGGTGGGCAGTGGGCACACCGTGGCAAATGAGACCCAGCCTTGCCTTCGAGGAGCCCGGAGTGGGAGAGGAGGGGACAGTGATCACCGAAAATGGGATGGGACATGGGGGTGGCAAGCACTCAACCAGAGGCTTTGGCCATAGATGAGAAAGATGGGCCCACATCTTGGCTCTTTTCCTCCTCGCCCTAGCCTTGAGCACATCTCCTAACATTTTTGAGCCTCAATGGACTTACTTGTAAAAATGTAAAAAAAGTAGTTCTTCTAGTTAGGGTTCTGAGCTCACGTTAAAGGAAGACGCTGTGAGGTGGTGGTGAGGCTTCAGGGGAGCCGGCAGGAATAAGGCCTCTTGCCCACGGTTCACCTTCTCCCTTATCTCCCTTCTCCTCCCCTCCTAATCATAGAGGCCGGGAATCATTGCCGTCTTGCATCTATGCTACCATTTGGCTAAAGTGCATGGCCCCACGTGGAACTGTCTCTGGTTCCCTTTGTTCCCATTCCAGAAGACAGAGATCCTACAGGTCTAGCTGATTTTTTAACGCCAGGACCAAGCAGTCCTGCACTGCTGGCCAGCCGGTGCAAGGGCACCCTTGCAATCAGGAGTTGGCTCCTTGTCCGGGAAATGCTGCTGAAGGCAGGGACGCGCTGCATGACCTGCTGCCAGCAGCAGCGGTTGTGGGTGGGTATGGATGTTTCCAGAAGGTGGTGTGGGCAAGGCAGGCAGCTCCAAACATGTCTGATATGGAAGGCCCTCAAAGGGTCATTCCCTTCCCTGGATCAAAGGTATGGACAGCATGTCAGAAGAGCACAAACGTGATGCATGCTTCTGCTTTGGGAGGTGGGTGTGGGAATGGCCCTGCTGGTGGAGCAGACAGCATGGGAAAAGCACTGTGGTATGGAAGTACCAGAACGTGACCATGGGTGGTGCTTTCAACATGGGCAGGGGCAGAACTTTATCTTATGGGGACAGGCAGATGGGTGTGGCTCGTCCCCTAGAGAAGACCCTGTGAGCCAGCAGGTAGGAATTAGAAGGGGGCAAGAGGAAGGTGGGGAGAGAAACAGGGTTAGAACTGAGGAAGGCCTCGGTCAGGCCAAGAGCTATGGGCATGGAGGGAAGGATGGGGGAGAGGCTGGGAGATGGAGCCAGAAGGCTGGGATGTGGGGGGTGGAGAGTGATGGAGGAGGGGGGCTCCCACATTCCTGGCTTGGGATCTGGGTGGATGGTGCGGCCATTCCTGGAGGTGGGAAGCACAGGTCGAGGAGCGGGCTGGAGAGCTGAAGAATGCTGTGAGGTCTTGTGGCCCCAGAGGGGCAGCCTGGTGAGGGGCAAGGGGCCATGTGGACAGACCCTGAGGACGGGTCTGGGAGTTGCTAGTGCACAGCTTGGGGACAGGGATTAATAGCACCTAGAGGACTGGGAGACTGTCATAAGGGCTTCAAGCTGCCTGGATGGGGATGAAAGAGGCAGCTACCTGGGTCGGAGGAGAGGGTCAGGAGTGGGACAGAATCTGGGTGGGACGCTGGCAGGTTGGGGGGGCTACGGGCCCCATGGCACATGGGCAGCCCCCATCACCCTCAATCACCAGTCCTTCCTAAGAAGAGCCCTAGGCTACTTAGAGCCTGCCACCACTTTCCTGGAGGACTGGGGCTCACCTCTGTCTCCTCCTGAGCATGAGTCATGAATCATGGAGAAACTGCGTCCGAAACCTGCAGTCTTCACATCTCTGCTCTAAAGACCCATCTGTTGAGCTCTGGGCCATAAAAAGAGCAAAGCTAGATGCTGCGGCGGCTCACACACCCAGCTACCTGCAGAGAAGCTCAGAGCAAGCCCACTGAAGCTTGGGAGCTCTTAAGGGGTGCAGGGGAGGGAGAGCTGCAAGGCCATCCGGGAGTCCTCGGTCCTATTGGAGGCTACGGGCTTGCACAGAGCAGAGGTGCAAGCTGCTGGTCGCCCCAGTCATTTTCACGCTAGGATCTCATGGAAGGGAAGGAAGGGTCAGGGGCAGGCTGACTTCCTAAACCCGCACAGTGGATAACTCTCTAGACCTGGCCGCTGGGAGTCCATTTCACCAGCCCTGGGGGTGGGGGTGGGGGGCGCGGTGCATACACCAGCATTAACATTGAACGACTGCCACTCTGTTTACTTTTACAAGGCCCAACTTCCCATAAATCCAAGTCAGAATCAATCATCTTTTATGGACGATATTAATGGCAATTCCATTATTTAAATCTAATCAATTTTTTTTTTTTTGGTTCCTTTGTGTTGAAGCCAAGTAGTTTGGAGGGCACTTTTGACCAAGCAATGGAAAACAAAGTCAAACGACCTTGCTCACATCTCCGTACCTTGGCACGATAACTGCGTAGGGAAAAGGTTTCGGTTTCTCTCCATTTATCCTCCAGAGTAGGAAGGCTTTAATTCCAGGGGCCTAGGAAAAATAAAAATTCTTCTCTTGCCCTCACTGCGCCCTGCCTGAGTGCTGTCAGGGACACTCAGCGTCACCACTTTTTAAACTCAGACTGAGCTGCGATCTGTGGCTTTCCAATCAAATTTTATTTATTTATTTATTTAAACCGTGAACCCAACTCTTCCAGGAATTGGCTTCGACGGCCCATAAAATAGCTAATGCTTAGCAGAAACAAGTGGGGCTTCTTTGTTCCCAGAAGTAAAAAGGCACAAAATGAAGACAGAAACCTAGCAAGCAGCTCAGGAGACCCACAGGCCATCAGAAAAGCCCATGGGCCCCGTGGGCCCCGTGGGCTGCGTTCACGGCCTGGCCCGTGGTGCCTTTCCCCCAGTCGGATGCTCACTGGAAAGAGAATGAAAGGGTGAGGATGTGGAACTCCCGATTCCATTTAAACACTGGTGGGGAGAAGGGTATAACTAAGAGAATTCGTTTTTCAAACCCAGATGTGGGATCTGGAGGGAATGGCCAATCTCCTGGTATCTGCTTGCAAGGCCTCCTTTTTTCCCAGCTGCCTCCCTGCTATTTCAGGACTTCGTGCAGATGTCACCTATTACAAGAAGCTGCCCCAGACTCCCTGGCCAGGCGGCATCCTTGCACGGTTCACTGTGGGGGTGCTGATCTCCTCACTCGCCATCTCCCCCACCCACCAGTGCTGCGCCCACCGGGAGAGGCTCTGCCCCCACCACGGCCCCCGTGGGGGGAGCCTCCTCTCCTGCGTTACTGTGAACGCTGGTCCTTGGCGGCTTCAGCGGCGAGGGATCCAACAGGGTGGGCTTCTGAGAATGCAGGAGGTTTGAAGGACCATGACTCACCCAGCTTTTGCAGGCAGCTGGGGACTAGCTGTTCTCCATTTCCACTCAAAACAAAACCAGGGAAAATGGGCTTAAATTGCAGCAAGGGAGATTTAGGTCAGATAGAAGAAAAGCCTGCAGGAGCCACCAGAACTGGGACTCCGGGAGCTGATGGAATTTCCTTCCCTGGAGACTCCGGGGAGCAAGCTCTAGTGCCAGGTCGCTCCATCCCCAGGGCGCGGTGCAGGAGAAGACCAAGGACAGCACGGCCCCCAGCACCTCCTCACCGAGAACAGGAGGACAAATGACATGTGAACACACAAGGAACATCATCGTTTCTTGGGGGCTGCTGGAAAGATGTACTTTCCGTTACACCCACGGACAAGCCATGCTCTCTGCCTCATAACAAAAGCTGGTTTCTCTCACTCCTTTGACTGTCTGGGCTGAAAACTCCCCCACCCTCCCTAAATGATAGTTTTGTTTTCTGTCAATCTATCTACAACTGGGCGGGCATGGAAAATCCTGTCCTGGTGACCTGAGGAGCTGGCCTGGAGGCGGGAGCTTCCCCAGTCCCCTGGGAGCAGCATGGTGGGGTCTCAGACTGTAGCTGCCATGAGGCACAGGAAGTGCGAGCCCCAGGAACGGGGCCCTGAACACAGGCAGATGTGTCCCCCTCTTTTCTGGGGTAAGCAAGCAGTGGATGGTATCCCGTTAGCAGAAACCCCGGGCAATTCCAGTGGGAGGCCACGGTCAGAGGCACCGCCAAGCCTGGAGGCAAATCTTGTGACCCACCTGTAACACACATGCAGAACTTTCTAGATCTGGTTTCAGGGAGGCAGCAGCGCCTGCGCCGTTTCCCGTTCCTACACTTGTCAGTCCCTCTCCTGCTTTGGATTGCCTCGTCTCCTTACATGCGTCCCTGTAAGTTACTGTCTGTCCTTCCTGGAACTGGGTGGGGAGAGAATGGACTAGAAAGCCTCGTGCTTTTCTCTGGCGTGGCCCTGGCACAGCTCCCACCCCCAGCTCAGGCCCCCGAGGAGAGAGGTTCAGAGACCCCTTCTCCACCCATGGGTACCAGTTTAGCACCCCTGTTCTGGGAATCCCAGATGGGGCCAGTGCCCTCAGTTTTGCCAAGAGCTGTCCAAGGCCCTGAATGAGGCTTGGGTCTGCAGCATCTGGTGCTGATGGGGACCGGGGCAGAGAGGGGACTGGGGGGAGGTGGCGTCACGGTATCCAGGACAGTGGCTGTGCACACTGGTCTGCTCCCCTTGGTCTGCGAGACTTGGCCCCTTGATGAACGACATGCTGAGGTCATCGTTCAAAGGCAAGAGATGTCCCAGGAGTAGAATCCTTCCCCATTTCTGGAAGCAAAGGGGCCATTCAGAAGGGGGACAGGGGGTGTGTTTTTGTCAGTGTGGGGGCCTGGCCAGGAGGACAGAACCAGCACATCCCAAGAGGAAATTCTGTTCAAAGCAGGTGGAGGGTTCTGGTTGTTTCAGGCTATTCTAGGGCACAGCAAAGTGACCCCTTCTCCTGGCCTTCATATCTGCCAGTCTCGACTTCCCTCCGCACTGACCACAGCAGGAGAGGTCAGAAGGCTAAAAGGGGCCTCTCCTTGGGCTGGTGACCACAGCTACTGAGAAATTTGCATGCCTGGGAACCACTGTGGCTTCCTCTACCACATGGCTGGGCCCTGGAGGTTTGTGCAACATTCCAGATGTGTGACAATTACTAGGCCTAGCATCCAGCAAGTCCACCCAGCTCCTTGAAGCTCCCAATTCACAGGGGCTTTGGTAGTCTGAGAAGAGCGTTTAAGACCTTTCATGACTCCAGGTCTTAGGGAAGCTCATTGCATGGGTGCTGATGATGTGTCTCTACCTAGAAGAAGCTAACCTTGCCCTAAAGACCAATCCACATGGTTCGGGTTCACTTCATTCTGGAAAAACCTCCTTCCACAGGATAGGGTGCTCTGTGGGAGTGTGACCAAAAGGCTGCCATGTCTTCCCTAAAAGGAAAAGTGCACCAGGACTATGAGAAGATAGGAAATTCCGGTATAGTGTCCTGAAGGCACGCCTTCTCCCCTTCTGAAATGCCCTTGGTTTGGCATTCACTGCCAAGGCTAACCACACCATTAGCTAGGCAGCCAGCCCAGAGGCTGCGGTTTGAAGCCTCTATGAAACACCTCGAGGCCCCCTCCTTGTTGAGGAAGATGGGAGACGGGAACAGAGGCTCTGGGGCTCCCAGTTCAGCTGGGAGGGCACAGGTCACATGCAGACAAAGGCTAGACACACAATGGGAAGTCAAAGCTCCTAGTAGGGAAAGTGGACATCCTGACCCTGAAGGAGAGCTCTCACATCATACCGACCTGAATCCCGGCCCAGCACTTTCTGATCTCAGCTCAGACCTTGGGTAAAATGTTAATTTCTCTGAACCTCAGTGTGTTGTCCGCAAAGGGGGATGACAACAACACCCACGTCCGCCAACGGCTCTTGAGAGGATTCAAGGAGAATGTGTAGGTCTGTCGTTCAGCACAGTCCTTGACACAATCACTCAGTATTGTTACTCTAGGCACAAAGTCCTGCCTGAGGCCAGAGGAGGGGTGATGCCTTTGGTCAGGGGTGAGCAGGGAGGGCTGCGGGAAGGCTGTAACTGTAGGCCGTGCTGACACCAGAGGCGGGGATGGGACCACACCACTGCGGCAGCCCTTGCCCTTGCCAAGCCCTCTTCTAAATGGATTATTGTTTATTGGAGGCTTATCCCATCTCTCGGGTTATGAATTATTTACCAGATAATGACTTCCTAATTGTTAATGACAGCTGCCCCAAAGACATGTTGACATACCTTTTGAAGCCACAGTGCTAATTGTGGGGAGTCCCAGAAGCCCCCATGTGGCCACAGCCAGAGTGTCACTCCTAAGGACAGAGCCCGACTGGTCCTTGGGAATAGACCGTAAACCCAACATGAAACAGATAAAGAAACTGAAATCCAGAGTGGGGCGAAGACAAGCTCCCAGGTCCCAGAGGCAGCCCTGGGTGGGTCAAGCCCCAGGGTCTCTGGGGGTCATTTCTCCAATGTCTGGGTGTAGGCAGCTGGGGCAGTTGTGGGCTGGGCATGAGGTTAGGTTCTCTCTTCGGGAGGTCACGGGTACATGGGTGGGGAATGAAATGGGTCTGGAACAGGTGCTGGGAGATCTCCTCCCACCCCTGTGTCCCAAGTGAGCAGGAGGGGCCCCGGATGGTCTAGAGAGCACTGTCCACACAGAATCAGGATGTAGCTCTGTGGCTGCTTGGGGACCCCGTGGGCTGAGGGCCACCTCTCTGGGAGCAGAAATCCCCTGCCAGGCTAACTGCATTCAGCAAGGAAGAGCTACAGGATGACTGAGGTGGCGGGGGCGGGGAGGGGAGGGGGGGAGAGGGGGATGGGCACACCCATACCTTCCTTGAAAGCGCATTGGGTCCTGAAGAGACTATGAATTCAGTTCATGACTCAGTTGGAGTCCTAGCCCCCGAGAATAATAATAGCAAAACTTTGTAGAGGACTACGTTTCTGGCACTATGCTAGGCGTTAGGCTACATGAACTCTTTAATCCTTACAACCGCCATATGATGTGGGTGTTATTACAATCCTGGTTTTTCAGATGAAGAAGCTGAAGCAAAGGGAGTTTCAATAATACGCTAGAAGTTGCACAGCAGGTAAGGGGCAGGGCTGGAATTAGGACCAGGCAGTCCGGGTCTGCCATCTGTGCTCTTGACCATTATGCCATATTGCTTACTAGACATGTTTCCCAAATGAATGGATGCAATGCTGTGAGACCCCTTTGGATAGGGGATGCACCTTCTAAATGTGGCTTGAATGTGAGATCGAGCATATTGAGACCCTGGGTTCCAGCAGGATTCGGGGAGGCCTATTTCCTCCTGGACTGTGCCTGGAACAGCGGAAGGAGAGCCCTAGCCTAGGGTGTGTGGTACCCCCAGGGGACAGTGGCCTTGCAAGGACAAGGTCAGTGCACTGCCCTCCCCCCCTAAGGTGGGCCCTGTGATCTGTGGCTGGTCCTTGAATGCACAAAAGATAGGTTGAATAGACAGGCCCCTCACACATGCCCCTCGCTCATCCTATAAACATTTGAGACTGTTCTTTGTGCCAGGCTCTGGGGAGGGACCCAGTGACTGAGACACAGCCCCTGCCCTCAAGGCACTGCCAGCTGTCTCCCAGGCCAGAAAAGACAAGAGCCAGGTGCCAGGTGCGAGGGTCCCCAGACAGAAATGGAGCAGAGAGGCTGAAGGACTCAGGGGCAAATGAGCATAGGCACAGGCCGTGTGAATTGGCTTTTCCTATCATCAGCTCCTTTTCAGTGCCCATTATGTGCTCAGCTCTGCGGGAGCTTGGCTGCCCACCCCTCACCCTGAGAGCTCACAATGGTTGGGGAATGAGCCTCGAGCACGCCGGACAGTGAAAGGACCACACTTGACCCGGGAAGATGCGAACGGCTGTCAGGGAGAGGAGCTGCATGAGGAAATCCGAGGAGAGAAGATTCCCATGAGTGGGTGGCTGGGAGCTCTCTGCCAGGAGATGGGCGGGGATGGGAGAGGCTTTTCCGGGATGTTCGGGCTTGCAGGACATGTGATGCACCCAGGCAGGGTCTGTTAGGAGCACAGGGTCTGTCTGCATGGGAACAGAGGCTGTGCGTGTGAGAGCAACCGGGGGTGGGGGGCGGTCACAGGAGGTGAGTTAGGCTGGCTGGCGTGGGGTCTGATTTACCTTACCTGATTCACAAAGTCAGGAGCACGTACCCCTGTGCAAGACGGCAGAGCACTTTGAGTGCATTTTGGAAAGACTTGAACTGGTGCTAAATAAATCATTACACTGCTTATTCTGGGATGGAGAGGCAGCGTGCCTCCTCTACACGCTAATGGGAGGGCGAGGCTCTGCTGTCGGCTGGCGCGTCGTGCATGTCGGTGAGCGCCGATCTAAGAGACCCTGGATGGATCCTCTCTGGGTCCTGACTTTCATTTCCCACTTAGAGCACCTTCCTGACTACCTGGAGAAGGGGGGGCCAGGTTAATTGTTACCTCCTATGCCGTTACTAGGTTACTCTGTAAAAGCAGAAATATGCTTTTAATGATTTTTTTTGTTGTTACTTCCTTGTGAACCAGAGGCTTTTATCTAAATGAGTTGCTACAAAAAAAAAAAAAAAAAAAAACCCAACCCGTGAAGGTGCTAGGCTGTGTCTGCCGTGCACTGGCAAACCATTGCTCTGTGAGTGAGGCATAAGCCCCCAACGCTTTCAGCACCCAGCTTATTTACAGGGCAGGAGGGAGGTATCAGCAGCTAGCATTAGCTGTGGCCTGGACGACAGGACCCAGTGAGGCAGTGGAGTGGCCTCTGGCTGCTGGTGGTGATTCTGTCTCCCCTTCAGGTGGGTGGGGGGAACGGCATAGGTCTGGATGACCTGTCATCTTTAGGCCTCTTGGGTTGTGGTGGGTAGGAGGAAGGACAGCTTTCTTTCTGGGTTATTGAGCTTGACACATAATAGGTGTTCAGCTAATGTTTGTGGAGGACAGACTGGTACATGAGATGATCAAGAAGCCATAGAAACACAGTAGTTAGGAGCATTCTCACACAGTCCCTGGACAGATGGATGCATGGTGCTTTCCCCGAGCAGGGCTCTGGTGGTGGGGCCATTACTAGCCTACTTGGTATTTCTGTGCAAATGAGATTTCTGTGCAAATTAAAATTCTGTGCAAATTAGCGTACCTCCCTCTGAGCACTCATAGTACACAGCTGAACTTGCAAGGTGCAGGCTGGGTCAGTCCCCACACCCCCCGGGCCAGGTGCCCTCCTGTAGGGCACAAACTTGCAACTGTTCCCAGCAGCCCCGGCCACTGGGGCACATTCAAGGTAAGGAAGGAGACAGGTCGCTTGGAAAATCAAACTTGGCCACAAAAATAAACTCTGAGGTTTGCAGATAAGCTATTTCTAGCTCAGGTGCCAAACGAGGTTTTGCAGCTAGAATGAACTGCTGTGTGTGCCCCGCCCCAGTCCTGCTAACTAATGGGAACTGCACCGAGTATCTGCTCTTCCCGAACAGCACTGCTTCCAGAAATGGGGAAGGATTCCACTCCTGGGACATCTCTTGCCTTTGAACGATGACCTCAGCATGTCATTCATCAAAGGGACCGAGTCTCGCAGACTGAGGGGAACAGACCAGGGTACACAGCCAGTCCTGCCCTGCCAGTCCCCTCTCTGCCCCCGTCCCCATCAGCACCAGATGCTGCAGACCCACCGAGCTTCATTCAGGGCCTTGGACAGCTCTTGGCAAAACTGGGGGCACTGACCCCATCTGGGATACCCAGAACAGGGGTGCTGAACTGGCACCCATGGGTGGGGAAGGGGTCTCTGACCCTCTCTCTTTGGGGGCCTGAGCTGGGGGTGGGAGCTGTGCCAGGGTCGCACCAGAGAAAAGCACGAGGCTTTCTAGTCCATTCTCTCCTCACCCTGTTCTAGGAAGGACAGACGGTAACTTACAGGGAACGTGTAAGGAGACGAGACTACCCAAAGCAGGAGAGGGGCCGAAGAGTGTAGGAACAGGAAGTGACGCAGGCTGCCTCCCTGAAACCAGATCTAGAAAGTTCTGTATGTGTTACAGGTGGGTCACAGATTTGCCTCCAGACTTGGCGGTGCCTCTGACCGTGGCCTCCCATTGGAATCGCCCGGGGAGCCTCCTAAAAATACCTATGCCTGGGTCCCCTCGTGAGAGATTTTCATCTAACTGATCTGGGGCATCTAGCTGGAAAACAGAGTGTTTTAAAATGTCCCCAGGAGGGGTGCCTGGGTGGCTCAGTGGGTTAAGCAACTGCCTTTGGCTCAAGTCATGGTCAGAGTCCTGGGATCGAGCCCCGCATCAGGCTCTCTGCTCAGCAGGGAGCCTGGTTCCCCCCCCACCCCCTCTGCCTGCCTCTCTGCCTACTTGTGATCTCTCTCTGTCAAATAAGTAAATAAAATCTTTAAAAAAAAAAATGTCCCCAGGTGATTTGAATATGCAGCCAGAGTTGAGAGCCACTGTTCTGACTCAGAAGAGGCAAACAAAAAGCTGATGTGACAAGACGATTTGATATGAGGTCCTATGACAAGGCTGGGGAGAAGAATTTGTGCTGATATCAGAGGCACTTCTCCCAAGGGACCCAGCAAAGGGAGCACAGGGACAGGATATACATTAACCACCACAAAATCCTGAATGTGGGCACATCGGTACCATCGATAGGAAAAAGAAGATGTTCTAAAAGCCCGTAGGGTTCATGTGAAAACATTCCGGGGTTGGGGCGAGGTGCCTGGGGTTGACAGTGGGATGGCAAAGTACCCAGGCTTTTGGGTGGCATGATCCAGGGGGTAGGTTTTAGAATATCTGAAAAGTGTAAATAAATGACCTATCATCCAGGAACATCGTTCTGCTGATATCTGTAATGTCCATATCAATTCAAGGCTTAGAGTCCAGCAACTGGGGAATGCCTGTGAGTTGAGAGCAGTGTTAAGTGTAAAGTGCACTGACGCCCATCCCCACAAGAACAGTTAAATTAGAAGGTCTGGGGGCAGAACTGAGCATCTGTAGGTTTTCAAGCCTCTCCAGCCCAGGAAAACGTGCCCGTCTTCTTCCGGGGACTAGGAAGGTCGGGGATTGCCCTCAGTGAAAGCAGACGAGATGCGAGACTCAGCAGCTCTACGGGGCTTGCCCAGAGTTAGTGCAGAGTTGGGACGAGAGCCCAGTAGCTGCCTCCCAGTCCAGGGTCCTGTCCATCCACTGCCTATGAGGCCACTCTGTCCTGTGGTCCTATGATCTTGGAACCAAGACTATCTGATCTCACGATGTGGAGATGAGAGGACAGTCCCTGTCTTTAAGGAGCTCATGGTCCAGGAAGGAAGGTGAGAAGTGCAGCCCAGGAAGGCGTGAGTGACAAGATCCCCAAAGGCTGCAGAGCACGAGGCAGCTTTGTGTTGGCCAGGCGGGGTCTGGGCTGCAAATCAGACAGGTCGTGACCAGTTTCTTGGCTCTGGAGAGGCAGTCAGGACCTTAGGACAGAACAAAGCCCCAGGGACAGGTGAAGCAGTGGGAGTAAAGGGACCGCGGAGAGAAAGGAAAGCAGAGGAAAATCTTCTAGCACCAGTGCCCTCACTTGCAAGCAGGAGGAGGAAGAGGTGCCACAAAGATGGAGTGACACGGCCCCCCAAGCCAAGAGAGAGGGAGACTCTTGGTCTCCTTGAAGCTAGCAGGGAGGTCACTGGCTGACCATTATGTGACAGGGCAGGCGGAGGTCTTGGCGATGATGGGAAAGGTGGGGCTCTGCGGAAGGATCTGTGGGGAGGGCGTTGGAGTGGTTCCATGGCCTCCTCAGAGGGCTGGGCACCCAGAGCCCAGTGGGTTCCCAGGGTGGGGCTGCGAGAGGAAGAGAGGACGAAGGACAAGTTGGTGACAGAGTGGATGTGTTGGGGAAGGCAGCGCTGAGATGTCTGCCCCTGGGTCTGTCTTTGGGTGGGAGCCATGGAAGCCAAAGGTGATGGATGAGAGAGAAGGAGGAGGAGGGAATGAAGCCGGGCCGTTGAGAGGGAGGGAGTGCGGGGGGTGGGGTGCAGGAGTGTGGTTGGCAAGGGCACCTTCAGAATGGCTTCGCCGGTGAAGCTGCCGGAGAGTGCGGAAGTCCGGGGCACGGCATGCGGCGTCCTCTAATGGAAGAGTTCCAAGTCCCATCAGCTCTGGAGGCATCTGCAATGTCCTCTCAGGATGTAGGGCACACAGGGGGATAAGGGGGCTGGGTGGGCAGTGCTGGGGCAGGGATGGAGGCGGGGGAGGCCGCTGAGGGGCACTCATCAGCACTGATGGGGACCCGTGGTTGCCCTTCACCACCTCCAAAGTCTAGGTGTCTGTTAACATCATTCTTGGCTCAGCCTTGGGTTCTGCGCAAAGCAGGTCCTCGGCTCTACCTCCCCTGAGCTCCTGCCCAGCCAGACTCCCACACTGCAGTGCAGGGATCAGGTTTCACTCCTACTAGCCGGTCCTGGCTCCGCACTCTGGGCCCCTGACAAGCACAGCGCAGCCCTCCCAGCTTTGCAGCAGGGCGGGGGCCCCCTCTGCAGCAGGGTGCACCCAGCCCGGTGATGCGGCCCAGTTTCCATAGGAAAGTGATCGTTCTTTCCACTGGTCACCAGGGGACAGACCAGGTTGTGGAGACTCCTATCTTCTTGGGAATCAGTGAAGTCCTGCACGTGAGGGAAAAGGGAAAAGCATGACCGGGCAGCAGGCCACGTGCTCCGGCGTTCCCAGGGACCGTCGTGGCTGTGTGTGCGGGGATGTGTTTACCGAGAGCCCTGGCAGGTGTTGTGCGGGGGGGGTGGTGGCGGGGGAACTGGGGATGAATCAGATGTGATTCCCATCCTCCAGGAGCTAGACAGGTGGTAGGGAAGACTGATGTGAGTTCGCCGTGGGGACACCAGTCCAGGGCTGGATCCATGAGGTATCCTATCCAGGTCCCTCCCTGTCCTATAATACATGCTTCTTGGAGCCTGGGATAAACAAGAGCCATGTGCCACCCTGTGTCAGTGGGAAGGAACAGAAGATTCCAAGATAAAGGCTGTCAAACCCCTTCCCCTGGGTCTTAAGATGCCCTTCACCCCTGCCACACTCATAGTGTCTAAGACCTGAAGGCTTCTCCTTGGAAAGCTGACTTTTAGGAACAGCATGCCTTGGTCTCAGACACTCATCTCCAGGTCTGCCCCCTCTAGGAGCTGGGAATGCCATCATCATCAGATCCAAGATGCCACTGTCACCAGATCTGTGTGGCTTTCCAACTCTCGTCCTCTCACCTGACAGTCACAGAAGCAAAGCGAGTTACCTCGGCCCTGGGACAACTAACCAGGACGGCGGTTCAGTTGCTTGGTGGTGCTGTTAGATGCTCGCCAACAGCCCACCAGCTCCCAAGGCCAGAAACCCAACTGCCCCCGCTGGCTGTCCCCGTTGGCCTGCTCGGTGGCAGCAGGCTGGGTGCCCAGTGGACGTTTCTCCCATTTTGGCAGCTGGTCCAGGCCCAGCATGGAGCTCCTCCCGCTTCTCGCTGACAATCATGGCTACTCCCAATTCGGAGTCCTAGAGCTGCAGAATCCCGGAGCATCCTTCTCCAGGCCTCCCTGCTTCTGCGGGCACAGTCCTGGCCTGCTGGGTGGGTGTTCAAGCATTCTCACTGATTCTTTCCATCAGATTTCTGCCCGCACAGTAGGCCACCTTCCCCGCAACTCTCCTGGCTACCTGGTCTTTATAATCTAGGTTTGGAAATCCTCAATCAAACTTTGAGGCCAGACCTCTATAAATTTAATCCAAGGAAATAATCAAATCACTATGCTAAGATATATATATGCAAAAATGTTCATTGTGTTATTATTTGTAGGAGTGAAATTTAAAAAATATGCTAAATGCCCACCATTAGGGCACTGGGTAAGTAAATTGTGGAGATTATTATATCCAGTTGATATGCAGAGTTCAAAAATGCTATAGATTTGTGTTTACTGACATAAGAAGTATACATGTGACATATCATAGAGTCAAAAGAATGCGTTGCCGAGCCATACGTACAGTGTGATCCCACGTATGTGTGTGTGCACGTGTGCACGTGTGTGTGTATGCATGTACACTTTACATACGTGCATAGAAAGAAAGTCAGGAAAGAGACAACACAGTTGTTTCTCGGGATTATGATTGTAAGCAATTTCTGTAATTTTAGGTGCTATTTTTAAAGTGTTTTTACAGTGAACAAATAGCCCATTACTGATATCGAATACTACTACTTTAATAACAAGAAAAGTTAAATTGCCAAGGAAGTATTACAGTTTTGAGGAGCTTAAAGGTCCCCTAGCTGCTGGCCGCCCCTTCTGGGGAGAGGATCCCCCCTCCTGGGGAGCGGGAAGAGCTCCCGCCATGCTCATATATTGCTTCCAGGGGGGTTGGGGTCCAGTGTCTTTGCTGAGTTCTAATCCCACATCTATATAAAAATCTCCATGACCAGAAGGCAGAGAGGACCCGCTGTTTACCTCTTCACTGCCCCTGGAAAATCAGTGTTAGAGAAGATAGCTGTCAGTGCCCAGGTCGGACGCCTTCCTTATGCACAGGCGAGCTGAGCAGAGACTTACCTTTTGATGTCCGTCTCTGGCAAGCTCAGGATTCGTCCCCAGGATGCAAAAACCTCGATGGCAACCAACACTTAGCACAGTGTGAGCATCACCGGGAGGCCAGACAGTCTAGAACGAGAAGGAAAAGGGTGGGGCTGGGGTGGGAAAACGTATCATCGTCTGCAGAAAAATCTCTTTGGAATTCCAGTATCTTAGACAGTCCGCACCCACGCAGGTGCTTGTCCCTGTGTTGAATTTCTGAGTGTGGACCCTTTCACATGGGGTGTGCCCAAACACTGCCACGGGCACTCCCAGGCAAGGGAAGGGTCAAATGGGCAGCAGAGAACCCCAAGGGGCAGACCCTAGAGGTCCCCCCTCCGTCCCCCAAACACACAAAGCCCTAATTCCCACAGCAAGGCCACTAGCATGGGTAAGGGAGAGTAATGGCATTGCCTTCCATCTGATTCAAGCCAAGAGACTCCAAAGACAGGGAGAAACACGAAATTTAGGCCTTTAATCTAATGCTGAAAAGAGAAGAGGACACAAACTCTAGAATTACAAAAGCAAATCACTACTTCTTTTAGATAATGGGTAAGGAGACCTTGAGGAGGCAAAGGATGGGTTCCCTGGAGAGAATAAGTTTTTTAAAAAAAATATATAGATTTAATACCTAGTAGAAAGAGCCTATCTGTTATGGTGAGGCAGGGCTATTCCCAGTTCCCTCTTTCAAATCTAACATATGTGAAAGCTGTCTTCACGACAAGAAATGGCAACCTCCACTGCAAAAACACGGCTGTCATTACCCAGGAATCGATATATTTTTCTAAACTGAATATATCATTATCAATTGATTTTCCTGTTTCCTCTTAGCACTCCAGAGTCCTGGATAGCAGGGGAAAGCTTTAATGTGATATGAGGGATTTGAACAGGTAAATAAGTTATTGTAAACTAATTGCACCTTGCAACGAGCTTCTCTCCAACAACGCAACGGGCCTCTCTCAGAGCCAGCCTCTCTCCACCCGAGCTTTCCCAGCTGCCACTGACGGAGACATACGCGAGCCATATCAAATAGCCATTTTCAAGCCGAAGGTGGCAAAAATATTATTTTTTCCAAGGGGAGAGCGTTCCCTTTATGATTAAGAAATAACCTCTGTGGGGAAGCGAAGGAAGCCAAGGTCACCATTTAATTCTGACACAGAGCCAAAGTCATGAGTACATTTCCTCGACCAAACCGATGTGAAGCGTGCGGATATATCGATCGCTTTGGCCACAAAGTATCGACAGTACTGGTGATAATAAACGATCGATGTATTTCTGGGAAAGATCCTTGGCAGATATGTGTTGGTGAAGAGAGAGGTCTGGGAGACAGCAGTCAGATGGTTTTTAGATCCTTGAGAATTTTACTCGTTCATTCATTCCATAAGTATTTGTTGAGTGTCAGCTGTGTGTCAGGCAATGTTCTAGGCACTGGGGATACAGAAGTGAACAAAAGAGAAAGAAAAAAAAAATTCCTGCCCTAAGGGAGCTCATCTTCTAGTGGAGGGAAACATAGAATAAACAATAAGCTTAAGCAATAAGTACAAATTGTATAGTATATTAAAAGGTAGGCAGTGGTGTGCATTAGAGAAGACGGAGCAGAAGATGAGGGTCAGGGGACCGAGCTCAAGTGAAGGGGATGAGGGACTGGGCCATGTGGGAATCTGGGGTTGAGCATTTGGCAGTGAGAAGTGCCAGTGCAAATGTCCTGGGGTGTGGGGTGGAGGGAGCATACCTGTCATGTTCCTGGGCCAGCAAGGAGCCCACTGTGGCGGGACAGGGAGAGTCCAGAAGGACATTCAGCTGGAGAGGTGAGTATCTAGATCATGCAGGGCCTTGCAGGCCACTGTAAAGGCTACTAACTGAGAGCCCAAGAGGCTGGCGACCCAGCTCTAGAAGGAGCGCTCATTTTCTGGAGACAGACCTCCCAGGTCTGTCAGCTTAATCTGCTTGCCATCCCTTCCACCCAGATTGCTCAGCACTCCAGGCTGTGCGAGATGAACAGGGCAAAGGCCAGGCTGGGGCTTGAAGGGGCAGTGGAAGCAGATGAGCCACCAGGGCTGCCCAGCTTGCTCTGACGACAGTGGCCTTGTCTTTCCTCCTCTGTGGTCCCCAGAGGCCACAGCTAGAGGAGGTAACTGAACCAAAGTCCTGAACGAAAATACACTATATATGAGGCTGAGTTCTTTCGGACTTTTCCCTAATGTGCTTACGGAGAGATCCTGACATGAGCTGACACGTTAGACAGGACAGGTTGTGCTGGGTGTCTTGCCCAGGTCTGTTTTCCATGCTTTGTGTCCCCTGATCTGCATGGAGGGCATCACTGAAGCTCGGAGACCCTGAGACTCCTGGTTAGGTGCAGCCGGTATAGACGCCAGGAGACTGGGGACTGGCGTGGGGTTGGGTGTTCATTCTCCTACTTGCCTCCCTCCCTGCAGTGACTTCACAGGCTGGCGGTGACCCCCCTGAAGGTCACGGGTGAGGCTGGGGTGCGGTGGGCCCCACAGAGCATCCTCTCTGTGCCCTAGCTTCTAGCTGGAAACTGTCCCACCCTGTCACGCACTGGGAACGGCCATAGCGTGGTCTCTGCACCCCAAGCTCCCATCTTATGAGCAGCCCTGTCTGACTCCCTTCCAACCGCACATTTCAATGTGCCAATTTCCTATTAAGACCCCAGACGGTACGTTCTCGGGGGCATCGGAGAGCAGGGCTTTGGAATCAGGGATCAGGCGGAATCCCAACCTGCCCCTTAGTTTTGTGACACGGGCTAAGGGATTTAATATCTAGGAACCTTCCTTCTCACTCTCGGAGCTAGAGAAACAGATGCAGAATTAGCGGCAGCGGGATCACTGTCCCAGCATTTCCACCACCGACTGCACCACCCTGGGCAAGGAGCACCTCCTGGCTGACATCTTTGTCCCCTGCCCCCCAACCAGAAACTGCTCCCTCAAGGGGTTTCCAGCTGCTTTCAGCTCCTGTCTGGCATTAGTTGATGTCCCGGTGATTTCACTTATCTCCTCTCGCATGTCTATCTACCCAACCTCTGCTCCTTGCAGTCAAACCCAGGGCACCCGGAGAACAGACATTATCTTAATATTTGAACCTCTGGCCACAGCGCCCATCAAGAATGGACCCAGGAGGGACACCTGGGTGGCTCAGTTGGTTAAGTGTCTGCCTTTGGCTCAGGTCATGATCCCAGGTCCTGGGATCGAGTCCCTCATTGGGCTCCTTGCTCAGTGGGGAGTCTGCTTCTCTCTCCCTCCCCTGGCTGGTGCTTTCTCTCTCTCTCTTTCTCTCTCACTTGCTCATTCTCTCTGTCTTTCTCTCAAATAAATAAATAAAATCTTTAAAAAACCCAAAAGAACAAACCCAGGAAACAACAGGGAGACAAGTAGGGTTTTCCATCTCCAGGTGAGGCAAAGGCACAGCCTGCGGCCTTGACTTTGACATCTGTGGTCAAACTGACCCTTTCTCTTCCACTCACTTCATCATCAAAGGGCAGCTTCCAGGGCCAAGGAAAATGCAATTAAAAAGCCAAGGGATGGGGCGCTTGGGTGGCTCAGAGGGTTAAGCCTCTGCCTTCAGCTCAGGTTGTGATCTTGGGGTCCTGGGATCAAGCCCCACATCAGGCTCTCTGCTCGGCGGGGAGCATACTTTCCCCTCTCTCTCTGCCTGCCTGCTTGTGATCTCTCTCTCTCTCTCTCTAATAAATAAATAAAATCTTTAAAAACAAATAAACAAAAAGCTAAGGGATGAGGGATATTTTACTTTTATTTAAAAAATACAGTGGGTGGTTAGTCAACGCCTGTGAAAGGGGTCTTACACCGTCCCCCCACCTTGTCAAGGCACTTAAGAGATGCTAATTGGGTCTGGCAGGGCATAAAAAGGGCCAATATGAAATTCCCTCCAATGGGTCTTTGGGTTAAATAACTGCGAACGATGGGAGATCTTTAAAAATTAAACCTAAAGAAATGTTTGAGGCCATTCTCACTCAAAGTCTATAAATAAAGATGGCTCCTGCCAGGAACCAAATTGGTAGCCAAGAGAATTACAAATAAGGGCCCCAGGAATTTTTTTTTTTTAACTTTCCTATAAAAGATACCAATTTTTGGAGAGAAATTGCCCTTAAGAGTGGATAAACCAATTAGGGAGTCTCCCATTTGATGCGGGATCAGAGTCTAGCCCCGCCCGGGTCTTGACCAGGCTACCCAATTACTGCCCCGCGCCCAGGCAGCTCGCCAGCCCTCAGCCAACCGGGAAGCAACGATTCTCTCTTCCTTGGAAGGAAAAAACAAAGCCACTAGAGGCTGCAAACCGTGGAAGAAAACCAGCTCCCACCTTCCCGGCGGCCCAGGCTCAGGACCCTGTGGCACCCCTGGCACTGGGGACTCGCGGACCTGCTCTGAATGTATCCGGCAAGGGTGAACTCTCATTCACTTCCTCTTAAGAAGAGGGAAAAAACAACCCATCCATTAATAACATCCACCGGGGGTTCACCAAAGCCTGCAGGCATCCCGCCAACCCCAAAATAAACCCTCTCCAAAGGTTTATCCATCAGGTTGGCGACAGTTCACGGGCTGAGGGGTCCGGAAGGCCCTGCTCTTCAAGAAGAGAACGGACACGCGGAGATGGAGTGCTTTGCGAGAACCCGCCCAACACCGCGCGGAGGTTTCCTCTTCCCATTAAGGAGCCGGGACCGGCCACTGATGAGATCCATTACTTATTTCCAAAGCTAGGGAGGCACTGGCTGGCCAGCTTTCATGCAGGCTTGAGTTCTTCAAAGAGAGGATCTGCAGAGGCCATGACTCCTGACTGAGATGGAATAACGAAATTTTCATAATGTTTGAAGTTTACAAAGCCTCACTCGTGCCCATTTCCTGATTTAATTTTGCTTAGAAGTTTACGAGTGGATCACTGTTATTATTCCTATTCTATAGATGGAAAAATAAGAACGGCGCAAAGTTACCCGGCAAATACAGGAGGGAGGGAATTGGAATTGAAACTCTAGGTTTGCACCTTCCATCCCATGCTTTGTTCCAAATTCATCCACGGCCTTGTCCCCGGGGCCCCGGTGGATGGTAAGATTGGAGCTGTCCTGTGTTCACTCTGTACTCCCTACCCCTGGGCTGGATAAAAATACAGGTGTCCGAGGATATCCTCATCCTGGTCTGGTCCTGGTGAGCCCAAACCAACCCTACGACCCGACTGGCTGCTGCTCCCCACCCCGTCGCCCACTTCTCCGCAGCCCCGGTGGTGGTCAGCTTCCCAAGTGACCCCTCCCGCAACCAAGAAGCCACAGGTGGGCCCCCACGCCTACCACGAAACCTCTCTCAGCACTAAGGCGGCACACGGGGTTCTCTGTTACTATGAACTCGGGGTTTCTCCAAATTTTTTTATTCTCACTGTCCCCACCAAGAGAAAAATTCCATTCCATTCCACCTAAATTCTTTCTTAACAAGGGTCATTCAACTCTGAAGGGGTAAGATTTTGTCGGGGAGGGTGGAGGTGTAGAGGGCATCAGGCATTGTAGTATCCACGAGTTTTTGTGCTCCCTTCCCCCCTTCACTCCTGGACTCGATTTATAACCCTCACACCTCACCCTGGCCCCTTGCGTGCATTTACTGACTTTCTCCAGACCTGCTGCTTCTGGACCCTTTCCTCAGGGCCCAGCACTGACACTTCCTCAGCCTTTATAAACCCAGTTCCTCCTTCTCTCTCTTGCTCCCCGTCCCCAGCACTGTCCTTAATGGTGTCCTGTTCTCTATCATCTCCCTCCTGCGGCCGGGGCCAGGCCTCCCCACCTCTCATGGGCTCACCGCAACAGCGCCCGAGTGGCCCTGCTGTCACCACGGGGATTGTGCTCAACCTAAGAATAGTCATGGCATTTCTGCCCCAAATCCCTCCATGGCAGGAGCCCCGGGGCGCCCAGGCGCTGTCCAGCCTCCCCCGCCCCGGCTACCTGCCCCACGGACATCCCCAGCTCTCCTTCTGTGACCACACACCTGTCTTCCTCCCTGGATCTCCTCCCGCGTGCCTTCACCCCATCTCCTACTGAAAACTTCTCTTCAGAGTATAGACACTCTGAAGGAAAACTGCTGGAGAGTATCAAGTGCATGCATGTCCCCCAAAGAAGTCTCTTTTTTTTTTTTTAAAGATTTTATTTATTTATTTGACAGATGGAGATCACAGAGAAGCAGGCAGAGAGAGAGGAGGAAGCAGGCTCCCTGCTGAGCAGAGAGCCCGATGCAGGACCCCGGGATCATGACCTGAGCTGAAGGCAGAGGCTTTAACCCACGGAGCCACCCAGGCGCCCCCCCAAAGAAGTTTCTTGATGGCCCATCTCCAGGTCCTTCTTGGCTGGTTTGGGCAGGGAGCATGAGCAGAGAAGGAAAATGGGGTGCCCACACACAGACTTATTAGATCCTAAATTGTGTCTTGATAGGGCTCTGCCAGACACAAGGACTGAAAAAGTTCAGGAAAAAAAATTTTTTTTGAATCAACCCCCTCCCCCACACCCCCGCCCCTCAGTGTCTTGTTACACAGCAGACCTCTCAGCAACTGCATTAACTGGTCTTACTTGGCCCCACCACTCAGCGCCAGCCCGCATACCCCCCTCCACCCAAGTTAGTACACATGTGCTTATCACTGGAACCGGAGCCGGCATGACCCTTGCATTTTCTGGACACCACAAGCTGAGGAGGGAGGTGGCAATGCCAGGAGACCCCCCAGCCTGACTTGCCCATGGCAGCATTTAAGATGTCAGTGGAGTGTGTAGCACCTGGCACGTAGTAGATGCTCAGTAAGGCTCTGTTGAAGGAAGGAAAACGCCCACCAGACTCAACTCATTTTCTACAATTTTGCTTCACACATCTGGAAGTTCACACCATGGTTTCATGACTGGAATACAAACCAGCTAGGGAAAAAAAAAAAAAAAAAAGCAGACTTTGCTTCCAGATTTCACTCTTATGAACATGCCTGCGTCCTCCCCTTAAATTGCAATAATTCCTTCCCAGATGTTGCTTCTCCTTCAGACCCATAAATTGAAGCTTTTCATGATGATGCCTCCCATTTGCCTGGTGCCGTGGGCTCTCTGGAGTGCTCGTGCATCTTCTCCCCTTCATTAGACCGCCATGCGGACCCCGGGAGAGGCGGGACAGGCGCCGACATCTCTAATTCACTGACAAGGGGGGCCAGCTGCCGATACCGCCAAGTGGACTGCGGTGTGAATGGGTTCCCCTCTCCTGCCTGCTGCTGCGAGATCGGAAGTACCCTCTTTTCCAGCAACCCCCCGCCCAGGTCTCCGTGTGGGGTGGGGCGTCCACAGAGGCTTACCCCCTCCATGTTGGCCTCAGTGATGCTGCCCACTTCAAACTCTGACTCAGAGGTGAGCAAGTCTCTTCCCTTGCTTCTCCCTGACATGCCTGTGAGGCTGTACCATTTCAATAAGGCCTGTCTAGAATCTTGGAGTAAAACAGAACGGTCGTCCAGTTGGCGGGTGGCCGCTGTGGACAGAGGAAGTTGTACGTGGCCAGCTATGTTGGCTTCCCAGCTGTCTCCAGGATGGTCTACAGCCCCGGGCAGGTTTGTCCCAGCTCCGTGGGATGGCCTCCGTGTTAGCATCAATCACAGAGGAAGTCACACTCAGGCAAGAGCCCACCTCAAGTCCAGACCCCACAGGCAGAGCCTGAGAGAGCGGAGCTTCCCCCTTTCTTTCCACCTTCCCTGATCTCCGTTCTTGTGAGGCCTGTCTCCTCCCTGGTGACTGGCCGTAAGGCTGTTGGTTTTAGTTCTTCAGGTGAGGGAGAGACTCTGACCTGTACCCTAAGACCTCAAGTAGCCAAGTACAACAGAAAACACCTGAATCCTCTATATGGCCCACAGCTGCGCACAGCAGGGGGCAGGGGACAGTTGTGGTGACAGGAGATATAGCCACCACACCTGTTCACCGGACCTGGTGGCTGCTAGTGCCCAGGGGTCCCACAGCAAACTGTCCCCTGGACACATCCTGCCTACAGCTTTAGAGAGAAATGATGGGCAAAAGTGAGTCCACGGCATAAAACACGCTGGGCTTTCAGACTCAGTGTGTTTCTGGTCTGCTCAGGGAGACACAGAGAGATCTGACATGCCCTTCACCCAACTCAGAATCCCCACGGCCTGCGTGGCCGGTCAGAGCCACCTTTCGGACTTACATCCTCGTCCCCGTCGCGGAGGTCCAGGAGCCGACCTGGCCTGTGTGTGTGGTCGAGAGCGTGTAGGAAGGGCACTCAGCACAGCCCGTGGCACCGACGATGGGCGGCTATGACCGTTACAGAGCCACGCCTGCTAACTGAAGCTCACAAGGGGTGCCCCTATGATACACATGATGCCACGGGGAGGGCTGGGACTCACACGAGGTGGTGCTTTCTCTCTCGGCTCCTCCCCACAGAAGCGAGCACACGGGGACAAATGCATGGACAGAGATCTTCCCTGGGAGGTGATGGAAGCAGTGGGCTGACCGTGGGTACAGGACACCAGGGTCCAGCTGACCCTGGTCGGCTGCCACTCCCGCCTCCCCGCGCCCCCAGCTATGCTCCCGAACGTCCTCTGAGAGGGCAGCTTCAGCCTCTCCCCTCACGTCCACCCAGCAACTGGTATAGCAGACTCCAGGCCTGAGAGAAGATGCCGCTAAGGCTCCCGTTTCCTCGTTCCACCTGGGTTCCGAACCCAAGCCGACAGGGCCAGCATCTGAAAACCATCGCTTCCTCGCCCAGTGAAAAGCTGTTTTATTTGAGTAGATTTGAGGCTGTTTCTATACTCTCAGAGAAAAAAAAAATTGTGAAAGAAAAGCCTTTGGAGATTACAGTACTTTTTACCCAGATATGATGAGTTATCCATTTAAAAATAAACCACAGACAGGCATGTTTCTCCGTACCGAGGCAGAAAGCAGTCATTACCAGGAATTTCTCTAAGTTCTCTGCTTTTCTTGGCCAATATAGAAACAGCCTAGGAACTGAAAATAGAATTAGGAGCTAATTCTGTTTTCCTGATCTCTACCAACGTGTATAGGCAAGTGGCTTGATCGCACCATGGCTTCACGTTCCATCCGGAAATGATAAAATAATAATAATAATAATAATAATAATTAAAAAAAAACATGGAGACATGGCTCACCAGCGTCCCAGTACTGCTGCGATGTAAACCAGGGACCGAGGAGCCAGGCCAGAGCCCAGAGCAGTGGATACAAGTGCCCAGAGTCTCTGAGCTGCAGTCTGCCAAGGCTGGATGTCCAGGTACAGGCAAGAAACCAAAGGCAAGCACCGGAGAATGACAAGCTCAAGGTCACACAGCTAATCAGCAGGAGAGGGAGGACAGCGGTGCTGGCTTCCAAACTCCCCCGCTGACCTCTTTCTCCCCCTCGTCTCTCTGCGGTTGAACTGGACCTGAAGATTCCAGGAAAGTCCCCTAGAAAGGTTAAGCAACGTATCGAACCCAGTCTTCCTTCCTGTGGAATGTCCCCGTCTTCCTCTCTCCTCTCCAGCTAACAGTAAATCAAATATTCCTTGCTGCATTACTTTTCAAGCTCGATGTTTCTAAATCCAAAGACATCTATAAATAATACATACTCATTTATATGTACATTTAAAAGATTAAAAAAAAGCCCTAACAAAGATACCTGTAGATTCTTCTGCATACTAATGGCCTATTTAAGACACAGTGGGAGCAAATGGCCAGGAGCACAGGTAACCACAGACCCGAACTTCCCTCCACTCCATCCGGGCTGCACCCCAGAGCGGGGAGCCTCCATTCGGAGCACTCCATTCACTGCTTCTCTCCCACGGTCACATTTAGCCATCTGCTTCTTCTTTTATATGTGGGACTGTGTATTTTTTCCCCTCTTCAGTTTTATATGAAACATTTAGCAATGAAGTAGCAAATAAAAATACTACATATCATCTAGAATTCATATAAAATTGTAGTTGGCTTGAACGCATCTAAAGGTTGATAAAAAGAAACACATAGATGCTTCTTAAAGGCTTATTTATATTTTATTACACATTACACACATCACACTCCATTGAGAAAATTTAGAAGTTGATGTGGTTCGCTCTGTCACAAGTTGGCATGGCGAAGATTACCGCGTCTAGAGAACATTCTTCCTTTGGAACACAATGCACTTGCTTGCCGTTACCCCAGCAGACAAAAATGGAGCAAATAATCCATCAGCACGCACTTAGTCTTTGGAAGGGAGGGTTTCTGTACTTCCCCCATCTCCCAAGTGTGCTCTCTTGGCCTTGGCTAGCGACCCCATCCCCCACCCAGCTGATCCTCACGCCAAAGCGAGCATGTGGCTGGGGCACCATCGCCTCTCAGACAGATGCTCAGGTCAGCTAGAAGCTGGCAGAGTTGGCACCCACCCTGTCACACACCCACACGCGGAAATACAGGATGTCACAAGGCTGCGGACGCTAAGGGCTAAGTTAACAAGATTCCTGGGACTGAAGGCCATCAGAGGAGGGAGGGCTCCCAGCTGTAGGATGGCTCTATGTCAGGGTGAACTCTGGGTCCTGGAGGATGAGAGAACCTGCAGGGTCAGCATAGAGACCAGAAGGTTGATGGGTGCCCTGGGGATATCAACACCCCTCCCCCTCCACCCCGCCCTCCCACAGAAAGAGGCAGGAGATGGAAAGTGTCAGCAGGTGACCTCCAGGCTGGGGAAGGGGCAGAGCACGGACACTTCTGGTACTGCGGGGAGGGGGAGCTCTTTTCTGTACCTCAATACTGCAGGCGCCAGCAGCCTCAGCACCTCTCTGTTGCTTGGTCTCTGGGACCATCCTCCCCGTCTGCATAACAGGGAGACACACGCTGCTTGCCACAGTAGGAGACCTTGAGTTCGCTCATCCCCACAGCACATGCCATGTCCAATGTGTTTGTAGCGAGATCATCTGCTATCTGTCGGCCGTGCAGCAACCATGTATGAAAAATAACACTGAGGAGCAAATTAAGTGATCTGTCCGCGAGCAGCCCTTTTAGATGAGGAAGGGCTGCTGTTGACAAATCTATGAGAATTATACATAGATTATCTAAAAGCACACAGACACATGTTCAGAATGAGGACCTTGATTACGGACATTTTATATACTACTTGGATGAAATCGTCTTGTCTCCTTTGAATGGAGGAGTAATAATGGAGAGAAGGGATGGGAGAAATCAGTTATAACCATCACCTTCCCGGCCAAAAAAAAAAAAGAAGAATTTTCACTTCTCAGGATGAGGATGCCTTAACACACCGAGACGTCTGGGTGTTGTCCCACAAAATGTGTTCTAGGACAGAGGGATCCAGAGAAGCCCCGGGGTGCCCTTACAATGGGAAGAGCAAAGTAGGGAGGCCAGGGGCGCCTCTCCCTTTGCAGTAGGACCCAGACAAGGATTTAAGGCAATGGGTTTATTTGGGGAGTGATTTCAGAAAGCTAAGGGAGTAGGAAGTCACACAGGTAAGTGAAGAAAGCCAACACAGATTGCCCTAAAGAAGCAGGTCACTGCTGTGGGCACTGAGGCCAATCTCACCGGGGACCTCTGGGGGACAGAGAGGGCCATGTCTCAGAGGCATTCCTTACATCCTGGGGTGGGAGGCAGCTGGAGCATGTCCCATCAACTCCCCTTTCTCCTAGGCTTAGAGCTGCTGCCAGAGGATTGAACCCCCCTGGCATTTCAGGTCTGCTCTAAGGGGTCAGCAGAGGCTCTGGGGGCACAGGGTTGGGAAGGATCCCGGGACAGTGAATTTCCAGCACGTGCAAACACACTAGGTTGGAAAATCATAGCCTCTGATTACTTGGATGGATTCAATTTGCCACTTTCAAAAGTCTAACAAAAACAGACTACCCGCTCCCCCGTGTAATAACTGAATAATATTATAATCATTTTGTGTGAAAATTGCATTATTTCCCCGATGGAAGCATAGGCTTTGTACCTCTCAGGGCTTCACCTGCCACATTACTTTTCGAAGTATGAAGTAGCAGGTTCCAGTTATCTGAAAAAAATTTTAAAACAATAACTGCATAATACATAGTGTGATCCAGATGGGAAGAATACACATTTTCCAGGACAGGCACCTTGATTGGTGGCTATAACTGTTAAACACATTTCAGGTAATACAGTGATAATGGGCATTAATAGTAGCAATAGTGCTGATGGGCTGGGATATAATTATTTCTGATTGTATTACTATTTCCTTTTGTGGAGCACAGTGCATATTTCCGAACGACTCTATGCTCATTAAAAGACACAAAAGCCCAGCGGCGGGTTGGCAGGAAGGTGGCCGGAAGGGGCTTGCAGTTCCTGGTGCTTGGAAAGTGGGGAAAGATGGGGGCCAGGGTTCTCGGTGGGCCCAGGAGCCCGAGCGTCATTGTCTGTGATCCGGCTCCTTCCGGGACCTCTGCCTGCATTCGCAGACATGGGCCGCTGAACACCCCTGAGGAATGCCCGTATGTACGAGGTAGTAAGCTGATAGGTTTTAAAGGACAATTGGGTAAATTAAAAAATGTTTGTTTATGCCCAAATACATGACCCTCTTTCACCTCCCATTTGCCCTCAGAAAAAGGGGCTTGCCTTAGTTTCAATATAACCAATAGGCTGATTCATACGTTCTTTATCAAGAAAAGGACATCTCACAGTGCACTCTCTCGCCTAATTTAGCAAAAACAGATAACGTAATTATTCTTGGGATTATGACTTCGCAATTTTAGCTTTTGGATGTTGTTGGAAACAAGACCGAAATGTCACTTCACAAAGACACCCGACAATGGACAATTGCTGCAAGAGATGGTGAACATTCACCTGTGAGGCCAACAGAAACAACGCCACAATGTCACAACTGATAGGAACTGGGACTGGTGGCTGGGGACAAAATTGTAAAGGAAGGCGTAATCCCCAGATTCAGAAAGTGGCTTCTCCTGAAAACCGGGATGCAAGCAAGAATCAGGAGTTCTGGAAAACTGTCAGAGGACTCCAAAGAAACTGCTCTAGTGGCGCTGGCTCAGTCTCGTAAGGCTCGTGACTCTTGATCTCAGGGTTCTGAGTTCAAGCCCCGAGTTGGCATGGAACCTACTTAACAAACAAAACTGCTCTAGTGCTAGAAAGTACACTGGGAACAGAACAGTCGCTGGAGTTGAAACTGCACACGACAGACTTAAATGATGACTTGTGGAATCTATCAGTCATATTTTGAAGTTAGTATGTTACAGATTTTTTCATTTAAAAAATGTGTAGCTAAAGCAATTCATTATGTATTTTAAGTAAGTGGTAAGTTATCTATACTACAACACTGTACTCTGTACCTGTGTATCATACTCTAGATGTGTACATCTATATTCCAAAAAATTCATATATTCAGGTCGCCTAAGAAGGTTTTTTCGGAGACCTTTTTTTTTTTTTTTTTGAAAAGTGGAGAATAGCTTATATTTGGGGTGGAAAGTTAGTTTCGTTAGCACTGTAGAAGGATGGTCACGGTTCTGGCAAAGACCTAATTTAATCTACAAATCAAAGCCATCAGGGACGCTAGACGATTTTCAGTTCAACAATTCCTTCATTGTACGGATGCAAAAACAGAAGCCAGAGAACTCTCTATCCTACCAAGGAATTCTTAAATGATGGAGTGAAACATACAAGGAAATCTAGAAAATCTGAACATGGCTCCTCCCGTGGATACCCCACGTGGCAGTGGTTGGGCGTAAAGCTCTTCATCTGTTAAGTGGGGGTACTCTGGGGCTAACCTCCAAGATCTACCTGTAGTGGGTTGCTCCAGCCCATGACCTCTAGTAGGTAGCTTGCTTGCCTTCTCTTCAGGAGGTCTTCCCTCCGGATCACACACCAGCTCGCATTTCCGAAGCCTGCCAGAACACTACCACTGCTTAAAAAAAATGAAGAACGCATTTGTTGAAAAGCCTATCTAAATAGGAAAATGTATGTCTGGGCTTCTTTTCAAGCGGAAGGAATCTGCTGAAAGGGCCAGGCAGGAGCGGTCTTCTGGTCCTACCGCTGTCTGTCATCCTGCACATCCTGGATATCTTCATTTAAGGACTCCCTGAGCGGCAAAATCCCTTCTCTCCTCGGGCCTGGAGTAGTCCCTTGCACCTGCAATCCTCAGGCTCCCGCTGTTCATGCCTGTCGGTGCTGGGTGGGGGCTAACCCCTGGACCTCCCATTCTGATGGAAGGAGGGGCTGCTGTTACTAGAAGGTGAGCAAGCCTGATCTGAGCTGGCTCACAGACGCAGCTCTCGGTGCTGAGACCCACATTAAATTTTATGAGTCACGCAGACCCACTTCTCCCCCCAGCAAAGTGGGAGGAGGAAGGGTGCTTGTGATGATGGGGTGTGGTATCCTGATGGAGAAGTTACAAAAGGTTCCTGGGGTCCTCTGAAAGCCCCAGGCAGCAAAGAACAATTCTCAGTTCCCAGAAGCATGCTTCTCTTAAGTGTTTGTCTTTCGATGGGGCATTTCAGCCACAAAGTGCCTAAAAATTAACAGCTCCATGAGAACTCATAATCAGGAAGGATTAAGCTGGCTACGTCAAGGCCACACTCCACAGAGCTGCAGGCGTGGGATTCCTGGAGAAGCTGCAGGAAGCGCTGAGACATATGAATTATGAATTGAGACCTAGCGGATGCTCAAGTTTGGTTCCAGAGCCCGGATTCAAAGGGGAGGTGGGAAGAACCGCACCTCATGCTTGTCTGCGAGCCCAGCCTCGGTCAATCCTGGCTCCCCCAAGTACTAGTCATATGATGTCGAGCCAGCCTCATGACTCCTCTGCCTTAGTCTCCTCGGCTGTAAAATGGGGTAATGAGAGCACTTCCGCCATATGGCGGTTGGGAGAGCAAACAAGGTCATTCAATAAAGTACTTAGAAACGTGCCTAACATGTAGTAAATGTTCGTGATTTTTGTTTGATCTTGTCTGCCACCAGAATGATCTTCCTAAGACATAAATCTGGTTTGCTCTCATTTGGAATCCTTCAGTGGCCTCCCACTGAATAGGTAAAATCCAAAACACTTGGCATGGTTTCTACGGCCCCGACCCTATTCTAGTGATTTCTGCCTTTGTTGCCCACGATGCCTCCACCCTGACCTCCTGGAAACTCCTGAGCGTGTGCTGTGTTCTCGCACATCTTCATGCTTTTCCACAGGTGCTGTCTCTACCTGTCCTGTCTGTCCTTCATCTTCTGCTTGGCCAGCTCCACTGTGTATGCCTAAGTGCCCATCCTCCGAGCAGTCACCACATGTGTGCATTTACTGAGGTACCTTGGACTCTATTCACATTTTGGACCAGATAATTCTTTGTGGAAGGAGCTGTTCTGTGCAATGTAGAATGGTTAGCAGCATTCCTGGCCTCTACCCACTAGATGCCAGTAGCATCCCTCTCTCCCTTACCCCCACGTTGTGACAATCAAGAATAACTCCAGACATGGCCTCCATCCCCAAGGTAGAAAAGGGGACAGAGTTACCCCTGGTTGATAACTGTTGCACTAGACTATAAGCCCCTGGGACCTCTAGGCTATAACTTACTCATTTCTGTATCCCTGGGGCCTGGTCTCGTAGTCGGCAAATAGTAAGTGCTCAATAAATGCCCGTTGAAAAAGAAAGAAGGAAATAAAATGAATTTATGCTCATAACATAGTAAATACCTGCCTCCCTCCCCCACCCAGGATGAGATAGGCATGTGGGATCAAACAATGAATAAATGAACAAGACAGCGTTTGATAAGTCACTAAACACACAGCATGAGTATTGAACAAACAAGCACCTCTCATTGTTTCAATATCTTAAAGAAAAATGTCAACCCCCCATCGCCTCGCGGTTTCCCCACTCTCTGTCCTATACAGCTGCTCTGCACCCCAGAGAAATTTCTGTAGGAGCTGCCTGGGCTTTCCGTCTGCTTCCTCACCTGCCATTCCCTCCTGAGCCCCTTGCTCTGTCTCCAGTTCTCTTGCTAAGGGCACCAACACATCTCCCTGTTGCTAAATCCGGTGGAATGTGTCCGCTCTCCAACATGTTTGCTCTCCCCAAAGCCTTCAACCCTGATGACCACTGCTGGGAGGAGGGCTGATAGTTGGATATTTAGTAACTGCTGAGGCATGGGCACCCACCCAGCACAGCACACGTACCGACCGGTCACGATGGCCATGGGGTATCAGTGGCCGGCTCCACCACGCTGTGCGTACAGGCTGAACACAGAAGCCTCGCTTGAAACACTCCCTTAGCTCCCAAGCCACAGCAGTCTCCCCTTTCCCCTCTCCCTCTGGCTATTAAGTATCAGAGTTCCTTGAAGACTTTTCCTAGGCTTCCTTCTTTTTACTTGATTCTCCGCACCCCCCCCAACCCCGATAATCTAAGCCCTGCTCAAGGCTTCAGGTACCCTCTCATGCTGACGACTCCCGAAAGCATACGGCTTGCAGTCCCCACCTTTCCTCTGGGCTCTGGATCTGTACGTCTCCTTTGCTTACCTGACATCTCTAATTTGATGTCTCAAAGGCAACTCTACCTCTCATGCTCCTTCCTCTGACCAAAACAAAATACAAAACCAAGCACAACAAAAAAAACCCAGAGACTTCCCCAGGGCCACAGATCTCAGCAGACAGCATCTCTAACCATCTCAGTGCACAGACTCGACAGCTAGCCATCCAGCAGGCTCTCTCCCTCCCTAACCACCCTTCAGCACTCCTTCTGAAAGCTCTTTTAGGTCCATCTACTTCTCTTTACCTCCATTCCCACTCTCTTCTCTTGCAACAGGCCTTTTACTTGGTCTCCCTGAATATTCACTTGTTGTTTTCTAATCTGTTCTCATGTTGCAGCCAGAGAGATTTTTCTCAAAACGCAAATGTGATTCTTTTTCTCCCCTGCTTTAAGCCTTCTTCATTAAGTGTCAGACAGACTGCAGCTCCAGTATGGTCCTAAGGCTGTGCATGGACTGGATACTGCCTCATCTTACCTCTCCCCTCTGTTCTCCTCTATACAGCCACACTAGCTGCCTTTAAGTTTCTGGAATGTTCCATACTCCTGCCATAGGGCCTTTGTATGTGCTGTTTTCTCTCTTTCTTCACCTGGTTATGCTGATTCAAAGCCCAAATCAAGCATTAAGCCTCCCTAGACCTGAGACTATGTCACATCCCTGTTTGTGGAGCTATGAGAATGTATCTTTCTTTCAAGCACCAGTGTTCATAACTTATGTTTGTGATTACATGAATAATTTCTGTCTTCTTAGCCGAGTTTAAGTTCCAACAAGTAGAGACTATGTCCACTTTTGTTTACCTCTGTGTTTCTAGCCCAGGGGTCGGCAAACAATGGTCTTTGGGCCAAATCCAGCCCCTTACCTGTTTCTGTCAATAAAGTTTTATTGGAACAAAGCTACACCTGTGCATTTATGTATTGTCTATGGTTGCTTTCACCCTATAAGAGTTGGATAGTTGCAACAAAGACAATATGGCTCTCAAAGCCTAAAATATTTACTCTACAGAAAACGTCTGCCAGCCCCTGTTCTAGTCAGAACACCAGCACCTAGCAGAAAGCAGACATTCAATACAAATTTGTTAAATGAATGAGTAAATGGGCAAGCTGAAAAAATGAGCTTCTGATATATGCCTTGGTGTCTGCTGAGTGAGTGTCTCAAATCAGCCCTCTCTAGGGCCATGCTGGCCACCTGCAGACCTGCGTTGGAGCCAGGGGGCCTCTCATTCTCTTCTTTAGGAGCAGGATTTCTTAAATTTTCTTTGGATTCCCTGTCGACAGGTCACTCTAGGCAAGGAGGGGGACTTTCATCTGACTACAGGGCCTTTGCTCTTGGTGCTTCAAACCCGAGAAACCCTCATTGGCTATCCTACACCAGCCAGACCCTGCCACAATCCTATGACAACCCTAAAGGAAGAAAAGGGAATTCCAGAGCCACTCCCACCTCAGGGACACTGTGGGGACCCTGGGTGGGGAAGGAGCCCAGAACCACACCAAAACCCCTAGAGGGATAAAACTAAAGCACAGAAGCAAAAGAGAGAACTCTTTTCTCCCAAACCTCCAGAACCCTGCAGCTCAAGGCTATCACTGCCCAGAGGAGAAGATGGCCTTAGTCACTCCGGTCCCCAAAGACCTGGCCATTCTTTATTCAGAGCCCATTTTGAGTTCAGCCTCTGGTCACACATCCTATAGTGGTCCCTGGTGTTTGCACGAGAGTCCCTGCCTCCACACCCTGCACTACCTCAGAGGGGGGCCTGCTTTATGCTTCCCTTGCCTGTCACCACCCCTTCCAGCTCCAACTCCTGGATCAGGAAGGCACAGAGTAATGCACGCAGGAGGGTCTCAGCAAACACCTCGGAAAGGAAAACTGCTCCAAACCGCACTGCCTCTGACACCTGAGAAGCTGATCACCGCCACCCAGCTCCCTTTTTCCTGGGCCTGCTTCTTCTGTGGCACACCTGACCTGGAGTGACCCTGCCTCCCTCCTCCCTCCGCTCAGTGCCATCCCAGCTGGGCCCTGTCAGCACATTTCAAACCAGCCTGGGTGCACCCACAGTCCAGGCCTGTAGGCTGATTGGCAGGGATCTTCTGGAGCTGCCATCCTGGTAAAACCTCAAAGCCAAAAAGTAGCCACTTTTTTTTTTTTTTTTTTTTTGATGGAGGAAGACTCTAGAATTTTAATACTCATAAACAAGTTGTACCAAATTCCCCAAGCAGCAATAAAGCTGGATTCAGGCTGAATCGTTAAATGTGGCAGGAACAAAAAATGCAATGTGAGCATTTACACCAAAGCTCAAATAGCCAGAAACCCACAGAGTTGGTGCGGGAGAATGTTTCCGGCTTTTCGCTCATGGGTGCTAGACGCATGCATCACGTGGCTTTACTAGAGAGAGAGAGTTTCACATTTAGTTCTCAGATGTTTTGTTAAGATCCACAGAAAAGAGAATGAATACTCCTGAGCAAAGCTCAAAGCACTGCTCCAAATGTTCTAGAACATCCTCTTCCACCTGCATCTTCCGGGGATCCTGGCACTAAAGGGACCCCACTGGGGGTTCTGTGGAGGCAGCCGCCTCTCAGTCCTGCCCTTGCCACTGCCCTACTGCATCCAGGGCTCAGGGCCCAAAGTCTCCTCTGCTTTGGTTTTCTCCATTTACAGACATGAAGAGGACGCTGGTTCCTGTCATCCATCGTGCAGGAATTTGCTCTGAAAAGGAATCCTTTGAAACAGGCTTGGTGGCTGTATGAGTCTGCTAGGGCTGTCATAACAACATACCACAGACTGGGGGGCTGACACAACCGAAATTCACTTTCTCACAGTTCTGGAGGCTGGAAGTCCAAAATCAACGTGTGGGCAGTTCTGGTTTCTCTAGGGGCCTCCTGCCTTAGCTTGTGGATGGCTGCCTTCTCGCTGAGTCCTCACACAGCCTCTCCTTTATGTGTCCACATCCCTGGTGGGTCTCTGTGGGTCTCAATTTCCTCTTTTTGTAAGGACACCACATGACCTCACTTAACCTCAGTTACTTCTTTAATGTCGATCTCCAAATACTGTCTGTCACATTCTGAGGTACTGGGAGTTAGGGCTTCAACAGATCCGTTTTGGGGGGTACACAATTCAGTGTAGAACAGTGGCTAACAAATGGGCCAACAGTATTGTGTCACCTTGTTCTAGAAGAATTAAGGAAAGTGGGACCCCCCCCCTTCACTGAACTTGTCTGCCTTCAGAGGAACTTCTGAGCAGAAAGGTGAATAAAATTCTTAACCAAAATAACTCCTGTTAACGAGATTTCCCTTTATTTATCTGTTTTTTTACAAAGACCTCACCAAAACCAGATAAATTAATGACGACGATAGCAGACAAACCAACCACCAACCATACCAAGCAAAGCCACAAACATGCTTAACTTAAACCAGCTTGAGGTTGACAAAAATGTCACTCTGAACTACAACACCCAGCATTTATAAAACCTACTAGTTAATGTTTCTAGACAGTGTTGTAAGTCGGGCACAAGAGACCACAGACTCTCTATCAACGGTCCGGTCTCACACGCAATCCAAAACTTTTTCACCAATTATTTAAGAGATGAAAATTAGACAAAAAACAGCTACCAAAAGGAGCCTGACCCGAGAAGAGGGAAGAGGCTGTCCTGGAGGCATCACCGGGGGGTCTTCTTTCATTCACTATGAATTTGTCTCCAGAGACCCCAAACCAATCGAACACAGGGTGTGGGCACGAGGGAAAAATAAATGTGCCTCCGCCTCCCATTTCTACAATGGTCAGACTCAGTGTAAAATCCTTAAATGTCCTGGGGGTGCGGTGCCGGGCGCTGAGTAGGGGGCGCTGGCCGTTCATCCACCTTCCACACCGGGCTCTCCGCATGCCATCTGGTGGGCAGTGGGCACCCGGAAATACTGGTTGTGCGGAATTTAAAAAATGTTCGTTGCAGAAGAGATGTGGACAAGGGGAAGACTGCTGGGAAACGCAGGAATAGAGGGAGAGCAAAACTCACAAAGAAACTTGGAGCAGAGCATTCTACAACTCACGAGCGACGGTGCAGATGAAATCAATCACTCTTCAGTTTTCTCATATGATTATAAAAGGAAGTGGAATAAAGTGGAATAAATAACTGCTTTAACCTGTGTCACCTGTGTCTTTTCCAAAATGAACTCTAGAGTTTATAAGGGGTGTGTATCAAAGTTACAGAAGACATCAAGACGAGGCATCCTACAGACCAATTTAAAACCTGGGGTGGGAGTTCAAATAAAATCCAGCCTATGAAGCGTAAAAATAAAGTTGTTTTTGAAATAATTACTCTATGAAATAAAGAATAAGCATATTAGCTTGTTCTTTTACTGAGCTCACCCTACAATATGATTCGGGGAGTCTCCATCACACTGAGAGTGGGATGGGAGGAGAGAGGAGGCAGGGAGCCGCCAAAACACGAAGACAAGACAGGTTGCAGCCCAAGCATAAAGGGCTTGGGCGTGAGGTTAAGGATTTTGTATTTTCTCCTCCAGCAACGGGGAGACAATGGAGGTTTTAAAGGAATAAGTGACTACATCAAACTCGAATTTTTCAAAAGATGACTCAATGATGAAAAGCCCCTAATGAAAACAGTAGCCATCAGCCGAAACAAATATAAAACAATTAGGCATCACACAGGGTCTTCAAAGCAGGCAAGTTCTCCTGATTTGCTGTCTTCAATGACCAGTAAACAGTGAGTGAGCCATTGGTCTCATGGCTAGGGCTCGCTGTCTTGATTTCAAACACTATAAATTCTCCGCAACATAAATCCCCCTCAAATGCTGTTCTAAAACATCTTCCTTTTTTAAAGAATAAAGGCAGGTCCAGTAAAATATGTTGCAGTTTGCCAGTCTTAAGAGTAAACCCGAATTTTCTTCATCAAAGGGGAAAAAAACCCCTAAAATACCAAGTCCCTCTCATTTTATGGTCTTGCTTTTTCTAAATATTCATATAAGCTGACCTTTTCAAGCCATCGCCTGGAACTGAAAACAGGCTCGTAATAAATTGTGTTTCTCTGGCTTAATTGAAACAGTGTCTTTGCCACGAGTCAGGGGCACTGGTTTTCATTTCTCAGGGTGGCTGGAGAAGCAGAGTCCGTGAGGCATCATGGGGCTTCTGGGACCTGGCAGGGGCTCTGGTTCTAGAGGAAAGGCCCACTGCACACTCCCAGCAAGGATCGTGAGCGTGCGTGTGCATGCATGTGTGTGTGCATGCACGTGTGTGTACAAGACCCTCCTCCTGCATTTCCCATCTTTGAATCCTCCGAAGTGCCTTCCTGGGAGGGTAACCGGGAACCAGAGGCACCTTTGACAGCCTGGTGAAGCCTGTGGACACCCTTCCAGAATAATGCGTTTGACTGCACAAAATAAAGCACATAGGAGGATGAAGGAGACCAACTTTGTTTAAGTAGAGTGTTCACAATACTAAACACCGAAATGTTAATGTAGTAGTAAATGTCCTTCCTTATTAGTGCATCAAATAATAGACTCTAAAACTACCATAATTCCAGACCAGTGATGAGTGCAAACGATATTTTGAGGCACGTGCAACAAGGATGAAAATGGCTGTGACCCTACTTGTGACCAAGTCACGGGTCCTGCTCATGTGGTTCACTGCCTACCCGATTCATAAATCGAGGAAAATGCTAACTTCTACTGGAAAGAAAAGACACATTTCCCCCCATTCCTACTCACAGTCTTCCCGTGCTAGACCAAGTATCGACAACAGCCCAATAAACGTGCCCTGTAACGCTCTACGGTGGGGATGTTACTGCTCAACCTTATTTCATCACAGAGCACCTCTCTTAGAGTTTCTGGGAACACGGCTGCTCCACAGCTATGGTGCTGGTGTGAAGATTTAATGAAAAGTTCTTGCCCTTATTTTTGAATGTTTAAGAGAGAGGCAATAAATGAGGAGATTAGGAGCCGGTGAATCTACCTAAGGCCTCCACAGATACCCTGGTGGTCACTGGGGCCCCCGGGACATGCTCCTTACAAGGACACTTCTGGGACTCTGGAGAGGAAATGGGGTGGTGTGCTTTGTCCGCCTGGAAGCACTGTTCCGACCGGAAGGACCGCCGCTCGGGGAATGCCGTTATGCTGCGTTTTCAGGGGCAGCCGCTGTGGGCTGGAATCCTGATTCCGCCATTATTGGCTGTGGGAATTTAAGGGCATGTTTTTTTCCTGTGTCCATTTCCTCACTGGCAAATGGACATCTCTCTCTCTCTCAGTTCAGATGTAGTTTAGTGAGTCATCAGTTGCATATAACACCCAGAGCTCATTCCATCACGTGCCCTCCTTCATGCCCAGCACCCAGTGACCCCATCCCCAGGGTATCTCTTTTTCATAGAGTTTTTTAGGAGGAGAGGAGCTAATACTACATACACTTCAATGTTTAGAACAGCCTAGCATGAAGCAAGCCTTCAATAAACGCTAGCCATTTTTATCATTTATTGTGGCCCCATCTCAGGCCGTGATGATGCCTTGGTTACTACACTGATGTTTCCTCCTTCATCTTCCAAATGAAGCAAAGGCCTAGACAGAGGGGGTGTCCTACTTCTGGAGACCTTATACAGCAGGGAGAAAAATGCTATACCTCATAGTTTTGATTTTTTTTTTTCTAACAGTATTTCTGAAAAGGTCTCACTATAGGAGATGCTCTATAAGCCAATGAAATTCTGAAGCTTCAGAGAAATCCTATCTTTCGGCCCCAGGCCGGCCATTGCTGCATTTTCTGTCACCTTAGACAGCATAGGTAGTTGTGGGGGCCAAAGACACAGCCGGAAGTACACGAGGGTTAGGTTGTGGCTGGCTGATAATGGCGGGGGTGAGGGAGTTTGCCACACAATTTCCAGAGACGCTGGACCCTTGTGTCAGTAAGAGAACATTGTAGGCACAGGTAAGAAACACTTCAAAAATTTTACTTTTACTTATTTTTTTTGTGTGTGAAACACATACATTATAAAAGGAGACAACACAGTTCTTATTCTTTAGAAGTTTACCATCTCTCAGGGGAGACAAACCCAGACATGGGAAGACATAAAAATGCACAAAGAAACCACAATCCCAGTACAAATGGGGTGGTTACACAGAACCGCAGTGCTAGGGCGCTGGGGTAGGGGTGGGGGTCTGTCTTCTTACTATCTCCCGAACACAGCCTCCTTGATCTCCTCAAGTTCTGCTCACCTGGAGATGGAAAGAAGAATCTTCCAGAAGGAAAAAGTCAGTAAGTATCTAAGGCTTGAGTGAAACGTTTTGTTCTCTTTTATCCTGTGATCTTTGTAAATGTGTCTGTATCATTTTTATAGTTAATAACATTCATGTACCACCCCTTGGCACATCAGAACTGAGGGGGTTGCTCCTTTCCACGAGGGCTGTGACAGGACTTACTCTCCCAACTTGAGGACGAGAAGGGTGGCCATAGTGGGAATAAAGCAGGTAGTCGCCCTCCAGGTGCCATTCACAGAACTATTTAACTCTTTTGAACTCAAAGCCCAACGAGGGGCCAACAGACTGCCTTGGGAAAAGGGGGTGGGTGCAGGAGGCTGCAGACTTGGCTGAGAACTTGCAGAGACCACGCAAGGTTCCCCAGACCCTGGGACACAGGTGCAGCCCTGATGGGAGGAAGTGTGCAAACTGTAGACAATGTTTGCTGAGGGAATGACCGCGGAGGGGCAGGGCCCCTCCAGAGGAGGTAGATGGGTATTCCTGGAAGGCCAGGATAAGAAAGATGGCAGGAACTCAGGCTTACTGAACTCTGTGTCCCAGGCTCAGCTCAAAGCCTCCACATGTGTTAACCCGGGGAACTTTCTGGGATGGAGCACGGGAACTCTCCTCATATTAAGATGGGGAAACTGAGGCACAGAGATGTTAAGCCATTTGCCAAAGCTCACACAGTGGCTATGGAGTCAGGATTCAAACCCATTCATCTGCCTTCAAAAACTTAATTTACGCTAAGTGAAAGAATTCAGTCCCTGAAGACCACAGAGTATATGATTCCATTCGTTTGATCTCTCCATAATAAGGAAGTGCACAGAGACAGAAGGTGGATTAGTAGTTGCTAGGGGTTGGGGAATAAGGGTATGGAAGTGGAGTGCCAGTGGGTGTGGATTTCTTTCTGGGGCGATGAAAATATTGACCGTGGTGATGCCTGCGCATATGTGTGAATGTATTAAAAACCATTGAATCGTACGCCTCAAATGGGCAAGTTGTATGGAAGGTAAATTATGTCTTAATAAAGCTATTACTTTTCCTTTTTTTAAAAATGCAGTTACAATTAATTTTGTGAGAAACAAACCATAGAACACATAACTCTCCTTTCACTGGGGGCCTAGGGAGACAGCTCAACTTGGCTTCAAAGGGAGCCAGATGAAAAAATGGGAGGAATGTGTGTTTTCTTTAGAGTCTTCCAGTATCAAGGCTGCTAAGTGAACCCTCAGGCCTGGAGCTGGGGTAGCCCCTCCTGTTCTGCAGGGAAGGGGAGGCCACGGATCCCCTGCACAGAGGACCTCGGCCTCTGCTCTGTCCTCACGGCACAGCCGCCGGACGGCACTGTCAGGTTATTAAATATGAATTAAGAAAATGTAAGATCTGCCTGCCGAAATCCAAGCTACGGAAAAACAAGCCTGACCCTTCACATGATCCTGCAGAGCGGGCGAACCATCTCCACCCCATGGCACGTCCTGCCTGAGCAGAGCAGCTGGCGTGACCCGGGAAATCTTGGGAGAATCCTGTTCTGTCTCACCGAGAAGCCAGACGGAAGCTGGACATCAAGGCCGGCGCCTGATTCATGATGAACTCGCCTGTGCTCTCACCACTTGTGCTCTGAATCGTGGAATTGTTTTCCCTGGTATTTGTCACATTGAGGACGTGAGCCTTTTAATTGGTGAGCGAGCAGACACGCAGCTTGAGATGTCAAGAGCCTGGCTTTGCTGAGACGCATCTCCTTGATGCAGGAGGCTGCAAGTGAATGAATGGCTGTGTCCCTGAGTCAGCTCGTGAGCCTGAGTTGAGGACAGAACTGAACCAGCCAAAAGAAAGGAGGATTTAGTTTATGCAGAACTTTGCCAGACAGCCCCTGGGGGGCTGGATTCTGCATGAGATTGGGCCCTGCGGGGTTCCAGAAAGTTCGACCCTCTACACCCCCACTCCCATCCAAGCAGGGCTTTCTAAGGCATTAGGTGTGTGGGCCTGTCTGAGAGGTTAAATACTGTGGCCTGAGGTTGGTGATCCCAACTAACTGCCTCCTTGAACTCGTACCCTTGCCCTATAACTCTGTAGTACCCTTTCCACTGTGACCCTGAGCATGACCATGCGACTTGGTCTGGAAAAGTACAGGTGCATTTCTACTTCCTCTCTCACTTCTCAGCAATGGCTGGAAGAACTTGCTGGTCAGATTTGCTGCAGGATGAGAGGCAAGCCTACCCGGGCAGAGATTTGTGAGCTGAGCCCAAGTCTGAGAGAGCCCAGCCAAGATAACAGAGCCACCTAAGTGACCCGCAGCTGCCCACAGAGGATGGATGAACCCAGCTATGACAGAAGAACCAGCCAACCTGCAGACGAGATGAACAACACTAGAAGTTCACTTTCTTCCTTTCCTTTCCTTTTCTTTTTCCTTCCTTCTTTCCTTCCTTCCCTCCTTCCTAAGAGAGAGGGAGAGAGCATGCTTGCATGAACAGGGGTGGGGGAGGGAGGGCACTGAAGGAGAGGGAGGGAGAGAGAGAGAATCTTAAGCAGGCCCCATGCTCAGTGCAGAGACAGACACAGGGCTCGAACTCATGACCCTGAGATCATGACCTGAGCCAAAACCGAGAGTCAGGAACTTAGCTGACTGAGCCACCCAGGCGCCCTCAGATGTTACCTTAAGTCACTGAATTTGGGGGTGGCTTTGTTGCACAGTCCTGTTGGGTTGATAGGTTACTAATATACCCAGCCATACATGGTAGAAGGAGATAATCTACAGTAGAGGGAGATCATCAATTCCAGACTCCAAACGATTCAGAGTCTAGTTCTACAGGCCCCTTTAGACATACAGATACATGGACCAGTCAGTGGAAGATCTCTTGAAGAAAGAGAGCTTCGAGAAGACATGTCATGGGGGCCAGCCAGGCCAGAGATGAGTTCATGAGGTAGGAAAGGCAGTAGAATACACAGAACTTGGACTTTGGAACCAGGCGGCCTGGTTTCAAATCCTGGTTCCACCACATCCTGGGTCATCTTTGTGAACTTTAAGCAATTAAGTAATCCATGGAACCATAAATTGGCCTAATTGACATCCATTCAACCCTACTCCTGATGTCTCTTCCTGTATTCCAAAGTCAAGAAAGCTAAAATGGCATACTCCTTCACACCTCCAGGGATCCAGATGTGTTTAAGGTTCTACCAAGAAGATGTGCTTGGATATGATGTGAGAAGCTAAGGAAAGGGGCTGGAGACATAGGGCTATAGATTCCGCTATTCTCCTGCCAAGCAGAGGTGAGGATACCAGCCACCGGCTTTGTGGATGTGTGGGGAAGCGGAGCACACCCACATAGTGATGCGGCTCTGAAGCTGACTGTTGCAGTGACCCCTCCTGGTCTCTGGATGGCAGCAAAGGTGGGTGTTCCAGAGGTCTGTGGTTCCCACAGTGGGGGGTCCGGATTCCTAGCCTTTCCATGCGAGGAAATGCAACTCTGCAGTGTTGTGTCGGGAACCATTACTGAGGCTGAGCCAAGATCCTGTGTGTCTAATGATTTTGGAAACTCCTAATCCCCTCTATTAATCTTTCCTTAAATAGCCAGAGAAGTGTCTGTTTTCTGGCTTCTAAACTGTAATGGATACACTTAATCTCCCTGGACCTCAGTTTCCTCGTCTGTAAAGGGATACTGATACTTTATGCCTCAAAGGGTTGTCACAAGGATTTGCTTAGATAATCCAGTTAGGCAATTAGAGCAGTGCCTCGCATATGGAAAACATTTAAATTGGGTTTTGGAAAACTGCTGGTGTCAGGGCACCCAGAGTTGACAACTTACGGGGACTGCAAGACATCTAGTGACATTCTGATGTGGGGACCTTTTTCTAGGCTTCTTGCATGTTTGGTGGATTTTCCAGGGATGAGGAGGTTCTTGGTATACTGATTGGGTTTGGATATTTTCAATGGCTTGGGCATGACATCGTTCCAGTCTTTGTGGCCTGGGTCACTTCTATGCATAAGTTGTCTTGTCAGTCGCATGGAGGGAAATTAAGGGCATCTCAAGTCACTGGTTTTATCCACGTCCATAATCCCTGAGTCCACGTCCTTGAGACTAAACCTGCTTTGGAATTCAGAATACAAATGCTGTATTTCAAGATACTCCCAGGAGGGTCTGCAACAGCACCCCCGAATCAGACTTATTTATATTTCTACAGTGAAAGGTGTGAATCTTTACATTTACTGGGAGAAATGAGGAATCAGAAGGCCTCATGTCACTTTAGGTCAGGTTCTTCCATCAAATGATTTCTTGTTTCCACAGCTTTTTCTCTTTCAGTTTTGTGAATAAGGGATACAGGCCTTTGCAAAACCCTAATGATATGACAATGACCTTGGTGCTGAGACTGATGGTGGGGTGGAGGAGGGGCAGGGTCAGCCATAAAGGGCCAGCTGGGTCCAAGTCAAGGCCATCAGTAGTGCTCAGAAGACACAGTGGGCTGATGGGCAACTTCTTCTATTTGCAAGGGTACCTGACCAAATGCAACAAAAGCGGGCACCCCCAAGCAATGGTTTCGGCAAAACCGTTCTGTCTCTTCAAACAGTGACGAGAACAGGGAGGAGGACAAGACACCAAAGGAAGACCTATCTGGAAGAGTAGAGGATGGTGCCATCCCTTTGGGAGGACAGTGATGAACATAACAGAGCCCAGGAGAGGGGTGCTCTGAACCAGCAGTCCCCAGTGTCCAGGAAGCACTTTGGTGGCAAGAGTTGAATTCCGGGATTTCCTTTACCTACTGCTCACGGCCTGGGTCTCGGGACCACGACTTCTGCTCATTGCACCCCCCCTCCCCTGCACCCAGGCCTGCACCCAGGCCATCTTTCTCAGCGCCCCACTAGGGCAGGGTCCTTGTCCTATCCATCGTTTCCCTCACCACAGGACTGAGCACTCAGGGCACTCCAGGCATGCCATTCTAGCTCTGGGATTCTGTTCACACACCTGCAAGCAAGGTGCAAACAAATTTATCAAGCAAGAAAGTAAGGTCAACGTAGTCACTTTGGGTGCAAGCAGAGCCTGGGGCTGGGGAGACGGGAGCAAATGGAATTTAAAAAGAATAAGGCAACCACGGTGTCCTAGAGGGGGTGTGCTCTGCATATGGTTAAAAGGGCTGCTGGACCAAAGGAGAAGAGCTGGGAAGTGAGTGAGACCGTGCCTGCGTGGTGACGAGTGCCCGCAGAAAGGTCCTGCGTTCAGTCCACAGAGGGAGGCCGCGTTCACACCGGCACAGGCCCACGATGGCAAAGGCGAGTCAGGGTGCCGATGCGTTCAATGAAGTCAAACACCAGCGTCTCAAGTTGACTTTGGTCCCTAAGAACCCTTGTCTGAACCCGCATCAGCTTTTAAAATCCTTCTGCATTCATTTCTCCCCGATCTAAAATGATAAGATTTAAAGGATGAAGCTGCTTGACCTGGAAGCAAAGGTGTTTTTCTGCATCAGGTAGACCTGCCAAAGAGAAGTTCCTTTGGAAAGTGCAGTAAATCGAGCCTGAAATCAAGGACTGCCCATTGTTTACATATTTCAGTGGTACAAAGCCCTCAGTCTCATCTAATTCCCTTCCTCCCCTCCCTTCTCCTTTGAAAATATATCCCGACTCTGAAAATGGTTTCCAAAGATGCATTAAAATAAAAAGAAAAGAAACGAGTGAAAGAATGTCAGGAAATCAGGATAAAGATAGGAAAGATAAGATCAGATGAGGAGTGAGAGAATAGTATAGTGAAGGCTCAAAAACATTCTAGAGTTTCACTGGGTTTTTTTCTTAGCACGACCCTCAGTACGGGACCATGACCCGTCACGGAAGCGTTTGTTATCAAAAGCAATTCCACAGGGAGCCAAATAGTACAGGCTGGTACATGGTACCTAATAGTCCAGCATGACCTAAGGAGGAACTTTTAGAGCATCTACCCCCAAGGACTAGATGTGCTGGCTGTCCCCCAGACTGCACTGTCAGTACTGTTGGCCTTAACAAAACTGTTGGTACCATATAGGTCACAGAGAGTCTGCTGTGATGTCAAATACGGTCCGGTCATGTGGACTTAGCCGCTCTCTGCTGAGGTTTAAGTGCTTTGTCATAAGCTTTGCCGCCTGGGCTTGGGCTGACTCTGGACTACGGAAAGAATGACAGACACATGCTCCCTCCACACAGGGGTGAGTCAAGGTGATCTTCACCAATCTCAGGTCTGATAGATCAACGAACAGAATAGAAAGCTGACAAGTAGACCCAAGGACATGTGGAAATTTGGCATATGACCAAGGTGGCATCCTTAAAACTTTGGGGAAAAGATGCGTGGCCTTTTGGAAAAAACAAAACTAACTCTGTATCTCACAGCATTCACCAGAATATACTCCCCATGGATTAGATTATCTAAATGGACAATGAAATTACACAAGTCCTAGAAAGCAAAAAATGGGTGAATTCCTTGATAACCTGGGGGATGAAAAGCTTTTCCAAATTTAACTTAAAATCTAGAGATAATCCAACTTTGATAGGTTTGTCTACCTAAAAAAGTGAATGCACAGCAAAATACATATAAGCCAAGTCAAAAGACAAATGACAACACTAAGAAAGGAAAATAGTCATAACTTCTATCAGAGACAAAGGTCTAACCTCTCTAGTATTAGAAAAGCTCTTAAAATTGAGAAGAAAAAGAGCAAGACCAAGAGCAAGACAGAGAATGAACAAAAGATACATACGGTTCACAGAAAAGGGAAAGGAAGTGACCCTTAGACCTAAGAAAAAATGCTCGGTCTTCCTCAACCTACCATAAATATCAGTCACAACTAAGCTGAAAGAAGATTTCCTCCTCATGATATTGGCAAAATCCAAAAGTTTGTGGAGATCCACTTACCAGCAGGGGAATCCAGGGAAGCGTGGTCCCAAAGAGGGAAAGTTAGCAAGACCTGGTGAAATGATGTCTGTTTTTTTTCTTTAAGATTTTATTTATTTATTTGGCAGACAGAGCTCACAAGTAGGCAGAGAGGCAGGCAGAGAGAGAGGGAGAAGCAGGCTCCCTGCTGAGCAGAGAGCCCCATGTGGGGCTTGATCCCAGGACCCTGGGATCATGACCTGAGCCGAAGGCAGAGGCTTTAACCCACTGAGCCACCCAGGCGCCCAGGAATGATGTCTGTTTTTATCTGTGACTCTGAATTCCACTTGAAGACATACCTTCACATATATGAGAAAACTGGGGTTAGAGATCATTCATTGCAACATGTTTGGCAAAGGAAAAGACCAGGAACGATCCAGTAGGCCACTGGCTGAATCCACTCCAGTGTCACCACTAGGAGAGGGGCAGGCATCCCTGGCTCGAGAGGAGGACAGCCTCGGTGGGCTCAGGTGGAGATGCATCAGGGCTAAGCTAAAAAGTAGAAAAGGCAAGAGGAAGGAAAGCACAGGCACTCACCTACTCTTGTCTAGGAAACAACTGGAAATCAGAATGAATATAAAATCTGTTTATTTTTACAAAGAGATACAGGGGAAAGAGAAACAAAAAGCTAACAGAACGGTGAAGAAGACGGGTGGAAAAGACAGTTACGGAGTCAAGAGTTAGATGAGGCTGCCGTGATTACACAGTGTTCAACTTTAAACAACGTAAATGTTTTTTATTTTCCAAAACACCCCACAAAAATTAATTTAAAAAGGATAGGTAAACCTTACAATTTAAAACAAATGTCCATAAACAAACCGGTTTACCGAATTGGAACATAATCAATCACACCAAGAATGACTTTAGAACACTGTACGCTGTACTTTCCTAATAGGATATATTCTAAGGTCAAAAAGAAATGCAAAGAAAAGCTATACTCTGTAGTTTTACTTTAGTAATAATATTGGTGTTTTAAGTTTGAAACTATTTTATGTGTTTATGTATTATTATGGACAGATAGGTACATCTGTCAATGTGTGGCAATCAAATTTTCAGTTTGGGAAGAGAAATTCAAATATATATTTAAAAAAAACTAAGAAGTTAAGAAAAATACCCTGAATATTAAATTTGAATCAGAAATATCATTGTGAACACAGCCTTTAGTAAATAAGAGTTTTCTGGTTCTAGCCTCTAAATGGTCCTAGAATGAGCATCCCTAGTGCCCAGATCTGGGTTTTAAATTCCCCACTAAAAAGAACCAGGATCCCTCAGGAAAATGGCTGAATCTAGGTCTAGAACAGTGAAAATACAAGGTCTATCTGGGACATACTGTGCCTAAAAGCAAGGAAGGGCTCAAAAAGGGACATGAGGTCTTCTTTACAAAAACCTTCACCTAATAAATGTAGAAAGAAAGACAGAATTAGAAAGTCACCATCTACACCTGAAATAACCGGTTTGAGTAAGGGTTTTCAGGGATGAAAAGCCTATTTGCCCCATGCTGGAAGTATCGGCCCACAGGTTACTTGCAATCACAGAGGGAAAAACCAACCACCACTTTTTTTTTAAAAAAATATTTTATTTATTTATTTGACAGACAGAGATCACAAGTAGGCAGAGAGGCAGGCAGAGAGAGGAGGAAGCAGGCTCCCCGCTGAGAGCCCGATGCGGGGCTCGATCCCAGGACCCTGGGATCATGACCCGAGCCAAAGGCAGAGGCTTTAACCCACTGAGCCACCCAGGTGCCCCCCAACCACCACTCTTAACCCAGTGATTCAACTTAATTTTTACCGACAGGGGACACTACACATTACGTACCTCCGTGCCTGATACCATAGGAAGGACACGGCACCACTCACGAGGTATTCTTGACCAAAGTGTGGAACCCAAATCCAGCCAAGTCTTTAAACCTAACTTCCATTTTATAGGAAACATAGGAGATGGAGGAACAAGTCAGACACCACTGCCAGGAAGTAACTGGGTGAATCTAGGGGGTGGGACATTGCACAAGAAAACTGGCCTGGTCTTTTCAAAGTCATGAAAAGGTGTGGGGCTGTTTTAGAATGAGAGAACAGACCGACAGCAACAACTAAATGTATGAATGAATAAAACATTTTTTGGCAATTGAGGAAATGAGAAGGTGGAATGGATGTTAGGTGATAGTGGGGAATTAGGATTAATTTTCGTAGATGTGATAACAGTAATGTGGTAATACAGGAGAATGTCCCTACAGTTAGGACACATATACTAAAGTCCTTAGGGAGGAAGGGTCTGCATATTTGCAGCTTTCAAGGGGCTCAGCAACAAACAAACAAACAAACAAAAAGTATATATAGAGAGATACACATTAGACAAATATGCCACACTATAAATTAAGCAAATATGTCATAGTGTCAACAATGATGGAATCTCGGTGGTATCCAGAAATTCATTTTATTGTTCTTTCCACTTTTCTCTATGTTTGAAATTTCTTATAATAAAAATTGGGGAAAGGAAAAAGAATCTTAGCTTTGTTCCAGCACAAGGCCCTAAAAAAGTGGTGTCCCATTCAGGGTAGCAATAACGATTTTAGGCTGGAATATAGTTCAGCATAGAAAACGAAATGCTCACCTTGACCAGGAGAAGTTATGATAAGGCACCCACAAAATATTTGACTCTGAGCAAAATTACTTCCTGATGGAAACCCCATGATGTTCTGGTTTGCAGGAAGTATCCTGTTTTGAATGGTAGACTGTTACCTTGGTGATCCCCTATGATCCCAGACTCCTACATTCCCTCTGTGTACGTCTGCCCCACACTGACTCTGTGCTTTGCCCTTGTGCATTCATTTCCTATTGCTGCTATCCCAAATCACCACAATCTTGTGGCTTAAAACAACATAAATTTATTATTTTGTGGTGCAGGATATCAGGAGCCCAAAATAAGTCTAACTGGGCTAAAATCAAGGTGTCAGCAAGAGTGTTCTTTCTGGAGGCTCTAGGTGAGAATCCGTTTCCTTGCCTTTTCCATCTTTGAGTGGCTGCCTGCCTTCCTTTGTTTGTGGCCCCTACTTCCAGCTCCAAAGCCAACCTCGGCATTACTCCAAATCTGCTTCTGTCCTCCCAGCTTTTTCTTGGACACTGACTCTTCTATCTACATCTTTCACTTATCAGGACCCTTGTGATGACATTGGGCCCACCCATATAATCCAGATTAATCTCCATCTCAAGATCTTTAACATCAGCAAACCCTCTCCTGTCATGGGAAAGATACCAAATTCACAGTTTTCGGGGATGAGGATATGGACAACCTTAGGGGGGCATGATGCTCCTTGCCACACCACGTGACTGGTTTTAGCCAATAAGATAAAAGCAAGTAGGATACGAGCAGAAGCTTGATCTGGGCTTGTACAGTGGGACTTGTCCCCTGGGAACTTCTCCTCTTAGGATACTCTCAGAACCCAACCACTGTGCCAAGAAAAACCCAACTGAGCCACCAGGAGAGGCCACAGGGGAAAGAAGCAATGCTCTGGTCAACAGCCCCAGCTGAGCTTGGATCCGACAGCCAGCAACAACTTGCCCGCCCTGTGAATGAACTGCCTTGGAAATGCACATTTCCACCTGGGTCAGGGCACTCAGTGGAGATCATGAGGAGCAGAGATGAACCAGCCTGGCTGGGCCCTGCCTGCCCTGCAAGGATCCTGAGCAAAGAATGACTGTTGTTCTTTTAGGCCATACATCTTGGTGTGGATTTTTGCCTGGCGTTATAGGAACTGAGACAGGATGTTTGCTGTAAGCCAGTTAAATGCCAGAGAACATATGTCAAAAGTGTTGGCTCTGGGTTTAGAATTCAGCAGCCGTCTTGATGGTAATAATTAGATAGCAAAGCCTGTGCTCTATTAGGCTCTTTCTGAATCTGTGAAAATAGAGCCATGTCACCCACATAAAAGACAGTGCCTTTTCCCCTAGTCTCTCTAGCAAGAGGGATGCCAACTTATCCGTGTTAAGGACCGTGTTAAAATAAAGGAGACTCCTGCACACAACGGTGATAGCAATCTGAAACCAACCTCAATCTCGTGGCATTAAATGGGATTCGGAGATACACGGCTGCTCCCAGGTGAACCCGATTAGGATGATCTTCGATGTCACCCTAGTCTGTTGTTCTAAATAACCAATTCAGAGGCTGGTTTGCATAGACGTGGCCTACTTAACTACACCTTGCCCACACATTCCTGCTGAACTGGGAATTTCAATCAAGCCAGCGGCCCAGCCGAGCCAGAGCGTGGGGGATGGATTTTCAGAGAGTCTTGATCTCGCAATGAGCTTTTGCTACAGTGGGTGGAAACCAGTTACTTTCTGGTGTGTGAGAATTTGTGTTTACAGTTTCATTCCTCTTGGAAAATATGCTTAAAATCATTCATCTTCCATTCCCTTCCTTCTGGTCTACAATGCTCCTAGCAACCGCAAAGGAATAAACAGACCCAGCTTCTAGTAAGGGAAATGCCACCCAAGACTGAGGCATATTTTTAATTTATAGCTCTGGGCTCACCAGCGTTGACCTAGCAAGACGTGGGCTTCCGTGGTGCCCCAACAGCAAATAGCAGAAATCATTCTCATTTCCTTCATGGTTGTGAGAGGCTGGCTGTATCTCCAAAGCGTTTTTTAGCCCACGTGTAGCTAACTTGACCCAAGACCCTCTGAATCATCAAGGCTCCTCTTCCTGCTTCGCGGCACTCAAGGCACACCTGTGGCTTTGTACCGCTCACAACAAGAGACGCCCAGCGGATCCACACCTGTGACTCATCTGCTTTTCTCAGGGCTGCACTTGGCACCTAAATCCACAGACAATGAGGAGAGGCAGTGCTAGTCTGCTCCCCAGGCACAGACTTCCACAGTGCCGCAGGCAATAGCCAAACAATTAACACCACATCTAAAGGGAAGAAAAACTGGCTCTCCAAATGGCTTTGTAACATCAGCTTTCAAGGGACTAAAGGTAGACTCCTTTGATGATGGGAAAAGAAAAATACACTGAAATCTATTTACATGTCTTAAACCCATGATGTTTACCGAGTACGGACAACACGCTCAGCTCCATGCTAGGCACTGGGGGTAATACCAAAGGGACAGGAAAACACCCCCTTGTACTCAGAGCTCAGTTATCTGCAGTAAAGCAACGGCAGTGAAAGTCATGGAAGGACCCCGCAGTGAAGGAGGGTAACAACCCTCACAATGGCCATGCACTTTAGGAAGAGTTGTAGATTAGAAAAGCTTGAGGCAGAAGATTAGAAATAGCAGGAGAATGAGTGTCCTAAAAGCTCGACAACTGAGAAATGACAGCTGGAAGCAAAGAAGGGAAGAACGGGGGGAAGAAATAGCTTTCTTTTTTTTCTTTTTAAAGAGAAGACCCAGGGACGCCTGGGTGGCTCAGTTGGTTGGGCGGCTGCCTTCGGCTCGGGTCATGATCTCAGCGTCCTGGGATCGAGTCCCACATTGGGCTCCTTGCTCGGCGGAGAGCCTGCTTCTCCCTCTGCCTCTGCCTGCCACTCTGCCTGTGCTCGCTCGCTCTCTCTCTAACAACAACAAAAAAATAATAATAAAGAGAAGACCCAGATCTTACTAAGTGCAACAGCCTGGGGCTATTCAGGGCTGGGGCAGAGGGTCCCGAGACCTCAACAGGCCTTGAGGCGTGTGATGATGAGGGCAGTTACAACCATTCATGGCAACAGTCTCATCAAGCTGTACTTACATTATGTTCTCCTTCCTTTGCTTAAAAAGGCAGAGGCTGATGTCCAGTGGTAACCAGTTAGAAAGCTGCCTACCAAAAAGAGCTACTTTAACTTTGGGCACTTAAATGAATAAACTTAGTGGAGTAGAAAATTGATTTACGTGCAACGGCAGCTTATTTCCCAAACTCGGGAGGTGAACTTGACTTCTCCTTCACCATGTCCCCCAAAAGGATTCCCAAGCCCGGCTGATTGGCCGCTAGGATTGTCCCGCTCAGGATCGTCATGTCTGTCTTGACACCACTGCTCTCAATGGCCTGTAACTTTTCTCCCAGCCCAGCCGTGCCCTTCACTAGACGGTGCCATCTTTGTCACGTGATGCCTTCATTAGGGCACAAAGCCGCCAGCAGCTCCCGTAGCCTCAGGAGGTACACCTCAGGACGGCCTTCAAGATCATTCAAAATGTGACCCAGTCTACCTCCCCACGGTGGTCTTGTAAGGACCTATTTTAGCCAGAATACTTCCATCCATAACCTTGTTGTTTAACCCTTAAACTGTCCCTGCCCCACCCACCCCCCAGGGGACTTACTCAAAAACAAGTCCCGGAAACCCGCCCCAGGTAACAAAGCCCAAATACAAGGGTGGGTCAAGCCAGGTGGAGACATCCGATCAGTGGGGGGATGCATACTGTCTCCCTAGTTACCAAGGAGTATGGGCCCCGCCCTTGGGGCACCTTTTGGGCACCAATTCTGACCAAGGTGATAGGCTAATTCAAATATCTACTAGGGTAAATTATAATTCAATTGGTCACCTAGCATGACTGTGCAGCTTTCTCTGTGTGTTACAATTTCATTGGCCACCTGTGTGTGGCCAGGCCCAACCGCATGGCCTTTGCCCTTAAAAGCTAGTCTGTGAAACAGAGAGAGGTCGCCCTCTCTGTAAGAGGCTCGGCCCCGGCCGGTCAGTTTGATTCTTGATGCTTGGCGCGAAATAAAGCTTTCCTTGACCTTCGCTTTGTATCAGTCTCGCTCCTTTAATCACGGACCCATTATTGGGGGACCTAACAGTCTCCCAATACCCCTCATCTACCAACACCACATTTGGTGCCTTCCAGTGTTCTCCACGCATTTCCGTACCTCTACGCCATTGGGGCATGCAGCTCCCATTACCCAGAATGGCCCTCGCCTTCCACCACGGCTGCTGATGTGCCCCATTCCAAAGGCCACACTGAAATGCCACCACTTTTAGGGTACCCCCCCCCCACAAGGAGCTAATTATTCAGTCACACCCAGCTTCTGCCTCACGCTAGCCCCCAGCGCATCCAGCTACGGGACCATGTGAAGGGGGGGGGGGTGCTTGCTTATGACAAAACTTCTGGTTCTCTTGCCAGTGCCAGCTCTCACCTCCTCTCTGCTTCCCAGACCCTCCCTCAGCCCATGTCTCAGCGCAGACTCAGCCCACCTCAGCCCACACTCACTAGCCCCGCCACAGGCCTTTGGGGGGCACAGGCTACCCAGACCACGTGATGACAGAGCATTTGTGTGTGGCTCACAGCTGGCCCGAGAGCCAAGGGGACCGGAGGCTGAGGATTTAATCACAGGAATGGCTCAGGGTAGCCAGCCTCGCCCCATCATGGACAACTATTTACAGCGTGTCAAAACCCAGCCCCCCGCGAAGCTACTTCATCTGACCCATATATTTGTCCCTTTGTAAAAATGTGTATAAAACCTCAGTAACTGGTTCACCAGAAATGGCCTGGGGGAGGCATCTCAATCTCTCCATTTCTTTCTTTCTTCCTTCCTGTCTAAAAGGCCCAAACACGAAATCAGGAGAACTTCAGTCCACTCTGGAACTACACATTCCGACGGCCTGAAGTTTCAGTTAGGGTTGTACACTTGACTGGTGCCCTCACCCCAGCGGAGGGCTTGGACAAGGTCTTTTTCTCCCACAGAACGAAACCGTCCTCATTGCCTTGTCAAGGCATGGAGTTCCGGGCTTCGGACCATGACCCAGAGACCAGCTTTTGTTTCTAAGGACTATACACTCACACCACACCCCACCCCCTGCCCCCAAGAGGGAGGACACTCACTGTACACTGACAGTTGCATTTTCCATCTTTTAAAAAGACACCGTTATTGCTTTGTGAAATCAGATTGGGAATCTGTCTGCCTCGGTGTTGTGCCTCCTATCAGCAGCCTTCTTCCAGCTACAGCAGGTGATGCAGGGTATCCCGCACCTGGTGGCACTGCCAGCAGCCTCTGGCCACTGCTCTGCGCCCTACCCCACCCCATGCTCCCTCCTGGGGCCAGCTGTGCAGCAGAGTCTTGGAACAAGAAGATCCTGGCAACATCCTAATAATGGGTCTCTAGCCCCTAAAACTCAGGTGCCCTGGTAACTTTGTAAAGAGATTTCAATACACGCTTTGTAGGATTTCCTTGTCACAGAGCTAACCCTTCTTCTGTTGGAGACTCTGGACTAGGACAGATGTCCATCCTCCAAGGGGCTAGAGAGATCCCACAGAAGAGGCAAATGCGGGCATCCCCATGGGCATTCTCCCTGCCGAGGGGGCAGGCCAGAGGGTGGGAGGCTTTCCCTTGTCATCATCAGGACAACTCAGGGCACTTACTCTGGTAACCAGTGAGGAGGCAGAACCAGGCTCCTCGGGATGAACCCAGAAGTCTCCTTTGATTCTTCTCTTTCCCTGCCCCATACTCCCAGGTGCACCTCCATGTCCTGAGGGTTCCAGTTCCAAACAAATCTCAGTGCCTTTCCTGTCCCTTCATCTTCCTACCACTGCCATGTCACCTTGTTCCTGGCATGAAACCCACACAGTCACCGCAGCCTATAGGGTCCCCAGTGCTCCCGTCACCTACTTCTCCAGCTGCTTCTTAGGCCAGCTGGCCCCGGGCCACCTGCACTCTGTGCCTCCCTCCCATTCCTCAGCCCTACCAGCCCAGCCCCCCCACCCCCATCCTTGGCTTCTTCTCTTACAGGTCTCTTTCAAACGCGACTGTCTCAGAGAGGCTTCCTCCGACCTCCCATCCCTGGGGGCTGCCCCGCCTCCTCCCTCAATCCCTCTATCACATCAATTTGTTGGTTTTGTACAGCAGTTCCCACAATCTGCTCTGATTTTTAAAATTTGCTTGTTTCTTATTTACGAGCCACGTCTCCTTTCTGGAAGTGCAGTGACAGGGACCTGGTCAGCCAGGGCCTTACGGTAGCCCTGGTATGTGGCCCCACAGCAGGCCCCTAGTGGGAGTTCGGTAAATACCCACTCGAATGGGGAATCGATCAGCTTCGCTGCTGAAACAATAGCCAGTGAACTAACCAGGTCACTGGGCAGTACACAAAGATGGGTGCGTTGTTCACAAGGAAAGTTTGAAAATAATTTCAACAGCCAACAAAAGAGGATTGCATAAATCAGTGCTTGAGCATTATGAATTATTGAAGGCTATTTAACAAGGATGAGTTAGATATTCCAGCATTGACATGGAAAGGTGCCCAAGATACTCTAAGTGAAAAAAGCAGGTTATGATATGCATAAGCATGATTTCATTTATGGGTAAAAAAAACCCCAAAAAACAAAAAACCTGTAACACTAAATACCATGTTTATATGTACATAAAGGCTTTAAATGAAAGAGAGGATGAGGAAAAAGAGAAAAGATAATCTGGAATTGATACCTATGGTTTTATACAGTGGTTATCTTTGGGGTAGATCGTATAATGAGGTAATTCTGTATACTTCTTTTCTGTTCGTATTTTCTGGTTTTTAAATGATGAACGTATATTGCTTTTGTAATAAGAAAAAAATAAGGGTCGGTTTGTAATGAAGAACCATGTTCCCGCATCCGTATTCACGGCGGCCACCGAGAGACAGCTGCGGGTGGAGGGGCTGAGGGAGCAAGGGCAGCCAGGAGCCTGTCACAGCGGTCCCCCGGGAGGAGGAGGCGGAGGTGGGGCGGCAGGGAATAATTATTCTTGCCCCATTTTGAGCCCGCTTCAGAGAAAATACACTTGTTAGATAATAAAAACAGAAGCCTCCAGGCATATTTCCCTCCCACAGAGAAAGACCAGCTGTGGCTTTCTTCCACATTATTCACCCCATTGCTGCTCTCCACCCCGGGCTCTGCACACAGATCACACACACGTTTGCATAAAGGACCCATCTGCAAACTCTGGACACCTGTAAACTCAGCTCGAGCCCCTGGGGAGTCAGAAGAGCCAAGGGGGCCCTGGCTCCCGTGGACCCCTTGGAAATGTTGGGAATAGGATCCAAAATCCAGTGCCTTCTCCAGCGGCTACCCACACAGGTGCTAGAAAGCGTTCAGACAATACCGTGGCAGCGGGCTGTAAGCGTCCCCAAGCTGTATGCAGGGAGGGAGGGAGAGATGCTGTACCCAGTCTGTCTCAAGTCTGAATGCTTTCCAAGTAGCCACACCTAGGAAGGCATTTTAAGTGGTAATTGTAAATCAGTTGTAAGGTCAAAATATATATGTTCAGTTGTCATGAATTAATTCAAAATGTAGTTTTATAAGGACAGTTCTGTGTGTGACCAGGGACAATCCTCTTTGCCTCTGGGCCTCGGTGTCATCATCTATACAATGAGGGGGTGAAGTGGGGGCAGATCAAACGTCCTTCAGGGGTCCTGCAGGGGCTGATGGTCTATGGCTCTGGGATTTGAGGGTCACTCTTTGGAAGAGACAAAATTCATTCCCAGGCTCTAAACGAGGCCATTAACCACAGAAGCACCCATGTGACTGTTCTGGGCAGGGGATCTCTAGCCATAGAGGCTGGTATAGGCAGGGTGGGCTTCCTGGTGGAGGTGAAAGCTGAATTGGGCTTTGAAGAATGGGTCAGATTTAGGTAACTGGAAATGGCCTTGGGCATGGATTGACCCAAGGTACTGTCACTTTAGGAGCAGCCCGAGGGCCCCAAGAGGCTTCTCAGGGAGGGCTATAACTGTGTGCGTGGAGGGGGGCAGTTTCTGAGACTCAACAGGTTTCTTTTAAAGAACATGCACCATGCCATGCAGCCACAGAAAGTGATGTTTGTGAGGCTCAGCGGTCACCTTGGGCGATGCCTTCTAGATCAGTCAGGAAATCGGGAGCTAGGTCTATGCAAGGGAGAAATGGAGAGCAGTCTGGGGGTTTCTCAAAGTCCGGATCTCAAGCCAGGAGCCGCACGGCATCACCTGGGAGTTGGTTAGAAGCAAAATCTCAGGGCGCCTGGGTGGCTCAGTGGGTTAAGCCTCTGCCTTCGGCTCAGGTCATGATCTCAGGGTCCTGGGATCGAGTCCCGCATCGGGCTCTCTGCTCAGCAGGGAGCCTGCTTCCTCCTCTCTCTCTCTCTCTCTGTCAAATAAATAAATAAAATCTTTAAAAAAAAAAAAAAAGAAGCAAAATCTCAGGCTCAGACCTACTGAATCCCAAACTCTCGAGGTGGGCCTACTGGTCTGTGCTCTAACAGACCTTCCAGGTGATTCTCACACAGGTGACGCCTGACAACCGGCGCACTAGTGGAAGGGGCCGAAGTTCTGGGATCACAAGGCCAGGGTTCACATCTCAGCCCTAGCAGCTGAGTCTCCTCAGCAGCTCATTCAACCTCCAGTCAGTTTTGTCTATAAAACAGGGTCTTCCGTTAATTCCTTCCCAGAAGGACTGTTGCAAAGTCACGTCGTTTAAATACATCCAGTGCCTAGGATAGTGTCAAACATGAGAAAATAAAATACACATGTGAAAAATCGTGAGAAGGAAACTTAGAAAGTGATGGTGGTGGGTAGCTGCAGATTTCCTTCTCCTCATCTCTATTTCCTAAACTGTTCATAGGGCAGTCACAGTACTTACAAAGCAAAAAAACCCCATTGATATAGTGCAGTGAGGGTCCATATTTGGAGCCTGCTCTATCCTTCAGGGCTGGAGTGTGGCTTGCACAGTGAGAAACACACCTCACCTGCCCACTGCAGCCTCTCCTGGGACTGGTGGGAGGCCCCGACACAATGCCAGCAGCCACCACTCCCTGGGCTGCACCGAAGGGGCTCACATGGACAGGACAGATCTTGAGCTCATCAGTGAGGGATCAGGCTCCAGCTGGGCATGTGTGTGTGTGTGTGTGTGTGTGTGCGCGCGCGCGCGCGAGCGCGCATGCGCGCACGTGCACACACGTGTGTGCATGCACATATATGTGCCCAAGTTCAGGCTTAAGTTGGTGAGAGGTGAATGTCCACAACTGTTAACTGAAAGAGTTGGTCATTTCTTCCAAGCCTCCTTACTGTGCACATGGGGAAGCGGAGGCCCAAAGAGGAGAAGACCCTTGCCCGAGCAAGGTTATACCTTGAGTTAGCAGCAGAGTCAGGGAGAGAACCCAGAGCCCAGCCTAGCTCAAACCTGGGCTCAGAGCGGGGCACAGAACTTTCCATGGGTTGTCTGGAGAGGTGCTTTACAGGGAAAGCGGGGCATTTGGGGTGTGAATACTCAAGAAGTCTTTGGAGGCTCTGCCGGTTCTGTCAGGGGAGCCAAAGTCCTCAGACCATGCCTTGCATCTTGTGAAATCTTCAGGGTGTGCTGGGTTTGGGTGCAAGGGTGGGGGGGCCTTCCTCCCAACTCCTCCCATACATTCCTGTGTGCACTGAGTACGGATCTCAGCCCAGGTAACATAACATGAAATGTGTGAGGGGTGTGGGAGGCAGACAAAACTGCGTTCTTGACCCCAAGAGGATTCTAACCCAGGCGCACTCTGGCAATGGTGGCTGCCCAGGGCGGGTGTGTGGTCATTGCTGGCGTGGGCATGTAAGAGCTGAGACACGCACACCCCTCATAACATGAGACAGGTTAAAGGGCTTCTGGAATGCAAGGAAAATCGGATGGACCTTGGGTAAAACCTGAAAAATCCTCAGGCCCTCAACACCTCAAAAATATTTCTAGGGCAACAGGGGCTTCAAGCTTCCAAAGCTCACATTCAGGGGACAGAGAAAGACACAGCAGCCTGTCCCAGGGCGCCCCTTCCTCTCCACTTCTGCCCACGAAGACTCCTAGAAGTCTGCACACCTCGCCATGCCAAGGCCTCTTGCAGACACAGCCAAACGCTCCTTCCTCGGGATGGCTGCTGTTGTGGGGGAGGCCGGGCGGCAGGCGCTTTGTCATTAATCCATCATCGGCCACAGCCGGCAACGCTCCATCGGGGTGTGACATATTTCAACACCAATCAAGAAATGAGCTTGCGAGCACGCTGATGGCTAATCAAGGCTCCAGACAGGGACACACTCCGGCATGCTTGTTAATGGCATTCTCTATTAAGCCGGAACCGCCCAGGTATAAAAGAGTGGCCCTGATAGGAGCCTCCATGAGCCCAGGAAGATGGGCAGACAGACAGCTGACGGGCTCTCTGCTCGGCTTCCAACATTGTTTTACTTAACTACAACACGCCAGACCATTCCGGCAGAACAGCTCCCAGTGTTTAAAAATATGTCACAAAACTGACATCAAAGACCTCGCTCGTAAACCAACAGGATTTTTACATTTTTATCTTTAAATATTTCCCAGTAGGTGAATTACCTAAATTAGTCAATAATAGAACCCAAAATGACTATGTTTAGCCAATTGAATGTGACACCAAAATGCCTGACCGCATGAGCCATCTCTCCCTCAAAGCCATTTTTAATGTGACTGTCCACAGGCGCTGACAGGTGGCAATTTTGCTGCGATGATGGAATGCTGCCACAGAAGGTTACAAACTCATAAACATGCATGTGGGCACACGGGACGTGCCTCGCCCCTCCCCCTCATGCAGAACACCGAGTTACTATTAATACCTACAAGTTTAAAAAATGGTATTTCCACCAGTACCGATTTTTCATCGGGATGCGTCAACCAGAGCATGGCTGCTCACTGTCATAGACTTCCTGGCAACTCAGGTTAAAGAAGTTCCCCAGTCAAAAGTGCTCTGTGACAAATTTCATTCATTTCCCGTGAGCACACCATATTGTGACGTTCGCCTCCATTCTGGTGCAAATATAGAACACTGTGCAAGTATCGGGCCCAGAATGATCAACAGGACGGGCGGCCGGCCCTGCTTAGAAGAGGCTCTCACACGATCACCCCGCTGGGTAATTAGCTGGCGCCTTTGGGTGAAATTTCGGGGGACCCTGTGCTCTGGTTAGGTCCTCGGGTTTGGAAAAGAGTAGGGGCCTTTGGTTGTCACCTGGGCCGTGGCGTGCCTGATCAAGAGGCTCAGGTATCATTAAAGAAATCGATTAACATCTCGAGTCCGTGTCACCCTGTAAAAGGATGACATTACTTTTCTGGTTAGAACAGAAACAGGCCCTGGAACGAAATGTTCTTTCTGAACAACACACACAGTCCTTCCAGAGGTCAGATTCTAAGGCCCCTCACGTGCACCTCACCCCCATGCCAAAATGCTTCACCCACTGGAACACAGAAGCTTCGAGAAGAGCTGTCAGCTGTAACTAGGCCCAGCTGTTTGTCGAGATCCTGGCACAACGAGCTGGGAACCCTGCCCTTTGCTGTCCTGGTTATGTTCGAAGCACTGCACATGGTTCTCGTGCCGTGCTTCCCGTGGATGTGGACAGACTGCAGCCCGCAGAGTGACAGGTGCCTGGGATGCTGAGAGGTCATGATAAGTCTGAGTGAAGGGCAGGGGCTGGAGATGTGGTTGCTGTCTTGGGGTTCATTTGCAGCAACGGGGAGGGGCTCATCACTGTTGGCACGCATCTGAAAGGCTGTCCTGGGGTAGGTGGGCAGGTGTTCTCTGGGTCACCCCAGGGGGCAGAGAGAACCGGAGCCACAGGGGACAAGCTAGTGGAGAAGGCTACGTCTGAAGGCACGGACAGCGGTGTGGGCAGCACGCTCCGGCCTCTGGAGAAGACCCGAAGTGGCTGGGAAGTCACTTGGCAAGGGAGCCCTTGGGAGGTTGAGAGCCAATGATTCTATAAATAATAGTACCTTGGATTGATACATTTGAGGATGGGCTGTGGCAGGTCAACCAACTGGAATAGATACAAATAAATGTCCCTGCAGGACGGGTCACAAAATACCTCCAGAGCCAGACCACGGTGAAATGGTCTCGGTTGTTCCTGAAGTTAATCCTCTGTCCTGAACATACCCCTTCTCCCCAGTCCATGCTGCCCCTCCCTCCAGAGCCTCTCCCCGTGAGCGGAGCCTGAGGCCATCTCCCAGGGAACAGGAAAGGCATAATCAGCCTGTGATTAGTACTTTCTGCCCAGAGTATACTCTTGAACTTGACCACTCTTGAAGATTCCCTGCACACAGGAGACCCTCTTGGGCCACCACAAGGCCCTGGGCAAGCTCTTCCCATCTCTGGGCTCCCGTCTGTCCCCTATACAGAAAGAGAGCCGGCTTGGATGACCTGTGCCCCGGGGTCCTTCCAGCTCCTATAAATGGTTTGGGGACAGAATCTTGCCAGGCTGCTAGCATCCTGCCAAGTCACGTGACAACCAGTTCTTAGAAATGACGTCACCTGTCTTGTCCACCTGGTCTAATCTAAGGCAAGCTGGCAAAGCAGCTTAGTTGGGGATTAGCCTTGGGATGCACCTTTTGGGACTGCTCTTGGGGAGACACACTGCATTGGTGGCTACAGAAATGAGGCTTGGTCCATCTTTGAAGAATGCACTTTTCACTGGGACTTAGCTTCAGGAAAGAAGAGGTAAAGGCAACCCTGAAAACGCCCCCTGGCCTCTCTGGCTAGCGTGTGGCATTTGCAGTGGGGCCAGGCTCTGGGCTCTGTGAAGTGAGCAGGAATTTGCCAGAGCCCAGAAGAAGCTTCAGTACTCTGTACCCCGCAGGGGCTGGTCACTCCCCAGCCTCATGGCCCTGAGGCTGGCCTCTCCTCCCTGGCTCGCGCTCCCTGCTGTGAGTTTCTGGATTTTGTGCCTCTCAATCAGCATCTCCAATCCTGTTTTTGACTAATGAACTCCATTCACAGTAATCTATAATTTCACAAACTCCCTACAATTAAAAAAAAATCATTTTATCATTTTTGCATGGCTTACAGTAAAAAAGATTTTTAGTTAAATATTTTATATGAGTATATTATTCAAAGATTATATTAAATGAACATTAAAAGATAATTTTTAATAACGTTCATTATATATAAGGACATATTTCAACATTTTTCCATTTAACAAGTTATACACAACATTTCATTTCCTTTAAATTGGTTGTGCAAGGCAAGACTGATTTGTTGACAAATAAAAAACGACATTTTGGTTCAGGGACCAACATATATTTAAAACATAATTGAAACTTAATTATGTGCATCAGCTTCAAAAATAGATAGAAACTGTTTCCGTGACCTGATCTTTAGAATTCTTACATGTTGAGCTTAAGGAAAATCCACTGCGTTATTTTTGTAATGTTCCCGTTATCTAAATGATAAGGTAAAGCAGGATTCAGACAGAGCTGTAAGTTCTTCAAAATAACACATTGCTGGCAATAATTTTTTCCAATCAATGACAAGACAAGCTGGTGAAATTATCTCTGTATTTTCTGTACCCGCCCCTCACCCCCACCAATTTCCTTCTCTCTTCCTCTCATTTAATGTACTGAAGACATTTAGATGACCTAAATAAGAACTCGGACCAGATGAGCACAACTTATGGATCTAGAAAAAATGCCTTTGAGGCAAATTTGCAGAATTATCATTCTTCGACTCCTCATTAGCTTGGGGAGGTTCAACATAAATGTTCTTTATGTTTCCTGTCTTTGTCACTTTTTACAGCCAAAGAGATCCACTTTGGCTATAAATGAAACCATATATGACAAATAATAAAAACAATTTAAAAGTATATAGCGGTCAAAGTGAACCAAATTGATAAACCAATTGGTGATAGAGTCATGAGTGTGGGTGCCTGATCTCCGTCAGGCACACATTCTCACACGATATACACACACACATAAGCGTGCACACTCCCACACATGCACACACACACTCAGAGGTCCCAAAGATCCATTTTAGGGAAAACTGTGTAAATAACCATCTACTGGCTTTTAAAATACATAATATGAAACAAATGCATTTACCACTTTGAGCAATGATAAGCCACAAGCATTCATTCTGGAAGTCTCTTGGTTCTATCCATCTTAGGCTGGAAAAAGAGTGGTGGGTGGTGCTTTCATTACAAGAAGACATGGCCTGTCCTGTAGGAAGCTCTGTGTGGAGGGGCCGGCAAGTCAGGCATTTGGGGGTGGGAAAGGTGGAGGGCTGGGAAGGAGGTGAGTGTGGCATGAGGGCCACATCAGCAAAGGCCTTATGCTTGGTGAATGGGAGGGGAGAGGTCTGAGCGGAGGTCTGGATTGGGAAACTTCCAGGAGATAAGAGGTTGCAGAAAGATTTGGGGAATGCATGTTGGGGATGTGATATGTGATATCTCTGGCAACCCTTCTGAGGAAGCCTGTGAACAAGCTCCGATGATTTTGGTGCTTTTTGTGCATTACTATGGGAGACTGAGCTATGGTGGGGGGAGCAAGGGGCGCCTAGCTGAGTCTAGCTGAGCTTGGGTTGCCTGCCTAGGACACCCCCAGGCTAGAGAAGGAGCTCAGGGGATGTCCCTGAGCATAAGCCACGGACCGGGAGCATGAGAAGCTCCAATGTGGCATTCCCTCCACACCTGCACCCCAGTGAGTGAAGTGCTGGATGAGGTTCCCATGAGTTCGCCCTCCCCGTCCCAGGCGAGGCCTCTCCGGACTGACCTCACTGCCAGTCACAGACCCACCGAGGTGTGGGGAAAATCAAACACTCCAGAAATCCCTGAGGCCATTTCCCTTTGGGGGAACAGGAGTCCAGACTCCTTCTTGAAGCTGCTTGGGAACTGGAGAGGAAGAAGCAGTGACTCTGCAACTGCTTAAGAAATTCTCAAAGAGGATCTGAATGCAAGGGCCGACGGAGCCCTGAGCACAGCCAGCGGGGTGGAAGGAGCCCCTGTGCGAAGGGAAGGGACACTGGCATGAGGAGCCGGTCCCTAGGGGTCCGTGGGGGAGGTGACCCCGTGGGCGCCTCTCCCTGCTCTGCCCCAGAAGAGGCCTTCCCAGCTCCGGGCCCAGCACGGTGGTTTAGAGGAATCACACGGGCTTATACATTCCCGCAGAGAAGAGAAACAATGAGCAGGTGGGCGAAAACCACTTCCCATGACGCAAGCTTCTCTGGGGACCACCTGTGGAAGCCAGCCAAAAGCTCCACGTCAGCGGGGCCTGCGGCTCCCGGCCGGGTGGGGAGGCAGCCCGGCCGTGCCCAGACCCCACACGTGTCCCCCACACGCAGAGGCCGCCTACCTTGGATGATGTTAGAAGAACGTCAGCACCACCCCCCGAGCAGCCCCTCCCAGCACCCACCCAAACACACCTCCAAGAGCCCACCTCAGCGCCCCCCAGCCTTCGGCATGAGGTCCTGCTCCCACACGTGGTGGGATTCAGCGGGAGAACGAACCCATCCCCCGGCGGAGGCCTCCCTAATCCTCCGCAGTCCCCACCCGCCCCCGCACAGCCCGGCGCAGCCCCCGCTGGCAACAGCGACACCCCTCTTGCTGCCGAGTGAGCCACGGGAGCCACGGGAGCCACGCGACCACCAGGCCGCAGCGGGCTCCTCTCGGCCACGGCTCTGCTCCCCGCTGGGCGCCGGCCTGCCTCCTGGCAGAACCTCTAGCTCGCAGGGGCCAGCCCCCGCGGTCCTGAAAGAAAAATCTCCACACCCATTCATGGGCTGCTTTTGTTGAATGACTTGAGTTTTTCCTTTTCTAAGAAACAGGGACATAAATGGCTTGTTGGCATTTTACCGACGGAGGTGTGGGCGAGCGACTGGATCCCTCACAGGCTTGGCGCTGAACAGGAATTAGGGGGCTGCTAGAGGGACCTAGCAGCGTCATCTGTCAGGGCCTCGAGGGGCGCCCCGCCTGCTGACTGCCTACCTGTGGGCATGTGCATACAGACACACACACACAACATGCACACACAACACAGAGAGATGTGCACAGACCCCCCCCCACGACACACACAGAAACACACAAAGACGGACACAGATGCACACACAGACACAGGCACACACAGACACAGACATACACATACATACAACACACACAGAAACACACAGAGACATGGAGAGATACACACCCACAGACATACACATAGACACAGGCACACACAGATACAGAGACACACATACAACACACAGCACACACAACACACAGATACACACAGATGCATACACACACAACATAGAGATGTGCACAGACCCCCCCCGCCATGACACACACAGAAACACACAGAGACAGACACAGACACAAAGACACAGAGAAACACAGAGAGACACAGGCAGACACAGAGGCACACACAGACACAGAGACATACACACAGAAATACACACAAACATGGAGAGATATACAACACACACAGAGACATACACAGACACATGCACAGACACAGCATGCATAGAGACATACATATAACACACACCACACATGCAACACAGAGATATACACAGATACAGACACAGGCACACACAGAAACACAGAGAGACATGGAGAGATACACAGCACACACAACATAAACAGAGACATACACAGACACAGAGGCAGACACAGAGACATACACACATAAAACACAATATACATAGAAACAGAGAGACATGGAGAGACATACAACACATATAACACACACAGAGGCATAATAGACACACACATAGACACAGACACACACAGACACAAAGACACACAGAGACACACACACCACAGATATACATAGACTCCCCAACATACAGCACACACGGAAACATATACACATAGACAGAGACACACATATAACACACATATAGAAACACAAAGACACATGCACAGAGATATACACACACACACAATGACAGACACGGAGAGATACAATACACACAACACACACAGAGACATACACAGACATACACAACACACACGGCACACACAGACACACAGACATACACAGACACACACAGACACACACACAACATACACAGAGGCACACACAGACACACAGACATACATAGACACAGACATACAGACGCATTATACACAGACACACACAAAGACCCACACAGACATACATACACACACAAAATAGACACAAAGATACACACAACACACACATTACACATGGACACAGAGACACACACACAGACATGGACAGACATATCACACACATGCATAGAGTGACACACACAGACACATACACATTAACAGAGACACACAGATAACTGACACATACTTACAGACACACAGACGTAGAGAAACATAGCCACACGTAGACAGAGATACAGAGACACACAAACACACATGCTGACATATACTTGCAGACACACAGAGACACATACAGAGACACACTCACACACTCACGCTCTTCTACAACTTTCTTCCTAACATTCAGGACAAGCAGAATGTACTTCGGCCCAGGAATTCTTCACTTCTTCCCCCAAGGAGAAGACAGCTTGGGCAGAGGTCAAGAGCAGAGGCGGCAAATGCTGAGCAGCTGACCCCTGTTCACCTGCCCTCCCTGTGGAGACCTAATGCGGGGAGAAACAAACATGCCTTCAGCAGGGGACCAAGCAGAGATCAGCATAATGCAGGTCGCCCCAACTGATAGCACAGAATGGGTGCCAACAGTTGTCTAGTGTACAACAGACACTAAGGGCTCTAGGGGTTCAGAGGCCCTCGGGCAGGATGGAAGGACAGACATCACGGGGTGGACTCACACCTCGGCTGTCCCACTGAGAGAGGCATCGAACCTTTCTGGGCCTGTTTCCCTCTCTGTAGTGAGGGAATACAGGGCTACAGACTTCCCAGAGGGTTACTGTGAGGACTGAATTAGGTGAGGGAATGCTAATGAAAGCATCTGTATCAAGGCCTGGTTCCGTCTCTGCATCATCTTGGTCAAGGACTGAAAGAGAACGAGGAACTGATGGGCTTGGTAAGGCCTGGGCTCGAGGCTGGGACGTAAAGCCTGGCTAGGATTTCGGTGGGCGGCCAGCTGAGGAGACGCTCACGTCACCCGTGGGGCCTGTTCCTCCCTGCTGGGGGTTGTGGTCCCAGGGGCCATTCCAGGAGGAATGTTAGACACAGACAGGACTCCAGATGCCAGTGACCAAAAGGCAGTGAGAACACAGTGCCACAGGCTCTCTGTGGAGATGCCCAGGCACGGAGCGCTCTGCCCAGCTAGCGAGGCCCACTGCACCCCCTCCTGTGGAATTCTCACCAGAAGGCGCACATTACGCACCAGCTGACTGCAGGAGGAAAATGGAACTTGGAAAGGCAAAGCCAGGACTAAGAGGGCAGCCGTCCCTCTGTGGGCAGAGCCTGAGACGAAGGCGCGTGAATGACCCCTCACTGTTGGGGAGGACACCAACCAGATGATCGGGTCCTTGGAGCCGGCCGGTCCTGACTTCCCATGGAATTCTGCCTCCCCTGAGTGTGCCTCTGATCCTTAACGCCATCAGTTTGGGGCAGCAAGGGAGGCCAGATGCTGGGGACTGAGGGGCAACCAAAATGCTGGGTGAGTTCCAACCTTGAACAGCTTTGAATGGCTGAGTTGGCTTTCATTTCATAGAGTGTGGGGGCATCCACGAGGGTCAGTGGGCCAGAGTGGAGAGCAGGGGACAAAGTCGTCTGGCCCAGAGCACCCCAGTGGTGGGCCAAGGCAACAGTTGCTGAGTGTTGCCAGACAGCCCCTCTGTTCCTGAGGCAGCCAGAGCCGCCAGGCTGGTCACTAGGAGGAGCTTGGATCTCTGTGTGCGGAAAAATACTTTATTCTGCCCGCATTCCGTGAGGTGAACAAGAGGGGAAAGTGCTGATCTAGCCTCTGTGCCATGTTATATATGAGGCCCTCGAGGCTGGCGGAGAAGAAGGGAGTCGTGGAAAGTCACCAGCTGGTCCAGAGCCCACCGGGATGAGGACCCAGCCCAAACCTGGAATAACAGACAGGCCGTAGATCCCTTCCTCTCCGCAGAAGACCTGTGAACTGGTACAAGAACATCCTGAATAAGAAGATGTCAACGCGCCGAAGCTGGCTGTCCCCCAAAAGAGCAGCCTCACCGGGGGCCACGTCAACTCCGCCCCAAAGTGCTGCCTCAGGTGCCGAACCAAAGACTGGACGCCTCGTTAAAACCACCGGTATTGGAAAGACTAATTCCACTCAACATTTTTCAGGGGAAGGGCAATTAAAAATCTACTCTGAAGAGAACGAAGACATATTTTTAGAATGAGATGGAGAAGACTCCCTGAAAATAACATAAAACGTCCAAGTCCAAAGTGATTAAAAAGACATAAATCAGCTGTGTGCTCTAAGGAGTCCCAGCGCTGGGCCATTCCCTGGAGACGCAGGGAAGAATGGCCTCTCGGGGCCGGTCTGGGACACTGCCAGCCTCCTCACTCTCATACCCAGAGCCAGCTTCTCGGCTCCCACCAAGTGCAGCACAATAGGGACAGTGGAACGGGCCGGAGGGATTGGGGGAAGGGGGGTCCACGGTGCCACGCGGTCACACTGGTGGCAAACTATGGGTCCAGGCCAGGCTCCCCCAGGTAGTGTGGGCAAGCAGACACCTCCAGTAGGTCGTGCCAAGGGGGGCACCTGGAAGGTCAGGGGTTTTCGCCAGGCCTCGGCCTTCCCTCCCTCCAGACATGGCAAAAATGAGAGAAAGCCAGAAGATGGGAAGAGGCTGGCTTGTTCTGCGGTGGCCCAAGGATGGGGCCGAGATAGGCAGGGTTCAAAACTGCAAGTCACACATTACACTTCATGGAATCGCTTCTTTTGGGGTGAATCATACTGGCCTGGGGATCTAGAAGCTTACTTTCTGACTTAATTTAGTTAGGAGGACAACTTACTCCTATTGCTGGGTCTCCGGCTCCAGGTTCTGAAAGTACTGACATGTAACGTGGCAGGGCGGGAGGCAAGGCAGTAGTCTTTTCAATCTTAGAAAAGGAAGCCCACTCCTATCGGGAAAGAATCGTCGGGTGTGTTGGGGAACGCATGTTCCAAGGAGCCAGATTACCATGTTCCTAAGGGACAAGTGGAAAGGGACGAGAATTTCTTAAGCGCACTGTGAATCAAGCACAGCGTTCTGCATTCTTTCTCCTGGGATCCCTACGCGAACAGTAGGGAGGAAGGTATGGTTCGCCGCATTTCACAGCTCAAACGGCTGCAACTCAGAGCAGCCACTGCTAACAAAGTCAGCAAGTGACAGAGCAGGTGTCTGCTGAAGGTGTGAAAGTAAGTCCTGGAGCTCAGGCGGCCTGGTACCCCACACTGGTTACTGTTTAGCACACACTGAAATCTAATCGACAAAGAAAGTTCCTGTGTCAGCAACAGTCTGGAGGAGAACGTGAACAGTAACAAATGCTTGATTACTGTAAACTAGCTCAGAAATACCAGGGCACTAAATCATGCTGAAGCCTAACATTTCCAAACCGCAGCACCAGATCCGCAGGTCCCCTCGGAGTTTCCCGAGTCCCTCTGCTGCAGGGACTACAGGCCACAGGTGGCTGGTAAGAGGGAATCTGGCCCCAGGCCCAACTGGGGAGCACCAGACTCGGGACACGTCCTCCCAAGAGGGTCCTAACGGAGCCCATGTCCACCCCATCCTGTGCCCGGTGCCTGGCTGCAAAGACCAAGAAGGAAGAGATATGGAGGCGGGGTTGGGATGAGGGGCCAGGGACTGAGGGTTGAAAGAGAGAGAGGTCCAGGGCACACAGTCCTCAAAGGGCTGGTACTATGCACCTCACGCTCCGCCATGGGAGCTGTGCTGAAGATATGGATTTAGGAACCTTTGTTTTGGGGGAGTACAGAACATTACTCAAGGAGAGTATGTACAGTGAGAAGAACAAAGACAGAGCCGCGGGATTGGGAAGCAAAGTGAACCTGGCCGGGACAGTCACTATGGGTACTGCTGGAGATGTGCTGAGACACTTGTGACTCCTGACAGACCACAGGTTAAAAAAAAAAAGAAAAAAAGCAAACTCAGGACAAATTTCAATAAATGCATCAACTGATCTATGAGGTGTCATTGACGGAGAGTAGGGAACATCTCAAAGGGCCTGGTGACATGAACCTCACAGGCGGAAGAGGACTTCAGTCCTTCCAACCCACCGCTATGAGTGCACGAAGCACCTCCTACATTTGCATGAACAGAGCCTGAACTTGGGTCTGTCTGCCACCCCCTCACGGGCCTTTTGCCAAGTGAGGAAACTGAGGCATGCAGCTGGGGAGGGTGATCCAGTCTGTCCCATCCATCCCGATGAGGGCTAGAGAAGGAGGGACAGACAGCAGGTCCCCGCACAGGGTGGGGCCTGGCTTGCCCGGGTGTGCGGGCAGTAGTGGGGCTCCGTGTGCTCAGCGCTGCTGAACCCGGGCTCCATCAATGTCTGTAACACAAACCTTCTTCAGCCTCCAGGTGTGAGTGGAGAAGAAATAAATGAGGCTACCTGGGGGTTAAGAATGTCCCCAGATACCTATTACAGTGATGGCGTACCTCCAGCAGGCACACGAGCAGATTCTCAGGTGTCCTGGATTATTTCGGATCTGCATCTAGAAAGCTGTTCAGGTCAATTTCGATCCTTCAACCTAGTAGTATCACCAATTCCTTATTGGTCATTGATTATGCACTTTATCCAGGCTTTCTTACTCACTGCTCACCACCACCAGGAGAAGGGAAGATTATCTCCATTGTCCATACAAGAAAACAGAGCCTGGAAATCTTGATGTCACTCACGCAAACCTACTCAGCTAGTAAGTGGCAGGTCTGGGATTTGGACCCAGCTGTCTGGCACCTAAGTGCATTGTCAAAACCTGTGGTTCCCCGTTTTGTGGGCTTCACGGACTACTAAACTTCCAAAACATTTGGGGACAAATAATAGGTTGCCGACTTCATATTTCTCCAATTAACAATCGTGTTTTAAACACCGGACAAAGCTTCGCTTCACAGAAGGAAACACGTCTGTGACACACATGCTCACACAGCCACGCAGCTACACCTGAACCCCTGTTCTGGGTCTGGGAAAATGGGAAACACACGTAACCTCCCTCACTTCACCAATCAGACCCACAGACACACACATTTTTTTTTTTTTAAAGATTTTATTTATTTATTTGACACAGCCCACGCGCACAAGTGGAGGCGGGGGGTGGGGGGCACTACAGGCAGAAGGAGAGGGAGAAGCAGACTTCCTGTAGAGCAGAAAGCCCGATTCGGGGCTTGATCCCAGGGCCCTGGGATCATGACCTGAGCTGAAGACAGATGGTCAACAGACTGAGCGACCCAGGCGGCCCTCGATGCGCACTTTTAATCAGAAGCCCATGATGTGAGGAAGTGGGGATGGCGCAGAATCACAATGGGACCAGCATCCGTTGTCTGGAGCCCATGGTGTTGGTGGCACAAACTGGGGTCTGGCCCAGCAGGACAGTGGTGAGGTCCTTTCTGGGTCAGGTCTGGGCACGACTGGTTGTCCTTCCTGACTGTGTGGTCTGTAAACCTGGTTCTTTATTTTCCTGGAGATTCTGGGCTGTCTTATATCCTTTTAATAAAATCCTTTTTTGCTTCAATTAGCTAAAATTGGTTTCTGTTGCTTGCTACTTAGAATGGTGGCGGATAGAACATAATCTTAGAATAAAAGACGGCACTTTACACGGAATGCATTTAGTTCTATGAAAACCTCACTACCCAGCATCCCTCCTTATCTCCTTTTGTTGCAGACCAGTCTGTGTCAGGCAGGGAGGGACCTGGAGCCTGGAGCGGGGGACAGCACTCTCCTGCTTTCCCTACCCTTAAGGGGTTAGAAGCCAGAACCAGCGGCCCCACCATGGGTCGTGCCCTTTGCAGAAGGATCACCAGCGGGTCCCCACTGCCCACTGGTAAAGTTTAAACCCGACCTCTCCAGCCCCATCTCTGCTCCTGCTCTCCCTCCAGGAACTCTGGGCTTTAGCTAAAATAATTTCCCCTCATCTGCAGGATGCAGACAGCATATCCCCACTTCTCATCTTTATTCATACTGCTATCCACTCCTCGCCTCTTGTTTTCTGCATTTAAAAGTTCGGCTCATCTCTCCAGCCCTCCCGCAGCCCAGCTTCCTCAGCCCTCGGAGAGCTCTCCGACTCCTGAGGTCTTGCCGTCTTCCTGTCTCTGTTAATTCCTTGCTTTTTAAAATTTTCTTTCAAAGGGAGGCCCGAGATACCGCCTTGCCCCACAGCATCCCCTGAACAACCACGTCTGCTGGCAAGACCCCCCCCCCCCGGGAGCCGTCGGCTCTGCCCGCCCAGTCTCCCTGCACCCTGCAGGCATGGGGCTAACTGGAAACTTCGCTTGCTCCTTTGAGACCCACTTTGTCCTCTCTCTCGGTGAGATGGAGGACGACTCATCTCTGTGCTCCTCAGGAGCGTCCTTCAAAGACAATTAAGTCCCTCCTCAGCCTCTTTCTTCTGAAATGAAATTATCCCTAATCCTTTCTCCTGTCTTCAAGAGTCCTGTTTTCCGGTGCTTTAATGGAGTGGACTCCATCCGAGGAACACCACAGCTGGGAGGGCTGCGGGGCTCAGACATGGGGTTCGCAGACGTCTGTGAGAGCAGCAGCCTCTTCTCTGATCATTTGTGAAGTGAAATTACCCGGCTAGTTACTGAGACTGCCTCCAGTTCAAAATACCTCTGGCTGATGCCAGCTTACCCCACAGCAGAGCCCCCAAACCTCCTCGAACCTCCAAGGAAGGGAAGGAGGGAGCCTAGGGACACAGTGAGGGCCCCGAATGCCGAGTTCCCCTGCTGGTCCCAGGGCTGGCTTCTGCATGGAGATGGTGTCCCTTGACCAACTCGGTGCCAGTGTGATTCTGCAGATGGACGGTCTTTACTCACAAGGGATCCCTAACACGAGGCCAAAGAATTGCTTGATCCATTCAGTCAGGAAAGCCTTACAGGGCTGCCGCCTCCCACAAGTTCACGAGGCCCCGCACCCTGTAGTTCAACCAGTTCATTATCTGCATCCTGGGCCTCACCTTTCCCCAAATGAAATGGAGAACTGCAGGCATTTTCTTGAAGGCAAACAAGAAAATTGCCCAAAGAACCAAGTAATCTTCAAATGTCAAAGACATCCAGTGCGTGAATCACGCTTAAGTAAGAGCACAGGAATTTGGCAAAGTGACAAGCAGTGGTTTACAACATTAAAGGTGACTTAGAAATAGTCAAACAGTCAGAGGCAGAAGGAGAAGGAGGTCTGAGCCAGCCCAAACCAGCCTTCTCCCGTGACGGGCCCACCACCTGCCATATCCCCATTCGGGAAAGGGCACTCCAGCTGTGAGCCACTAGGGGTGCAGAGAGGTCGTCCTCGGAGCAGAGCTCGGACCCCGTCAGCCGCATCAGGCCGGGCAGGAGGGCTCTGCAACATCGCCTTTGACCCTTGTGCCGAAGAGACCTGGGCGTGTGGTCATGCAGTCGCCTGGGCCTGGTGCCCAGCACCTTATCCCGTCACCAAAGGCAGGATGAGTATCTTCCGAAAGAACCTGTCAGCCTCTTTCATCCAGGCCCAAGTGCTCCGAAGGCCTTGCTGCTGGCCCACAACAACCTTCACTTGCTCTGACTCTCATCCCAGCTCTGGGGAGTCGCCGGCCTCTTTCCCTGAAGACAGTGAGGGGCCGTCCTGCAGCCTCTCTCCAGCCTTGACGGGCAGTTCAGACTCGGCCGGCGTGGCACCGCTTGTACATCCCGGACAAGCTTGCCGTGCTACAGTCCACAGTTCCTGTGATGCCGACCTCACTGCCTCATGTCCAGCAAGCTGCTTGACCCCTCTCCTCCTCTTCTCCTGCCCCAACTCCCCCAGGGCCTACAACCAACAGGGCTGGGAATTCAATAAAGGACTTGTTCAGGAATCATCCACACAGCTTGGGACCCAAATTCAGAACACCTCATGGATTTGTTGCTGTTCCTTCTCTGAAATTCCTCAACCACCGACAAACTCCAAGCAAATCCAGGTGTGAGCTGGTTGCTCCATGACCCTGAAGTACCCCAGTCCTTGGATCTGTTCAGAGGTGCTGGAGGAGGTGAGCCCCAACTGCCTTAAGTCAAAGCCCTCTGACATTTCCTGAGAAGCCTGGGAGTAAGATCTAAAGGGAACTAAAGGTCATTCTAATGAGAACGTGAGTCGGAAAACATCCATGGCCTAAATTCTGGCTCTTCCAGAAGGTTATTGGTGCTTAGATTGGGCCTATGTGACTCAGAGAGAAACTCAACTTCCTTAGTTTTGCCGGAAGAGCTCAAGGAGCCCCTCAGAACAAATCCCTCAAGGCTGCTGATGTTGGGAGCTGCTGTGTGCACATCTGGGGCGGAGAGGAGCCAGACCCGGCAGTACCTTTTAGGATTCCAGTACAGGCTTTCATTTCTCGAGGCAAGAAGAAGAAACAGGATATTTTTGTCTCATCTCATCTCCTGACAGCAGGCATGGATGAGGCTGAGAAAAGTCTTCCGGCACATAGGGCAGAAGGAAGTCTGGCTGACCTCACAACTCTGTCCTTGAGGCCCTGCCCTGTCTGGATGTGCCCACCTAGACAGCTTAGACATCATACCCCGGCTCCCTGTATCTACCCGTTACCTGGGCCTGTCCACCCCAATCACACACATGCACACACACACATATTTCCGACACACATACAGTATATTCCGGTCATGGGAACCCCCTCACAGTCCCCAAATACCTTCTCTTACCTGTCTGTTTCTTCTGCCCCAAACACCCTCCCTGCCCCACCCCTGCCCTTGCTACATGCCACAATTCCACTCCCCCTTGTCCTCCCCTAACTCTGCTGACCAGGCTCCTCCCTTGCCTGGCCTCATGGGGTTTGGGATGCCCTATTTCAGCAGGGTCCCATCAACAGGATAATCCCATCTCTTCTGGTTTTTGTCTCCTCTTCTCCACGAAAGTTCCTTCGGAGGGGTATGACCAACCATGTTTCGTTCACTATTTTTATCCACGTTACTGAGCCTGGCACATAGTAGGTATTCAAGAAATAGTCACTGAATGTACAACTATATAAATGATCTTGAATTGATGCAAGCTTCATGTTCTTGCCTCATGCAACAAAATGATCAGGCAATGTATTTTAAGGCTCATCATTCAGAAACGAGGGTCTGTGGGGAGGAAGGAAAGGCTCAGGGCAGGGGAGTAAGGGACAGGAGAGACCCCGGCTCCATCAAGCTACCCTAAGACTCACCCTGACCCAGGGGGCTTAAGAGGCCTCAAGGTAGACAAGAATTTATATTCTGGACTGTTGACATGTGTGGTTCCTCAGTGTTTGTGTGCCTTTAACGGCCTCCAGGGCTGACTCAGCCAGCACATGGTAGAGGGCACACAGGAAATCTCCTCGCCTGGGAAAGTGCCACCTCTGGAAGCCAGAGCAGCAGGAGGTCCCAGGAAGACCGGGTCCAGCTGGCTGGCCCAACAGCTTATCCCTTACCTCTAAGATCCTTCTTCTTGAATCCAGTCTGGGTGATTCCTCCAAATGTCTGTCCCCTCTGAGCAAGAGCCAGGTCCAGACATTTAATGGCCTACCTTCACCACTGTCATGTCTTAGGAACCCTCACACCTGGTTCTGAACAAAACTCCATCTTCCCCAGCATCCCCGAGCGTCCCAGGGCTCCTAGCTCACCAATACCACCACCATCCACCCATCCATGCCTCTGGTCGGAAGTCTTCGGCCACCCCTCTCCTTTAATTCCCCACATCCAACCCACCACCAGGGCCTGACAACTCCACCTTTTAAACATCTCAAGCTCACTTACTTCCCTCCACCTGCAACATGATGGCAGTCCCAGCTGCCGCCACCAACTCTCACCTGGAATCTGGCAATCATCTTGTAAATGCGCCCCACATTCTCCCTTGGTACCCTTCAGTAGGTCCCCACACAGTGGCCTGTGTTGTCATTTCGAAATGCCACTTCTGGGGGCATCTGGGTGGTTCAGTCCATTGAGTGTCTGCCTTCAGCTCAGGTCATGATCCCAGGGTTCTGGGATGAAGCCCCACGTCAGGCTCCCCGCTCAGCAGGCAGTCTCCTTCTCCCTCTCCCTCTGGCGCCCCCCGCCCCCAGCTCGTGTTCTTTCTCTTTCTCTAATGCATACAATTTTTTAAAAAGTGCCATTCCCTTGCTTTAAAACTGTCCAAGTCAACCAGTGCTCTCGCAGTAAAGGTAAAGATGCTATATGTGGCCTGTAGGTCCCTGCATGGTCTTTCCCTGCTCAATTTTCTGGTGTCCTCTGGGACCACACTCCCCCTTGCTTTCTTAGCCCCAGCTTCCCTGGCCTACTCTCGTTCCTTGACTGTGCCATACTGTTTCTCATATAGGGCTACGGTATACCTGTGTCCTCAATGTGCCCTCCATCTTTCCCTCCCCACCCCAGCTCGGCCTCCCTTTAAATACTCATGTCAACTGTTCCCTGAAACTCCTGAATCCAAGATGAGACAAGGCTCTCCCTATAACTGCACCGGATGGCTTCTATTGAACTCTCTGATGACCATGTCTCTCCCACTAGACCGTAAGCTCCTTGAGGGGAAGCAGCAGGCATGTTTCTGCTCACTGTCAAGCTCCAACCCCCAGCACAATGCCCGGCACGCAGAAGGCACTCAGATCTTTGTTGAACCACGGATAATGGGTTTGGGTTTCATGGAGGGAAGCCGCGTTGCCTTACAGTCTGGTTTCATAGGAGACAAGTTACAACATAGAAGACTTGCTGATGGCAACATTCCTTCTGAGGAAGATTTTCAAGTGGGTGAAAAACAACCTTCCTACACTGGCATACGGATCAAAGAGTAAAAGATGAGTCTTTCGTCCAACAGAGGAAACGCACACCATCCGTACGTTCACAAGCCGTCTGCATGGCGACGTGGGGAGATTCCGTCCTTGCCACAGCCATATGCTAGGGAGAATCAGGGAGGGAGAAATCCTTCCTTCCCCGTAACTGATGGAAGGCCTTAGTTTGGGAAGACGGCAATGTAAGGCGAGCTCAGCGCCGCCGCTGAGAACAAAACGCCTTGGATGCTACAGTTATGTGTCTGGTCATCCTCTCTCTTCCTTTTTTGCTCACTTTGAGGGGTCGTCTTTGTGCGGTGAACGGAAGTCGTGAGCGTCTTTCATGGCTCCACAATGGGCCAAGCAGTGTCTGACTGTTTCTTCACGCTCAAGTTTGTCTAGCTGGGAGTGCACATCTGAGGGAAATTAAACCTAACATCAGTAACAGCAAACTCTACCCAGGCTGCGACAAGTGTCCAGAGCTGGCTGGCTCCTCCACTGTTCTTCACGCTGTGCCCTGCTCCCCACAAGGCAGGGCTGTGACCCTCCAGTCCCATCTGAGGAGTGTGCCTCTCGCTGCAGGGGAGGCCGGCGTGCTGACTCCCTGCCCCAAATAAATGATAGGACCGGGATTCCGACGTGGAGCCAGAAAGAAGTTTTGTTGAAATGGCATATAAAACACAATGAGATGCCATTTTCCTCCAAATTAATAAAGATGCTGAATGATGATAATATAAACTCTCCCTGATGTTACTGGTTGTATATACATTTGGTAAAATGATTAGCATGTTTTGAAAGCCTTAAAGAAGTTCCATTCATAAGAAAATCCAATAAGCTTGCAAGATACAAAATACCTAAGAACCAAGAGCTTTCTAATTTGTTAGTAGTAACTCATTAGAAAATACGACCAGACAGAAAGATCTTAGTCTAACTGTAAGTAGCATCTAGGAATGAAGTTTCTAGAATAGTGCAGAGCTCATATGAAGTGATGTTTACAGAGAGATATGAAAGTAAACTTAAATAAACACACAGAGAATAAATGGGATGACACATTCCTGGATGAGAAGACTCAGTATTGCAGTCGGATGCCAATTCTTTATAATCAGTTTATGGGCATCATCTAATTCATATGGATAGCAGGTAAAAAAAAAAAAAGTCAAGAGTAGAGTTTTTTGTTTTTGTTTTGTTTTGGCTTGGTAAAAATGATTCTAAAGTTCACCTGGGCTATGAGATGAGTCAGAGACATATCTAAAAATATTTTGGAAAATAACGCGAATGAAGAGGATCCTTACTACCAGTTTTTTTTTTTTTTAAAGATTTTATTTATTTATTTATTTGACAGACAGAGATCTCAAGTACGTGGAGAGGCAGGCAGAGAGAGAGAGAGAAGGAAGCAGGCTTCCCGCTGAGCAGAGAGGTGCCCTACTTACTACCGGTTTTTAAACATAATATAAAGCTTCTATAGTTAAAACAATGTGGGGGTGCCTGGGTGGCTCAGTGGGTTAAAGCCTCTGCTTTTGGCTCAGGTCATGATCCCAGGGTTCTGGGATCGAGCCCAGCGTCGGGTTCTCTGCTCAGCAGGGAGCCTGCTTCCCTTCCTCTCTCTCTGCCTGCCTCTCTGCCTACTTGTGATCTCTGTCAGTCAAATAAATAAATAAAAAATCTTAAAAAAAAATGTGTTACAGCATTTGGTCCGAAAAAAATACAAAAGGGAATAGACAGTCTGGAAACATCCTAGCCTATCCAAGAATTCAGTGTACGAGAGAGGTAACATTTCATTCGATAAAAAGAACTGCAAGAATTACGTAACCACTAAGAAAAAAGTTAAATCCCTATCTTCTATCTTAAAACAGGATAACTTAGAAATAGACAAAAAGTTGAATCTGTAATATGAAATCATGAAACAAACAGAAGAGAATATAAATGAACAGATAGGGAAAGCCAAGAAAGGGAAGGATTTTCTGCGCATAAAAACGAGAATAAACATCAAAGTGAACAAGGCTTATAAATGGGATGACAAGGAAATGAAAGGCTTCTCTACAACCAAGAAGCCATAAATGAATTGAAAAGACAAAGGACACACTGGGAAAAAAATATTTCTAACATTACACCAAAAGGTTAATATCCTCTTATGCATAAAGAGCTCTTACAAATCAATAAGAGAAAGATGAATATAAATAGAAAAACAGGCAAAGGACAGGAATGTCAATAAACATAGGAACAAATGCTCCAGCCCACTGGTAATTAAGGGAGTGCAGGTTGAGACCACGGGATACCATGACTCACCTATCCAACAGACGAAGATATTTTTAAAAATTATAATAGGTAAGAGTGGGGTAAAATGGATGCTCATGTGCTACTGATGGGAAGCAAGCAGCGCAGGCTCTCTGGGGGCAATGCGGCAATACAGATCAATGTGTTCAGTATTTCCCACCTCCGATTTGATAATACCAGTTCCAGGAATTAATCCTAAAGCAATAATCCCAAATGTCTGCATATATTTATGTTCAACAATATCTGACTGCAACGGTATTTACAATTGCAAATAGTAACTGAACTACCTACACCTCTGACAATAGGAAGTCAGTTAAATAAAATATGGCACATTACTCTAAAGGCGGGTAATGAAATGTAGCCTTTTTTTTTTTTAAAAGATTTCATTTATTTATTTATTTGACAGAGAGAGAGACAGAGAGCACAAGCAGGCAGAGAGGCAGGCAGAAGCAGAGAGAGAAGCAGGCTTCCCACCGAGCAAGGAGCCCGATGCGGGGCTCGATCCCAGGACCCTGAGATCATGACCCGAGCCGAAGGCAAAGGCTTAACCCACTGAGCCACCCAGGCCCCCCGAAATGTAGCCTTTTAAGGTCATGTTTCTGAATATGTAATGAAAAGGAAAAAATCAGTACCAGGTTAAGAGAGAAAGAAGGAAAAGATAAAATTTTATATATATATTTTATATGTATGTATATTTATATTTATATATTTATATATTTATATATAGGAGGATACCAATTCTGCTATAAGTGTGGTATAAGATTGGTATAAGTTTGGTATAAGATACCAAATCTGCTATAGATTCTAAAGTGTTAATTGTTTTTATGTCTTAGTGATGAGATTAGCCATGGTTTTTCTTTCTGTTAAAAATTTCCATAAAGAGGGGCGCCTAGGTGGCTCAGTGGGTTAAAGCCCCTGCCTTCAGCTCAGGTCATGATCCCAGGGTCCTGGGATCGAACCCCCCCCATCTGGGTGTCTGCTCAGCAGGGAGCCTGTTTCCTTTCCTTCCTCTGCCTGCCTCTCTGCCTACTTGTGATCTCTATCAAAGAAATAAATAATCTTTAAAAAAATTTCCATAAAGAACATTACTCTTATCATTGGAAAGTTATGTAATTTTTAAAACCTCAAACCTTGGTAATCCTATTTCTAGAACTCTATCTAAAATATACTCTTGAGTATCTCTCAGAACCACCCCATGAGGCTGGTAGTATCATCTCCGTGCGGCAGAGGCCTGGGTGGATGTCGTGATGAGCCTCATATGTTGCCCTCAGAGCTGGGTCCTGTCAGTGCCGTCTGACACCAAAATTATGAACAAAAATGATACCCAAGAATACCCACCAGAGTGTTAGAGTAGAAAAAAAAAAAATACAGCTGATGGCCCTGGCTGAGTAAATAAGATGGCAGGCATGATGACATACCAGGTAGGCATTAAGAAGTGATGTTTAAGAATCATTCTTTTAGAAGGGGGGGAGGGACAGAGGAAGAAGGAGAGAGAATCTGAAGCGGGTGGATGGAGCAGGATGCAGGGTTCCATCTTACAAGCCCAATATCATGACCTGAGCCGAAATCAAGAGTTGGGACGCTCAACTGACTGAGCCACCCAGGCACCCAAGAATCTTTTTTTTTTTTTAAAATATTTTATTTATTTATTTGACAGACAGAGATCACAAGTAGGCAGAGAGGCAGGCAGAGAGGGAGAGAGGAGGAAGCAGGCTCCCTGCCGAGCAGAGAGCCCGATGTGGGGCTCGATCCCAGGACCCTGGGACCATGACCTGAGACGAAGGCAGAGGCTTTAAACCACTGAGCCACCCAGGCGCCCCATCCAAGGATCATTTTTAATGACATGGGAAAATGTTCTCATGTAAGAAAAAAAACAAAAAACAAAATAGATGCAAAATTTCATATGCAACATAGCCCCAGCTATTGTGCAAATGCACAAAAATGATTAGAAAAAAATATAATAAAATATTAACAGTGGCTATCTCTAGGCAATAGGTCTTTTTTTTTTTTAAAGACATTTATTTATTTATTAGAGAGAGAAAGAGAGAGCGCAGGGGGAGGGACAGAGGGAGAGACTCTTAAGCAGACTCCCTGCTGAGTAGGGAGCCTGACACAGGCCTCAGTCACTACCCTGAGATCATGACCTGAGCTGAAATCAAGAGTATTTGACTCTTGAGTCAAATACTCTTGACTCAAGAGTATTTGACTGACTGAGTCACCCAGGTACTCCTCTAGGCAATACGTCTTTAGAGATTATTACTTACTTCAATATGCTTGAAAATATTACACAATGGATATTGCTTTTATTACCAAAAAAATGTTCCGCATTCACTCAAAAAAATGAGCCATCCATTGTAATCCCATTACCCTCTTTCTTACACCTATCTTCCCTTTAGGGTCCAGTTGAAGACTTGCCTCTTCTATGAAGCTCTCTTTGATTTGCCCAGCTCATATATCTCTGACCTTCCAAAACATGTTTCCAAAGTAGAACTCTGACTCCGGGCTTCAGAAATGCTCACATGTGTGTCGAAGCGCATCACAGCTCTTGGGCTAAACTCCCCACCCAGTGTCCCAGAACCACAAGGGTGGGGAGCAGGCAACCTCCTACACACGTCTTATGTATGTGGCTGAGAGCTGAGCAGGCTTGGGGAATACGTGCCAATAGAGCTGCCATTACCATACCATACCTTGTTTGGGGAAAGGGTAGACGATTATTATGAGTGGGACCAGGCCAAGATGAAGTTCCCATAGTCCATGGAAAGGGAGAAAACTCAAGAGTATGTAGCAAATTTTCCAAAACACTAAGTTTATTCATCTCTCCTTGTTCTGGGATTATGTCCTTCCTTTTCTTTGGTGTTAAAACATTCACTGTTGATCGCAGCGATGGGGTGAAGGGTAGATGGCATCTCAGTGTTGTAGGAGCAATGTCCATAATAGCCGACATATGGAAAGAGTTCAGATGTCCATCAACAGATGAATGCATAAAGAAGATGTGGTACACACACACATACACACACACACACACAGTGGACTATTACTCGGCCATCAGAAAGAATGATATCTCGCCATTTGCAACGACATGGATGGAACTGGAGGGTATTGTGCTAAGTGAAATAAATCAGTCAGAGGAAGGCAATTATCATATGATTTCAGTCCTATGTGGAATTTAAGAAACAGAACAGATGAACATAGGGGAAGAGAAGGAAAAACAAAATAGGATGAAAAGAGAGGGAGGCAAACCATAAGAGACACTGAACTCTATGAAACAAGACTGAGGGTTGCTGGAGCAGAGGTGGGTGGGGGAATGGGCATTAAGGAGGCACTTGAGGTAATGAGCACTGGGTATTGTATGCAACTGATGCATCACTAAATTCTACCCCTAAAACTAATAATACAGTATGTGTTAACTAAATCGAATTTTAATAAAGAATAAAAAAAAAAGAGTAGATGGTGATTTTAAAGTGTTGTTTAGCAAACTAATAATAATTACTCTTCAGAGACGTTTTCCTAACTACCCAATCTGGAACAGCTACCTCTCCCCTTCTCCCAGTGATCCTTCCTCATAGCATTTATAATTATCTAGATAATACTCCACTATTTATTTGTCTCTGTTTTTTACACTAAGTCTCCTATCAAGAATGTATGTAGGATCTTTGCCAGGCTCAATGCTGACACACTGTAGGTGCCCAATAAATGTTTGTTCAATAAGTAAAGGAAGGAACTTAGAACTAGGGGAAGTGCAGGGTCATGATACTGGAGGGACTTTGGCCAGAGTCTTAAAATAATAGAAAATGAAATTCAGTACTTAAGTCACTGACGGGTAACACCAGCTTTAGGAATGAAACCTAGCTCTGTGCTTACACGTGGCATCTGGTATCTGGAGGAAACTCTTGTGAAGGTTTCCTTTGGTTCCCAGTCATTCTGGGAATAAGACATTAACAGCACAGCGAGTAAACACAGCGAGCAGAATTCCTGGCCGGTAGCACTGACTCGCAGGCTGGCAGGACAGAGTAAGTGGAAACATACATACAACTCAATCCCAAGTTCCTCTCTATCCCCTGCTTCTCATTAACACTCTCCTCCCCCCAGGCCTCTCAGCTTCTCTTTGGGAAACCAATCCTTTTTCCAGAAGTTGATGAGAAAATGCCCTCTTGTGGGCGTGACAGTGGACCACCTTGACAGTGTCAAAGATTTCTGAAAATGTGCTTATTTGAGAGAATTCCTTCATTGTATTTAAAGACTTTAAAAAAAAAATCCCAAACATCAACCCTTTGTTAAAGTGAAGATACATTTTCTAGAAGGCCATTAAAGAGTACTCAATTCACTTCTGCCTGTCTAACTTAGGTAGGCAAGTTCTGAATGTCTTAAGCAGCATCGTCACAAAGAAAATTATTCTCCTTTCTAAACTTCTGTGTGATTTGCTAATGACTGGGTGACTTTTTTTTTTTTTTTGTCATCGCCCAGAATCTGCCTCCTTTTCTGCTCCCAGGAAACCATCACCTGAGATTGACAGGCAGCAATTGAAAATAATAAAATTATGTAAGATGAGCTTGTAATCACCAGCATTTCGTGAGAAGCAAAATGCATTTCGCTCTAGCTGAGGAACAGAAAGTTTCTTTCTCATTTTAAATCTGTATCAGAGGTAAAGCCTTCTATTAAAACACAATTCTCTGTACACTTACAGTCTCTGGCAGACTGCCAAGGAGACTATCACGGAGCTGCTGCTGCAAAGAAGCAGGCCGTGCAAGACATGGAGGTGCACCCCTAAGGAAGAAAAGCAAAGTCTTCGGAATTCCTGGGAGGGCTCTGCTCACACACGCCCACTTCTTCTGGAAACACACACACACACACACACACACACACACACACACGCTTTCTGGAGGGGTGTGGGGTAGCAAACATTCAGAAAATGCTTTCCTATCTTTGCTTTCCAAACACACACACACACACACACACACACACACACACACACACACACACACTGGGTTTCTTCCTTTTCTCACTGCCTTTTGTCATGTACCACCAACGTCGTCATCATCATCATCATCATCATCATCGTCAGACTGCAAAGCCTGTGGTCCAAGACCTGGTAATTGCAAACCTTTTTGCCGGCTGTAATTTACAGGTACAAGTGACCACTTGGGGGCACAGTTAGTGGAGAAGGCTGGCGCCGCGTTCAATGAGGCAGGCTTTCATGATGTGAAGCCTGTTTCAGCTGCCTTTAAGAAAGCACCCCAATCCTGGATCCAGCAGCAGCCCTTGGAGGGAACATAACCCCAACAGAACTGTTCATTTAAGGCGAATCTAAGATTCACGAGGAGGGAGATTTTATATGGAATTATATGAAATGATTCTATTCCTTCCTCTCTGTAAAGCCGGTGGTTTAAAAATTTCCTCCACGTAACGGCTTGTCTTTTTCACATTCTCATCAGTGTTAGTGTGGGCATGTACACAAACACATATTGCTCACTATAGGGGTGGTGGGAGGCAAAATTTAACCTTATTAGTACAGTTAAATCTCTTTGCTTTGTTAAATAAAATTTCATTTTTCCCCATTATGAAAAATACGCTGATTATTTAAACAATCTGGAGAATTTTAAACCAGAAAGACGATCACTGTTAACATAAGGGTCTATTTTCAGCCTTTTTTTTTTTTCTACACTCTTTCGCTTTTATATCCTTGACATCATAGTGCATACATAATAGGTGCTTGATTTCCTTTAATTAACAGAATTTCCCTCTTAATTAAAAACAATTCCCTCAAACATCCAAACTCATGATAAAGTCACTATAGAAACTCTGTTCTCAATCCCCAAAGAAGTGTTTTATGCCTTTTTTTTTTTAGTTTCCCGATCGGAAGAAAACAAGGAATTCATACCACCATTTTGTCGACCCTACCCCAGGGCCCAAACACATACTCCAAAGGTAGATTTTCCCCAAAACAAACCAGTGAGGTTGGGCAGAGGGGAGACATAAGCCTAGGATGGGGAAGAGACGGGGGAGAGAACTGGAGGGGGGAGCATAGGCAATGCTTGGGAACCAAATACAGGTTGGGCCCTCACAGGAGACCCCAAGGTCCAAGGACTGAAGATGAACACACTGGTTAGTGCCCTGGAAAAAATTTGTGTCTGGTGTGTAGAAGAAAATGGAGCAAAGATCAGCTTCTGTGGTTCAGATATGGATGCATTGTTTTTTCACATCCTGGTGAAGGGATCGCATACTGAGCCGCACATTTTAGGGAACAATCCCTACTTCCATGTGACAATAACCAACCCAGAGAGAATATTCCACAGGGCTTTCACTTTTGTCCGAGAGAGCAGGAAGCAGCACTAGATTCACAGGAAAGGAGCCCCCACCCTGACCTGCCGCTCCTGCTCCTGCTGCTCCTGCCCCTCCCTGCACCGTCAGCGCTGCTCCTCCCACATTCCAGGATCTGGGATTCTGGGTCCTGCTCTGCTCCTGACTGGCAAATCTTAGATGGCATTTCCCTTCTCTGCGCTTTGCTTATTCAAACTGTGCAATGTGCCCAGTTTTGGTCCAGGCCCTTGGGGGCAAATCGACGAAGGTGAGGCCATCGATCCCCCCAGGGGCACATGGTCAGCTAGGGCTCCTATGAAGCAGTCACACGGAGAACCTGGGTCAGGTCATCCCCACGGGCAGGCGCCTTCCCCCTAGGAAGCCATACAGGATGGGCAGGCTCTGAACTGGGCAGAGACAGGCAAGACTTCTAGATTAGGAAGTGGGGGAGGGAATGGAGGGTGGCCTCAGCGGGGCCAGAGAGTGGGTCTTTGGAAGCAGCTGATCGTCCCTCTGTCAACACTGCATACTTGCTACTCCTGCAGCCACTTCCGGGGCTCTGCTCTCTCCCAGATCAGATCCTTCCTTCCGGCCCAGGTCGCCTGTGCCAACCCATGGGCAGGTAGGACTCGCTATGCCCGGACTTGCTGGGATGGGCTCCACACTCCACTCCCATCATCCCCATGAGCATCATGGGGCTCACCCACACCCAGCTCTGCCACCAACATGTCTCAGAGGTGAACTCCAGGCAACGTGTCCTCTATATCCTCTGCAATGCCAAGCCGGGTGTTCTAAGCTTACCTCTCACAGGGGCAGCAGATCTGTTAGCTGAATGGGGCTTGTGAGCTTTGGACTTGGATATACGGCCGAGGATATACGGACCGAGGCTCCGGAATGGAGGGAGGAAGACCGCAGAAAATAAACTTGTCCTCGTAAGTCTTCCAAACTCTCCTTGCTCTGTGGGGCTTCCCAGTGACTGTCCCTTCCCCCTGTGTCTCCACAGCTCTCTACCAAAGAGCAACGGGTCAGATTGTACCCCCACACCTCCCACTTGTGCATCGTGTGCGTCTTGCGATGAGGCACTGCCCAGGAATGTGGGAATGAGGGAAACAACGGAACAACGAAACTGAGTTCTCACACAGATGAATTCTGTCTGAGTTCCTGGAAGGCAGGAATTTCCCTTCCACCCCTAATTTCCTATAAGCCTGTGACAGGCAGAACAGAGGGCAGCAAAGCTATTATTAGTGTCATTAGAGAAGGTAGCTAGGTTCCAAGAGCTGAAGCAAGAGCCCACCATTTGTAGGAGGCCCTGCTAGGCTGGTGAGCCCAGATCGACCAGGCAGCGAAGGCCAAGGCAGGAGGCCTCGCTGCTTCATGACAGGAGACACTGCCCAGAAGTCTGTAAAAAGGGGACACTGACCTCAGAGTCAGCCTACAGATTCACTGGAGAATGGGGCACAACAGCGAGGGCAAAATTACCGGAAGGAGAGACTACCTCATGCATCAGTGTCAGACAAAAGCGTTAACAGAGCTACCGGAAGAACACGTTAACCATGCCGGACGCTCCAAACCAGGGAGGAAGGGGCCAAGCTGGGAACTGGTCACCCCAGTCCTGCCCGAGGAGAGTGCTCTGCCCCACAGGCATCTGGACACTTCTGCACATGGGCCCCTGAGCTGGGGATGGTGCAGCCATAGCTCAGGGACACTGACCTTTAAGACCATCCACCAACCTCCTGTCCCCACTGCAGTCACCAAGCAGCCTCTTGGGATTTGGCTTCTGCTGTGATGTGCCTTCTGGGAAAAAATCTGTTCAGTGGCGACACATGGGCCTGGCCCACTAGATATCCTCTCTCTAGTGTAAACAGCCAAAAGGCCAACACCTGGAGACCGTTCAACTCTGGGTGCGCTGCCGGTCAAGGGGGAAGACCCCAAGCATGGAGAAGTTGTATGGGGGCCCCAACATGGGCGGACACCCCCAACTGGCCAACTAACATCTTCACCTGTGGGTGGGTGTCTCCAAACACAGTACCACCCCATGTCCATCCACAGGAGAAGGGACATACAAACTATGGTACTGCCATGAACTACCACTTACCAATAAAGAATGACCACAGGGACACATGTCAACATGGATAAATGGCACACAGGGTATGCTGAGTGAAACCGGCTGGGCACGAAAAGGGGTACACGCTGTGTATTTCTGTTTCTACGAAAGTCAACAGCAGGCAAAGCTAATCTATGGCCACTGACATCAGAAGGCATTTGCACAGCAGAAGGGGGATGGCCTGGGGAGGGGCACAGGGAAGTTTCTGCGTGAAGGAAATGTTTTATACCTTGTTTTGAATGGTAGCTGCGTAGGAATAGACAATTTATCGAAACTCACAGAACTGAACCTTTAAGATCTGTGGACTTTATTTCATTGCCTCAACTATTATACCTCAAATAAAATAAATACGATGCCCACCACAGGGCTGGGGACACAGCGAGTGCTCAAAAAAGGCTGTTGAACTGTTAAAGGAAATGGTTCCCCCGACCGCCCCCAGCAAGAGAACCAGTTTGCAGTATGTTTTTTTAGAAGCCTTTTTTTTTTTAAACTGTGGTTAAAAATGCATACAATTTACCATTTTATTAAGTGTACGGTCCATCATCATTAAGTATATTCACGTTGCTGTGCAACCATCAACCACCATTCGTCCAGAGAACATTTTCATCTTTCCAAACTGAAAGTCTGTATCCATTAGACAGGAATCCCCCATTCCCCTCCCCTCCCAGCCCCTGGCGGCCGCCATCTTCCTTTCTGACTGCTTTAGGTACTTCATAAATGTGGACTCATACAACATTTGTCAGTCTGTGACTGGCTTATTTCGCTTAACATCATGTCTTCAAACTCATCCATGGTGTAGCGTGTGTCGGGATTTCTGTTCTTTTTAAGGCTGCATACTATTCTGATGTATGCATAAACCACATTTTCTGCGACTCTTCATCTGTGGATGAGCACCTGGGTTGCTTCCATCTTCTGGCTACTGTGGACAAGGCTGCCACGGATAATGCAGGGGTAAATATCTGGGTCCTTGTTTTCATTTCTTTCGGGTACATACCCATAAAAATTGCTGGATCACATGGTAATTGGATGTTTAATTTTTTGAGGCACTGCCATGTGGTTTCCAGAGCGGTTTTACCATTTTGTGTTCCCACCAGCAGTGCCTAAGGTTTCAAATTCCTCTGCAACCTCACCAGCAACTGCTAGTTTCTGCTTTAAAAAAATTTGTTATAATAGCCATCCTAATGGGTATGAAGTGGTATCTCATCATGATTTTGATTTACATTTTCCTAATTATCAGTAATGTTGACCATCTTTTTCATGTGCTTATTTGGCTACTGGTGTGTCTTCTTTGGAGAAATGTCTATTCAAGCCCTTTTTTCTTTCTTTCTTTCTTTTTTTTTTTTTCTGAGAGAGAGAGAGAGAGGTGGGGAGAGGGAGATTCTTAAGCGGGATCAATGCTCAGCATGGAGCCTGATGTGGGGCTTGATCTCAAGGTCCTGAGGTCATGATGTGAGCTGAAATCAAGAGTCAGATGCTTAACCAACTGAGCCACCGAGGCGCCCCGCCCTTTGCCTATTTTTTAATCAGGCTGTATGTTGTTGAGCTGAAAGTAAGATTTCATTGTAACTCTGAGAACACAGTCTTGCCATCCTCACTGTCACAAGCTCAGGCCCTAGGTGTCAATCTCACATCCCCTGACCCTGTCCCACCCCCAGTGTGGTCACGGGGTACACAGGAGCAAAGAGTTAGGACAGGCCACTTGCCTCCCCTTTTGCTGGGACCGAGGAGACTATCACTGGCCCAGTGTCTATTCCAGATATCAAAACATGTTTCTGAAGACCAGACATCCTGGGGGGGGGCATACTTAAAAAAGCCAACAGGTACAGCCAGCTCTCAAATTGTCATGTGAGAGTTCAGTGAGTTCTCCCCCTCCTGCTGCCCTCCGCTGGGTAGCCCAGCGGCCTCCCCTAGGAGTCTGCACCCACAAACATGGCTTTTTGTGGTTTCTGCAGAATCTAGGAAAGAAGGTTTAAATTTGTAGGTGAGAACTTGAGGAGGGTGGGAATGTCCTTCTCACTCGGGCTGTGAGGGAGACAGCATAGGGAGAGGCAGGGCTGTCCTCTAGAAACCCAGGCCTGGAGCCCTTGCCACAGGATGATGGGCTTGTGTTCTGTATCCCCGTGAAGCAGTACTCTGCCTGCAACCTTCCCTTCGGGTCCAGTCACCAGTGCCTTCCAGGTTGTACAAGACACATCCCCTCCATCCAGAGAGCCGCATGGATCTCTGCACTGCCAGCTTTCTCCTCCAGGGGTCTCAGAGCACCCCTTGTCAGAGAGCTGGGGCCAGGGAGGAAACGTCCCTTCGGACCTGGAGGGAGGTGGTGACTTCCAAGAAGCAAGGTTCCCATGAACATCATTTTTCACCTCCCGGAGGAAAGGAGGAAATTTCAAATCTTAATGCCATCTGATTGGGGAGGAAGGCCGTCTCCCCACGTCTCTTGAAGGAATCCAGGTGTTCCTTTCTTTGCAACGTGTTGCTGTAGATTGGACATTGAGATGCTTTGGCTCTTCCGCTTGGCACACCTAGGCTTCAGCAAGAAGTATGTTCCTTTCACAGTCTGAATATTATTCAGGTTCTGACGATGAAAGCTAGTTGGAACAGCATGAACCGAATAGATTATAGCACTCTATTTACGGCAGGCTCTTCGCGAGCAAGGCCAGCCAGACACGCGCACGGCACGCTGCCTCCAGGTCTCAGCAGCCCAGCTTCCAAATGCGGTACTTACACTTCCCCAATTCTGTGCCCTTTGCTTTGGGTTCAGAAAGCCAGAATCAGAGCACAGTCATCTTACACTTCTTCACATCCAGCAGATAAGCTAGTTCAATGCCCAAAGAACCCGCCTGTATCTCAAGAGATCAAAACCGTGCAGAAATGCAGCAAAAGGGTCTCAAGAGAAGCGTGGGTACAAGCTCTCACTCGGCATCCAGGAGACGGACTGGGGATGAACACGAACACCGAGCAGGTGCTCCGCATCACAGCCCACCCGAAATGGCTGTCATGTTCTGGACAGGACAGACCCGGCGGCTGTCCCCGCTAAGGTGAGCTCTGCTGGACTGGCCAGAATTCAGTCTGCTTGTTATCCTAAAGGTGGCAAAGTTGGCCTCACTGATGAGAGATTCTAGATGGGAGCTTTAGAAAATCACTGCACAGGCTTTGGCAAGACCACTATGTCTAAGCTTCATACCCATCTATGGTGAAGGACCAAGTTTTGAGGTTTTGTTGGTATCTCCAATCCATTTAAACCAAACTGTGGTCCTACCATGCATGGCTAGACCACAGCTCACACTGTATGACACTCCCTGGGCAACTCACATGAGAGTTTAGCAGGGCCCAAACTGGTCTATACCTTGTTGGATAAGCCTAAGGATCATGCTCTTGGCTGTCAAGGCAATGTCAAGTGCAATAAAACTTTCAAAATGCTAACTTCCAATTTATCTTGTCACAGACTAATAACAGTTCATGGCCTGGCACCAGCCTGAGGACAAGGCCTGGAGTAGCACTGTTTTTAACTCCTCTCTACTGGCTTGGAGAGTCTCGCCAATGGTGGCAGAACCCAACTCATGTGGTTGGGCAGAATTGAATGGACATCCACAGCAGCATTCACGATCAGTTACTCCTGCTTTGGTCTCAGAACATCCCAGGAAATCCCTGGACCGGATCACTCATTGATCTCACTTCACCTGCTTTCCATATGCTTTGTGAGGAGGCATGGCTTCTGAGTTAGACTGGGAGCACTCCTGGTTGGGACCTTGTCTCGGGGTGTCCAACAGTGAGACTCCAACATGGGGCAGGTCCAAGGCTAAAAGACAAAGATGGTCCTTGTCCTCAGGGAGACCATGATTCTCAAGATGGAGCCAGAAATAACCACTTGTTCACGTGATTTGGAGCAGAACCCAACCCACCCACACATACAGACAGTACTTGTGACATGCCTGGCCCTGTTCTTGGCACTTTGTAAACAGGAAATCATGTCACTCTCACATATTCATTCCTCACACATTTAAGTCAGTGCCCCTTAAGGAGCCTCTGATCATGAAGAAAAGTTGTCAGTTAGACCTAAGCCTTCAAGATAACTTAGAATCAAGCTTTTGCTCAGTTTACAGATGGTGATGACAGCACGTTGAAGTGTGAAGGTATCTGAAAGCATATGGATAGTTATCTGTTTCCTGGAGTTTGTTTCAGGCCTTACAATGTAATTAGCAGGACCTTCAACTTATTATATAGCAACAATGGTAATCAGTGAGCAATGTGGCTCCATGTGTAACTATTGTGTTATTTTATTTTTTTTAAAGGTTTTATTTATTTATTTAACAGATATCACAAGTAGGCAGAGTGGCGGGGGGGGGGGGGGAGTAAGCTCCCCGCTAAGCAGAGAGCCCCATGTGGGACTCGATCCCAGGACCCTGAGATCATGACCTGAGCCGAAGGCAGAGGCTTAACCCACTGAGCCACCCAGGTGCCCCTCTCTCCCCTTTTCGTAGTTTGGCAGTTGTCTGGGGGCTAGGCCTCTTGGTCCCTTGAACCCATCCAGCATCCCATTTGCTGATCTGACCTCTGGCAAATGCTTGGTCTCTGTAGAACTCATCTGTGAAATGGGAACAATGTGACCCCCGCCACTGGGTGAGCAGCAAATGAGACGCCAGACGGACGGAGCTGTGCCTGCTCAGTGAAGTTACTGAGTCTACACTCCTGTAGACACTCCAGGAGCTGAACAGCGATCATTAAAGTTCCTTGAGAGGCTAAATTCAGTTGCAGTGTTGATCCAAAAGCAAATGCTCAAAGCTGACAATGTGAAAAGAGAAGGTAAAAGAGAAAGGGAAGTTTATTGAAATCCCAGTTTCATCATTCCCCACCACCTCTCGGCGTCGCGAAATGTCCAAAAGGAAAACAGGGACGATGTGAAAAACCGCTAGGTCTCGCATTTGGCCTAAGCTTTTGACTAGTTTTTGCTTTTTACAAGACAGAGAGAGTCCTCTTGTCTGTTCTTGCCTCTCTGCCTCACCCCTGACCCTGCTTTTGAGAGCTTTGTGGGCATCCTTGAAGAAAAAGAAAGCCTCATGCTTGATTTTACCTTTAGGGTCAAAACCAGCCCAGCAGTAAGGAAGGGGGAGGTGGCGGGGCCGGACAGGCAGGCATGCAGGCGGGGCCTGGTGCCAACCCCACGTCCTCTGCAGCCCAGCCTTGCCTGGCACTTCCTGTGTGGTCACTTACTTACAGGTGTGATACAGGCCCTGGTGACCATGCTTTTCTCGTGGTGAATCTCAACCTGGAGAAGTCCTCCTCTGCTGAAGGAGGGATGGAAGAGTTAAAACAGGGAGCAAACATCTCTTTCCAGTGTCTGCCGCAAGCTCTACTCACCCCCCTGGCCAGCTCCCCCCATAGAAAAACTCATCTAAAGAATAAAAATAGGAATTCCTAGGTGTTGTATTTTCCTTTAAAAAAAAAATGCTTTCGTGAAATGCCATAAATTAAAAAATCTGGAGGGGACGACACCTTGCAAGTAAGTGTGATACGAAGGATGGACTCGGTGTCGACTTGCAAAAGTGCCAAATAGATTCAAGTTATCACGGGAATGAAGAAGCTCCAAGAAAATTAGTCTTCAAAGTCTCAAGTCATAAATCCTAGAAGATTCCATTTAGATTAGTTAGAATTCATCAACAAGCATATTTTATAGATATGTGCCCAAATATAGCATCTAAAATTCCACACAATGAAAAACCATGAAGATATAACGACATAGCCACAGAACAAAAAGAAAATCCCAAAATCAGTCTTTGATGTCTATTACCTGACACCTTCTTTGGGCATAAATTGATGCAGGCAAATGTTTTCACTCTGGAGTATTGTGCCCAGCACCGTGCTAGGCGCTGGGATTCAAAAGTGAATGAACCTAGATCAGTCTGCAGTGCTTCTGGGCGGATCCTTGATTCTTCGTACAACATTTTTACTCTTCAATTTGCTCTTTATTTATTATGCTGTCTAACACAGGAACACAAGCCATCAAAGCATCTAAAAGTTCTTCTCATTAGCCTTCCAGGGCCGGAGGAAACGGAAGCAGGTGGGCAAATCTTAAAGTGTAGTAAATGCTGGTCAGCCCTGGTTAATAATTCTTATTTAAGCTCATATTCCCTCTAATAGAATTACTTTATTTAAAATGTTAATTAGCACAGACAACGCAGTCCCTGGCAAATAAAAGGCATTGTGAAGAAGTGCAAATACAGGAAGACCCAGTCTAGAGTATCAGAATCACATCCACACATACGGAGAAGACAAGACAGACCCACTGGTTGCCGACGGATCTGGATTCAAACAGCTGTACGGTGTGGCTAGGTTTGTGGTCTTGGGCCAGCTGATTACCTCTCTGAGCCTCATCTTCATTTGTAAAATGTGGATAATCCCTACCTTGCAGTGCTGATATGCGGATTAGAAATAATATATGTAAAGTACTAAAATATAGTGGGCAATCAAAACTGGAAGCTGTTATTATCATATTATCGGCATTTGTTACAGGTTTGATGATTGAATAATGGGTAAATTAACTGACCTCTAAAATCCCTATCAACTCTAAAATTATGATGCTAAAAAATGGAATTAAAAGTGCATAGATGAAATCCACTTAAAGATATTTTTAACTATTATAATTGTGATGCAAATCTCTTATGCTTTTCAGAGTAAGAACTGATAATGAGACTCAGAGAATATATACATACATACTGTGGTGTACTACGGAAATGTTTATGATCAAATTTAGCAGGATAGGTGACCACAGTTTTGGAGCTCTCCAGGCTGTCATGACTCCTGCTTGGCTGCTGCCAGGGCTGTCATGACTCCTTCACCTAAGCTCTCCCTTCTAGAACACTTCTCTAGGCCAGACACTGGGATGCATGTTTCAATGGGATAATATTGGCCACAATTATTCCCTCCATCTTCAGAAAAGAGAACTGAAGCTTACTGGGATTAAGGATCTTTCCAAGGTCATGTAGCTCGTGGGCACCAGGGACTGGACTTCAACTCTGACACTAAGCCTTCATCTTTACCCGCTCTGCATCTCGACGCAACTCAGACAAGCCCTAAAAGCAAAACATAAGAGATTCGAGGGACTTGCCAGGAAATGTACACACAGGAAAGGAAGAACAAATGTCAGTCACATTTACAATATTCTTTGTTTGACTGTGTTCTGTTGACCGCATTTTCACCAAGTCTCCTAAACAGAAGATCAGTGTAATCTATTCGTGTAAAAAGTGGTAGAACACAGCAATCCCTCCCCTGGGTATGTATCGAAAAGAATTGAAAGCAGGATCTCAGAAATATTTGTACTCCCATGTTCGTAGATATGAACTGGAGGATTGTACCTATGTGAGGGATCTAAAGTAGTCACATTCACAGAAGCAGAAAGTAGAATGGTGGTTGCCAGGGGCTGGGGAATGAGGAAATGGGCAGATGATGCTTTATGGGAACACGATTTCAGTTTCATAGGATAAAAAAGTTTGGGATATCCATGGACAACGATGTAAACATAAATACTACAAAACTAAACACTTAAAATGGTAAAGATGGTAAATTTTATGTTTTTAAATCACAATTTAAAGAAAAAGAAAACGGTAGATTCTATGTTTGTATATGTGTATATGTGTGTATGTTTTTATATATATCTATGTATATGTGTGTGTGCATATTCTTAAAAGAGTTAATGGTTTAAAAATTTCAAAACTCTAGGGCCACCTGGGTGGCTCAGTAGGTTAAGCACCTGCCTCTTTTTTTTTTTTTTTTTAAAGCATCTGCCTCTTGATTTTGGCTTAGGTCATAATCTCAGGGTCTTGAGACCAAGCCCCATGTGGGGCTCGGTGCTCAGTAGGGAGTCTGCTTGAGATTATCTCCCTCTGCCCCTGCCCCCCCAACTTGTGTGCATGCTCTCTAAAATAAATAAATATTTTTTAAAAATTCAAAACCCTATAAAAATTCTATTAAAAAAAACTCTATTAAAAAAAACTATAAAGATTGATACCTGTGGGGCCAATAGCAGCCTCTGAATGTCTGGGGAACTGACCTCTTGGCCCAAACCTGATCCCCTGCCATAACAGTGTTCAATTGTTCTGTTCTAGCTTCTGAGTCATCACCTGCTGCCACTGTTAAGCATCTACAAACCATCTGAATTTCATGCAGATACCCTCTCTCAAGGGAAATGAGAAATCTTCCCCTTCCCACCCTAAAGGTGGAAATGCCCCAAGACAATTAAGTTCATTTCACAAATAGCTGTGTTGCTAATGATCAACATGCCTCACCTTAATTTGCAGCTCCAATTTCCCTGTTCTCAAGTGATTTCTTTAAAGAAAGTATAGACTACCTTCCTGGCCTAGGGTTCTGGGAAAGTAAGCGTTTAGCTGTTGCAGGAAGAACCACAGAATCGGCTTTCAAAGTGGTCCTGATGTCTGCTTGCTTTTGATACAACTGGCAGATAAAGAATTCTGACTCACTTTTCCTTCTTAGCCAAAATTATTAAGACCATTTCTATGGTAAAATTTACTTCAGATGAAAGTACTCTCCAGTGACTCTGTTACCCAATTTTTGTAGCATATTGGGAAATGACCCTCAATTTCCTGAGTAATAGCAAATGAGCCTCTTCTGCACAAATGACAAATACTCTTCCATTTTCTAAACATTTGAGTCTCCTTATAATTTATGTGCTCACAAGGAGATTTCTTGTCCTCCAATCACCCTACATGGTTCCTGCCTTGGATTATCTTCACCTCCTGCAACCCATGGCTGGATTTCTTAGTGATGGTGCTTCTTCCTCCCTCTACCCTCATGTAGGCATTTAGTTGACCAATTACAGAATCACAAGGTTGGTTATAATTCCGTTTCTCTATCTGACTTTGAACTTAAGTGTTCCAATTACTTTGCTTGATCCTAATAAGTCAGTAGCGTGCTAATGCTTGCCTTGATACTTCTGAAATATACAGGGTGTGATTAGCATGGGACTGCATCATTAGAAAGCAAAATGAAAGCGGGTGAGCAACATCATGGCTCGCATTTAAGCAAAGCTGCCTGATCAGTGAACTTACAGTGTTTCAATGATCCTAGGAATACTATATGCTGTGACCAAACATATATTGTATTTAGAAAATCCTCTGACACTCCAGAACCTTCTGTCTTTTGCTACTACTAGAAAAGATCCTAGAAGGATAGGCCTGTTCCAAAACACAAAGTTCCAAAGTCTGTTTAAGCAGATACAGCTGAAGACATAAAGAATCCTTGAACCATAATAAGGTAGGGAAAAAATAAAATAAAACTAAGGAAGGAGAAAAGGAAAGGAAGGAGGAAAGAAGGAAAGGAAGGAGGAAAGAAGGAAAGAAGGAAGGGAGGAAAGAAGGAAAGAAGGAAGGAAGGGAGAAAGGGAGGAAGGGGAAATCTTTAGTTAATTCTGCTGGATTGCACTGACGTCTCCGGGCCATAAAGCAAGAGAGCTTTACGGTAAGCCTGCTGGAAGAAAAAAAAATACCCACGCACACACACATTATCAAATGAGATGCTAAAAAACTACATTAACATCAATGGTGTTATTTGAATCTATTAAAAAAATTTAACCCCTTCATATCTATGTGTAACCAGGAATAGTGTAAACTTTTGGAAACTAGCAGGAAAAAAAAAGGAAACGCTTTAAACTGGGAATGTTTTGCAGCCAAATCAATTGATAAATAAAAGAAAAAAAAGATAGCACAACTGAAATTGATGCCAAAGATTTATAAGGTTGACTAAGTAAACAAAAATGGAATGGATCACCATGGAAATGCATGAATATTGAAAGAGGCAAGATTTGAATAGACTAATGATATGCCTCACTTAGACTGACAGGTGTTGATAACAACTCTGACACTCAAACCACACCAACATCCACACTTCTAACATGTTTATTCCTCGAAAACAGGAGCTGATTTAAAGGTTCCTTTGGTAAGAGCTTATAAGAAAAATACATTTTCTAATCTTAAAGGGACTAACTCAATTCTCATCTACTTGAAAAACAAAAAAGGTTTTATCTATTTGCTTTCTGGATATGAGGAGCCGCAGTTAGCAGAAGTCATTCTCTTGGGCTCTACTAGTCTTTGTTCCAATAAACCTTTCACAAAACTGAATTTTCGGTCTGGCTTATCTCCCACACTGAGTACCTGAAGTATGACCACCACTCATTAGAAACATAATTAAAAAGATACAACACTAGATCCACCCCCCCAAGCACATACAGATGAAAACCAATAACCCTTAATCTACTTGTTACCATAGCTACCATAGGATTTTTAAAAAAGTATTATTATTTCAGTCCAACTCTGGGTATTTCGTTTGGATTGTTGCTTGCAAATGAAAGTTGGAGACCTATAAATTCCCGTTAACTGTGTAGGAATGGGGAGACTGAGCAGAAGAAAATGTTTTTCTTAATCATGGACAAATATGGTTTAAAAGATGCTTCTACAGAAAAGTTATTAAAATGGGTTAAATGCATCAGCCTGTAAGCCAATTTAAATGTCATTAAATTCATATAGGGTTTAAGGACACATATGCTAGTAATTCCCTGATTCATAGCAGGATGATAAATCAAGAGCACTCAGAACAATGCATGGGACAGAGACTATATTCATCGGTGGCACACAGCTCCATACCTGTATAAACACCTAGATGTGACTACTGGAATACATGCTCACCAAGCAGCCCTTAAAGTATTCACCTGTGCATTAAAGGGAAACGATTTTACCAAGCGCCAGGATGAACACTCTGTAAAATTGTTCCTCACAGCCCCCCCCAACAGTGAAAAAGTTAGCTCTGCACTTCCCCAATATATTTTTTTAAAACATCAGTAATGAAGCGGGCTAATTAAATCTGCCATTCATCCTACACGGAAATAATTCCTTAAATATGCTCTCCCAGAGCTGAGCTGGACATAAGACCATAGGGCAAGGGGAGGAACTCTGTAGAGACCAGACAGATGACTTAAAGGAGAATGAAATTAGGGTAAATACAGCGGTAACCAGGACAGATCTGTCGCTGCAAGAGGAGTCTGAAACCCAGCGTAGCCCTGCGTAGCTCCGCTGATGAGAGGCTGGAGCCTGCATCAGTGGAGCCTGACAGTCCCTGAGCTGACGAAGTGGGAAGTTTCGCGGGCAGCAGCAGCACGGCGTCCTCAACGGTCCGGTCCCTCCAGCGCCGAGGTCTCGCCTAATGCTACATAAATACCTGCGTCCACGATTCACCCGGGCGCGCCGCGGCGCCAGCCCCAAAGGGCAGCAGGAGAGCGTTTGGAGAGCGGCAGGGATGGCCAAGGCGGCGGCTCCTTACCCATCAGCATCCCCAGGGACCCGCCGGAGGACCCGCCAAATGACCCTGTCTGCCGCTGGGTTCCAGAGCCCAGGAACAACAACTGGCTTCTCAACTGACGGACCCAGGCATCCGAGACTCGCGCTTTGCCCCCACCCCTCCTCCGTGACGGCTGGCCGCGGGCCGGCAGCGCGTCCCCGCCTTCCCCGGCTAACGCAGACCCGACCTGCCCCGGGAGCTGCCTCGGACCTGCCCCGGCTCTAGGCTCCGCTCTCCAGACACCCGGCGAGCGCGCCCCTCCCTCGGGGCCCGGGGCCGGCGCTGCCCAGCTCCCGCACCCGGGCCGCGACCGCAGAGAAACCTCGCGCTCTCGGCCCGCTCCAGGCCACTGAGACCGGGACGTGAGCCCTCCGCCACCCTGCACCCCCGCCGGGGTCGGGGCGCGCGTCCACACTCACGTATTGCACAGCTCGGGGTCCACCCTATCCCACACATACACAACCCCTCCTCACCCAACATCACATCCTCGTCCCTTCACCATCCCCATGGGCTCTCTCCTTTCCGCGCCCCAAACACGGTGGCACCCAAAAGGTGTTAAGGGAAAGGGGGTCACAACCAGGTCTGTGAGGGTTCCCTCCTCATAGCTTACAAGCTCCTCTACCTCGAAAGTTACTTGGGATTGAGTGAAGAGACCCAGTCCCCAAATGGGGGGGTCTGAGGACTGGAAGGGGCAAAACCCCAACCTGGCTTCCCGCTGCACAGAGGCGCGCGCCTTCCTAAAGGGCAGGGCGCGCGGCCGCCCCCGGGGTCCAGGCTTTCGGTGCCTGCTCCTGGCCCCCAGCCCGGCGCGGGCCCTGGGCCGCTCCGGGGAGGTGGCCTGGAGAGGAACGCGCACTGCCGGGCCCAGCCAGAGGGTGCCGGGGCCGGGGTCACACTCGCCTCCAGCACCCCCCGAGCATCGCGACATTGGCTCCGGGCAGCCCCCGTGCATACACACCCGGGGGCAGGAAGTTTTTTTCCCCCTTCTTCCCCCCATGGAGCAGCGCAGGCGCAAGGGCTCCTGCAGCCTAGCGAGTCCAGACGCGGGAGGCTCCTGCCGCCGCCGCCGCCGCCGCCGCGGGAGCGGAGCCCAGCGTTCTGGGTTCTCGGGCCCCGCTCCCAAGCCCGGCCCGGCCCCGCGCAGCCGCCAGGACCCGGGGTCCCCGGCCCCCCATCCTTGGCGCCCAAGCCTGGCTCTTACCTCTGGCCGCGCCGCTCCGGCCCCGGCCCGACGCCCGGAGAGCCGGGGGTCGCGGGTGGGCGCAGGAAGGCTGATGGATAGGGGACGTCGCCGGCGGGTAGCGGTAGCTGGGGCCGCTCGGGTCCTGGCCCGGAGAAACGGATCCAGGTCCACCTCCTCGCGTTCCTGCTCTCCGCCTTCTCCCCCTTTTCCTTCTCCTCCTCCTCCTCCTCCGCCGCCGCCTCCCGGCAGCCCAGGGAGGATGCCCGGGAGAGGGAAGTCAGTCCTTCTGCCTGTCAGCCTGTGCGGCTACGCGCGGCGCGGCGCGGCTCTCACCGAGGCGGCGGCGGCGGCGGCGGCTCCGGCAGCATCGCCCCCGCCCTCTCCCCGCAGCCGCGGCGGCCGCGGGGCTGGGGCTGCTCCGGGCTCGGGCTCCGGGCGGGGGCTGCGCTCAGGCGCGGCGGCCGCCGGGGCTGCGGGCGGGCGCTGCGGAGCCGGGGCTGGAGCTGCAGCTGGATCCGCGGCGGCGGGGACGGCGGCGGCGGCACGGGGGCTGGCGCGGCCGCGGCGCGGGGACCATGCTCCCTTCTGGCTCGCTCCGCTCCGGGTACCGTCTTCTTTAGCTGCGAGGGAGGCGGGCTTCGGCGCGCAGCCAGGGGCGGGCGGAGCCAATCACGGGCGCCCGAGTGGGCGGGGGTGGAGGGTGGGGGAGGCGGGGCGCCCCCGGCAGGGCACCCGGCGCTGCTCCCCGGGCCCGAGGGATCCCGGGCAGCAGCGCTCTCGGCCCGGGCCGGAGTGCCGGCGGGTGTGTCGGTGCGTCTGTCCGTCCACCGCCCCCGCGCCCCCCACCCCCCGCGGCGGCTCCCGGCTCGCCCGGCTCGGCGGCCGCGCCCGGCAGATGCGCGGCGCGTGGCCCCGGCTGCTGGGCCCCGGCCTCCCGGCCCCACCGGCCCCGGGTTGGGGGACGCGGCCGAGGCGAGCTCCCCGGCTGCTCTCAACACCTGAGGAAACTGGCGGAAAAGTTTGAGAGCGAAAAGTCCAATCGTCTTTCAGCTTCCGCCCTCCCTAGGACACTCCAGCCACGGAAAGGAGCAGGTTGTTCAAATCTCTGAAGAACCGCGACTAGCCCGCCCACTCTGTCCACCGACCTTCTCGTCTGTCCAGACTCGACTCTCCCCACTGCACGCGGACTTTCCTGTTTACACTGACCCACTCGAATCCACGCGACCTCCCTGTTTAGTCAGCCCGTACTCAGGCCACACCAGCTTTGTATGTCTACACTGACACCCCACCCCCCCACCCCCCAACACACATACACCGCCACCATGGTCTACACTGACTTTCTTAGCCCCTTCACCTCTCTGCCTACGCTTGCCGTCCACACAGACCCTAACGTCAACCCTAATAGGAAAGGTTTGGCTGGAGGCCCGTGGCAGCCCCTAGTGCGGGATTTTCCATTGCGCCAGAACATTCCATTTCAGCACCAGTCTTCCGTGGTAACGCTCCAGCTCTGGTTTTTATTCCCTGACCTCTCCTTCCTCCCCTACCTCCCCCTTGTCTGGTTTTGAATTTCAGAGGAAATAAAGCCCCTACCCCCAGCCTGAATGTAAGCGTTTGTGGGTTTCAATCTCCTGCCCTCACCCTCCGCTCCCCCTGACGGAGGTGCAGAGGCCTGAGGCCTGGGTAGCAACCGGGGAGGGGGTATGGTAAAGTAGGGAGCTGCTGGCCCTTTGGCTGGAACTGGGAGGAGCAGGCCTGGGGCGGGCTCTGCCGGGCCCCGCCCTCCTCCTCTGGGGCCGCGGGGGCAGCGGGAGAACTCGGTTCGCAAATCCCTGGCTCTCGGCTCACTCCTGTGATGTCTGAATCCAGGCCTCTGCTCTCCTTGGCTGTAAACTCAGTGCAGGGATTGTGTCTTCTTTAATATCTTGTAGGAAGCAGAGTACAGTGTGGCGGCTGATAAATAATAAATAATAATAATCTACTGAGGGTAGCAGGAGGACTGTCAGTGACAGGGAATGAGGACACCAGGGAAATGGCACATTGGTGTAAGAGTAACTGCATTTCCTGGAAAAAGAAAAAAAAAATAGAATAAAGTTTTGGTGTGTGAAGCCTGGGGACAGGGGAGGGGACAGGGCAAAGCACTTCGGAGAGGAATCCACCCTCGATGAGGGGGTCAGCTAGGAAAAGTGGTGTGTCTTTTCCAGAGAGTGACAGAGGGGTGTAATGGGGGAGTAGGGGAAGGTGAGCTCCCCAAGGGTCCTCAACAACACCTGAAAGGGAAGATGTGGCTTGAATGCTAAGCTGTTAAATTGGTGTATAAACAGTGATTGAAGAGTACTGTGGATGGAGAAAAGGGGATTACTAGGGATTTTTAGAAGGCAGGTAACCGGTAACAGCAGCTAACACGTCAAGCAACTCCAGGCCAAGAGAAGGAGAATAAAGGCACAAGGTGAGTCTGTGTTCATTCGTGTTGCAGGAAGCGATCCTCTGAAATGATCCGCATGGACGCTGCCGCCCACCCCCCAGCCCCCCTCCCCCCCCCACTTGTGAACCTGTAGGAACCCACTGGGCTACATTCTGCCCCAGCGCCATACCCGACAGCATCATGGACGCATAGCTAAGGTTTGCATGGTCTGGGATCGGTTAAGTTCTGGCAATTGACCACTCATATTCTCTTACAGACCATTTTGAATGATCGTCAAATGAAAGAAGGAGAAACACACTCCATGAATCCTTCCTCCACTACATCTCTAGGTGAAGGTATGAGGAGTCTCCTGGTTTCCCTGCGTGCCTTAGTGGAGGGGAGAAGCCTTGCTGTATTCCCACCTGCACAGAAGAAGACTTCCTTTGGCCTCTGTGATGCCAAGGGTGCCAGTCCCAGAGTGCTGGGGTGCCTCCAGGGTTCAAACTAGAGAGCAGCTCACTGGGGGAGGGGGTGGCTTAGCTTGTCAATAGAATGGAAAAAGCTGTGCAAATTAGAATCACAGAGGGCTTGTCTACCCTCCCTCCAACCCACCCTTCTTTCGTCCCCAGAGTCTGAATGCAAATAAGGATTTCCACAGTCTGGTAGTCTGCCCCAGTTGCCCCAGGGTCTTGGCTACGTAGACTGCATCTGCTTTGTGTTGTGTAAGGGAACTCCTCCCTTTCTCCACAGATCTCACTGGTGTCTTCGATCTGTTCTGAGTTATGCCCTGCCCTGCTTTGTGTCATATGGAATACGTTCCGTGGTTGGCAAGTACCTCTCACATGGTAAGTGGGATTTGTTGGGTGTTGCACATGGGAACTTGTGTCCTGGTCCCAAGTTTCTCCATGAAACACAGGGTCTGCGCTGTGGACTGTGCTTCAAATGGCAGCCCTCTCTGTCCTGAATGAGCTGCCCCAAGCTAAGTTCTGGGGTCAGGATGAATATGAAGGAGCGGACTTGCGGTGCACAGGGAGATAAACTGGAATGTTCTAGAGCACTCATTCCCTTCTTATGTGTGCAATCAGACCAGGGTTTTGTGTTCAAAAGGCTACTACTGTGCCTTAAAGAGGCACCAGAGGAAGCCACACTGGGATTGCCTGGAGTGCCCACTGGGGCCAAATGGACCTCTCTCCTTATTTACATTTGTAATCAGCCACAGCAACACAATCATTTACTCAATGACCTCTACATCGCAAGCCCTGGACCAAGTATTCTACCCATGAAATCTTCTTAGTCATCACAGCAACCTGTGAAATTAGTGTGACCAGTCCTAAAAGCCAGGTCACAGGAGAGGGTAGGTGATCTCCTGAAATCACATATCCAGGAAATGGCCAAGCTGGAATTGGAGCCTGGTTGGTTGGTTCCAAAGCCTCTGTTCTTTTCGCCACACTCAACACACGAATGCAATTTCTTTTGTCATTAGCCTGGTGATTTTCCCTTTAAATAGACACAGTGGATGCTGATTTTGCCTTTATCAGCAGCTGGTCCTGGACCCAGAACTGGAAATCAGTCTTGGAATACAGGGAACCGATGTCAAAGGGGGCAGAACATCCCTTTGATTACTGACTGTGCGGGTCACTTACAAGAGTGGACGCCTCATCAGAAACCCTCAGGTCTGAGAGGACATCTGTTGCTAGGAGTGCAGTGGGTGTAAACAGAGCAGGAGCCAGCCTCTCTGCTGGTTGGGGTTTTGTATTTGCTGTTTTATTTTTCTAACATGACTCTCCACTAAAACCACCCCCATTTAACATCAAAAGCATTAAAAAATCCTAGGCAAGTCATTGTCCCAGTGGTTAGTCAATCCATAAAAATATATTTAGTACCTACTGTGTGTCCAGCATTTCAACCCCATGGTGTTGATTAAAGCAGGAAGCAAGAAGTCACAGCTGCTGAATTTTCGCTGTAGCCACCCTGCTCTTTGATGCATCACAAAGACACATGCTAATCATTCAATCAGCCAATTGCTGAGACCCTCCTGCAGCCTGGTGCAGCTCTGTGCTGGGTGTTCCAGAATACAGGGAAGGTATAAGACAGTTTGTTTCACGAAGGGGGTCAAGGCAGCCAAACAACAATATTTGGTTCTGGTTCTTGCTAGAGGTTAAAGGTAACAGAGGTTGTTGTTACCAAGAAACATAACTTAGTACTCATTTGGGAGGGAAAGACTCGTAAGTGTTGTAGGGTCCAGGGGATGATCTGGAAGAACTGGGCTGATCAGGGTGGCTTCCTGGAGGAGGCCAGTCTCAGGTTGGACCTTAGGACTGAGGAGGTTTTCACAGGAGGCTGAGGAGCCCAGACCAGCCAGAGCAGAAGGCAGGGGTCAGGAGGGCAGAGGAGGTACTGTCCCCGGACTAGGGGACTCACAGTATGATTTCTGAGACATGACTCATTGTCAGCAATCATTTCCTTTGGGTGGCATTGAAAGTGTATTTTCCCCCTCTGCTCAAATCAATGGACGATTAGAGTCTAAGAATCAAAATAAAGCCAGTGGTATCGCTCTCTCCCTTTATTCATTCTCAATGGCAGGAATTCAGCACTTTTTTTTAGTACCACTTTTTTTGCAGGTGGCAGAAGTGCTAATTAGAGCCACTAACAATTTTCCTGGGTGGTTCTAACTCCCAAACTGACAAGAAACACTGCTTGGGTGTTTTAGAGAGAGCAGATTCCCCTCTTCCCATTGATAAAGTGATTCTTCAAACCCGGTGGTCAGAGAAACGGATTGAATAGTTTCTCCATCCATATGTGTTGGGTGGCAAATTGTTCACTTTACTTTTGCCATATTTAAGAAAGGGCCAGTATTTCCCCATGCAAGAGTACAAACAGAAAACCTTGGCAATTGGTAGGATAGGTTGTAAGGAGCATTTACTTTGTTTGAGTGTTAGAAGCTTCCTTCACTCACGGAAGTAGGTTCACTAAAAGGACAATTCAGGAGAGTTTTGAGTGAAGGTAGAATCCCGATAGTTCTTTGCGTACACATATTTTTGAGCTGTTTTTGAGAATAAAGAGGTAAAGGGCCTGCCTGCTCCCTGTTTGACTCCAGAATCCACTGGTGTCACTGCCTTTTATCTCCCTCTGAGTTTTCAGTAGAACTTAGGACCGGGACTGTGTCATTAGTGTGGTCACTTTGAAGCTCTGAATTGGGCCAGAGGCAGGATAGTGACCATCCAGGGCAGGTGACTGCCCTGCTTTGACTCTCTCCAGGATGGAGATCCTCATGCGCTCTGCCCTCTGCTGGGACTCAGGCTGCCTGAGAGGGTGTCACAGTCCACACGGGCTGTTTGGGGGAGCTTAGCCAGAGGCAGAGGGACCACAGTGCCAGGCCTTTGGCAGCGAAACCCATTTTCATCAGCTGATTAATAAACACGGTCAGGTCCAGGGCGCTGTCTGAGGAGTTACTGTTTATCTCCATATCCCCAAAGCTGAAACTGCCTGTCATATTCACAAGCAAAAGGCAGCCCCTTCTCCAGGGAACGAATGCACCCTTCTCCCCAAAGAGCAGGGTGTTGGGAACAAAGCTCTACGTGCTCTTGGAGTCTGAGATATTTGAAATGTCTAATGGTTTCAGCTCCTTTGGAATATGTGACTGCGTGTTTCATCTTTGTGCTTATCTCTGCTAGAATTTGTGAGGCTGCATACGCTTCCTGGGAAGTGGGTCTGGGAGGAGGAATTTGTGAGGTCATGCCCAGTGGAAACATGATTGTCAACACATTGGCCCCAGAGTCTCTATCCTCAGGGAACCAGAGGCAATAGGGCCTGAACTCAGGGTACCTACTGAATATTTACTAAGGGCCTTAAATATAGCCCAAAGTCTGTGATAAAAATCACCATCTGGTCCAGGTGCATCTTGCTGTAAGAAAATCTGATATTTGAAAATTCAAAATGATATAACAGAAGGACTTGCCAGTTTGCATTACAAAAAGGATGCACGGGCTTCCCTAAGTGAAGCTTTCCCCTTTGATATTTAATATGTGGCTGATTTATTAAAAATTCTGTTCAGATTCAACTGGTCAGAAACACATTCATTTATTTTTATTTATTTAAGACATGTCACCTGCTTACAAGAGGTCTTGCGCAACTTACAGGTTAAAACATGGGGCAAAAGGAGACATTTAGGAAAGAAATAGAACAGACAGAATCCAAAGGGAGGAGGTAAGGTTAGAAGCATCAAGCATACAAGATGAATGGGTTCTACAATTAGGCTCTCTAAGGGAAAAAAGGGCACATGAGCTAGGTTACCTGATTGTATAAGGGAAGACACATTTGTATCAGGTAATAAAAGATGTTTTGAATAGAAACTACTTAAAAATCAGAGACTGTTATAAATTGAAGAATGTAGTATTGTTGAGATAAAAGGTTTCTCCTCTAGACTTTTGGAGACAAACGTGGAAAAGTATAACACTACAGGCCTGTTATGTTAACATTTTTCACTACTTCTAAACCTTTGAATAATATTTACCCGACGATTTCATTAAAAAAACATTTCAATCCTTTATAGATTTACTTATTGCCGATTCAGGAAAAGGGCTGCCAATCAGACGTGTTTCCTTTAGGTGGCTGTGAGTTTTCCTAGAAAGCAACAAGTTTCTTCCAGCTAATGTCTAAACCTTTGATAATGTCAATGTAGCTTTAGGTCAATTTCAAAATTATCCAGAGAGTTCTGGCTAATGTAGAATTTCACTAAAAACAGCTAGAACTTAAACATTAGAAGAGGCGGGTTAGGGAAACATAGGAGGGCTTGGAGAGAGTCAGAACAGTACCTGGGACCTGACATATTTACATACTAGTCTGCAGACGAATCCTATTAAACTGAACTTAGGATTTTAAAAGGGTTGCAGATATGACCTCACCCTGATAATCAAGGCTCTTTTTCCTGGGAATCAAGAGTGACATGTGGTTGTAGATGTGTACCTGTTGTTCAAAAGCAACAGAGATGTTAGTTGGGGTGACAGTCTATAAAATAATGACATATCAGCAATATCTGGTATTGGTTTAGCACTCACTGTGTGCCAGATGCTGTTCTAAGCCTTTAACTCTCCTTTTAAAGTTGTCTCTTATATTCCTAACAAAAAAGGATGTGAAAATTGATGAATCCTGAGTCTAAAAATTTTAATGTAGATGCATAGAGGGACAGGAGCTCTGTCTTCAGTGTGGAATCTGGCCCAGCCCATGGCTAGATGGGGGATAGAGGTGGCTCATTCTGGACACACATCTCAAACCCAGAATCAAAGTGGGATGTTGTGTGGTGCCTTTTCACTGCCTAAGCATACACCAGGTCCCTGGTCCCAGTAAACTCTGGACATCCCCAGCTGATGGTTGTACCTCTCGTGCCAGTGAAGTCTGTCCTAAAGGAGACCGGAAGCTCAATTAGAATGAGAGAGAGAAGCCCAAGTGTATTAACCATGGAAATACAAATTTCCCCCAAACCTAGCCACTTAAACAAGACCCATTATCTTTCCCAGTGTCTGAGGGTTAGGAATCCAGGAGCAGTATAACTGGGTGGTTCTGGTTCAGGATTTCTCATGAGGCTGCAGGAAGACATCATCAGGGGCTACAGTTATCCCAAGGGTCTGCTAAGGCTGGAGGATTTGCTTTCAAGCTCACTTGCATGGCTTTTGGCTGGTGGCCTCAGCTCCTGGCCTTGTGGATCTCTTTATGGGACTGTCTCAAGACAGGGCAGCCAGTTTCTCCTTGAATAGCAAGTGATGAGAGAGAGAGAGAGAGAGAGCGCGAGCGAGCATGAGAGAGCACTAGGCAGAAACTGCAATGTCTTTTAAAACTTAATCACAGATGAACGATCTAGACCAATAGAAGTTTAATGTGAGAAGGGACCAAGGTGGTGAATACCAGGAGGTAGGATCACCGGGAGCCATCTTGGAGGCTGACTACCAGAGCAATCATCTTAGTTTCTGTGATTTCCAGAGAGGGGATGAGTGGGCATGGTAGGATGTATTTTACTGGATTTCAGGAGTTCAGGCTTTGGAAGGTCCCACAAAGTCAGTGGACATGACATGAGACTCCAAAAGGGAAGATGGCTCAAGGACTCTTACTGATAAAATTCTTAACATATATTGCCGGTGTTCTTGAAGAAAAATGGTAAGGTGGGAGCAGATGTTGATGAAAGCAGAGTGGCTATTGGAAAACTCCCTTTTGAGTACAGCTGGCACAGGAGAGAGGAAGCATCGGTGTACTAGAGTCACACAAATCTCGTTAAGCCTAATTACTGAGGGCAGCACAATTGTAAGGATAACAAAAAAAGCTTTTCTTATTTGACATGAGCAGAAAATCAAGAAAGGACTGACTGGTGACGGTGGAAAGTTCTCTAATACTTAACATTTCTGTAAAGCAAACTCTTACTGAGTCTCACTATGTACCAGGCAAAGTGCCAGGTGCTGAGGATACAAAGATAATTAAGAAAAGGTCGCTGCCTTCGAGGATCTCCCAGTCTAACAGGAAGACACACATATAAACAAATGCCATTCTGCAGGATCAGTACAGTAATGAGATTCAGTGCAGGTAGACGGGGGACATTAGGAGAGACACTGCCAGTGCTACTTGGGGGCAGGCGGGTCAGGGAAGGCTGTACAGAAGAGATTACACTTGAGCTGAGTCCTAAAGGATGAGCAGGATTTTGCCAAATGAACAATAGGAGGAGGGGCAGGAGAAAAAGAATTGCCAAGTACAGAGTGTGGGAGCAGGGCAGGCTGGGGAAGCTTCTGGTGCTTCACAAAATGAGAGCAGGGTGGAGAGTGCAGATGGGGCTAGAGAGGCTCTGCACTCCGGGTGCATGGGCCAGTGTTGCTCTAAGTGGGGTCCTACATCAGGCTCAGTTGGGAGGCTTGTGAAAATGCAGACCCCCTGCAGCCCAATCTTATGTCCACACCAGCAGATTGTTGACCTTACACGTTTTCTTTTCTTCCTGGGCTAGACTACATTTCCCAGCTTCCTCTGCAGTCAGACTCTATTTCCCAGCCTCCTTTGCAGCTGGACTACATTTCCCAGCCTCCTTTGCATTTAGACTCTATTTCTCGGTCTTTACAGTTAAGTGCAATCAAGTCAATGGAATATGAATGGAAGTAATATGTGCCATTTCCAGACCTGACCCATTAAGATGTGCCCTGAATGTTCTCCATTACCTTGTCCTTTTCTCCGTGTTGATGGAGGCGAGCACAGGGATCTCGGAAGCCACATGTTGAGGATGGCAGAACTATTAACACTGAGGAAGCCCTGGGTCTCTTCTTTATTGTTTAGGGAGGGCCACCCACTAATCTGAAACACCAGTATTTGAGTTTCAAGAGAATACAAAACAAAATTCTGTCATGTCTGAGCAATTGTAAATCTGGGGGTCTGTTTGTTTTTGCAGCTAGCATTACCTTTACTAATACAGCAATTGACTCGGCTTCTGAGAGAGGAATTCTTTGGAGAATCTGCCCTTTTAACAAGCACCCTAGAGAAGTTGGAAAGTCGCTGCTCTAGAGCAAAGAGGAACCTGCCACTCATGAGTGGCAGACCAAGTAACATGATACTATTTGCATTTTAGAATGGCAGTGAGAAAGCAGAATTTTACCTCTTTCTTCTTTGCCAAGGTGAGCAATCTACTGATGAAAAAGAAAAGAAAACTGTGGTAAGAGAAAATTGAAGTTCAAGATGAGTAAAGAGATTATAACAAGCACCAACCTGCTGTAAATGAGCTCAAGTCTCTTGGCCAGGACAAATTACACTCCAGGGAGTAGAGAACTCACCACCGACGCTGTAGCGTCTCTGCTGATAATCTTTAAGAAACATGGAGATGGGGAGAGAAAATGGAACACTTGAGATAGGAAAATGTAGCTTTTCTTAAGGGGGAAGGGGAATGATTCAGCAAATTACAAAAGTGGGGATATCCTATCCACCTCTTTCAGCTGATTATTTAAAGTTGATTTGTGAGCACATGAAAAATCCAGAATTCTCTAGAAGCCCATGTGGCTTCTTTAAGCGCAAGTCACAACAAGGTAACTCTATTCCCAGTTTTGTGATAGGGTTGCTAGATTATCATGTCAGGGAATTGTGTTAGTTATGGTAGAAGCAAAGCACACCTCAGCTCAGTATTTGTCAAGGAATCTCATGAGAAATCTGTGCGCAAGACAAAGTAATTGTAACTTCAGACTGGTATGCGTAGTAGGTGAATTTAAAATTGTATTATGGCCATATCCGAAGATGCTGATCTATGTCAGTGAGAAAGTAAATTTCTAGTGAAAGGTCGCAGTCGTGGTTCCATCTGATATTTTCACTAGTGATGCAGTTCCATCTGATATTTTCACTAGTGATATTTTCACTAGTGATTTTCACTTGGATGATTTAGTGAATACTTAACCAATCTTTGGATGGCATGTAGGGAATATATTATTAGTTGCATAACCAGATCCCCAAATAGGCTCGAGTCCCAAGATAGGAGATGAACCCGACAAATGGGTAGGATTGAGCATGTGGGTCCAAACAGTCCCCTGCACAAGTCTGGGGCTAAATGATACAATAGCTGTGGTTTGAGAGAAAGACACAGAACCGTGCCACCAAGCAGCATTGTGGTTCCGCTTTGCACAGCCCAGAATGGACTCAGAGTTTAGCCATGAGGCCTCTGGGCTTAGCTGAGACCTGTGTGCGGTTATCTGAAGGGTGTCAGGAGCAGAGGGGTCCAGGAAGATTTCATAGGGGTCTGATGGGTGGATTCAGGCCCGTGAGAGAATGAACTCCCTACAGCCATCTCACAGTGGTCCCAAGGGATGGGCTGCTTGGGAGGTAGGAGCACCTGTCAATGGACATGACCAAGTGGAGAGAGAAAGTCCCTCCGTGGGACATCATGGAAGGGATGAAGGATGTTTGGTCACAGAAAAATCATGAAAGTCCCTCCACATTTTAGTAGCTACTACGACTGGCTGTCATTTTTTGAGAACTTAAAATGTGCCAGGCCCAATGCTAAGTGGGCTCAAGAGCCCTGTATTAGTTTCCTTTTGCTCCTGTAACAAATTACTACAAAATTCATGGCTTAAAACAATAGAAACGTATTATCTCTCAGTTCTGGAGATCAGAAGTCCAAAATCAGGGTTTCTCTAGGGCTCTGTTCCTTCTGGAAGCTCTAGGGGAGGATCCTTTCTCTTGTATTTGTTGGCCTCAGGAGCCCATCTGCCTGCCTTGGTTTTTGGCCGCTTCCTCCACTTCAAAGTTAGCATAGCATCTGCAAATCTCTGTCCACCGTTCTGTCTATCTTTCTCTCTGCTTCTGGTATCGTATCTCTTCCGATCCTGATCATCTTACCTCCCTCTCTGAAGGATCCTTGTGGTTACATTATATTGGACTCACCCAGATAATCTAAATCGACTCTCCATCTCTGGGTCTGTAGCTTAATCACATCTGTAAAGTTCCTTTTGCCATGTAAGCTACCATATTCACGGGTTTGGGGGGAATGGGACAATGACATCTTGGTGGGGGGTTGTTATTCTGTCGACTACAAGCCCTTTATAGATTGTCCCATTTAATTTGTTCCCTTTCTATCTTGATGATTTAGGCATTATTTCCACCTAACAGATGGAGACTCAGAGCCACGGGAAGGTTGAGTGATACATCATGCCAGGATGAAACAAGACAGTGGGGATTCGAACTGGGTGCTGACTGGTTTTTTAACCACTCTGATGCTGTAGTGCACATAGTATTATTATTTTTAGAGCCCATAATTCTCAGCACTAATAATCGCTTTTCTTTAGTGATGTTAATTTAGTGGTGACATTATTGCAGCTTGTTTTTCCAAAATGTCACAGAAGTCAGCCATTTCCAGCTAGTACGAAATGGAACTAGCCTCTCTTGCTTTCCCCTCAGCATCCCCAGCTCACAGCAATTCCCCCTCCTGGATTTTGTCACCTTAGGCTTTCTCAGCTACAGGAGTTTGGAACAGTGCTATTTTCTGAATTCAGATCTGACAATCTTTGTCGACTAAAGGTTACACAGCTGCAAAAGTTTGTTTTTAACCCAAAGTCACAGCGTTGTCAGGGAGAGTATAAAGAGATTCCCAGAAATGCAGGTTAAAAACCTCATGATTCGGCAAGGCAGCAGGGCTAGCATTGCGACGGCGGCATTTAGGTCCCAGGGTAGGCGGCAACATGGCCATGTCTGGCTGAAACCTGCTCCCTGCTGAAACCGGCACTCAGGCCCTGAAGAGGTGGGCAGTGAAGGCATCTCCTGCCCAGGCCTTCTGTGCTGAGATGTTTCTTCCAGCAACTGAACATTCACAGCCTTGTCTCCCCAACGGTGAAGCTCAGAGAGAGACAAGCCAGGGCCCTGTTTACAGAGGCTCAGAGCTGTGCTCCAGGTCACCTGACCAACCCATGGCAGAGACTGCACCCAAAGTTGAGAGCCCTGGGTTCTCATCCCAGCTCTGCCACCAGCTGCTGCTCTGGGACAATGAGTGTGGCCATGAGCATGTCATGTCTTTCTCTGTTCATCCTTCCAGGATGCTCCCTGTTGACGAGTAGTAACTCTACTTGTCTCCCACTTCTCACTGTGCTCAGCTGGGCCAGCCTGGGCCTTCCATGGGAACTGAGTTGGCTGTGAATTGAGCCCAGCCTCTCTGGAGAGAGGCCACAGGCACCTGTTGGGGAGGGGGTCTCTGATGACACCAGGAACTGTTTTCCAGCAAGAGAGTACACAGGGTGCAGGAAGGGCTTGGCTGGGTGGAGGCCATGAACTACTGGGATGCTGAGCAGTGGCTGGATGGCTGCAGAGGAGGGAAGGACCTCTAGGCAGTGGAATTTAACTCCTATTCAACTGCTGGGACCCAGCTGGCCCTCCAGGCAGGTTGTTTCTAGATGTTCACATGGCACTGCCATGGCAACTTTAATCAAGCTTCAGCTATGAGGGTGGTATTGATTGGGCACCTTAGAGTCTAGAAGGAAAGGTTTTGGACGACTTGTTTATACACTGGGCTGAAAAGGCAGAAACTGCTCTTACTAAATACCTATTTTGTGCCTGGCACTGGCTGGGGTTTTCACTGACCCTGGATCTGAGAGGAATATAATACAGTTCCTGCCCTCATGGAAGTCCAGTCCACATGCCTGTGGGTGCTAGGCTTTACCAGACAACATAAGGAATGAACAAGGTGGTAATTAATGAAGATAAAAGGAAGTAGCAGGAATAGTAACCGAAGTACTAAACAGAGTGGTAATTAACAAAGATAAAAGGAATTAACAGGAGTAGAAAGTGAGGAAGTGCTGAGTTTGGGAGTACCCAGGATCTGTTTTTCTGCCAGAACTCTGGCCTTAGGACGAGAGAGTGAATCTTTTAGAACATTTCCCAGTAGGAGGCTTGATTTCTTAAAAGTAATATTCTGCTGCTCATTTGTGTTCTTTGTTTAGTTTGTGGTCCACTAGGGCTCTTGGATCTTCTTTTCTCCATCTTGCATCTACCTTTTGTATAGTTGCCATCTTTCCCCAGAATGTACCTTTCTCAACACTCAACATTCCTCTGACAAAAGAGTGGAAACAGGAAATAATTTTTTAAACGTTCAATTTATTTTATTTTATTTTTTTGCTTTTTCCCCCAAACAGCTTTGTTGAGTTATAATTTACAGACCATAACATTTACACATTTTAAGTGTGCAATTCAGTCAATTTTAGTAAATTTACAAAGATGTGCAACCATCACCACAAGCAGTTTTAGAACATTTCCATCACCAGAGGGAATAATTTAAGGGCACAATACAAGAAATATGGGTTTATTCAACCTGCTTGAACATGCATTTCTGAAATTATTGTACTTAAAATATGTCAGCAAATTTTGACTTACTTCATGGTGAATTTTTGCAAAAAAAGCAAATGAACTGGAAGAATCCCTGTGCCTGAAATCTTAAGAAACCATTATCCACTTTATAGATCACTTCATTAATAAACAGATTATTACAAAAGTAATTATTTTAGAGATGGCAAGTGCCATTAGCTAATACTATGTTGTTGTCTACTGGGACTTACAAGAAGTCTTTTTAATTTTTCTTCAAAAATCATTTACACCCACAAAACCACTTAAGACAACGAAATAAATCTAGGTATGGGCAAACCTTAGTTACCATGGCAAAAACAGCTTCACCTTTTTACCTTTAATTTGTTTCCAGTGAGATTTTTCTTTCCTCTCCAGAAATCCCTGTTTTGTGGGAAGGACTTGTGTGGTGAATCCCGTCACTTTGTAGAAGTGTCTACAACTCTAGCATGAAAGGCACCATTCAGTCATCCAATCCTTTGGGGGTGAAAAGTACACTGAATATTGAATGCTCGGATGGTTCCATTGTAAATACCCCTTTTTGCATGCCCAATAGTTAGAAAGTTCAGAATCGGTGGCTGGCCCCTCCATTAGGACGCCTTTCCTTTCATAGGCTGATCCCTCTGGTAGAGCTTATGGGAAGGACATAAACCCCTTTTCTTCTAATCTTATATTCTGTCCTCCTTATGCCGTAGATCCATCAAATATAGAGAATTGTGTATTCCCAAGCAGAAGAGAAATCATTCTTCCAATAAAGGTATAGGAGAAGCATGATCTTAGGTTGGAAGCTCTTAAAATGCTCTCAAGTTCCATTTGTGAGAGTATATTGGGGATTAAATATACTGCTGTCTGCTTTTTGTTAGAAAGAGACAAATGCCCAGAAACATAATTTCATCAGAGACTTAGTATTTATTTGTAAGTTTAAATGTGAAATCATTGTATATTCAGAGAAGTGTATACTATCAAGGATGCCTCCTATACATTTTTACCTAGTGAACATACTCTGATCAAGATAGAGAACATTGCACACTTCCAAAACCTTCTGTATGCCCTGTCCAGGATTATCTCCACAGAGTAGTCAACATCTGTGTTCTATCAGAAATAGATTTGTGTTGCCATGTCAATGGAATCACACAGTTTGGTAGATGCACCCCTCCCCCCTTGTCCATGGTTTTGCTTTCTGAGGCTTTACTATCTGTAGTTTTGGTTACCTATGGTCATCTGGGGTCTGGGACCTGATAATCCTTCTGACATGTGTTAGAAGGTCAATAATAGCTGAAGGCTACATCATAACGCCTACATCCCACCTCACTTCATCTTACCACATTGTCATTTTACCATCTTGTATCAATCGTCGCAAGAAGAAGGGTGAGTACAATACAATAAACTATTTCATATTGTGTGTGTGTATATGTGTGTGAGAGAGAGACTGCATTCACAAAACTTTTTATTATGTATGTATAGGGAAAAAAACCATACTATATGTAGGTTTGGTACTGTCCATGGTTTCAGGCATCCTCTGGGGGCCTTGGAACCTATCCCCTGCAGATAAAGGGGGACTACTATATGTATCTTTTTGTATCTGACTTTTTCACCCAATATTAGTGTCTGTGAAATTCATCCATTGTCTGTAGCAGGAGTTCAGTTTTTACACTGTTGTATATAATATTCCATTGTATGACTACACCATGATATAATTAGCTTTTCTACTATTAAGAGACATTTCTAGTTTCTAGTTTTTATCTAGTAGGAATAATGTCCCTATGAACATTTTTTACACATCTTTTTGTGCACCTAGGTAGGCATATCTATTAGAGTAGAATTGCTAGGTCACGGGAATGCTATGTTTAGCTTTAATAGATAGGATAATTAAGACTTTCTAATTCTTCCAGAGTCAATACTTTCAGGTTGTGATTTTTTAAAAAACAGAATTTGTCCATTTCATCTAAATTATAAAATTTATTGGCACAAAGTTACTCAGAGCATCTTCTCATTGCCTCTTTGATAATTGTATGAATTTCTACTGATGATACCTTTTTTCATTAGTGATATTAATAATGTGTTCCTTTTTTTCCTTGATCCATCTTTCTAGGGATTTATAAATTTTATTAGTCTTTTTAAAGAACCAATTTTGGGCTTAGTTGGTTTTCCTCTCTTCTATCATTTTTCTATTTCACCTTTTGCTTACATCTTAATCATTTCTTTCCTTCTAGTTTATTTGCCTTAATTTTGGTATTCTTTTCTAACTCCTTGAGGTAGTCATTCGGTCACGAATTTTCTATTTTTTTTTTCTAAAATATACATTTAAGGGTGTAAATTGTTCCTTTAAGCCTAGCTGAAGTGCTGTGCTACAAATTTTTGACATGTTGCTTCATCATTATTATCCAGTTCAGAGTATTTTCTAATTTCCATGAAGATTTCTAACTTCTGATTTGGTTTTTGAATCATGGGTTATTTAGAAGTGTTATTTAGTAATTTCCAAACATTTGAGGATTTTAAAAGTGTTTCATATTGATCTCTAGGATTTTTTCTCTCACTCAACTAAGAGGACATACTCTGTTGAAACTTCAACCCTTTGCAATTTATCAAAATCTGCATTATGATTTGGAATATGGTTTATTTTGTTAAATATCCCATGCACACTTCAAAATAATGTCATCCTGCTCTTGCTGTGTTCGGCGTCCTACCTATGCCAACAAAGTCAAGTTCGTTTCTCATGTTGTTGAAGTCCCCTTTATCTTTACTGATTCATTGTCTGATTAGTCTGTAAGTTGCTGAAAATGGATTTGAAATCTTCAACTCTGCTATTGGATTTACTTGTTTTCCTTTTAGTTCTGTCTGTTTGGGCTCTGCATGTTTTAAGTTTTGTTTTTAGATGCATACACATTTCAGGTTATTAAATCTTTCTGCTGAATCGAATTTTTGTTATTGTGAAATGCTCTGCTTTATCTCTGGGAATACTTCTTGCCTTAAAGTCTTGCTTTGTCTGATAACAGTATAGATAAGCCAGCTTTCCTTTGATTAGTGTTTCTGTGGCATATTGACTCTCAACGTTTATGTGTCCATCTGCCATAAGCAGCATATAGTTGGGTCTTTCTGTTTTGTGTTGTTTTTTTTCCAGTCTGACAGTCTTTTAATTTTAATTGGATAATCGAGTCTACTTACATCTAACAAATTCCTGATTTTTTGGTGTTAATTTTATTGTCTTAATATTTATTTTAAATTTGCTTGATCTGGTTTTTGTTCTTCTTCTTTTTTTTCCATTGCCTTCTTTTAATAAAGTGCTTTTCATTATTACAATTTCTTCTTCTATTAGCATGTTAGTTATAAATTATTTTATTATTTATTTAGTATTACCCCAGAGCAGGGGTTGGCATACTTTTTATTTTCTGGGCAGAGACAGATAGTAAATATTTTAGGTGTAGAGGGATACGCATAGTCTCTGACTCCCTCTTCCCCCTCCTTCTCCTTCAACTAGTCTCTAAAAATGCAAAACCATTCTTAGTTCCCAAGCTGTATAAAATAGGCCGTGGGCTGGATTTGGATGTGGGTAGGATTTGGATGTGGGTAATAGTTTGCCAAACTCTGCTAAAGATATGCCATATGCATTCACAGAATCTATTCTTCAGTTAATAATTTCACTACCTTACAACACCTTAATTCCATTTACCCAATTCCATTCTTCCTTTTATGCTATTTTGGTCATGTATTTTACTTCTCTATGTATTTGAAATCCCACAAGACATTATTATTTTTACTGTTTTAAAGATTTGCTTTTCTGTTTATCATTTCTGGTGCTCTCTATTTCTTTTTGCATTACATTTTTTCCAAGTAGGATCATGTCATCAGAACAACTTCCTTCAGTATTTCTTTTAATGTGTGTATGTTGACAATGCATTTTCTTATTTTTTATTTGCTTGAAATTTTTATTCATCTTCCTTTTTAAGGGTATTTCTGGTGGGTATAGAATTCTAGACTGACAGTTACTTCTTTCTCCCCTCAGGCTTTTAGCTCTGTCATTCTATTCTATTGGCTTCTGGCTTCTATTGTTTGTGTAGAGTGGGTCTTATGATTGCTCCTATTGAATTTTTTTCCTCCTCTGGCCATTTTAAGATTTTTATTTTTATCTTTAGTTTTTGACGCTTTAACATAATGTGCCTTTGTATTCTTTTCTTTGATTTTATGTGTTTGAGTTTGTTGGTGCTACTTGAATCTATGTATTCTGCTCTTTATCTCTTTGAATACAGATTCTGGTCCATTTCCACTCCGCTGGGATTCAAGTTCCACATATGTTGGTTCTTTTCACTGTGTCTCTTATGCTCTTTTCTCTGTTTCTTTTCCTGTCTCTTTTTTTGTGTAGATATGTGTGTCTAATCGTTTTTCTTCTGTTTCAATTTGACTATTTTTCTACCGACCTATTTTCCAGTTTACTAATCCTCTTTTCTGCTGTGTCTAATCTGCTGTTAAACCTGTTACCTATTTATTCATCCTTAATTTTAGTTACGATATTTCTCAGTCCTAGAATTTTTGTTTGCTTCTTTTAAGATAGATTCCAGGTTTCTATCCATCTGTTTGTTTGAACATATTAATCCTAGGTTTATCTTTGATATCAAAGATTTGATATCAAATCTTTGATAACTACAGTACCTAGATCACCTATATGTTTTTCTATAGTTTCTCTGTCTCTCTTTTTTAAATTTGGTTTTGTTTCCTAGCATGCTGCATGTTTTGATTGAACACTGGATATTGGGAATGAACAATTGTTGAGGCTCTGAATAATTTTGCCTTCCTTTGGAGAGGATTTTTTTCCCCCTCTCCACGCAGAATAGGCAGAACACCTTGATCCTGTCAGGAATTGAGATATTTTGAAGTTGGATTTTAGGCTTTGTGAGGGCTGGTCTCTGCCTGGCTTGTTCCGTCTCTTAGGATATAATCCTTCATCTGTCTCAATAAAAACCCAGGTTATTTACTGAAACTTCTCCTCCTTGGTGGGCCCTGAACATCAATATTTTTTCTCCTTAGCACTTGGAGACTGCTCATACTCTGACTGGTTTTTCAACCTTTTAGAAGCTGTTTACTGCTTAGTTTCTTGGCTGCTTGCCTATCATGTGGAAAGCTTAGGAATGAAAAAATTCCTTGAGGGGAAATCAAATGCGGAATGCCTGGCTTATTTCTATTTAGGCTCTTTCTCCAGGATAAGAGTTCCCTATGTTCTGGCTGCTTCGGTAGATTTGCACTTCAAATTTTGGCTTCTCAGACCACCTAGGCTACTACAGTTCTAGACCAATGTTTCTCCTCTGTCTCATTGATACCCCTTGAGAACTGGCAAATGCCTAGAAAGGAAAGCATGAAGGAAATTTCGGTTTTACTCACTGCCTTTCCCTTTTCTCCAGAATCTTGGCCTCTAAAGTCCTATCTGCTTTTACTCTCTGATGACTTTTAACAGCTATTTTATGCAATATATTTAGCTTTTACAGTTGCTCTTGGCCGAAGTCTCCAGAGATTGATTTGTTCGTTTGTTTATTCATTTTTGAGTTTTGAGATTCATATTTTATTTACAAGTAAATGAAGAATGTCTCCTGTAAACACTAATTTGGGACAAGAAGAGCAATCTAAAGTAGGTGCTGGCTCCACAACACTGTGTGAAAGGAGGCTATGCCACTGTTCTTTTTGAGCAATGATTTTGCCATTAATAAGGGGAAAAAAAAGACATGTAATTTCTTCATGTTACATGTGTGAAAGAATTCAAAATAAAAATGACTTTTCAAAACATTACAGTCCCTAGCCAAATGTGTGAAATGACCAGGATGTCACTTTTGTTCAGTGACAGCCCCTACTCTCGAAGAGCAGTAGCCTCTGAGAAACTGACCTAATCTTCATCAATGGTGTCTGCTTGATGAATGGAGGGACCCCGATCCTCCAGAACTTGAACTTCCAGTTCTCAGCTTCTAGCTTGGTCTGCTGTTCTACCCTTTATTCTTCTAGGATTTCATCATCAGACACTTGCTGGTGGAGTGTGTCACTCTCCTTTCCAAGACTATATCTCCTAGAAGGACCACATTTTCTCCTCTGACCACAAAAATCCCTGGAGATATATCACTGTATTTTTTGCTCACATGAATGGGCTCCACAGTCTGATGTAACACTAAATTAGCAAGCTGATCAATGCTTCTTATAAAATGGATAAGCATCCTTCCACCTTAAATCAGGACCAAGAGCTTCTTGTCAATGTCCTCGAGGAGGCTGGCGGGGCCGGACATAGAGTTCATTCTGGGCTGAGATAGGGCTGATGTATATAGCTGTGGTGGGCCAGCATGCCCAACATCTCCTTCCTTTCACCATAGTTATACCTGGGCAGGACCCAGACAGAAACCTGGAACCTAGACCATGAACAGCATGCTGTCCCAGCTCTCAGCAGCCAAGGTCAGCTGGAAAATCCTCTAGAGATTTATTTTTTAAAAGTGGTTTCCAGGACATGTCCCAGGGCCAATTGCACATTTAGCTCTATCTCTTGAGTCTTTTTTTTTTTTTTTAAGATTTTATTTATTTATTTGACAGACAGAGCTCACAAGTAGGCAGAGAGGCAGGCAGAGAGAGAAGAGGAAGCAGGCTCCCGGAGGAGCAGAGAGCCTGATGTGGGACTTGATCCCAGGACCCTGGGATCATGACCTGAGCTGAAGGCAGAGGCTTAACCCACTGAGCCACCCAGGTGCCCCTATCTCTTGAGTCTTTTTGAGACATCCCCAACCAAGGGCTGGCAAGGTCTTTCGGCTTCTTCAACATCTTCAAAAATAAATTAACTCTATTGAATATAGTTTGTAAGTATTAACTATTTTGCATTTTTAAAAAGATTTTATCTTGTGCCTAAGTGTGGAGGCTGAGGTGGGCATGGAGCCCGAGTCAGGCTCGATCTCACAACCTGGGACCACGACCTGAGCTGAAATCAAGGGCCAGACACTTAACCAACTGAGCCACCTAGGTACCGCAAACTATATTGTATTTTAAAATTGAGATTAATGTGCCATGTATGATCATTCTTAATCAGATCACTCAGTTTACCTCAAGACTGATTCTCTGT